>NC_092125.1:36147535-36772535 GCF_043159975.1 Macaca nemestrina
GAAAATGAATATGAAGACTTAAATGTAATTATATTTAAGTGTGCTTCTCAATAAAATTTGGAAATTTGTGACTCGATTTGAGACAGGGTCTCGTTCTGTCAGTCAAGCCCTGCCTCTTCCACCTCAGCGCCCTGCCCCCCAGCCTCAGCGCCCCCTACCCGTAGTAGCTGGGACTACAGGTGCGGGCGCACGCCGCCACGCGGAGCTATTTTTTGTATTTTTTGTAAAGATGGGGTTTCTCACCAGGTTGCCCAGGCTGGTCTCAAACTCCTGAACTCAAGTGATGCACCCGCCTCAGCCTCCCAAAGTGCTAGAATTACAGGCATGAGTCACCGTGCCCAGCCAATTTGTGACCTTTTAAAATAGAATGATGCATAGAAGGAAAATCCTCAAAACTTTTAAACCTAATTTCCCATGAGGCTTATTTATCATAATCTCAATTTTTCTTTGATAGCCTTGCCACCAATAGAAAGATCAAAATGAAAAGAAAAAAATTAGAAGAAAAAATATCAATTTAATATACATAAAGGAGAGTGGTCTTAAACTCAACCAGATGGTAGAATTTAATTCCATGTGTGAGTTAGAGGTAACTAGAAAATGAATGTATGAATTTATTGTGTATTAAATTGAACCATATGAAATTGCTGGTATTTTACCATTTTAATCTACCAAAAAAAGGCAGTTCCATATAGCTTTACCTAATAGAGTCATGATTATAAGCATATGTGTCTGTTGAGTGGGGGTAGGGGAAAGTGTCCGGACAAAGTATGCTTTTTTTTTTTTTTTTTTTTTTTTTTGAGACGGAGTCTTGCTCTGTCGCCCAGGCTGGAGTGCAGTGGCGCGATCTCGACTAACTGCAAGCTCCGCCTCCCGGGTTCGTGCCAATCTCCTGCCTCAGCCTCCGAATAGCTGGGACTGCAGGTGCCCGCTATTACGCCTGGCTAATTTTTGTGTTTTTGGCAGAGACGGGGTTTCACCGTGTTAGCCAGGATGGTCTCAATCGCCTGACCTCGTGATCCGCCCGCCTCGGCCTCCCGAAGTGCTGGAATTACAGCTGTGAGCCACCGCGCCGGGCCGCTTAACTATTTTTTAGTTGTTAAAATGTATTTACCATTATTTATTATCTTTTATTCTATCTTAATACTCCCTGCAGACAAGCAAGAATGGGTGCAAATGGTTTATAAAACATTGTGAGAGAATTAAAACAGAGAGAATTCTACCTGTTAAAATTTGTTTAAAAATTTAGACACGATCACAAGATGATTCCAATCTTGCAACGACATAAGACCTCCATTATGGAACACTAGTATCAATATTAGTCAGGAATATAGTTTAGTTTGGTACCCAAAACTAGAAAACATATAATCAAATAATTTAAACTTACATAAATGTATTAATTGGAAATCAAAGAAATGTGAGTAATTAGGCCTGGTTTTGTGGAAGTAGATGAATCGAAGTTGATACTGAAGGTCATCTAAGAGTTGGCAGATAGGTAAGTGAAAACCATTAGCAAAAGTAGACATGGGAGAATCCCAGTTTGAGATTAGAGATCATCTGACTGAGACAAATTGTTGAAAATTGTTGGCAGAAAGGACTAAATATGCAAAGTAGGGCCAGGTGATTTTTTTCTAATGTCTGACTATCTAAAGATCTCTAGGAAGGAAACTTCATCCAGAAAGTAATGTTTTAGGGAGATTAATCTGGTAATGATGAGTAGGCTAGCTTTAAGCAGGGAGAGACTGGAGTCAGTCAGTAAGAGCAGTTAGGAGCTTCCTGCCATAATCTGCATGAGAAGATAAAAAGCCCTAGATTAGGATGGTGGGTGGTAGTGGAAATAAGACAAAACGAAGCCAACAGCCATTTCGAAGAGACACTTAGCAGTGCTTGTTGGCTAAAGGGGGGCAAATAACATCATAGGCTCCTTTCTTTTTTATTACCTTCACAAATGGGTGATGTTGAATGTAAACGATTTTGTTTTTGTACTGTGTCATGTGCATATTTACTTCTCGGTAAATTATTAAGTTTTCATCTTTATATTACAGGTTTACATATTTGTATGTTTTCACTTTTTAATGTCTTCTCTTAATATTTGTTTGGGAAATAAAACCCAAACAGAGGCTCTGGCATAATCAAGACTAAATCTTTTTTTTTTAGTGTTCACTAAATACCAAAATGATGGTATGAATAAACCTATCATTATACTCCCAATTATATATGAAGCATATTAACAATGAGAATATATTACTAAATCAGTTACAGGAAAAGTTATATATGAAGCATATTAATAATGAGTATATATTATTAAATCAGTTACAGAAAATGTTTAAAGGTGTTAGACCCTATCTATAGATTAGAAGAGATTATCTTCCACAGCTGATGACAAAATAAAACTCACCAAACTGAAGTTGTGAGATTAATACCTTATAAATAATTGGACTGACATGTTCAAAATAGTCGTTTTATGCTGAGCAAAGCTTTGTTGTTTAGTAATTGTTCTTTGCAAAACCTAAAATCTTAATGCTTTTTATCTCTGTTCATCTCATACAGCTTATCTAAGTACTTATCTCCCCACATAGGTATACTGAAGATTAGTCTCATTGAAAGACATGCTTTATTTTGGAGGACTCGTCACTTTTTTATTCAAGGGATCAGTAGTAGATATTCTTTTTAAGTTGTTTCCTGTTTTGTTCACATTTTTTCACCATTAACTTTTGTCATTAAGTTAGTAAACTTTTGTCCCTTGTTATTGTTTTGCCTCACCTCTCTGTGTTTCTTGGCTACAATGTTTTTATCAACATCAGCATTCAAGGATTGAGTTTTTCTTTATAGGTTTTTTGTGCAGAAAACACCTTAAGAGTATGACTTAATTCTCTTTAAAATATGAAGAAAACTGGAGTCTCCATGATTATTCATCTTATTTTTTTCTCCATTGCAGCCCATTGTACAAAACACATGGAGAACAGGATAGAATGCATGACAATTAAAAGCAGTCTCTAAAGCCAAACTGCATGGATTCTTATCCTGCCCCTACCGTTTTTACCAGCTGTGCAAACATGGGCAGAGTAATAGAACATCTTGTTTCTTTATCTGTAAAATAAGGTTGATAGTTCCACCTCCAAAGGATTGTTTTGAGGATTAAAGAGATAACTTATATAAAACATGTAGTAAATAATAAGGCATAATATAAGGTTGGTACAAAAGTAATTGTGGTTTCGCATTTTTTAAGTTGTAAAAGCCACAATTACTTTTGCACCAAACATGACAATTTGGTGTTGTACTTATCATTGTTATGTTTTTATCATCATCATTAAGATGCCCAGTTGTCATCACTAAGAACTAGATATATGTTTTCTATCTGAAACTTAAGATAACACATAAACATCCCTGAGCTATTTTCTTGGCCTTTCAGTTGAGAATGTTGTTTGCTCTGAAAGTATTCTCTACCATCTCATCCAATATTGTCGTGTGAAGCCCTAAGTTGAAGAAATGAAATACTTGTGGGTGGTGTTCAGATTCCTTGACCGGGAAAAAAATTGTTTTTGTATTATGTTAACAAGAAGAAATATTTTTAAAAAATAATAATAGTTACTGAAGCAAGGAAATGGTGGGGAGACTGGATGGCTTTACTTTATAAGAATTTACCACATTTATGTACTTAGCACCAATTTGTGCATATTGAAGTGTGGGGCATGCAAACTTGAAAGGACTACTTGTTTGAGTGAAGTACTGCCGTCTGAGTGATACAAATTGGGTGAATTAAAGTGGCTCTGGGGATTTGTATTTCAGAGCAGCTGAATGCTTGTGGCTGACAGTGCATAGGCTTTAAGGCAGTGAAAGTGGGATACAGCAGAAGGTATCCTACTGAAAATGGTGGATGAAGTTTATAAAAACACCCAGGTGCTATCATGTTAGCAGCCATATAAATGCAGTATATGATTTTCTTCTCTTTGCTCTTGTCACTTTTTCTTTATAATATTTTTCTAACTCTGTCTTTTAAGTTCCCATTAGCTTTAGGAGTCCTCCAGCAAAAAAATATGAAACCTCATTTTCATGAAAGCCTTTTTTGTTTCACAATTTGCCGTTTGTTATTAAAGTCCCTCTTTACTGAAGAGCTACAAACCCATTTCCTCCTCCTATTTCATCCTTCCTATTCTGTTTCTTAAATGTCTTCTGTGCATCCTATGGAAGAAGAATGTTCCTAATTCAGAATTCACAGCATGGAGAGAGAAGTTATTTGCTTATCTCATTCATTAATAACTTGAGCCACCGACTTACCACATCCTATTTAATGTTGTCATTATTTACACAATGCAAGGGAAAATAGATTATAGTGAAGTGGCCTCATTCACAGCAACACTATATATGCCAAAATTTCAGTGACTTAAATGGGTACATGAACACAGTTTGGTTTGTATTCAATGTTTTATCATGTTTTGTTGAAATGTTGATTTTTAAAAAGGCTTTTGAAGTAAACTGAAGAATTTGCTTTATGAGAAAAACATTAGAAATTTGTTTGCTACCTACAGATATCAAAAATGTTAAAGAGGCATGTGAATAATTATAATTGAAAAAGTATTCACATTTATTCATGTTTTATAATTCTGTGCAAAAAATTACTAGGAATTGTTTCGGGTTGCCATTAATGTGAAGTGCTTAGACATCCTATATATGCCAAAGAAACTGCATCTGTGACATGTAATATTTTTCTGTTCTATTATAACTTGAGAATTTTACTATGATATTTTAGTTTCTTACGTAATTGTTCACCAAATTAAAGCTATAAATGTATTTCTACATTTTATTTACCTTTCTTGCTGAATTATCTGAACTTACTTTATTCACCTTTAAATTTTGCCTCCATCCTCATAGAGAGTAATAATTGTTACTATCTCAGGGGCTAAGTAAAGATTAAGTAAGGTAGATACTAGACGCAGTACTTAGCACATAAATTCTCAACATGAGCTAAAATTAGCTGGGTGTGGTGGTGCCCACCTGTGGTCCCAGCTAGTCAGGAGGCTGAAGTGGGAGGATCGTTTGAGCATGGGAGGTACAGGCTGCAATGAGCTGAGATTGCGCCATTCCACTCCAGCTTGGGCGACTGAGTCCATGTCTAAAAACACACACACACACACACACACACACACACAAACTCAATACAAGCTAAAATTATAATAAAAATATTTTCCCTAGACAAATTATTCACAAAGAGGTGCTTAAATAGCTTTTATAGCATAACACTTTCTTTTAAAAGAAAAAAAATAAATTATTATCTTTACCTGTTTTTTACACTATGGTAACTAATTCTAAAAATGGTAGACATTATAAGAAATTTATGTTATTTATATTAGTTAAGTATATGCAAATATTGTATGGCATATGAACTTCGGTTAAACAAGATTGAACAAAAAGTAAATGTAATTAATGTAATTGATGCCTATAGATATTTGACCATACAGTAATGACATTGTATAGCAGATACCTTTCTCATTTAAGATATTTTCAGAGGCTTTTGGAACCTAACCCTCAGTTAATATGATAAACATTTCACTTTACTCTCTTTCCAAACATAATAATATTCCAGATTTATTCTGAATCACATTCATTATTCAAAATCCTGAAGAGAAAATTGGCCTGGTGCAGTGCTCTCAAGCCTGTAACCCTCACACTTTGGGAGGCCAAGGCGGGTGGATCATTTGAGCCCAGGAGTTAGAGACTAGCCTGGGTAAGATGATGAAACAACCTCTCTAGAAACGGGCATGGTGGCACACACTTATAGTCCCAGCTACTCAGGAGGCTGAGGTGGGAGTATCACTTGAATCCCAGAGGTGGAGGTTGTAGTGAGCCCATATCATACCACTGCACTCCAGCCTGGGCGACTGTCTCAAAAAAAAAAGAAAGACAAATAAAAGAGTTAAGAAATACCAGTAAGTGTATATCTATGGACTTTCAATATGATTAGTACCTTTTGGCGACACATGTCTGAGCAAGTGGTTTTTCTTTTAGAGTTAAAAAAAGACCTTACAAAGAAGATTAATGAGTTTATGTGTTTTGGTGCAAAATTAGCTTTTTGGAAGAAAGGGGTTCTTTAAATCTAAAATGTAATAGTATTATAATGTCATTTCCTTAGCATATACATTTTCTTCTGTCACTGTCCTTATATTGGCCAGTATTATCTGAACACGTCTGCCCCAGTTCCTCTCAGACTTTATCTCCTACTATTTGTTCCCACTCACTGGCATCAATCCCACTGGCCTCTTTGCTGCACTTTACCTTAGAAGCTTTGTGCTAGCCTCCCTCTACCTGTAGTCTTCTTCCGTGTTAAACCTGCAAGGCTGACTTCTTACCTCCTGAAGTATTGACTCATACGTCACTTTTGCAATGCAACTACCTATTTAAAATTACTCTACTTCTTCATCTCCCTGACTACTTTTTATTTCCCCCAAAACACTTGTCACCGTCTAACTTACTCCTTAGCGTCCTCCGAAATACATGATAGGAATTTTTGGCATTTATTCCCTGGTAAGTGAACCAAAGGCAGTGTATACACTATTAGGTTCTAAGGCAGAAATTGACTCCTGTTTGTTGAACAGGAATATCCTCCACCAAAAGTACATTTGCCCCTATAATTATCCAGTTTTCAATTTCTTTGCCACACTTTCCAAAGAAAGCGCATTGACATAGAGGAAAATGTGTATGTTGAGGAAATGATACTACTCTATTTTGGATTTTAAAAGGTTCTTCCTCCCAGAAAGCTAACTTTGCATCAAAGCATATAAACTCATTAATCTTGTCTTTATCTCTGTTTGGTCTGGATAACCCAGTTTATTAAATGGTGAAGACCAGGACAGGAAAGGTGAAATGGCTTACACAGAATCGTACATATCATTGGTAGAGCTGCTAAGAAAAACATCCAGATGTTCTCTTTGTTCAATACATCATTCTATATGCGGCTCTATTGGAGGTTATCTCTCATCAGTATAAGTCGTCACATCATCTGAGGTCATATCCAATGGCAAAGGAAATGAAGAGATAAATTTAAAACTTAACCAGGCTTTTTATAACTCTTTTTGCCTTTCAATCTGAAGATGAAAAATATTATTTTTAGAGATGAGAAAGTGAGGCAGTTTCAGGCCTTTATCTGAAACAATATTGTATCTCTCTTGTCTCATCAGTCTTAGAGAATGAGCATATTTTAAAATGACTGTAATTAAATATTGTCACTATGAAAAGAATATTAATTTTACAGCAGGTGAAAATAATGCAATAGTATGTAGCATGAGTGAGGGTAGAGGATACAGCTGTCTAATTTTGGTCTACTGGAACTAGCATAGATTTTCCTTCAAACTGAGCAGAAATGCAGCTCTTAGAGCATAGTAGCAACTTTCCTTTCTGCTTACAGATTTCAAGTTAAAGGCACAAGTTTAATATGCAGTCCATCCTGTGACTAATCCAGCAGGTTGCTCCTTCCGCTCTTGCTAATGCTGCTACCTTGCTTCTAAGTGGACATTGGTACTTGGGGTATTTATTTTTCTGTATGCTTTGAAGTAGTTATGAATCTTCTGAGAACTAAAGAATTGGGATTCTCCAATGGCCTATTCTACACGAGCAGATGAGTGGTATTCTTGTGGGGGTTGAGAAAGCGGCTGTAAACTTTTCGTTAGGTAATTTAGCTTACCTTATTTCTTTTCTTTCCCCTCTTTAGTGGAAATTGTTCAAACTTCAGGAATGATTTAATATCTTCTTTCTGGACCCAATAATGCATCCTATAAGCTACATCAGCATTGTATTTTTTTCCCATGATACAGAAAGAGAATTTAGAAAGAGAAAAAAACAGAAGTATAACAATACCATATTTATTGGAGTTTGAAATGTGGCCACTAATTTTAGTCAATATAATTTCAAATAATTAAAAGCTTTGTAACATACTCATTTAATGAGTTTGTATGCCCGAAAGCTAAACTTGGATGTTTGGAAGAAAGTGAGGAAATTAATTTCAGTTTTTTTCCTTAGCCAGAACATTGCAAATTAAGGAAATGGTTTACTAGATCATTTTATCCCAGCTAATGAAACTTATTTTTCTTCCAGTTTGGTTTCTCTGTCAATTATTCAGAAATTAAAACATACTATATTGTAATATTAAATCTCCAGTATCTTCTAATTTGATATGAGGTTACCTTTATAGGTAATTATTAGAGGAAAGGTGAGATATTTTTTCTACCTTCACCAGCCCCATTCCCTGCCTGCCTTGCCCCTAGCCACGTAGAGTCATCTAACTTAGGTAATTACTCTGTAAAGTCATATTCCTGAAGTCTGGAAGTCTTTCTGTTCAATGTGCTCCAACAAGCTGATTTACTTAAATTCAGTGCTTTGTGCCATTCCCATGAATCTGAGCTAATTATGCTGCCATTTTTCAGAGATGTGCATTAGAAGTCATGTGTGCCTAATTCTGAAAACGGCTTTGTACATTAAGGCTCATTTAACTAGCGATGGTTAGAGAGAAGTTAAGGGACTTAGAGTTACTGGTCTTAATTTTAAAATACAGTAGTAGTATGGAACTCTCTTGTACTGCAAGCATATAAGATGCTATGTTGTCAGCCTCTGAATCTTTAGGAATGTTCCAATTTGGTTTATGCCTTACCAGTCAAGATGTCACAGAGAAGGTATGTTTAGTCATGGAAAAGAAAATCAGTGTCCAGCATGCAAAGATAGTAAATTTTCATAGGAGGAATTGATTTGTGTGCATTACTGGGTCTGTGTAAAATGGTGTCCTTTTGGCACTAGCTGAATATACATTTCAGTAAATGTTTTTGCTTGCTGCAGATTAGTGTAATACAGTGAAATTTTCAGTAACTGAGGGAAGGCAGTGGTTGGGCGTCTGTTAATAGCCCGAAAGTAACTAATGAGGATGTGCAGTCAGAACGATTGATTGAATAGCTGCAGTCCTGTGTGTTTCTTTCTTGCTTGCTCTCTCTGCAAGCTGTGGAGAGGGAGGGGGAAGAGCAAGACACAGAGAGGGAGCGAGAGAAAAAACGCTCTCTTAAGTGGAAGTAGCACGGATCCCAGGGGCCAGGAGGCCAGAAATGGAAGTTTAAACTGCATCTATCTTTTAAAGGGAGAACAGCAGGAATCAAAATGTCAGTCTCCGGAGTTACAATTTACTCCTTATTTTATAAGATCTGGAAGATAACACAGAATACTTTTTTTAGGATGTGGCTTTTTTTTTCCTTGTCCATGTTGAGATTATCTAATGTTATCTGAGAAGCTGGATTCCTTTATGTCTGTCAGTTGAAGTGGCGATGGGAAGCAGTTGTGATAAAGGTATAATACCTATATATCTATCATCTATGTGTGCGTGTGTATGTATATATATATACACATGTATATATATATATCACTCTATGAAAGAATCTTAAAAATGTAGCCTTAATACAGTATATAGTAATTAAATGGGAGAAGATCACATTATCTGCAAAATTCCTCAGCTTGTTAGGTCAGTTTGAACAGATTTAGGATTCCAGAGTAAGATCTTAGTAAGGTCATATTGCCAGAACAAGGAGAAGCTGATCTATTTTTATATCTGCATAGGCATATATGTTATTTTATCTTAGCAGCAGCTTTCAGTCTTCTCATGGCCCTTTTGTTGCAGTCTAGTAAATCATCTTATCTGCACAGAACTAACTTTGACCTTTGTGCAAACACCATCAAATCATATGCAACATTAGACTATATTTTGTTCACAAGAATATTAGAATTTCCATTTTATTCTATTAACTCCTACATTGCTAACACGTAGAGAAGTAGATTTATATACTGTGAGATACAACTACTAAGTGAACTTAAAGATATTAAACATAGCTCAGAGGAAATTATTTTTATATGTGCTCAGATGAAAATATAGTCTGTCACACTAAAGCAGATTCTTAACTGTGACCAAGTCTCTCTAGTGTCTTGATAGTTTAAGCACCTCAAAGATAGACAAATTATGTGAGATAGAATATAGTGTACCTTTAAAGCATGCTGGTTTGTTGTGAAAAACCAATAACTTTACAGTTTAGTGGAATATCCTAAATTTGGGGTTCTTGATGATGTTTCAGCCTTCCTCCTTTCTTCCAGAGGTACCAGCAGAAAGGTCCCCTCGTAGACGCAGTATCTCAGGGACCAGTACATCAGAGAAACCCAACTCCATGGACACTGCAAATACCTCACCCTTCAAAGTACCAGTAAGTGTTTATCTTCTTTATAAGAATATTTTACTTTTCTCCTTTCTTCTTAGAGTTAGAGACAGCTACTAAGGAATCCAAACATTTTTCACTTCAAGAATTTCTTTATAATTCTGTGATTAAAGGACAGACTCATCAACTTGTATAAATCAACTGTGGTTAATATCAACTACTTTCTTTTTTTCTTTCTTTTTTTTTTTTTTTTGAGACTGAGTCTCAATCTGTCACCCAGGATGAAGTGCTGTGGCACAATAACACTCACTGCAGCCTCCACCTGCCAAGTTCAAACAATTCTCCTGCCTCAGCCTCCAGAGTAGCTGGGATTACAGGCGCATGCCATCATGCCCAGTTAATTTTTGTGCTTTTAGTAGAGGCAGGGTTTTACCACGTTGGCTAGGCTGGTCTCAAACTCCTAACCTCAAGTGATCCACCCGCCTCGGCCTCCCAAAGTGTTGGGATTCCAGGCTTCAGCCACCATGCCCGGCTGTCCACTACTTTCAGTATAATATTTATGAGGTTTTAGGGAATATTATTTTTACTCACAGGGTACTCACAAAATATGTAAAAATATTCACAAAATATTTGAATAAGTTCATATTCCTTTCAACTGTAGAGTTCAAATCCTTGCAGACATTTTTTTATCAAGTTGCTAGCAAAAACCTATCACAATGCTGTAAATAAGCTGGTGGGAGGTTTTTTTAGGAATGGGATGTAATTTTTTTTATTTTTCAAAGCTGGAGCATAAGCAGAGAGTGCTGAGACTCATAAAGTTGCAGACTAAATTCACAGAGAATTAGACAATTGTGAATTCTAATCCTAAGACTTGGTCTGCGCTTTGCTTAAGCTGTCTTTTAGATGACCATGGAAGTGCTTAAGAAATACGTTGAAAGAAAGTAACTGCTTAAATTGACCAGGCAGTATTGAGAATCAGCATTAAATACAAAAGAGGCTGGGCTCAGTGGTTCACACTGTAATCCTAGCATCTTGGGAGACTGAGGTGGGAGGATTGCTTGAGGCCAGGAGTTCAAGACCAGCCTAGGCAACATAGTGAGACCCTGCCTCTATAAAAAATGAAAAAAAAAAAAAAATTAGCTGGGCATAGTAGTGTGTGCTTGTGGTCCCAGGGGAGGCCAAGGTAGGAGGATTGCTTGTGCCTAAGAGGTCAAGACTGCAGTGAGCCATAATTGTGCCACTGCACTCAAGCCTGGGCCACAAAACAAGACCCCATCTCTTTAAAGAAAAAAAAGTACTAAGATGGAAGGGTCATATGTGATCAGGTCAGCTGACTATCAGTTACAGACCTATTTTGGACTTTTTTGATATAACTGTGAGTAACCAATATTTTAAATCACCTATTTTCTTGGATAAGAAATATATTTATTTCCTAATCATATCATTTTATTAAAATTAATTATTTTTATACTTGAAAAGAATTGCTTCATGAGATTAGTCATTATTCTAGGCACAATGAAAATCAGTATAAGGTAGAAATAGACTTTTCTATTTGGAATAAAAAAGATTTCTCGTAATTCAGCCAAATTAATATGGTATAGCCTGTCTTTATTCTAATACTTTTTTAAAAGTTGGGATGACCTTTTAAGTGGAATTGATTTTTTGACATATATAAATTGGCATTCATTCATAAGATAACCAAAATGAGTGTTTTATTTTGTGTTAACCCTGAGGAGCAAGATTTTCCCTTGTTGTATCTCAGGACCTTGAAGAGTTTATGAATAGCAGTTACTGTGACACCTTTCAAATTTTTACAAATGTTCTCATTTTCAAAGATTACAAGCAAGTATTGGATTAATATTCTAAGCAAATTATGACAGGAATTTTAAAATATCAGATTTAGTGTCTTTTACTAAATTTTTTGTTCCATAAACATAGCTACCTATTTTTTATTTTATTTTTCTCATGAATGAAGAAAAACATTTATTTTTCACCTCCTCCTCTTGTTTTTTGATGATGCAGAAAGAATAGAGTAAAACTGACTGTCAGTATGCAAAGTTTGGTGAAAAGGATTGAGTTAGAATTTGAAGTTTTCACACCATCATGCTAGAATGGAATGGTGACTCTTAAATTTTTTTGAAAAAGTTGGTAACAGGATGAATATCCCTCTGCAATATGGTAACATCAAAGCATATCCTATATTGGGTCTAAAGTTCATGGCCAGGCTTTGAAAATCTGAATTAATTAAGAACCATAATTTTTATTTAAGTTGATGACTAATTTAAGATGTATCTTAATAATATGACTAATAATTTTTGAGTGAAAATTATAAACATAATGATAAACACATATGAAAGCTAACATTACTTACAAACCACTTACTCTTCTGGCAGTCTCAGCCATGTTGTAGATTTAGAAATAATGAGGGAAGAAAAGGGCCTCTGACTAGCAAATGACAGTCACAAAGCCCATGCACCCATGCACTTAACTCTCTAGGAGAATGTAACCATTCACAGGACCTCACCTAAAGAGTTTTCTGAAAAATAACCATTAGAACACACTGATTACAACAACAACAAAGAAATGTCACTAAGTAAAAGGACGAGGCAGGGAAAATGAAAAGCAGAGAATGATAAAAACAATCCGAATTCACTTAGGATAAAGGCAAACAGCCTTACATTTAAATTAGACCTTAAGGATATTACTGTGTTCCAGGGT
Source organism: Macaca nemestrina (assembly GCF_043159975.1). Taxonomy (NCBI): domain Eukaryota; kingdom Metazoa; phylum Chordata; class Mammalia; order Primates; family Cercopithecidae; genus Macaca; species Macaca nemestrina. The sequence continues at coordinate 36,160,426 of NC_092125.1, forward strand.
GGTCTATAGTGCAGAAATTAACATTGATAATAATGATCCTGAGTCATCAAGAAAAAGTGAGATTATATTTATTTTGCTATTTTTTTAAAAAGTGGAACTGTGTTATATGACATGTGTCCATTGAGAATATTTAAAATGTTGAAGATATGTGATGTTTATAAAACTTGTTATCCAGAAAAGTGGTTTGTGAAGTATCTCATTCCTTGATCATGCTAGATAAATAATTTATATGTTTTTTAAAGAGAAATCAAAATATGCTGGCTAAATGAGGCACTGCAGTACTTGGATATCTGTAGAAATACATTGTATTTTTTTTTTTAATTTTCATGTAATACCAATAGTAGTGTGATTTACATCACTTAAATATATATTACTAATTAGAAGAATGTCTAATTTTCAGGTCAACACACAATACATTTATAATTAATATCACAGTGTACTCTCCGAATTTGGGAAAGCAGTACAAAAAGGAGTCAGACTTTGAGATATTTAACTTAGAGTTGTTTATACAATATCTCAGATCGTTTCTATGTTAACTTGATGAAGAGACAGAACCAGTATTTTACCACAAGTACCAGTGGTTCCAGGATTCAGATGTCATTACTATGGTGAGCAGTAGGTTTACCACTCATCAATTGGACCCCAAAATTATAGTAGTGGACCCTCAAAAAGGACCTTATTCTTCCGAGCTCCATTTTCAGACTTACTGAGAGCAGATAAAATAGATTTTAACAAGTCCTAAATGAAATTATTTACAATGACACACTTATTGAATGCTTACTTTGGGCAAAGTATTGACGATTCATCAATTGATACCTTCTTGGCATACTGTGCTTGGTACAACAAAGTTTTCCATTCTGAGACCCTATATATAGCCTAGTAGCACGAGATAGAAAAATGACCAGATTCATAAAGAGGTAGGTGAGCATGGTAACACAAGTTATTAGCAGCCCAATGTGTAAGTTAAGGCTTTGACAAGGAGCAGCATTTGAGTAGAGTTTCAAAGGCTGAAAAAAAACTAATGGACAGGGGAAGAAAGTACTCCAGGCTGCGGGAATGGCTTTTTTGATAGACACACAGTCATGGGATGACTGGTGCTTCCAGGGATTATAGAAAGAACTCAGTGAGACAGGAATTGAAAAGTATGTGAGCAAAAATGGCAGGTGAGAAGACCGGAAAGGTAGGTAGGGGCAAGACTGTGATTGAGTTTGTTCATCAAACTTAACTAAATTATACTTGCTGCTGAAGCATTAAAGATGTGTTTACTGGAATATTTGTCTTTGGCTCTAAAGCTAAACAAAGTGGCATGAATACTGTGAAATATGGGTAAATTACTTGACTCTTCTCCTGAGTCTTTTTTCCTCTTGCTGTCACTATTCCAACTCAGGGAGATAGGTAAGGGGCTATCATTCAATAGAAGGCCAGCCCAGCACTCACCCCTGGCCTTTCAGCTGATACTACTGATTTTTCTAGAATAATATTTAGCCTTAAGGAGATCAAGGAGAAGCCAGAGGGTAAAGATCACTCATATCCTGCTGGTTGATGCCAAGTAAGGCAGAAAGAAGAATAACTATAACAGTGAGCTCAAAGCAGGGAACCCCGAAAAACCTTTGTAAGTCTTCCTCATTCACAAAAATTTATGCTTTTAAAAACTTAAAATAGGCAACTGGTACAGCAGGGTATTCATGTATAGTAACATTCAAAATGAGGGAAGAAGAGGAAATTTATTTGGCTACTGAACCTATAAGTTAACACAGTGTCTTGGTTTTCAGCAATATTTAAATGTATTTGTACTCTTATCTATCATAGCCGTAAGAAAAAGTAGTGATCTACAGCAGTGGTCCCCAACCTTTCTGGCACCAGGGACCAGTTTTGTGGAAGACAGTTTTTCCACGGACCAGGGTTGGATTGTGGGGGATGGTTTGGGGGTGATTCAAATGCATTACCTTTATTGTGCACTTTATTTGTTATTATTAGGTTGTAATATATAATGAAATAATTATACAACTCACCATAACGTACAGTCAGTGGGAACCCTGAGTTTGTTTTTCTGCAACTAGATGGTCCCATCTGGGGGTGATGGTAGACAGTGACAGATCCTTAGGCAGTACATTCTCATCAGGAACACACAACCTAGATCCCTCACATGCACAGTTCACAATAGGGTATGTGCTTCTACGAGAATCTAATGCCACCGCTGATCTGGCAGGAGGCAGAGCTCAGGCTGCAAGTGATGGGGAGCAGCTGTAAATACAGATGATGTTTTACTCACTCACCTGCCGCTCACCTCCTGCTGTGCCGCCCATTTCCTAACAGGCCACAGACCAGTACTGGTCCGTGGCCCTGGGGTTGAGGACCCTGGTCTACAGGAGAGTTTCTTCTTTCCTTCATTCTCATTCATATTTCTTCACACATACCGTAATTCCAGTTGCAATTATTTGTTTGTAGGTCTCTGTTCCTCATTAGACAACAGATATCTGTTCCGGTCATCTTCATAACTACCCCAGTGCCTAACACAGTACCTCCCACAGAGCAAACATTCAACAAATAATTGTTGAATAGATAAAATATGCATGAATTATCAAAGACCAGAATCAAATGAGTTTATCTCACATATATTCTCTTGATATTACTGATAATGTCTCTAGTCAAATGGAATATTAAATATTTAATTACATTTAATAAACATTTAATAAGAGATCATGTGCGATAAGAGTATACCTGGCAGAATGGATAGATTTTTTTCCTTAAAGAGACATTTTAATTAATATTTGAAATTCAGAACTATGGTGTTTTAGTTATATAGTGTATACTTTGTCTACTTATATTGGTAACTGAAACTACATAGAAATCTTTATTATTTAATGATTTGTTTCTGTGGCTATTTCTTGGAACCTTTCAGGTGTTATACATATGTATAAATTCACAATGTTTTTGCACATCTGAGTTTTGACTGTTCTTCAAAAACAGCTTTAGTCATTTGACATTTTCTCCTCTTTGAAAGATCATTTTTTATTTTTTCTTTAATATCGTGCTAGACTTTCATTTAAATGAAATTACTGGGATGATGAGGAACAATTGAATACATAATGAAAAGTTATCCAGGTACATACTTAAGTTTAATTCAGAAAGAGAAAATGATTATGTCTTATGATTGTGTATATTTGTTTCACAGTGCCTGATATTTTGGAACAGGCTTCTTTCTTTATACTCTATTTATAAAGTGACTTGATATTTATGATTTTTTAAATCACTTCTACTTATATGATACCATCAGTTTGGCTTTGGCTAAGGGGGAGCTGCTTGTGTTCTGGGCCAGGTGCTAGGTTTAGTGTTCTGATTTTCATAACACAATAGTCTAAGTTGGCCTTTCATGTAAGTATAACATAATACAGTTGCAGCTGCTTCATTTGTGTTTGCTTTGAGCTTGGCTCTGAAAGAATTCAGGCACCAAAAATTATGCCAAGACAACCAGAAAGCATAATTGAACTAAGGCAGTAGCTGAGTATTCCTGTGTAACTCTCCTTGTGCTCTTGTCACTGTGACACCTAAGCATTCCCAATCAAATAAATATACTAGAAACAAAACATTGGTCAAAAAACCAAACCTTTACATAGTTTTTAGAAGAAAGTAAAGCCCTGGGAAATAAGATATAGACTAAAGTCCTGTGTAAAAAGAAATGTGTCTTAAGTATCGAGATTATCAGATTCAATTGCTATTGGTTTCTGTTTTGAATCCTCTATAAGATCCTATGTAAGTGTTTTTCCACGTTAAACAAAGAGACAGAAAACTTCACGTCCACTATTTAATAAAGACTAATAAGTGTCCATTGTCCGAACTAGGTTTTCAACTCTGGCCATATGTAAAAATCACCTAAGGAACTTCAAAAAATATACTGATGCTCAGACTCCACCTCAGACCAGTTAAATCAAAATTTCTAGATGAGAGCCCAGTCTTCTGTATTTTTTTAAAGGTCCAAGATGATTCTAATATGCAGCTAGGGTTGTAAACCATTTGTCTAAATGATTGATAAAGTATTAGGAACTCATTTTAGTCAGTGTCTTACCTGTGAATATCAGTGCTTTCTTTGCTACCTTCAAGTCTGACATAAGAAACTAAGAAGCAGTATTTTCTCAGTGGCCTTTGTTACTGATATACTAATTGCTGCATTGCCTATTAGTTGCCCTTCTGTGTTTGCCATGATCAGTTCAGATGACCAATGTAAATTTACAAAATACTTGCTTTACCTCTGACCAGCCTAAGAATCTCAGATTTTAGGGTGAAATATTGAAATTCAATTCATAGCATCCAAGCTACAATACAATTTCAACTTTCGTATTCTCAGTGTTATTGTATTCCAGGAGGATATTTAAAACTTATTTTCCATGATGCTCAAAGACTCTATATCCGTGTTTCTTCCCTCTTTTCACTAATCATCTGCATGGAGTTAAAATCCATAATAGGATTGCCCTCCAGTGAGACCTATTTTAATGAACAGTATATATATATATATATACACACACATATATATATACATATACACACACACATGTGTATGAATATATAAATATAAATATATTCATCGTATGTCTATGAAAATGTTTTTACCAAAGGTAGAAATCATATAATAATCATGGGGATGTCAGAAAATTATGGCCTGTAGATATTAACTATATCTTTAAGTCATTTTGTAATCAGAAAGGGCATAATTTTAAAATCCTCTAATGATAAATATCTTAGAAAATATATAATTTAGAACCAAGGGGCTCAGAGCAGAGAAAAAAAAAAAGAATAAGGCTAGATACAACTCCTTAAGGAAACAGGGTGGGAACTGGCAAATACCTGGAGGAAAAGAGAGCAGGCTTGGTTAGGAAATACTGCTAAGACTCTAAACTTGAAAGAATTAAAGAATGAGGGAAGCCCTCCTCAATCTGTGGTAATTCCTAGAAATGGGCTTGCAGCAGCACTAACTACTGGAGATTCCTACTTACCCTACCCAGGAGAAGAGGGCTGTTTGAGAGAGAGGATGATACTCACTTACAGCTCATTCTTATAGAAGATGTACCATAAACCCCTTTCCTCTCAAAGCAAAGATATTTCTCCTCAGCTTTAATGAGCAAGGGGAAACACAAGACCTTTCACTTCACAATGAGAAATAAACACTTTGAAGGCCTAATGCCCACTTAAGGGAGCATATAATTAGCTACTAAGTATAACCTCTTTTATAGAAGTTCTGAAGCCAGAGTGTAGAAAAGAAAATTTGCCACCTTCATGATTAAGCTAGAGTTAGCTATGCAAAAATATATATATATATTTTGCTCTTCTCAGCTGTACTTATACTCAGCAAGGTATGAGAATTGCTGGTAAACAATAATACCTGTGGTGTGCCTTTCTACCATAAGGCCCTTTAATTTCATAACCAATGCCAGTACCATTCCGCTGGATTTTTAAATGCTTTGTTTCTTTTATATTGAACATCTACTAATTTCAATTTAAAGAAACTTCATTCCAACAGTATTATTTGATTATAATATCAATACAAAATTTTTTGTCAGATTGTTGAGTAGCTGGTTAAAAAAAAAAAAAAAAAAAGGCTGTAGAAGAATTTGAATAGACATTTCTCCAAAGAAAATATACAAATGGTCAATACACACATGAAAAGATGGTCAATATCATTAGTCATTAAGAAAATACAAATCAAAACCACAATGAAACACCACTTGATGCCCACTAGGACGACCACAATCAAAAAGAGAGACAATAATAAGTATTGGTGAGAATGTGGAGAAATTGGAATGTAAAATGGTATGGCCACTTTGACAGCTCCTCAAAACATTACATATAGAGTTTGTATATGATGTAGCAATTCTACTTTCAGGTATATACACAAGAAAATTGAAAATATATGTCCACATAAAATGTACATAGATGTTTATAGCAGCATTATTTATGATAGCCACAAAGTAGTCATAACCCAAATGTCTATCAACAGAAGAACAGATATAGAAAATATGATTTAACCATACAGTGGCTTATTATTCAGCCATGAAAAAGGAATGAGATACTGATACATGCCACAACATGAATGAACCTTGAAAATATTATGCTAAGTGAAAGAAGCCATACACAAAAGGCCACATGTTATATGATTCCGTTTATATGAGATGTTCAGAATAGGCAAATCTATACAGACCAAAAAAGAGATTAGTGTTTCTCATGAGCTGGGTGAGGGAGAAATGGGAAGTGACTGCTAATGGGCATAGGGTTTCCTTTTAGGTAATGAAAGTGTTCAGGAATTAGACTGTGGTGATGGTTGCACAGCTTTGGGGATATACAAAAACCACTGAGTTGCATCTTTTATTTTTTACTGATTTTTTTTTAGATAGGGTCTTGCTCTGTCACCCAGGTTGGACTGCAATGGCACGATCATGGCTCACTGCAGCCTCAACCACCCAGGCTCAAACGAACCTCCCACCTCAGCTGTGAAGCTGGAAGCATAAGCGCATGCCACTGCACCTGGCTAATTTTTTTTTTTTTTTTTAACTTTTGGAGAGATGAGATCTTGCTTATGTTGCCCAGGTTTGTCTCAAACTCCTGGGCTCAAGCGGTCGTCCTGCTTTGGTCTTCTAAAGTGCTGGGATTACAGGCATGAGTCACCATGCCCAACAGAGTTGCACGCTTTAAAAGGGTGAATTTATGGTATATGAATTATATCTCAGTAAAACTTTTTAAAAAGTAAAACACCAGGCCTAGAAGACTTAGGATAAAAAATTTGAAAATATTATTAACACTTTACTATTGATTATAAATTGAAATAATGTTTTAGATATATTTTAGATATGTAATATATTACATATTGGCTGCTTATTTTCTACAGATTTTTTTAGGTAATCATTACTGATACTTTGCATATTTGCATTTTTATACAAACTACCATAATTTGGCCTACTATAAGGGAGATAGTACTATCTACTTTTACTCAAGGATGTAGAAATAGAAGCATAATATTTAAAGAGAAAAAAGCTAATTTACAGTAGTGTAATATATGTGGAATATTTTTTAATTTTTACAAATTATCAACAAATTTTTATGTCTTCATATTTGTATAGCATATGTTATAGTTTCTTCTACAAATTCATAGCTGTTAAATTGTTTGACCTTTTGTATTTTTAATATAGTCCACCTGTGCCTCTGCATTCTTTTAAGATGTCTTATATATGGGTTTGTTTAATGGGATAATGCTGAGATTTCATATTAGAGGAGTGTTTTTATGATATTTGTATAGCAATGAAATTAATATCAACAAATCAGGAAATAGAAAAGGATGCTGTTTTGGCAAACATTCTTTCATTCAGTCCTCTGTATTATACTATGGCTTGGTTCTAATGTCCCATGGTAATTTAAACTCAGCTTGCCCCAAACTGTATTTACTTTATGTTTTTCTTAAAAAATTTTCCCTTGAATTTCCCTTTGTAGAGCTGCACATTTCTTCAGTTCCGAGAGCCAAAACCCTAAGAGTCATAAATACTCTTCCCTTTCTCTCAAATATTGTCACCAGATCTTGTCTACCTCTCTTCAAATTCATTCATTCCCTTTTCCAGCCCACTGCCATTTACTGACTTCACTTGTCAGTACTTGTGGTTCCTTCCCTGAACTAGTACCAGGGTCAGCTTTGTAAGCATGAGACCAGTGCAGTACACAGGGCCTACACTTAGAAAGACTCTATGCATGAAGTTCAATGCTGTATGGTTGCCATCTCAAAGTTCTTAGTGATTGATCTCTGGATTTGTATTTTCTAAGTGAAGTTAAATGGGACAATGGAGCATTCGTGGGGACCTTGGGCATGGTACCACCTCCTGCTGCCTTCCTGGAATGAATTATCTGTTGCCCACTTCCCCACTCCCTGATCTCATTCAACCTCCCTCTCTCTGTGCGAGAAAGATAGGGATTAGACAGCACAACCCATGGTGTCTTGGAGCAGGGCTTGGTAAGGGCAGTCCTTGCCCCTGCCTGTCATCTCCAGGGATGTCTTACAGGTAGACAGAAGCCACAGCTGTGTTGGGGGAGTGGGGGTAGGGCGGGGGAGTGAAGGGACAAGCCTCTTGCCTATCTCCAAGCCAGGTACCTAGTGAGTTGCAGGGGCAGCCACGGGAAGGAAAGAAGCCTCAGCCTCCCTGCATGGTATGACACACAGGTTTGGTGGCTGGCATGGTGGAACCTGGTAGCCAGTAGACACCCACTGCTGAGTCATAGTCTGGGGCCCCTGGCACCTCTGAAGGTTTATACTTACCTGTAGTTTTTCCTGGTACTGGAGGAAGTGTGACATTAAATAGTAAATAAAAGGCTGCATGGCAAGTGGAGACAAAAACTACTGGAGAAAGGGAAAAGTTTCCTAATTTATAATAGTAGGTTTAATGACATTGTCTTCCTGCTTTTTGAACAGTACCCCCAGCTTTTCATTTTGCACTGAGCCCCTCTAATTACGCTGCAGGTCCTGTCTAGTGCAATAGAGATTCTTAACTCATCTCCTGGTCTCCAATTCCGACTCATCAACTTTAGCCTTCGCTCTGCTACCAGAGTGGTCTCTAAAATCTAAACTCCATCATTACTTGGGCCTCCCTTGCTTGATGTCTTTTAGCTCTCTACGATTCCATGCCCATGAACAAGACTAGTTTCATACATTTTATTTGGCTTGCTCAGTGGTTTCTTCCTCCTCTCTCTTCCTTTCCCCTTCTCTTTCCCGTCATTTGAATGTCTTCAGACAGAACTACCTTTTACTTCAAAAAGTGTCAGTCACCTGCTGAAGGCTTTTGAGTTGAACTTGTGTTGCAGGATGATAAAACCAAAGTTAAATTGGCACTGAGAGCTTTCATTGTCTAATTTTTTACTGCCCTTCCAGACTCATTTCCTAATGCTCAGTATCCTCATTTTCACCCCCAACTCTCTTCAGTCCTGAGTTCCATCTTTACCAAATCTGAGAGTTCCCCAAGCAAGTTTTCTATGGTCTCTTTACACATTTCTGCCTAGGAAGTTCACCTTCCATCCTTGCTAAAAGTATTCTCATCCATTAAGACTCAATTCCAGTGTTTCCTTACCTCTTCTAGGCAGCATTAACCTTGGCCGTCTCTGTCCTTCCACAGGAGTGTACGTTTATCCATTATAGCACCGATACTATTATATGGTAGGGTTGTCTTTCCTCCTCTGTGATATTCTAGTTGGTGGTCTCCAGAATAGGTCGTGTATACTTCAGAGGATACACAGACAATTCATTTGAGGGGGATGCAGAAAGGAAATATATGTTTGATTTTTTTTTAATTTGCTCTTTAAAAATTTTATGTTATTGAATGTTTTATAGTCATACATCAGTAAATCATTTTATAAGTATATTTTATTAGGAAGGCACACTCAACAATATTTTATTTATTTCATAGTCAAAATTAATTAATTAATTTTGAGACGGAGTCTCAGTCACTCAGGCTGGAATGCAGTGGTATAATCTCAGCTCACTACAACCTCCGCCTCCCATGTTCCAGCGATTCTCCTGCCTCAGCTTCCCGAGTAACTGGGATTACAGGTACGTGCCACCATGCCTGGCTAATTTTTCTATTTTTAGTAGAGACGGGGTTTCACCGTGTTGGCCAGGCTGGTCTTGAACTCCTGACCTCAGGTGATCCACCCACCTCGGCCTCCCAAAGTGCTGGAATTACGGGCGTGAGCCATCCCACCCAGCCAATAGTCAAAATAATTTAGAAACCACTCTCCTAGAAGACAAGAACTGTATCTTATTCATCTCATAACTTCAGCACTGACCTTTTAGTTTTCCTAATCTGTTTATGAAAACTGATTTAATATATGGGTGGTATTCATGATTACCGAAAGTATGCACATTGCAAAGATATTGACCTCTTATGCCATAGTTTCTTCATCATTAGTTGGTCGTTTTTAATTAATCAACATTGTGTACTGGTTTTTATAAAGGATCTACAATAAATCTGTTAAGTGAAATAGAATTAAGAAGGATGGAATGTAGTGTGTAGCAAGAACTTCTTTGGAAGTCCTATGAGAATAATGATAGAGAAACTCATGGAGAGTATCTTAGTTTGCTTCTCATTTAAGGTATAATTGAATGTGTAAGAATGTGGTCTGCCTCTCAACTCTTTAAAAGTTCCATGGGGCTGGGCATGGTGGTACATGCCAGTAGTCCCAAGCTGCTTGGGAGCCTGAGGCAAGAGGTTCACTTGAGCCCAGGAGTTCAAGGCCGTAGTGCGGATGATCATTCTGTGAATAGCCACTGAACTCCAGCTTGAGCAACATAGCGAGACCCCATCTCTAAAAAATACTAATACTAATAATAAAAAAATTAAGGTAAATGGGGAAAAAAGACAATACAGTCAGCAGAAGTGAAGATGAAAACCTGATAATCTGTCCTAGCTACCTGGGCTTACATATTATGCAGTCAGTGAGACAGTTGTTATTCGTAAACTTTTTCATTAAAATAAGGTGGTTACAGTTGAAAAAGACCCTGAGCTTTTCTGATCATAAGATTTAGGGCCTGCGTCACCCTGCCTTTTTAACTCTGTCAGAGTGTCAGAACAAAGATTTCATATTATTAGCTTTCAAGGATTTGTACCTAGAATAGGCAAAGGAATGATAAAAGAACTGTATTTTTTACTGTTGTTCAGCTAGCATCTCACTTGTATGATCGAGAGCAAATTGTTTGACTTCCTCTAACACCTATGATTTTTTTGTAGTAATGAAATATACAAATATTTTAAGATCTTTGGAAGTTTGCAGATAAAAAGATACTATAAACTGGATGTGGTGGCTGATGCCTGTAATCCCAGCACTTTGGGAGGCCAAGGTGGGCAGATCACTTGAGGTCAGAAGTTCAAGACCAGCCTAGCCAACATGTTGAAAGACCATCTCTACTAAAAATACAAAAAATTAGCCAGGTGTGGTGGCATGCGCCTGTAATCCCAGCTACTCGGTAGGATCACTTGAACCTGGAGTGAGCAGTGAGCTGAGATAACGCCACTGCACTCCAGCCTGGGCAACAGAGCGAGACTTCATCTAAAAAAAAAAGGACCAACATATATATTATATATATTAAGGACCAATTTGTTAATATTTTGGTGCCGAATTTACGATGAAAAAACTGCAGTATTACAAACAGTACAAAGAGTATAGTTAGGAAATACCCTCTAGAAGTAATAAAATATGTCTAATACAGTCTTTTCAGTAATGCATTTCCCTACTTCTTTTCCCCTTCATTTTATATCCTTAGGAAAAAAAAGTCCTATCCTGATAGACATTAGTAACAGTAATTACATTGTTTCACATTATACCTTTTGCTCATGACCATCCATAATGTGGATTTTTGGTACATTTTGTTTCAACAGAGGCAGTAAGAATTTTATCTTTTTCAATAACTAATAGGCTCAAAAGCCCCCCTCCTTCTCTGATGCTGTTATTCTTAGAGTCCTATAAATGAGAGATGGAAAACTTCAATTAAATTCATCTAGTCCATCTCCCCTGACAACGAAAAAAATGTATTTCACATTATGTTATCTAATGCTTTTTTCAGGCCTTCCATGATAACCTCTGAGAGACTGTCCAATAGGCTAATAGACCTCACTTTGAGGTCTTTGTTTTGACCCATCATTTCTCATTATTATATTCATTACAGCCATCATCCTTAATATTCATACTTTGTGAACTTGAGTGAGATTAGCACAGTCTCTGTTAGTCATAAGAAAATCAACATACTATACTCTATAGAGTATGACATTCAATTTACAATAAAATTTTTAAAAAATCAGTGTATACCTCATTATCAGGAACTGAAGTGTTCTACAGAAGTGAATTTTCCAGATACTAAACTTTTCTTCCTTAACCACCAGATTTAGTTTTGTTTTAATAATTTTAAGGGGTTTTCCCTCCTGTGTGTTATTTCCCTACTTTCTTGAGTGAATTCAACTTTTCTTAATAATTCATGTTAATCATTATCAGCATTCTGCAAATACGTATTTAGTCCACTGTATGCAAAGCATTACAGAAATACAAAGATGAGCTCAATGTGTTTGTTTTCTGTTTGCCTTCAGGAGTTAAGATTCATAGGGCATATAAAACAGGAATAGAATTAATTATAGGTCAAGATAGGGGAAAACAGTAGTATAAATAAAAAGTTTACATAATCACAAGTGTGAGAGACATTACAGTAATCAGGAATGGTTTTCTCAGGAATTGGTATTTGAAATAAATAATATAAGGACAACTGAGTAACCATGTGGAAAAAGGTAATATTAGATGTATATCTCATACCTTACACAAGAGTAAACTCCAAATGGATTAGGGATCTAAAATGTGAAAAAAAAAAGTATACCTACTAGGAAACATGGATGAATTCTCTAACCTTAATGCAGGGAAAAACTTTCTATGATGGTTACTGAAAAGCCAGAGGCAATTTTTAAAAATCGATTGATAAATTTGATTACACAAAAGAAAGTTTTTAAATAATTGCATGACAAAAAGTATAAGAAGGTTAAAGCTGAAAGACAACCAATGAATCAATTGGGAGAAAATATTTACAACATATAAGAAACTATTAAGGCCGGCGCAGTGGCTCATGCCTGTAATCCCAGCATTTTGGGAGGCCGAAGCAGGCAGATCACCAGGTCAGGAGTTCAAGACCACCCTGTCCAACATACTGAAACCCCATCTCTACTAAAAATACAAAAAATTAGCTGGCGTGGTGGTGGGCACCTGTAATCCCAGCTACTTGGGAGGCTGAGGCAGGAGAATTGCTTAAACCTGGGAGGTGGAGGTTGCAGTGAGCTGAGATCGTGCCATTGCACTCCAGCCGGGTTGACAGAGCGAGACCCCTTCTCAAAAAAAAAAAAAAAAAAAAAATTAAGGTACAAGTGACTAAGACCCAATAGGAACACTGAAGAAAAGTTTTCCTGAAGAAAAGACATGAATAGGTAATAGGTAAAAATGTTTCTGAACATATGAAAACAATGTTCAAATTCACTTATAATCGGAGAAATGCAATTTTTTGTTTGTGTGTTTGTTTTTTGAGATGCATCTCGCTCTGTCGCCAGGCTGGAGTGCAGTGGTGACATCTCGGCTCACTGCAACTTCTGCCTCCTGGGTTCAAGCAATTCTCCTGCCTCAGCCTCTGCAGCAGCTGAGACTACAAGCACGCACCACCACGCCCAGCTAGTTTTTGTATTTTTAGTAGAGACAGATTTTCACCATGTTGGCCAGGATGGTCTCAATCTCTTGGCCTCGTGATCTGCCCGCCTTGGCCTCCCAAAGTGCTGGGAGTACAGGCGTGAGCGACCTCGCCTGGTCCTTTTTTTTTTTGGAGTCTCGCTCTGTCGCCCAGGCTGGAGTGCAGTGGCACAACCTCAGCTCACTGGAACCTCCGCCTCCCAGGTTCAAAGGATCTTCCCACCTCAGCCTCCTGAGTAGCCAAGTCTACAGGTACACGCCACCACACCCAGCTAATTTCTGTATTGTTTGTAGAGACAAGGTCTCACCATGTTGGCCAGGCTGGTTTCATACTCCTAGGATCAAGCAATCCTCCTGCCTCATCCTCTTGAAGGGCTAGGATTAGAGGGATGAGCCACAGCACCCAGCCGAGAAATGCACATTTTAAAACAACATTTAAACATTTAAATGTTTAAATGCACATTTAAAACAACATAGAAATATTATTTCACCTTTCAGTCTGACACAGACTATAAAGGATGACAACGATTCAGTTGGCAAGGTTGTGGGAAACAAACACTCTCATACATTGTTGAAGGGAAGGCAAACTGGTACAACCCTTCTAGAGGGGATTCGGCAAGATTACATATACACTTACCTTTTGACCCAGCATCCCATTTCTAGGAATCCAAGCTGAAGGTACATCTCCACCATTATGAAAATACATATGCACAAAGTTATTTATGCAGCATTGTTTTTTAATTGCAAAATATTGTAAACAGCCTATATGCACATTCATAAGAGGGTGACTAAACTATATGTGGAAAGTAGAATAGTGGTTCCTCCCCCATCTCCCAAGATGTCCACATCCTAATACATGGAAATTGTGAATATGTTATCTTATGTGGCAAAAGGGACTTCTGTAATTAGGATTAAGACTAAGGACCTTGAGATAGGAACATTATCCTAAATTATCCAGATGGATCCAGTCTGATCACGAGACCTTAAAAGCTGAAAAGCTTTCATAGAGATGCAACATTGCTGGCTTTGAAGATGGAGGAAAGGCCATGAGCCAAGGAATGTGGGTGGCCTTAAAAGCTTGAAAAGGCATAAGACAGATTCTCCCCTAGAGGCTTCAGAAAGGAATGCAGACCTGCTGACACTTTGATTTTAGCCGGATGAGACCTGTGTTGGAATTCTGACTTACAGAACTGTAAGATCATAAATTTGTACTGTTTAAACCACATTTGTTTTAATTTGTTAAAATGGCAGTTGAAAAATGATACAGTGGAAAACTGGTGAAATTAGAATTAGGGCTGTGTTTAGGTGAGTATAGTACCTATGTTAATTTCTTAGTTTTCATAATCATACTATGGTTATATAAGATAATATTAGGGGAAGCTCAGCAAGGGAAAACTCTATACTATTTTTCCAAATTTTTTGTAAATCTGAAATTACTTCATATCTAAAGGAAAAATAACTAAGGATTCCTTCCCTCCTCAGTGTCCTTTCCCCACTCTACCTCATTAACATCCCCTTAAAAAGTTGCCATGTCATCTTGTTATTTGTGAATTTCCAACCAAGCTTTTAACTCAGTGGTTCCCAAACTATATGTCCACATAAAGACTTGTTTGTAAATGTTTATGGCAACTTTATTTTTAATATCCCAAAACTGGAAACAACTTGAATATCCATGAGTTGAGAAATGGTTAAACAAATTTTGGTATACCCTTACAGTGGAATAAAAAGGAGGAAACTATACATGCAACAGCATGCATAAATTTCAAAAACAGTATTCTAAGTAAAGAAAGACTACATAGTGCATAATTCCATTTATATGACATTGTGGAAAAGATAAAATTATAGGAACAAGTCAGATTAGTGGTTTCCAGGGGCTGAGGGTGAGAAGAAGGGATTGACTGGCTACAGAAAGGCATGAAAACTTTTGGGGTGATGGAAATGTTCCGTATCTCACTTGTATTGGTGCAGCATACATTTATCAAAACTCATCAAACTGTACATGCAAAAATAGAGATTTGTGTTTTGTAAATTACACCTCAATAAACCTGTTTTAAAAGAAATGTTTTAAAACAAAATACATAAAAAGTTGGACATAAAAGGTTTGAAATAATGTAACAAAAAGGTAATAAAAATCTGACATGACACATGCATGAAAATGAATCTCTAAGAATGTAGTTAGTTAATAAAGTATGCTAGATATCTTCCATTGGTCCCTCTAGCAGATCTTAACATGTCAATATGTGTTTTAACATGTTATAACATAATACCTATAATATAATATATGTTTTATATTTTAACAATAATTATACGTAATATAGCATAATGACATCAATGTGTCAACATCAGTTATATCTGATTAATGGATATGTGTTTATTAATTTCTGTGCTTTGTATGTTTAAAAGTTTCATAGTAAAAGTTTTAGTTAGCTTAATTAAAAAAATAACATTGAATGCTTGTTAAAAATGTAGATCACTGTGCCCCAATCCCCAAGATTCCGATATATCAGATCTGGGCTAGAAAAACAATTGTGATTTATGACAGAACCTTTTCTCTTTCCTTTTGATGCTTAAATTTGAAAAACAAAAACAAAAAGCCTGTCAGAGGATAAACTACCCATACTAAAACTAAACTATAATGCACTTTGCAACTATTTCTTGTTTTGTTATTCTTGTCATCTACAGTTTCCCTTCCTGTTTGGACTTCCAAATAACCAGAAGACAAACTAAGTAAAATATAAAGACTAGAAAGTAAACTTTAACGTTTTTAGTTACTCTTCTCCTTTTTCCTTGTTAATTTTTTAGAATTACATTTTAGTCAACATTTAGTGAATATCTACAAGTTCCTAAGTTATATTAAGAGAGCAAGGAAGGGAATTATTTATATATGACACAGCTTTTTTTCTCAGGTATTTACAATCCATAATAAAACAAACTAAAATATGTAAAATACATAGAGATTTTAATATACTAATAAACTAAAATTTGAAAAGCAAGAATGAAAACAGTTCTCACCTGGGTCCTTTCTAGTTGACAAGGTGGCATTTTTGTACTGTGAATCAGGTAACATTTTGAGAAATTGCCATTTAAAAATACTTAACCACTTAGAATTGCTATAACATTATCCCTAATCCCTGTGTGATCACTGATGTGAAAAAGTCTCAAGCAGAATTAAAGCAGGGTTTTGTTGCATATCCCTACATTTTTCATGTGAAAGGTGATAACATGTTTCTCTGTCTCCACTTCTCCCTGTCTTAAGAGAACACAGCACTGCTAGGATGCTGGCAAGGCAGTGTCCCTTATTACCGCCACTGAGGCTTCTGAGAGCAGTTGCATAGCAGCAGTTTTATTTCAGTTACCAGTCATTCCCAGCTAGCCAAGTTCAGTCTTCAGGGAATACTCCAGTTTGCAGGTGGCCAACAACTTCAGTTATCATTGTCTTAACATTTACCAAGCTCCAGAGAAAGGCAATATTTGGCTTTTTCTTTCACTGACTGTTGCTAATTTTAAGCCTTATTTTGAAAGAAAATAATGAGTACCAACTAATTAAATCATTTTAGTTGTATCAATTGCTATGACAATGTAGCTTTTTTTAAAAATATGAGGTTTTTACTATTTTTAAGACTTGTAAATGGTAGCAACAGCATTTCAAAAAATTGGATAGAGTAGGATTTGTTTTGAGTGTTTGATTAGTATGCTTTCAGATTAGGTTGGTGTCAGAAGGATGAAATCAGTTTATTTACGTTCTTTCTTTCCTTTGTTTCCATTTAGACTGAAACATCATTCACACTCTTCCCATTTTTATAAGGCATGGATATCATAACTGTGAAAGAGAAAAAAGCATTTTTCTCTTGGTATCCATCTATTTTTAAATTTTATATTTGGATTTTAAAATTTTATACTCAGTGACCACAGAATCAGTTACATGTAAAAGCCATTTCAATAAGGTTTTGATTTTACTTCAGTTTAATTATATAGCTAGAAATCCTTGGGGCAAATTCTTGTAAGTCAAATGCCACACTAGCAGTTTTTTTGTTTTTTAGGTTTTTTGTGGGGGTTTTTTGTTTTCTTTTTTTCCCTCATATTTTGAATTGTCATATTACATTTCTGGCTGTTTATGATACATAATTCTATAATAAGGTATGTGTAGAAGTTACATATAATACATATGGGGAAAATAAGTTGTTATAGTACTTAAAGTATTTGATGTGGAATTAGAATGTCGAGAATTCATATAGCACAGTGGTTAGAAAGGAAGGGTTCCAATGTGGGGCTACGTAGACTTAAAGTTCTCCTCTGCCATTTAGCATCTGTGTGACCTTGGTAAAGTCATGTATCTTCTGTATTAGTCTGTTTTCACACTACTATAAAAAACTACCTGAGACTGAGTAATTTATGAGGAAAGAGGTTTAATTGACTCACAGTTCCACAGCCTTAACAGGAAGCATGACTAGGAGGCCTCAGGAAATTTACAGTTATAGCGGAAGGAGAAGAAGGACCTTCTTCAAGTGGAGGCAAGAGAGAGCAAGCTGGGAAGTGCTACACTTTTAAACCATGGGAGGTGGTGGGAGAAGATTGCGTCATGGGAGAGGATTTCCCCTATGCTGTTCTCATGATAGTGAGTGAGTGAGTTCTCAGATGATCTGAGGACACACGGCATATGATTTTTCAGTTCTGAAAGCAATTTTTGAGCCCCTACTAAATACCAGGTAGCAGACCTGCCCTGGGAACACAAAGATTGCAGGGTTTAGTGAGGATGACACATAAGTGGGCATGCACTGTGCTAAATGTAAGGCTATCTCTCTATAAAGCACAGAAGAGGGGCACGTAATCTAGGGCAGGGTCAGGTAATGTCAAAAAAGACACCCTAAAAGAGATCTTTCCTCAACTCTATCAAAAAGAATGATTCAGCCAGGGAGAAGGAAGAGAATATGAGCAGTGGTAAACATGCATGGTGAATATAGAGAATTGCAGGTATTTCAAGTTAGTGGAGGATGAAGTATGAAGTGGAATGACCAGGGATCAGGCTGGAATAGTAAGTCGTTACCAGATGATACTCTAATATAGGCAGAACTCTTACCAGGGCCATTCTTAGCTGCTTTTAGGTACCTTTGGGTTAATTATCCATCCCTTCACCAGTCAGATGGATCCAGGGCAGAAAGATTGCATGGCAGAAAGCACAGTGACCTGAATATGTAAGGAATTGCTCAGAAGGGGGCAATGGGCAACTGGGCTTGACATGTACTTTGTTGTTTCACAGAAGAGGATAATGCAGGAAGGCTCATTACATGGTTGGTCCAGGATGGAGGGATAGTAGAAGCCAAACCAAGCTTGGAAACAGTGAATTTTTTTGTGGTTTCATCCTGTACAGCTGTGTGGTCTTCCTAAAGAGCTTCGTCATGGCACCAGGAAGATTGACTTAAACATTGTTTTAACTTTTATTTTGGATAGCTAATCATTAAGAAAATAGAGGGTGTTGGTAATTGAATAGCATCAGATGATTAGCTGTGGAATCTAGGGAGAAGGAAAAGAGAGCAGGAAAAAACAAGGGACAGGGAGAAAATGAGGTGGTCCAGAAAGTGAAGGTTTCTGTTAGGTTCAAGAGTAGATTAATGTGGAGAAAGAGATATATGAAAGACATGTGATTAGGGAGGAAATCAGAGAAAAAAAATTGCTGTTTAATATGTCTGAGGATCTCTGAATGATGATAAAATCTAGTGTGTAGATAGAACAGTGGGTGGCTAAAATATAGAAGAATGAAGCTGGATCCTCATCTCTCACGTTATACAAAAATCAACTCAAGATGGATCAAAGACTTACATCTAAGACCTGAAACCATAAGAATTCTAGAAGATAACATTGGAAAAACTCTTCTAGACATTGAGTTAGGCAAAGACTTCATGACCAAGAACCCAAAAGCAAATGCAACAAAAGTAATGATAAATAGATGGGACCTAATAAAACTAAAAAGCTTCTGCACAGCAAAAGATATCAGAATCAGTAAACAGACAACCCACAGAGTGAGAGAAAATGTTCGCAAACTGCATCTGCCAAACGACTAATATCCAGAATCTACCAGGAACTTAAATCAAGAAAAAAAACAAATAATCCCGTCAAAAAGTGAGCAAAGGACATGAATACACAATTCTCAAAAGAAGATATACAAATGGCCAACAAACGTGAAAAAAAAATGCTCAGCATCACAAATTATCAGGGAAATGCAAATCAAAACCACAATGAGATAACCACCTTACTCCTGCAAGAATGACCATAATTAAAAATAAAAAAATAACAGATATTGACATGGATGTGGTAAAAAGGGAACACTTTTACACTGCTAGTGGGAATGTAAACTAGTACAACCACTATGGAAAACAATATACAGATTCCTTAAAGAACTAAAAGTAGAACTGCCATTTGATCCAGCAATCCCACTACTAGATATCTACCCAGAGGAAAAGAAGTCATATGAAAAAGACGCTTGCACACATGTGTATAGTAGCACAATTCACAATTGCAAAAATATGGAACCAGTCTAAATGCCTATCACCTAATGAGTGGATAAAGAAAAGTATTCCACACACCGTGGAATACTACTCAGTCACAAGGAATGAAATAAAAGAATGAAATAATGGCATTTGCAGCAGCCTGGATGGAGTTGGAGACCATTATTCTTAGTGAAATAACTCAGGAATGGAAAACCAAACATTGTATGTTCTCACTTATAAGTGGAAGCTAAGCTGTGAGGACACAAAGGCATAAGAATGATATAATGGACTCTGGGGACTTGGGAGGAAGGGTGGGAGATGGGTGAGGGATAAAAGACTACACATTGTTGCAGTGAGCTGAGATGCTGCCACTGCACTCCAGCCTGGGCGACAGAGCAAGACTCCATCTCAAAAAGAAAAAAAAAAAGACTACACATTGGGTACGGTCTATACTGCTCAGGTGATGGGTGCCCCAAAATCTCACAGATCACCACTAAAGAACTTTTCCATGCAATCGAACACGATCTGTTGCCCTAAAACTATTGAATAAAAATAAAAATTGAATTTAAAAAAATGAGTGGGTGGAGAGACGACATGCAGAAATGGCACACCTCAGGTGGCTGAAGGAGAGAAATGTATTTGGTGTCTGCCATATTTTTGCAACCTTCAGTGACACTTTTGTCCATGTCACTGATCTTTCTGGCAAAGAAACCATCTGCTATGTGACTGGTGGGATGAAGGTGAAGGCAGACGAGATGAATCCTCGCCATGTGCTGCTATGTTGGCTGCCCAGGATGTGTCCCAGAGGTGCAAGGAGCTAGGTATCGCTGCCCTACACATCAAATTCTGGGCCACAGGAGGAAATACGACCAAGACCCCTGGACCTGGGGCCAGTCGGCCTTCAGAGCCCTTGCCCACTTGGGTATGAAGATTGGGCGGATTGAGGACGTCACCCCCATCCCCTCTGACAGCACCCATGGAAAGTGGGGTTGCCATGGTCACAGTTTGTGAACAGGACTCCTCAAACTATTTTCTGTTAATAATTTGCCATCGTGTTAAAAAAAAAAAAAAAAAGTGGGTGGCTGAAGGGGAGGATACTGAGTAATGGAGTCAAGGAATTATGAAGCTAGGGTACTAGACATCACTATTTGGTTATTTTCTAGCATGGTGTTAAGAGACAGAAAAATATTACAAGCTAGGGGCTAAAGTTCTTAATGAATAAAGGAAAGTGAAAGAGAGATTGAAACATGAGAGCAACAAAGAGAGATGAAGAATACTAAATCAAGATGGTGTGTACCTTAAAAAATATGCATTTACTCCAAACCATGATTTCATGGAAGATCGATTTGGAAACAGTCATGGTAAGCTAGGTAAAGTCCAGCTACCTCTTCCTGGGTACCACTGAATATTGGGTAATGGAGAATGAAAAAACTTCAACTAACTAGAGCTCTGAGAGAAACAGTTTCTCGGGTTAAAACCATGCTTCGACCGGGCGCGGTGGCTCAAGCCTGTAATCCCAGCACTTTGGGAGGCCGAGGCGGGCGGATCATGAGGTCAGGAGATCGAGACCATCCTGGCTAACCCGGTGAAGCCCCGTCTCTACTAAAAAATACAAAAAACTAGCCGAGCGAGGTGACGGGCGCCTGTAGTCCCAGCTACTCGGGAGGCTGAGGCAGGAGAATGGCGTAAACCCGGGAGGCGGAGCTTGCAGTGAGCTGAGATCCGGCCACTGCACTCCAGCCTGGGCGACAGAGCGAGACTCGTCTCAAAAAACAAAAAAACAAACAAACAAAAAAATGCTTCATTTACCTCAAGGAGATGGCCACAAAATTTTGAAAGGTTTCACTACCTCCAAGAAGTGTTACTGACCATTCTGTACAATCTTAACCTTTTTCTTATCTGTGTTCCTAAATCAGCCATAATTTCATGTATATATTTGTCAAGGACTTACTAAAGTTTAGACATTGTGGTAGATGTTAACGTAAATATAACATTATGCCATCTCCTCAAAAGTTTAAATGCAAGACTTCTTGTTTTTGAGATAGGAAAACCTCAACTGTAATTTATGAAATACTGGAGGCTTTGTGTGTCCAAGTCTGAGAGATAAAAACTGCAGGGGTATTCATTAATGGAGAGGCCACAATTTTAAAAAATTTTACCTCCTGGAGTCCTACCAGGTTCCTAACTGATAAGAAGGAAGGAAAATCCCCAATTCCAGCCCTCTCTAGCCATCCCCTTCCACCTAAGTGGAGTGGGTGAGGTGAGGGGCACTGAGAAGCACTTACGAAGTTCACAGTCCAGAAACACAGACTCATTAAAACGCTGAGATCTAACAGGACTTCAGAATGTTTTCCCCCACCTTACTACTGCATTACTAAAAGCCTGTTTACTGCAGTTCCTGTCACCTAGTACAGCATATACAGCTAGCAAGAAAAAAATTACTGAACATACTAAAAGGCAGAAAACAGTTTAAAGAGACAGAGCAAGCATCAGAACCAGCCTCACATAATATTGAAATTATCAGATC
The DNA here is from genome assembly GCF_043159975.1 of Macaca nemestrina. Classification (NCBI taxonomy): domain Eukaryota; kingdom Metazoa; phylum Chordata; class Mammalia; order Primates; family Cercopithecidae; genus Macaca; species Macaca nemestrina. The sequence continues at coordinate 36,182,671 of NC_092125.1, forward strand.
AGAAATTTAATGCAATTATGATTAATATACTAAGGGCTCTAATGGATAAAGCAGATAGCATGCAAGAACAGGTGGACAATGTAGGAAGAGAGATAGAAATTATAAAAAAGAAACAAAAGGAAATGCTGGAAATCAAAAACACTGTAGCAGAAATGAAGAATGCCTTTTATGTGCATATTAGTAGACAGGACACAATTGAGGAAAGAATTTCTGAGTTTGAGGACATCTCACTAGAAACTGACAAGACTGAAAAGCAAAGAAAAAGAAGACTGCAGAATAAACAAAAAACAGAACAGACCCAGAGGAACCTTAAGTACGTATTACTAAGTGAAACAAGCCAATCTAAAAAGGCTGCAGTATGATTCCAACCACAGATGCTCCTTGACTTACAATGGGGTTATGTCCAAATAAGCCCATTGTAAGTAAAAAATATCCTAAATTGGAAAGTATTTAACATCCTGATGAACCCATCATAAATCAAAAAATTGTTCAAACCATCTTAAATGGGGGACTATCAATGTATGACATTCTAGAAAAGGTAAAACTATGGAATCGGTAAAAAGATCACTGTTTGCCAGGGGTTGGGGTGTGGGAGGTGCTGCGGGATGAAGAGGCAGAGCACAGAGGATTTTGAGTAGTAAATGTGGTCTGCATAATACTGTAATTGTGGATACATGTCACCATACATTTGTCCAAACCTGTAGAATGCACAACACCAATAGGAAACCCTAAAGTAAACTATGGAATATGGGTGATGATGATGTCAATGTAAATTCGTCAATTGTGACAAATATTCCAGTTTGGTAGGGGATGTTAGTAGGAGTGGCTATGCATGTGTAAAGGGAAGGGGAGGAACATTGGAAATCTTTATATCTTTTATTCAGTTTTGCTGTGAATCTAAAACTAAGTTAAGAAATATTCTCTCTGCTTCTATCTTCTGAAAGACATTGTAGAGAATTGGTATCATTTCTTCCTTTAATATTTCATGGAATTCACCAGTGGAACCCATCTGGGCCTAGTGCTTTTGTTTTGTAAGGTTATTAATTATTGACTCAATTTCTTTAATAGATATAGCCCTATTCATATTGTCTATTTCTTCCTGTATAAGTTTGGCAGATCGTGTCTTTCAAGGAATTGATCTGTTTTACCTAGATTATCAAATCCCTTTGCACCATTTTAATGTCCATAAGACCCATTGTGATGTCCTCTCTTTTATTTCTAATATTAGTCATTTGGGTACTCTCTATTTTTTTCTTAGCCTGGCTAGAGACTTACAAATTTTATTGTTCTTCATGAGGAACCAACTTTTGATTTTATTGATTTTGTCTATTGATTTATTGTTTTCAATTTCATTGGTTCTGCACTAATTTTTATTTCTTTTCTTGTGTTTGCTTTGGATTTAATTTGCTCTTTTTTTTCTAGTTTTCTAAGGTAGAAACTTAGTATTGGGTTTAGATCTTTCTTCTTTTCTAGTATATGCATTCAATGCTACAACTTTTCCTCTAAGCACTATTTTTACTGCATACCACAAAATTTTGATGTTGTGTTTTCATTTTTATTTCATTCAGTTCAAAGTGTTTTTTAATTTCTCTTGAGATTTCTTTTTTGAGTCATGTGTTGTTTAGAAGTATGTTGTTTAATTCCCACATATTTTGGGGTTTTCTAGTCATCTTTCTATTACTGATTTCTAGTTTAATTCCATTATGGTTTGAAAGAAGACATTGTATGATCTCTTTTCTTTAAATTTATTAATGTGTGTTTTATGCCCAGAATTGGATCTGTCTTGGTGAATGTTCCATATGAGCTTGAGGAACCTCTATTCTGCTGTTGTTGGATAAAGTAGTCTATAGATGTCAATTATATTCAGTTGATTACATGGTGTTTTGGAGTTCAGCTATGTCCTCACTGATTTTCTGCCTGCTAGATCTGTCCATTTCTGATAGATAGGTGTTGCAGTCTTCAACTATATAGATTTATCTGTTTCTCCTAGCAACTCTTACCAGTTTTACCTCATGTCTCTTTACACTCCGTTATTAGGCATGTGTACATTAAGGCTGTCTTCTTGGAGAATTGACCCATTTATCATTATGTAATGCCCTTCTTTATCCTTGTTAAGTTTTCTTGCTCTAATATCTGCTCTGTCTGAAATTAATATAGCTATGCCTGCTTTCTTTTGATTAGTGTTGGCATAGTATATTTTTTCCATCCATTTACTATTAATCTTTATGTGCTTTTATATTTAAAGTGAGTTTCTTGTAGATGATATATAGTTGGGTCTTGTTTTCTGATCCACACTGACAGTCTCTTTTAATTGGTGTATTTAGACTATTGACATTCAGAGTGATTATTGATTTAGTTGGGTTTCTAACCATATTTGTTAACTGTTTTCTATTTGTTGCCTTTGTTCTGTGTCCTTATTTTTGTCTTCCACTGTTATAACCTTTCACGATTGTAACTGAATGACTTATATGATTCCATTTTCTCTCCTTTCTTAGCATATCAGTTATGCTTATTTTTTAAAAAAATTAGTGGTTTCCCTTGCAGTTTTTTAAGTTTATAACTAACCCAAGTCCATTTTCACATAACACTATACAGCTTCCTAGATAGTATGAGCACCTTATAATAAAATAATCTTAATTCTTCCATCTTGTCATTTGTATCATTAGTATTCATTTCCCTTATATATAAGTATACATAAGCATATATATCATATATACATAAGCATACATACATAAGCATGCATAATTAAATACATTATTGTTATTATTTTGATATTAAATCAATTAAGAAGAAAAGCAAAAGGTTGTTTTATTTTCACTTATTGCTTCTATACTCTTCCTTTTCTTAAGAAGGTCCAATTTCTGACCTATATTGTTCTTTCTCTCTAAGGAACTTCTTTAAACATTTTTTGCAAGGCTGGTCTACTGGCAACAAATTTCCTCAATTTTTTCATGTATGTGAGAAAGCTTTATTTCGCCTTCACTTTTGAAGGATAGTTTTGCAGGTTATAGAATTCTAGGTTGATAGTCTGGGTTCTTTTTTTTCCCTCTCAACACTTTAATATTTCACTCCATTCTCTAGTTTGTATGGTTTCTGAGGAGAAGCCAGATGTAATGCTTATTTTTGTTCCTCTGTACATAAGATGTTTTTTCCTTCTGGCTTCTTTAGGATTTTTTCTTTCTCTTTGTTTTTCTGCAGTTTGAAAATGATATGCCTCAGTGTAGTTTTGGGGGTTGGGATTTTTTTTCTTTTAGGGGTTTTTTTGACATCTATGCTGCTTGGTATTCTCTGAGCTTCCTGGATCTTTGGTTTGGTATATTAATTTGGGGAAATTCTCAGTCATTATTGTTTCTGATTTTCTGCTATTTATTTCTCTTTTCTCCTTTTGGTATTCCCATTACACATGTTATGCCTTTTGTAGTTGTCCTGTAGTCTTTGGATATTCTTTTCTGGGTATTTTTGTTTGCTTGCTTTTCAGTTTTGGATGTTTCTTTTTTTTTTTTTTTTTTTTTTTTTGAGACGGAGTCTGGCTCTGTCACCCAGGCTGGAGTGCAGTGGCGCGATCTCGGCTCACTGCAAGCTCCGCCTCCCGGGTTCACACCATTCTCCTGCCTCAGCCTCCCGAGTAGCTGGGACTACAGGCGCCCGCCACCTCGCCCGGCTAGTTTTTTGTATTTTTTAGCAGAGACAGGGTTTCACCGTGTTAGCCAGGATGGTCTCGATCTCCTGACCTCGTGATCCGCCCGTCTCGGCCTCCCAAAGTGCTGGGATTACAGGCTTGAGCCACCGCGCCCGGCCAGTTTTGGATGTTTCTATTGATATATCCTCATGCTTAGAGATTCTTTCCTCAGCCATGTCCAGTCTACTAATAAGCCTGTGTATAAATTTATATTTAGTGTCTAAATTCTGTATTAAATGACAAGTTCCTTGAGGGCAGAGTTTGTGTTTATCTTTGATTTCCTTACAACTCCTAGTAGAGTTCTCTACAACAAATAGGCATAAATTTTATTAAATACAGTATATCATATTCTGTCATATGAGGTATGATATAATATGTGCCACAAGGCTGGATGTGGTGGCTCACGCCTGTAATCCCAGCACTTTGGGGCGCCAAGGCAGGTGGATCACCTGAGGTTGGGAGTTCGAGACCAGCCTGACCAACATGGGAAAACCCCATCTCTATCAAAAATACAAAATTAGCCAGGTGTGGTGGCACATGCCTGTAATCCCAGCTACTCGGGAGGCTGAGGCAGGAGAATAGCTTGAACCTGGGAGGCGGAGGTTGCAGTGAGCCGAGCCGAGATTGCACCATTGCATTCTTGTTGCCCAGGCAACAAGAGTGAAACTCCGTCTCAAAAAAAAAAAAGTGCCACAAAAAAGGTAGAATTAAATTACTAGATAAGTGAACGTCTACTAATACTGTCTCAGTCAAATGCTTAACTGCATTTTTGTTAGAAATGTATGTATCATTTTTGGTCGACTCCTTGGCCTGGATCTCAACCTAGGTTTTTGAAACAACACTAAGCAATCCTATTAAAATTCTATAAACTTAAGCCTGGTTTGCTGACTACATTTATTAGCAGATGTGGTGACTCATTCTGATTGAGTCATAGAAAATAGTACATAAAGCCTTTGCCTTTATGTACTAATGACTATGACTAATGACAGTGACTCTCCCTAATGACACCAAAATTGTACAGTTGACCCTTGAACAACATGGGGGTTAGAGACACCACCCGCTGTGCAGTTGAAAATTTTCATGTAACTTTTGACTCTCCCAAAACTTAACTAGTGTTAGCCTACTGTTGACTGGAAGCCTTGCCAATAACATATACAGTCAATTAACACATATTTTGCATGATATATGTATTGTATGTTGCATTCTTAAAGTTGTCAACTAGAGAAAAGAAAGTGTTATTGAGAAAATCATAAGGAAGAGAAAATATACTATTTACTATTAGGTGGAAGTGAATCATCATAAAGATCTTCATCCTCATCATCTTCACATTGAGCCTTTTTCCCTTGCCTTCAGTCAATCTCTACATACCTATAATAAGTTGGAGTGAAAAACAGCCTCTAGGGTATTAGGTCTGTGTGATATATACTAGGAGTTTTTACACTTTCTCCTTGGGTGGCCAAAACAATAGGATATAGCATTATAAGTATTACCTTTCAGTAATCTAAATAGTTCTGCTTCTGATTGGGTATGTTTGTTTTCATTTTCCTCTAATCAAAGGAGCAATGCCTGCATGTTTAAAAAATAATTTGGCTTGGTAAAACACTGTAGCAGTCTACACTGACGTTCACCAAGTATTTTCAGTTCCCTTTCTGAGTACCTGGTAGTACTGTATATCCCTTCCTCCATTAAAGTTAGATATGGTCATGTGATTGTTTTGTCAGTGAAATGAGACCAAAATTGACATGAAGCTTTAAGAGCTAGTACATGTACATAATTTGCTATTTTACCTTTATCCTGCTGCAAAAACTGTAGAAGCCCAGATAGAGAGCCTCCCTTAGCCTAAGTTCCTGAATGAGGACAGCATAGACAGGAACTCCCCCAACTGCCAGTTGACCTGCTCCTGGACATGTAACATATTTTATGCCACTAAGATTGGGGAGTAATTAGATAAGCATAACCTAGCTTATCCTGATAAATATAGCCTTCACCCCAAAACAGTGGGCTTTGGTAGTTACTAAAGGAATATAGAAGATTCGATGTGCTAATATTGGCCTAGTATTTCTTTTTCTTCATTACAGAAATGTTTATTGTACACAGCTTATATAAAATGAATTCATCTCAAGATGATTAGAGTCATTCGCCATGTGTCAGAGTATTTTTCTTTGAATTAGAATCTTTGCTTGAGATATTTTATTTTATTTTATTTTATTTTATTTTATTTGTTTTTGAGTTAGGGTTTCATTCTATTGCCCCAGCTGGAGTGCAGTGGTACAGTCATCACTTACTGCAGCCTTGAACTCCTGAGCTCAAGCAATCCTCCCACTTCATCCTCCTGAGTGGCTGGGACTACAGGCATGTGCTACCATGGCTGGCTAAATTTTATTTTATTTTATTTTATTTTTGTAGAGATGGGGTCTCGCCATGTTGCCCAGGCTGGTCTTGAATTCCTGGCCTCAAGCTATACTCTCACCTCAGCCTTTTCAAAATGCTGGAACTATAGGCATGAGCCACCATGTCTGACTGAGAAATTTTAATATGCTTCTATAAGATTCCTTTCACCTGCCAATGATAGAATTGTAAATTTCTTGAAAGTAGTGACCATCATTCATTTTTGCATTTATTCTTTTATTCAACAAACTTTTGTTAAGTGCTCATTATTTGCCAGGTGCAGAGTCAAGGAAGATGTTCAGGGAACTCTAGATAGTTTGGTAAAACTGGCAGGAGGCAGGCAGGGGCCAAAGACTGTAAAGCACTTTGTTAAAGTCTGGAAGCTTTAACAATTTCATAAATTATCTATACTTCATTTTAAAATAGTTTATCCACATTCATTACTTAATTTTATAATGCCATATCCAAGGTGACACAGACCGAGTTTTAACACTTCCGAGACCACCAATACATTGTATTTTACAACTTAGTTAACTCCTTTTTACATATCTTAGAATAAAGCTTTTTTTCTTCTATCAGTATCTTTTAATTTCTCCAGTGCACCAAGTGCCTTCTCACCTGGGGGCCTTTGCACATGCCATTTTCTTTGCCTGTTTTCCCTTAGTTTGGGAAACCACTAGAGGTCATTTGTACTGAAATTGTTGGTACCATCTTCATAGAAAGGAATATATTTGTCTATGTTATATTGTTGTGCTTTGGGAAATCTACCAGTAAAATTAGAAGTTTTTTTTTTCTTCTATAACTAATATAAACATTAAGAAATAAGAAACTAGGTGCTATTGGAAAGTTTAATTATCCCAATTCTCACAGAAGAAAATTTTCTCATCACATTGCCAGGTGGTTTCAAGCAACTCTTATTTACAAAATTGAAGAGCTTAAAAGCTAAGTTCTATTTCTGGTCTTTATTGTACAAATCTAAATACCTGTTGCAGAGACAGTGTGGAAGAGTGACGTTCCCTTTTTGTTCTCTCTCCCATCACCTTCTGCCTTTCCTTCTAGGGATTCTTCAGCAAGCGCCTGAAAGGCTCCATCAAGAGGACCAAAAGTCAGTCAAAGCTTGACAGAAACACGAGCTTTCGGCTTCCATCCCTTCGCAGTACAGATGACAGGTAGGAAGTTAACTTTCTTAAAACAAAAAAAAGCAGTTTGAGAATGAATTTTGTTAAGGCATTTTGGTCTGTTCTGAATTTCAATCAATGACAAATAGAAAAATACAATAAAAAATTGACTTTTATGTCACGTTCATATTAAGGCAAGATGCAAAATATTGACTCAAATACCCAACCAGTTTAAGAATCTTATAATATTGGAGAGTTTGTGGATACATAAAAACTAATTTCAGGGTCAGTTAAGCTGTTTCTATAGAATCAAGTTATAGTGGTCGGAGGTGTATCTTTTGTTTTGTTTTTGGTAGAATGACTATAAAGAATGATGATGATGATAGCTAAACAGTTTTAGCACTGTCACAGAATGCTTCATACATGTTATCTTGTTTCATCTTTATAATAACTCTATATGATAAATACTATTATTATCACCATTTTATAGATGAAGAATCTGAAGTACAGAGAGGTTAAATAATCTTGCCCAGGGTCATACAGCTAGTAAATAGCAAAAATGGTATTTGAACTTGGGCAGTTTGGCTCCATAGTCTATGCTTTTTACTGCTATGTTCTGTATGTAAAGCATATGAAATTGGCCTTGTTGGTTTGCAATTACATCTAGAAGACGTGTGCTGAAAAGGAAGCCTGGATGGATTTCAATAATTAAGACGATTAGCTTGAGTAAACCTCAAATATATAGCTCCCTAAGGATAATATCCTTCAAAAATCATTGAATGTGTGCTGACACATTTTTGACACGTCATGTCTCGATAATGTTCAGAATTTTGGAAGTAGTGCTTGTGGTATCAGCATCAGCACATCGTCGCTACCACCAATATTTATTAAGTACCTATTCTGTGCCACACATGTTAAATGTAGTCTCATGTAATACAACAACCCTAGATACTATTATTATCCTCATTTTGTAGATGAGAAACTGAGGCATAAAACGTTTGAGAAACTTGCCCAGGGTCACACAGCTAGTAAGTAGTAGAGCTGGGATTTGAACTCAGGTCTGCCTCTCATATTTGATACTCTTATTTATGTTTTACTTTTTTTTTTTTTTTCTGGTAAGTGACTGTTTTTCACTTATCTACCTAGAAAACAGAAATAAAATTATAGATTTGCCGAGCAGATGATTACTGTCTTTATTTTGTAAATGAAGGAACTTGATGGGGGACTACTGCTTTATTAGCCCTTCTTGAACTACATTAAAGGTGCTCTGTGAAATTTGCAAGTCAGCCCAATTTGCAGTATATTTATTATCTCTTTTATACCTCTTTGTTTTAAGGTAATCATAAAAAATATTTTTGAAATATTTTTCTTAGTTTCCTATTATTCTATAATTTTCATCATTCCAGGAATTCAAAGCATTTTATTAATGTCTCAAAAAATAGAATAACAATTTTTTTCAGATTATTGATTCTTAAAAACAAAGATGTTGCGCAGCAAATAAAACAGTCCCAATTCAATAGCCATTTTCTTAAATCCTGCAGCATCATGTAGAAACTTGGGAGACAAGTTTTTTTTATAAGTTTACCTTATTTTTTAACCTTGCACTAAATATTAACTTCTTTATTTCAAACAAAGGGCTCTCTCCTATTTCATTTTGTTTTAGGTTGCCCATGGGAATTGTTTGACTGAATTACCAAGAGATCATTTTCTCCCAGAGTCTCTTGTATTTCTATTATATGGTTACTGTATTTTTAGCCTTTCCAGTGATCGAAATGTATTATTTGTGACTTTTATGCTGTTATGCTTTAATCAATAGCAAAGTCTTTCTTTCTTAAGTACAGCACAATAAAAAAGTGGTAGTAAATCTCAAATATTAAGTAACCCTTTTAATTTATCAACTCCATTTGAATTGCAGAGATTTCGTATACAGAAATTTTTCAAAAAACTTTTTCTTGTATAGGGATGTACTCAATGTAATTTGAATGTGTTCCAGTTTTAAAAAAGGCTCTCTTGCCTTCAGATCGTTTGAACAGTCAGATAAATAGAGCTAAGGTACAAGATACTCATCAGCTGAGTTCTTTGAATTAGTGCCCTTATAGGTGTGACCAAGTATTTTCTGAAGACCTCTGATTTTCCTGGGTCAGATGCATCAATTGCTGAAGTCAGCCACTTCTTTCAAAATGTTATACAGTGTCTAAATCTAAGTAGCAAAACATTTCTATTCTTTTATCCAATCTGTGGAACCTCCAGTTAGAGGTAGTAAGCAGCTCTTTTTTTTTCTGTTTTTAAATTATAAATTAAAATACTCACTTGTCTTTGTTGTTTTGGAGGGGAAAAAGTTTCAGTATGTAAATAAAAAGAACTAAAGACCCTCTTTATCTTTCCTATCTCCCCACATAAATAACCTTATTAACAATTTTTATATTTTCAAACCTCTTTAAAACTCCATACATAAAGGGAACCCAAGTATATGTTTCCATATTTTAATATAAATGGGATCATATTATGCATATTACTTTGTGACTTCCTTTTTAGTATAAATATTTTGTACTCTCCATATGTCAGTAAATGTCAGTCCACATCATTCTTTTTAACAACTGAATATTTGTATGCTACAGTGTTTTTATAATAATGTATGTCACTTCTCTATTGATGGATATTTACATTGTTTCCCTTTTTTGATACAAAATAGAGATGTCATGAACATTTTTGAACATGTGCGTTTTTGTACTAGTGGCTGGGTTGGATTTCAGAAGTAGCACTGCTTGGTATAGAGTATGTACGTTATCAAATTTTCCTTCAAAAAAGGACCTTTCCCACCAACAAATTAAGGTTACTTTTATCCTTCAGACAACCTTTTCCATTTTGTCAATATATTGAAAGAATAGAAATAATAAACACTTATGTAGTATTTATTATGTGACAGATATATTCTAAGTACTTTATATAAGCTAACTCATTTAATCATCACAACCACCCTATGAGATAGTCACTGTCATTACTCCTATTTTGAAAATGAGAAAACTGAGACACAGAGAAATTCATAAGTTGCCTGAGGTTATAGAGCTTGGATAATGAGAGAACTGAGGTTCAAACCCAGGAAGATTGGCTTTAGAGTCTGTATATGTAACCTTTACTGTATATTACCTCTCTAAAACATGGGACGGGGGGGTAATTTCTTTGTTTTAATTTGTATTTTGATAATACTTAGTATACTGAATATCCTGTTATATGTTTTCTTCTTCTGTGACTTACCTGTTTCCTTTGCCCATTTTTCTGTTGAGTTGTTTATCCTATTTCTTATGATTTGGAATAGACTTTTTATTACTACAGATAGTAAGCCACTACTATGCATGTTGCTAAAAATTTTCTCCCCATCTGTTTCTTGTGTTTTAAAATCATGTCTTCAAGTTACATGGAAGTTTTCAATTTTCCTTTCTCTGATATGTCAGTCTTTTTGGGTGGGAAGCGGGGCTTATCTGATCAAATTTGATCAGAACACTGAACTCAAGAGGTGAGGGACCTGTTTCTTATTACATTCTTCTTTATGATGATGTGCAAATCACTTTATTTTTCCCTTCTTCAAGAGGGAGAAATATTCTATCTGGAGCAATCCAGAGGATAATGAAATAGTGGACATGATATTTTGAAATTTTCAAAGTGTTGTGTGTGTGGTTTTGTTTGTTTTTGGTTTTTTTTGTTTGTTTGTTTTTTGGTTTTTTTTGATACAGAGTCTCACTCTGTTGCCCAGGCTGGAGTGCAGTGGTGCAATCTCAGCTTATTGCAACCTCCACCTCCTGGGTTCAAGCAATTCTCCTGCCCTAGCCTCCTGAGTAGCTGGGATTATAGGCATAAGCCACTGCCTCCAGCCAGAAATCTTCAAGGTTTTTGAGATAAACCACAAAGCTTATCTTCACTCATAACATTTTTATTTTTATTTTTCGAGACAGTGTATTTTTCTGTCACCCAGGCTGGAGTGCAGTGGCACAATCACGGCTCACTGCAGCTTGGACTTCTCAAGCTTACTTAATCCTCCTGCCTCAGGCTCCTGAGTAGCTGGGACTACAGCCACACACTACCATCCCTGGCTTATTTTTATGCTTTTTGTAGAGATGGGATTTTGTCATGTTCCCTAGGCTGGTCTCAAACTCCTGGGCTCAAGCGATTTGCCCGCCTTGGTCTCCCAGAGTCTGGGATTATAAGTATGAGCCACCATGCACAGCCCTCATATTTTTAAAAGATAAAATTATTCTTAGGAGGTCTGAGTTACCACTTTAAGATAGCAGAAAAACATTTTTAAATCAGTTAATTTTATCTAAAAAAAGCAAGCTGTGGAAAATACCATAGTTTTACCAAATAATGTTTCTAAAATCCAAATGTGTTGATATACAGTAACACATTCAGTATGTGACAGTTATGTACAAGCTACTATGCCGTATGCTACAGAGAATATAGCATAGAGAACCAAAGATACAGGCCTCAACCTCGAGGAGTCCAGTAAAACAGGTAAGTGTCAAGGAAGAAATGGTATTGGTGAAGATAAAATTACTTCTTGTTGAGTGGATCAGGAGAGACCTTAGAGGGCAGTGGCCTGTTAGTTGGATCTTACAGGTCTATGTACTTTCAACATAGAAATAGACACACACAGAACTTTCCTTGGAATGGAAATAATGAGCAAAAGTAGAAAGTAGGAAATTATGGAGCTTGAAGAGAATTACTGAATAGTTCAAGGTATTAACATGTAAAGGGGCAAGGTAGGAAATAAGTTTGGAAAGGTAAAATTCCAGTTTTTAACTTAATAGGTGAAAACAGTTCTGCTTTTTTGTCTTAAAAATTACTTAATATGAGAAATAAATATGAACTCCATCTTTAATGAAACTAGGAAAAATATGAGGGATAGATTATTTAATCTATAATTCTCACTTAGAGGACAAACAGATTAGTTACCTACAAAAGGAAATTCTAAAAAGAAGTCTATACTTAGGATTCAGTTTAGTTGCCAATTAACAGATACCCAAAATAGAAATGACTGAAACAAGGTAAAAAAATTTTTATTTCACTTCTGTCTGAAAGTGGACAGTCCTGTTCAAGTCTGCCATCTTTAGGATATTCAAGAATCTCCTTATAGACATAAGATAGTTACTAGAGCTCCAACCATAACATATTTGTTTTAGATACCGGAAAAGATGGGCCCATAAAAAGACACATGCCTTCCAGCTGAGTTATCTCCCTTTAAAGCAATCTCTCTGAAACCATACCTAGTTGACTTTGACTTCTTGTCTCATTGCCACCTTTTTCTAAGGGAGCCTGGGAAACTTTATACCTGGATATATTGGTGGGCCCAATAATATAGGAATCTGTTCTTAAGGAAAGAGAGAGGGATGGACATTGGTAAGACAGCTATCAGTCTCTGCATAGGAAGTTGATTTACCCACCTACTCTGGAAAGGTTCAGCTTCCACCCAACTCTAGAAAGTCAGCAGCCAGACTTACCCCTGTCACATAGCAGTTTGGAGAAATTGAACCACCCTGGAGAAACGGACCTACAGATAGCTACATTTGTATCTGTAGGTCCTTTTTGCCTATTAAAATCCCAGCTGATAAATTCATTCCTACATAGATCCAAGAGAAATAAAAATATATATTCATATAAAAACTTGTGTGTGAATGTTCATAACAACATTATTCATAATAGGCAAAAAGTGATAACAACCCAAATGTCCATCAACTGATCAATAGATATACAAAAACATGATATACCCATACAATAGAATATTCATCAGCAATAAAAAGAGTACTGGTACATGTTGCAATGTGTATACATGTTTTCAACCTTGAAAACACTGAAGTAGGAGGATTGCTTGAGCCCAGGAGGTCAAGGCTGCAGTCAGCCGTGATCGTGCCACTGCGCTCCAGCCTGGGAGACATTATTATGTCTCAATAATAATAATAATAATAATAATAATAAGCCAGTCAGTCACAGAGTACTACATATTGTATGATTCCATGTATAAGAAATGGAAATGCCAAGAATAGGCAAATAAATATGTATCACCTTGAAATATCTGAATGCTAAGGTTTAAAAAAATATATATTAAAATCTTCTAGAAAGAAAAAATAGGTTACATACAAAGGAATGTTGGGGATCAGGGGATGATGTTGGAATTCATAGTAGAAATAATGAAAACCAGACGTTAGTGGAGCAATGTCTTGAAAATTCTGAGTGGAAATTATTTTCAATCCAGTATTCCACACCCAGAGCAGATCTTGAATGTCAAACTGAGGAGTTTGGATTTTAGCATATAAGCAACAAAGAGCCTTTTAAACATTTTTGATCAAGGAAATGGCCTAATCAGAGTTTTGCTATGGATGGATTAATCCAGCAGTGGAATTTCAGGTAACTTAGTTTGCAGATACTAAGTTTGAGAGACCAGTTAACAAAAAGCTATAAGAAGATATATTGAAGGCTCCTAGGCGAATAGTAGCGGTGGAAATGGAGAGGCAGAGACAAGATAAGAGGAACGTTTTAAAGGCAAAATCAATAGGATGTCACAAAGTCATCATTGTTCCAAAGCCATCTAATCAGATAAAAGCCAGTAAAGTGATTTCCTAGAATCAATATTGGCAGCATTTCCACATTAAAGCCATGTCATGTAGGAGGGTGTTGGGACACAAAAAGACTCTATGATGTTTCTGCCTTTCATTCAAATGCACTTAAAACTAGGAAATGACTGAAAACAGTGGTACTATATTGTCAGGCATTCCAAGATTCCAAATGCCTCTTGCCAGCCTTGCTTTGGAAGTGCTACTTAAATTTACCAAAGACTAAAGGTAAAGATGAGCATATGGAATAGAATATTCTCACCCACTCCAAACTTCCCTCAAATAAAAACCTTCACAGTAATGTTCTCAATTCTAAGGCCTGCTAACAAAGTATGGTTTTAACTAGTCTACTTTTTCTATTGTCAAAAGATACCTGAAAGTAAGTATGGTGTTCATTGGTAGGTGGAATTATGGAACGATATTCTTTGCTTCTTGAGTTTCTCCTTATTAATTAGAATTGTTTAACTTTTTATTTTGAAATTATATGAAGAAAGTTGCAAAAATAGTACATAGAGTTCTGCAGACCCTTCCCCCCAGCTTTCCCCAATAGTGAGGTCTTATAACTGTAGTATAATATCAAAACCAGGTAATGGACATTGGTATGGTAATATTAAATAAACTGCAGACTTTATTCAGTTTTCATCAATTTTACATGCATTCATTTGTGTGTGTGTGTGTGTGTGTGTGTAGTTCTGTCCAATTTAATCATATGTATAGATTTGTGTAACTACTACCGTGATCAAGATAAAGAACTCTTTCATTACCAAGAAAGAACTCCCTCTGCTACCCCTTTATAATCATATCCACCTCCCCACACCTATCACATCTCTTAAAAAACTACTAATTTGTTTCTCATCTCTATCGTTCTATCATTTTAAGAATAGTTTTTAATAGAATCATATAGTATATAATTGGTTGAGATTGCCTTTTTTTTGCTAAACATATACCCTTGAGGTCCATCCAAATTGTTACATGTATCAGTAGTTTGTTTCTTCTGTTGCTGAGTAGTATTTCATTGTATGGATGTACTACGGTTTGTTTAACCATTCACCCATTGAAAGACTCGGGTTGTTTCCAGTTTTTGCTATTATTCATATGAATAAAGCTGCTGTGAACAGTTAGATACAGGTTTTTGTGAACATGTTTTCCCTTCTGTGGGGTAAATGCCCAAGAGTATAATTGCTGGGTTCTATGGTATGTACATGTTTAGGTTTATAAGAAACTACCAAACTATTTTCCAGAGAGGCTGTGCCATTTTACATCCTGATAAGCCATGTTTGCAGGGGAATTTTTTGTGTCCCAAGAGATTTTCACTTACGTTTTCTTTTAGAAGTTTTATGATTTTAATTTTTATATATAAGTCTATGATCCATTTAGAGTTCATCTGTGATTGCTTTAAATAAAAGATCTTAATTCAGAACTTATTGGTGTTCTCTCTATATATATATATTCTACATATATATTAAATATATATATATTTTTTTTTAAGAGACAAGGTCTTGCTCTGTTGCTCAGGCTAGCGTGCAGTGGTGCCATCATAGCTCACTGTAACCTTGAACTCCTGGGCTCAAGTAGGCCTCCTGCCTTAGCCTCCTAAAGTGCTGGGATTATGGGCATGAGCCATGGCACCCTGCCCAGTTTAAGATATTACAAGATTCCAATCAAAACTACAAACTTGCCCCAGCCAAACCACTTACAGGCAGTCTGCCTGCCTTTGGAGAAGGAAGTATGGTAGACTACTTTCTTCTCTCATCTGCTTTTCCCCTCTAGCCTACTAACCATGTTTTTAGGTACCCTCCAGGTTTTGGGGAAGGAGAAGCAAAAAAAAAAAAAAAAAAGATGAGAAAGAGGAGAAGAAAATCCTACTACTACTATCTTAGCCTTCCATAATGCTCTGAGCCTAACAGAAATTTAAAGCTGACTTTTCTCTCATGGGGCGATTTGGGGACTTTTTCAGAGATTTATCCCTGAGGAGCTCTCACCTGTGGTTTTATTGACTTTGACAAATACATTTCTCTTCAAAGTGCTCACTTGCGAATCCTTTCTAGCAAGGAGTTCTTGATGCTTTAGTTTCTTCATCGCACAGTCTTACGGTCCACAGGAAACCTCCACAAATCTTCTTCCTTGTAGGTAGCAGGAGGATGCGCCTCACAACTTCTTTCAAAAATTGTTTCTCACAAAATCTTTCCCATTCTCCATTCTCTGACCACTTTTTATAGTCTTGACATAACTGAGAGGATCAAGGTAGTGGAACTGGTTCTAAAACATTTCCTTTGTAAATGCTGCAGTTTGTCTGATACTTGACGTTGGTATACAGAATCTGTTTTATCTAGGTGTCTCAATTGAAACTTCAATTTTCATATCTCATTGCCTATGTATGTAATACTTCTATAAATCTGTAATCTTTAGCTACCTTTCAAAATGCAGCATGGCTCAGTCTTTCCCTCTCAATATTGTGTCCTGTCACTCCTGCCAAAAGTCTTCTTTATAATATTATACTTGCCATACTGCTTCTTATTTCTCTGCTTTTGATCTTACTGTCTCCTCTAACCCAAATGCCATTTCCTATTCCTGTACCCTGTCCTTTGTCAAGCTTACTTCTAGTTTATCCTCATGCAACAGTACCCAAGTCAGGAGTTACATGCTCCCTCCCTTCTTTTTGGTATTCTTCCCACATATCATCCTAGACTAAGTGCCTACGCCACCCCCCCAACTACCTGTGGCCAACTCTGCATCCTTTATTCTAGGACTAACTGCTTCCTATTGAATTTATCTTTTCATATGTCTGCTTACTGCAGCAGATTGAAAGATCCTCCAGGATACAATCTTTGTATCCTCATCCCCTAGCACAATGGCTGTCCTATTGAGGAACTCAGTACACATTTGTTGGCCTGAAACAGAAGAGGAGAGTCAAAACTGACTTCCAGATAATAAAGAATTACAATCTTTTAAAATATGGTCTATGTGGATATGACAGCTTCTCAGAAATTACTGGACTCCAGGCCATTAATTAATCAATACAGGCTAGCTATCGATTATAGAGTTTCCTATTCCAGATTTACAGCCTTGGGCCAATTAAGGATCCCTTACTTTTATGAACTAAAACCCAATTGAAGTTTCTAATTGCATCATGATAGCATTTTAAATTCATTAGAATGCTTTATCTTAATAGAAAAAAATATTTCTATACATTTACTCCATCTTTGTATTCTTCCAGTGAAGAGTGTATTCAAGAATAGCTTTCCTGATCTCAACCAGATGAATAATTTACATAAAATGAACTAATGCATATCATATCACTGCAAGAAAAGTCTATGTCTATAATCATACTTCTTCACATTTGTATTGTACTGCAGTTTATGAAATAGATGTGAAATTATAGATTACTGCATTTGATTCTCACAACTGTGTGAGATATAAGAAGAAAAATCATTATCCACATTATCTACACATATCTTAAATGAGGTAACTAAGGTTCAGAAAGAATAAATTATTTACTGTATGTCACATAGCTAATAAGTGGTTCGAGCTGATGTGAATATGTAGGGCTTTTGGCTTCAGTTTGAGTGTTTTTTTCTATTATACTCTTTGTTGTGTGTGTTGATAGGAATCCTAACTTGCTGACAAAATAAGAAAGAAGGGAAAAACAAAGGCAAAAAATTACACACACATACACGCGCGCAAACACACACACACCCCTCTTATACCAGCAGAATACTGTACAGTAATAATTGAGCCAATTTATGATCATATTTTTGCAATTTGGAAAAATATAAAGCTGACTCCTTACTGTACTCTTTTTATCTCTCCTCCTCTGCCAAAAAATCCAAATGGATTGAATGAAAACTTTGAAACTCTAAAAGAAAATATAGCTTATTTCTTATGACCTTGGAATTTAAAAACTCTTTGTCAACATAAACTGGGGGGAAATAATTATAAATATGACAGAAAAAGAACTAATTTACTTAATATACAGAGTGTTTACATATCAGTTAATTTTAACAATTAGGAAAATGGTTTAAGAACATGGAATAGCAGTTTATAATTCACAGAAAAGGGAACTGAGATTGCCAATAAACATGTACAAATGTCCTCAATCTCATAATTAAAGAAATGCACACTAAACCCATAATCAAATACCATTTTTTACTAATTATACAGGCAAGAGATTTTGAAGTTCAGCCACATCTCATGTTGAAGATAGCATGTAGAAACATGCACTGCTGATAGACACTTAAATTGGTGTTGTGTTTATGGAGGGTAATTGAGCTGTATCAGAAATTTAAATGCATATGCCCTTGGATCTAGCAATTTCACATCTGAGAATTCAAAGTATGAATATATGCACATGTGCATGAAGATAATATGTACTAAGATATTCTGAATTTTGTTGCTAATCACAAAAAAAGGAAACTTAGATGGTCGTCAAGGACTGTAAATTATTACAAGTTCATGTAAAGGAATACTATGTGGTCATTACAAAGAGACAAAGTATATCTGTATGTTCCAATATGGATAGAAGTCCAGAATATTCTCTTAAAAACAGTATTGTACCATCCCATTTATGTAAATGAATATGTATATATAGATATATGTTTATATTTAAATATATATTTTTAAATACATACAAATATATTGTTATATAAATATATGTAATATGTATTACATATATTTATATAATTATAAATACATACAAATATATTGTTATATAAATATATGTAATATGTATTACATATATTTATATAATTATATACATATATGGGTACCTTTGTATAAAATATTTCTGGGTTCACAAAAACTGTTAATGGCCTCCTTTCTATAGGAGGTTGTGGGAGGTACCCTTTTTTTATTATTTACCTTCTATCCTTCTGAACTCCTGGAATTTTTTGCCAAGAGTATTTATCACTTATTGTTTAAGGAGAAAAATTAAAAGATGATTAATTTTTTTAAAAAACTGTTTCAAACCCATGTCTCCCTCTACTTATTTTACTGTTGTCACCCCTTTACAATCAGACTTGTGGAGTTAATCTTCACTTCCTCATATTTCATTCATTTTCTCAACCCACTGAAATCTCATTTTTGTCCTCTTTTCTGAAACTGCTCTTGCCAGCATCTCCAATTACCTCTAAATTCAATTCTCAAATTCAGTGGCCACCTTTCTTGAGACCCCTCTTTCCGGGCCTTCTGTCATGTGGTTTTTCTTCTCTCTCAAATTCTTCAGTGTCTTTTGTCAGTTTTGTAGCTTTAAATGTTAACATGCCTCAGGTTATGTTTTTAGGTTGTCTTCTCAATATGTGTGTTCTGTTTCACGTTCACATCTACCCCCACAGGAACCTCATACTCAACTTGTATAAAACTTGATTTTATTTGTACTGTCATCTCAACCAGCATTGCCTCCTCTTTCCTATCCCTGTGAAGGACATCGTCTTTCACCCAGTATTTCAAGCTGGAAATGAGCAGTTGTCCTGGACTCTACCCTCTCCCCAGTTCCTCTAGCATTCCAGTCATCAAAGCCTATTTACCTCTTAAATCTCTCTCTGTGCCATCTACTTCGTCCCCATATCTGTTAGTCTAATTCATTATCTTTACTCAGATTACTACCATAATCAATGAACTGGTTTCCAGGTCTTTCATTTCTTTTCTCTCCACTCTCTGTGTACTCCTTTCTTTCTCCACTCCTTAGCCAAGGTAGTTTTACTGAGACACACATCTTACCATGTAATTCCCCCTCTACCACCTAAAGCCTTCCGATGTACATCTACTGGTATTGTGATCAAATTTAAATACCCACACATGACTACAAGTCTGTGATCTCTCTCAAACCTCATTATTCACCAGGCCTCACCCACTGCAACACCCCAGCCTCCTCCTTCTAACATCCATACTATAGTAGAACCACGCTGCTGAATTTCTTTCACTGTCTGAACACCACAGCCTTGCATACTCTCATACAGGCCTTTTCACATGCTATGCGTTGTCTCTAGATCTCCACACCTGCATATAATGAAATTCATCCCCTCCCCATGAAGATGGTTACAACTTTATGTTACTGTTTTCTCCAAGAAGTCTTCTCTGAACCACCCCCACCTTAAAATCCTCTACTTAGTGCTCATAGAGCCTTTTTTGGCATCCTTTTTCATAAGTCTTGTCACATTGTATTATAATGGATTGTTAACTCACTAGATTATAAATTGTGTGTGAGTACACAGACCATGCTTTAAGTCTTCACCTTTGTATTCCTTGCATCTACCTCTAGTATAGTGCCTGACCCATAATGCACACCACTTAATTATTGGTTAGATTGATGGATTCTTACATATATTCATGTATACAACCAAATGAGAAACTAATGGGAAAGCAAGTCATTTACAAGTTTAGGAATTATTAAAAAGTCAATGTTGCCAAGCATGTTGGCTCACACCTGTAATCCCAGCACTTTGGAAGGCTGAGGCAGGAGGATCACCTGAGGTCAGGAGTTCGAGACCAGCCTGGCCAACATGGTAAAACCCCGTCTCTACTAAAAATACAAAAGTTAGCTGGGAGAGGTGGTGCACGTCTGTAATCCCAACTACTTGGGAAGTTGAGGCACGAAGATCACTTGAACCCAGGAGGCGGAAGTTGCAGTGAGCTGAGATTGCACCACTGTACTCTAGCCTGGACGACAAGAGTGAGACTATGTCTCAAAAAAAAAAAAAGTCAATGTTATTGAACTTCACCAGTTTTTTTCCTCTCTTATCCTTCTTTTACCCATTACTTTTATGGCAATTATGAGACTAAAAGTCTGGCAACTGAAATCAGAAATAAGGAAATAAAAGCTATAGTCTGTCCACTGTTACTGGTATGTTACTTGAGTTGGATTACAAGTTTGGTTTGGTTTGGTTTAGTTTCTGTTTTTTAAAATTCAATATAGTTGTGTTTATATTGAATTTGTTTAATAGGTACTAGTAGATTATATTACATTTGCAATTTAAGGACAAAAAGATGTGTTATAACATGGTATAGTTTCTGTAAAGGAATTATTCCCTAGTGTCTATCATCTTGGAGGCAAGTTGGATTTTCTACTCCCTAGAACATGTCTTAATGTTTATAATCTAGTCTTCCTTCTGTATCCACCTTCACTGTATATCTACATGTATATGTAACAAGTACAAAGTAAGTAAGGATATTTTTGTCTATGCTGATACATTTCTTTACCATGAGTTTCTCATTCTGAGTGACAACTCAGGCTGACATCCTTCTTCATCATTACCAGCTGGTCCCATTAGACCATCCTGTCCTAGAGGTTGAGAGCAGGGAGAAGTAGGACCTATATGTTATGTTTCCATAAATAGCTTTCTAGCGTGAATGGTGTGGTGTGTATTTTTAAGCTAACATAAAAATCAGTGAGTAATATAAGCAGTAGAGACTACTGGCTTTAACTACAGCAGGTAAACCAGTTCAGCCGGTGCTGTCAGGATCCTCAGAGCGAACAAGTCTTTGCACATAAGTAGAGCTCTGGTAAATGAGTTCTAATTTCTTTTTTTTTAATCCAGGGAGGGAAACCTTTAAAATTATGATACAAGAAAGGATCTGCACTTTCAAATGGCAAATATCAGTTGAATATTTTCACAAAATACTTAATTGGAAAATAATAAAATCCAGGGAGCAGGTAAAGCTACATTTTTCCCAAAGTGAAAGCTCAAATTCAATTTTTAAAAAACTGATTAGACACTATATAAACTTGCTGATAGAGTATTAGGATACCCAATTTTGTTAATTACTACCTAGGACATTTTCAAACAAGGTGAGTGCCTTAGAAATGCATACTGATAAATACAACAGTATGTTGCTGCACCCAGCTTACTGGCTGAGCTGTCTCATCAGGAATTCACTGAAGCAGTCTGGAATCATAACTGCCAAGCCAAGCAGAAACTCACCTGCACTGGAGTCCAGGATTTTATGTGGCAATAAGCATTTTTAATTAAAAGTTTCCCAATTCCTAAATTTGGAACTAAATCTGTAAACATGTGGCAGATTGAGCTAGCACCACCAAGCCTCATTGGAGCTGTGGGGGAAATGTGGCATTTTGAAAAATTGGCCAGTTAAGCTGAGAAAATCCAGCTGTGTTTTACTTAAAATTGCACTAATCAGTGTTATTTTATTCCCGTTTTCTTCACCAGTGTATTTGCTGTTATGTGTATGTTGGCTCCCCATCTCCCAGCCCTTCACTTTTATCTTTTAAGACTGATTCGTGTAGTGGTAAGGATTCAAGCAGTATAATACTCATTCACTTTAGTGAGTAATAGAAAGCCTCACCTGCCTTGTAGTTTATTTCTTAAATAAGTCAGAAGCAGCAGGTAATTTTCATCAGCAAAGCAATTAGATTTTAACCATTACCTATCACATTGCTAGAGGTCTTGAAGTTTACACACAAATCAAGATTGTCTGCTCACTTTAAGATAAGAATATAAAGAATATGGTGTTCCTTAATTAGAAGTAAAACTGCCTCTGGGAAGCAGTTTTTTCATTTAAATCAATACATGAATTATTCTTACATGGTGTTTGGGATGATGGGGCAGTATGGAAAATAGTCAGGGAGAGAACCTGGCCCGTAGTCAAGGGATTCACAAAGTCCACTTTCAAGGATGGGTTAGATTTTTTGATGAAAGCCATTGTCAGATTGGACTGGGAATCGTTATTTTAAACTCATTATTCTCCCAATAAATCCACATTCTGCTTTCCATTAGAGGAGTAAACTCTGGTGCCACACAGGACTACTAAAACTCTGTAGTTAGTAGATCTAAGAAAAACCAATTCAGGAGGAGGTAAACATGAATTAGAAGAAACTTGGGGTTACTAATGCTATTATATTGAAATATTTGTATAAATAATGCCTCCCCTGTCCCAAGCCATTCCCAGGCTGTTTGATCTTCCTGTTTACTATGCTTCTCTGGGAATTACTTCTGTCTTCTCGGAGACACTTTCTTCCCAATACAGGGAGGGCTTGCTTATTTATTCAGTAATAATGTTGAACATATTAGCAACTTTGGTTTTCAATTCAGTACACACACATAAAAATGCTAAAAAATATGAGATTCTGAACTATGTATTAATTGAAATTTTGGTAACTAGGAGGAGTTTGGAGTTATAGTTCCAAGTGGCTTAGTTTTAAATCCTCTTATGGCTACATTTGAAGTTAGACCTAAGTATAAAAATGAAACTTGTTCAGCACTGGAAATGCAGTGAAAAAAAAATAGTTTTCACCATCTTTCTCTAAAAGAAAAAAATATATATAACCCAGGTAAGTTTCAGTAAAATAATACCTAGAAACATTAAACCACCAGTAGGCACTGTAAAGGAAACAGAACACATGTGAGAGAAAGCTTTGTACTTGCAAGATGAGATATAGGAAATAGCTTCTGGTAAAGGCGTGGGAATTGTATATGAAGCAAGCTAAAGTTTCTCAGGTTAGTTCCTAGCAGAGGTTTTACTTTTTATTTTTTATTTATTTTGTATTTTTGGTAGAGATGGAGTTTCACCTTGTTGCCCAGGCTGATCTTGAATTCCTAAGCTCAAGTGGTCTGCCCACCTCGGCCTCCCAAAGTGCTGGGATTACAGGCGTGAGCCACCTAGTAGAGGTTTTAATAAGAGATTATCTTCCACTCCTAGAGTTGGCCTCATCTCTTTTCTATTGCCTTTTACTGTGAACTTGTTCATAGAAATGGATAGAAGCCTCACCATTCCTTCCTGTCTTAAAGTAGTCAACTTTGCCACGTTTGCAGAGCATGCCCCTTGCGTTATTCAACATAGTTTCTCCTTGGTGCCTTCCAGCTCTAATCTCCTTATACGTGTAGCACCATGGCAACAGGCCCAGCCTAGAGCCCAGGTGCCTTATTTGTTACCTGAGGGGCTAGGTGCAGCCTGAAGGAATATTACCTATCCTACAAATTGGATAGATGAAGTCTTGATCTGTTGTTTGTGTTTCTCTTCTGCTTCTATGGAAGGCTTGAAATAACACCTGGAAAACATTTATTCAAAGATGTTATCAGTAACCAAAGGCAACAAAGAAGCCATCTTCTGTTTGTTCTCATCTTCTAAACAGAGAATTGTTTTCTGACATATAGCTCAGAAAGTGACTTGCTATACCGGGACATGTGGCATCGCTATGATTTGGGGTTGCACTGCCAGGTGGCTCTACCATTGCTTCATGTAGGTAGACATTTATTTTGTTTGAAATAAAATTAATTTATGCTTTAGAAATTTTTCCTAGAGAATTTAAAAAATAAAAGTAAGCCTTTGTCATACCTCCTTCTGTTTTAAACATGCCTTAATCTTTCCTGTTGAAATGCTCACCCCAGAGCATGAGAGGGTTTTTCCGTCCAGCAACTCCTCCTGGGAAAAATGGACTAGAATTGTTGTTTTGTTTAAGAAAGATTGCAGTGTCCAGTTTCCTGAATCAGGCTTCCCATATAGCATATTGGGAAAGATTATATGATAATTAAAGTATAATCTTTCTAACATTTAATTATTTATAGTTGAGGTACTATATTTGCAGTACATAACATGTCATTGTCTTATACATAGAACAAAGGGAAATAAATATGGAGCTTACACTGTAATTTTTTTGTTTTTTTATTTTTAAATATTTTAATTTTTTGTTCTTGACCAATATCAGAAAAATAAACATTGTCATTTTAAAATACAAAACATTAGGTAGCATTTGTCCCTTTTGCGCATACTTTGTACTATCAACAAGAAATGTAAATGTTGACTTTTTTACTTTAAAAATTACTAAATATCAGAACACATGTTTTGCAGCCTAAACTTTAAATGGTGGCTTATTTTTGTGTGTGTGTGGAAAGAAGAACTAAAATCCTTGTAAGCTTAAGATTTTTCTTATTTTATGAAATTTGATTAAACAATGTTAGAATAAAGGTAGAAAGGAGAAAGCAGCCTTAGTGCTAGTTTCTTATATCTTTTTACTTTGTAATTTAACCAAAAGCTATTCTGACATTAAATATTTAAGTTCCTTTTAGTGTTAATGTAGTTATTTCAAGGAATTTAATGAAGCTGCTTATTTACTGTGTTTTATAAAAACGATTGTCTTTACACAAGGCATTTCTTTTTATCCTTATTACTAAGTACTTCTGCTTGAAATATATGTATGTAACTCTGGGTGTTTCCTGCAACAGATACTATAATTATTGAGTCAAACTGCATGGCCATCCAGTTAGGCATTCAAGAATATTGTACTTCATATGTTTGACTCCTTTAATTCTTTCAAGAGGAAGGCAGTGAGTGAAGTACTGGCTCTTGTAGTGCCAGGAGTCATGATTCCTAGCATTCTTCTTATAAACAACTAGGAAACAAAATCAGCCAGGATGACTGAACGGTGCTGACAAAGATCTCTCTTCTAGATGAGAATTTGGGCCTTTTTTTCCATGGTGGGAGGTTTCTTCAAGGCATTTTATTCTTTATTCATACTTATACAGTAAAGCATGTATAGAACCAAAAGCCTGCCAGAAAAGAATTCTATATTGAGAGGGAAATCAGGACTTTTGAAAGACAAGGTCTTGTGCTAAAAAGCTTAGCTTTGACTCTGTGTGTGTGTGTGTTCTGCCAAAGTAGAAAGAAACAAAATGAAGATTCAGCCACTACTATTTTGTCAGTGATATAAGAGGATAAAGCTATAACATGAAAAACAAAAAGAAATAATTTGTCTTTTGGCAATACCTTTGCATAAGAAAGAATATATAAGATAACCTTAAAGAGTATATGTTTCGGCCGGGCATGGTAGCTCAAGCCTGTAATCCCAGCACTTTGGGAGGCCGAGACAGGTGGATCACGAGGTCAGGAGATCGAGACCATCCTCCCGGTGAAACCCCGTCTCTACTAAAAAATACAAAAAACTAGCCGGGCGAGGTGGCGGGCGTCTGTGGTTCCAGCTACTCGGGAGGCTGAGGCAGGAGAATGGCATAAACCCGGGAGACGGAGCTTGCAGTGAGCTGAGATCCGGCCACTGCACGCCAGCCTGGGCGACAGAGTGAGACTCCGTCTCAAAAAAAAAAGAGTGTATGTCTCTCCATCTTCCAAGGTAGGAATGAGAATAAAAAACAATGTCTGTAATGGGATTTGAAGCTCACTTAAGACTAGTAAAATTATAGTATGTTTTTATGCCATATTGAAAAAAAGTGTGTGTGTACTCACATAGTTTTATAGAGAGAATATATTTGCCACATAAATATGATTGCTATTACTGTAACTGTAGATTAACTATTAATTTGTTCCTCCTTTATTTCTTCCCTTAGGCATTTGTACATTTATTGTTATCCTCCGTTGCATTAGACCTTCATTTCCTTGCTGGCCAAGTTACACTATCTTAAATATCTTTTTCTACTTTTAGGTCTCGTGGGCTGCCTAAACTAAAAGAGTCACGTTCCCATGAATCCTTGCTGAGCCCATGCAGCGCAGTGGAATGTCTAGATCTTGGTAGAGGGGAACCTGTATCAGTGAAACCACTTCATAGTAGCATCCTTGGACAAGACTTCTGCTTTGAGGTAAAAATAAAGTGTAGAAAAAAGGAAGAATAGTTAAACAACAATTGGATTTTCTGTCTAGTAATTTTGCGATTTCATTACTGTGCAGTTGTATGATTTAATTAACTGGTTTTCAGTTGCTAGAAATTATCTACTTACAGAGAAAAAGTTAGAAATCTATTCATCTAATCACATTTGCAGCTAAAGTTATTGAAGATAGCTTTGCATTCCTTTTGGCTTTGTCTCCTTTCAGTAAAATTTGATTCTTAGTACATTTTCATCGGGGACAAGACTAACAATAACATTACATTAGTATATTAATTTTTAGTATTGGTAAGAATGACATTCATCATGTTATTTTTCTAACCACAGCATGAGTGGTTCAAGATCTGAGACCATGTTTTTCTTATTTATCCATCCATCCATCCAGGACATTTTGACCTAAATGTCTTATGTATTTTTGAAATCCCCTGTACCTAACCCAGACCCCAGCACATTGCAGGTGCCTGATTTTTGGATAAACAAAATTGCCAACTATCATAAGGTAATTTCTCCCTTTCAAATATATACTACTGGCCAGTTACAAGTAAAATTTAAAAACTATATATACATATATTTATACATACATAGAATTATTAGGGCTGAGACTTGATTAATTAATAAGAGCTTACTAAGTGACTAGAGATGAGTCCTATACTAGATGTTGTAGAAGTCAAAAGATGTTTGGTTCCTCTTCTGATGGACCAGCACTGTCCAAAAGAAATATAGTACAAGCTGCATGCATATCCAAAATATTATCATTTCAACATGTTCACTATCAGAGAAATTGTTTCCTTTTTTTTAAAACTAAGTCTTCAAATCTGATGTGTGTTTACACTTACAGCACATCTCAACTGGAATAGCCATGTGAGGCTAGTAGCTGCTGTGTTGGACAGAACATATAATCTGATTGGATTTATTAGGTTGTGACCAGAGATTGAGTTAATAAGTGAGCAAACTTCAGCAATTTAGGCAGGACATTTATTGGTGTTCTTTTTTATAAAAATCAGTTGAACTTTCTCATGTTTGTGGAACTCAGTACATTAGGCTGTATACCAAGCCCAGAGTTAGGTGCTAAGTATATAACAATATATTTCATTTTTAAAGGACTATGTTAATAGTGGTCAGGTTAACCTAATAAATGACTAGAAATCAACAGGCTGGTTGCCTAGTGGAGGAAAAATGGGTTCCAAAGATAGTAATTCAATATTAGTAACTTTGATTTCATTTAGTACCCTTCTATGATATAGTGAAGACAGTCTCAAGAAATCTGATAAGCTGTTTCAGAAACTCTCATCCTTTATTACCTATTTTTTATTAACTAAAAGTTGAACATATTTATTTGCAGGTAATTTAAGGTATTGCCTAAAAGGCCTTTAATTTTGATTTTCTGAACCATAGGCCAGTTTTAATTTCCTCGGCTGAATTTAAAATGGCCTTTGTTCTCATACCTGGAAATGGATGTGGATGCCACCTAACCAAAAAGCAGATGTAGAGGTAGATATAGGTATCAAAAAACTAGTAAAGATCATCTTAGTTTCTTATGGTATGATTTGGGTTCATAGCATATGTCTAACTCACAGCTCTGCATTCCTTTTGGCCTGTCTACTTTCAATAAAATTGGACTCTTAGTACATTTTCATCAGAGGACGAGACTAACAATAACACTAAATTAGTATATTAATTTTTTAGTATTGGTAAGGATGTCGCTCATTATGTTATTTTTCTAACCACAGCATGAGTAGTTCGGGATCTGAGACCATGTTTTTCTTATCTATCCATCCATCCATCTATCCATCCTAATTCCAGGACATTTTGACCTTATCATTTAAGAGTTAGAGGTATGCTATGAACCCAAATGATAGAGCCCTGAAATCCAGTGTTTTCTTTTTCTTATGTCTAATTTTTATGTTGAAGGTTACCTACTTAAGTGGAAGTAAATGTTTCAGCTGTAACTCCGCTTCTGAGAGAGATAAGTGGATGGAAAACCTTCGCAGGACAGTTCAACCTAATAAGGTAATAGTAGCTTCAAGTATCAAAAAAATGTATAACTTTGTAAGCAGTTAGTTAATAGCAGGTAAGTGTGGTAGTAATACCTTAATTTGTCTACAGCTTGAGAGTTTTAAAGCACATTTATATGTTACACCATTTGTAGTAAGCCATTATTGTATTGCTATAGAGAAATATCTGAGACTGAGTAATTTATCAAGAAAAGCAGTTTAATTGGCTCACAGTTCTGCTGGCTTTATAGGAAGCATGGTGCTGTTATCTGCTCAGCCTCTAGGAAGTCATCAGGAAGCTTACAGTCATGGCAGAAGGCAGACGGGGAGCAGGCATATCACATGGTGAAAGCAAGAGCAAGGCGAGAGAGACAATGTGTATGTGAGTGATTTGGGGGGAAGGTGCTACACACTTTTAAACCACCGGATTTCACAGGAACTCAGTATCAGGAAGATGGAACCAAGCCATGTGGAAACTGCCCCCATGATCCAAACGCCTCCCACCAAGCCCCACCTCTAGCATTGGGGATTACAATTCAACATAAAATTTGGACAGGGACAGATATCCAAACTGTATTATCATTCTAAGCTAAAAATAGTCTTACTGCAGATATTATTGGCCATGGTTCTACCAGCATGGATAAAAGGACTCTGAAAAGTTAGGTGAATTAGCCATGTCAGAAGCTAGTACATGATAGAAGAGGGACTAGAATACAAACTTCTTAACAATTTATCTCTTTTATTTGCAGAAATTAAGCTGGTTATATGAAAACTTACCATTACAAAATGATATTTTCTTAACCCAAGTAAATAAGATAGAATGAACTATATGTAATGAACTAATATATAGAATGAACTATATGTAATTCTTCAAGATTCTAATGCATTCTTGTTTAGAGCTTGCCGTTAACCTAAGCAATGAGATAGCAATCCCTTTCATTATTTGTTGACTCCCCTTAATAGAGTACCTAATGAACATTGCCAACTTAAGAAAAAAACGTTTTTTTTCCTGCAATGTCAGCTCTGAAATTCAACTTTGTTGCTTCTTTATAGGACAATTGCAGGCGAGCTGAAAATGTTCTTCGTTTATGGATCATTGAAGCCAAGGACCTTGCCCCTAAAAAGAAATATTTCTGCGAACTGTGCCTTGATGATACCCTCTTTGCTCGTACAACCAGCAAGACCAAAGCAGACAATATTTTCTGGGGCGAACATTTTGAATTCTTCAGCCTTCCACCTCTTCATAGTATCACAGTTCACATTTACAAGGATGTGGAAAAAAAGAAAAAAAAAGACAAGAATAATTATGTAGGGCTAGTCAACATCCCCACTGCCAGTGTGACTGGTCGCCAATTTGTAGAAAAGTGGTATCCGGTGAGTACACCTACACCCAACAAAGGAAAGACAGGAGGACCTTCTATTCGGATTAAATCACGTTTCCAAACTATCACCATTCTGCCTATGGAGCAATATAAAGAATTTGCAGAATTTGTCACCAGCAACTACACCATGCTGTGTTCTGTCCTTGAGCCAGTAATTAGTGTGAGAAATAAAGAGGAGTTGGCTTGTGCCTTAGTGCACATTCTTCAAAGTACTGGCAGAGCCAAGGTAAGTAAAAAAGGGGGATTGCAGTACCTGAAATCTCTTCCCTACCTTTCATAAACCAAAATAATGGATACTGTAGAAACCCAAATTAGAGAAATGTGCTTTACTACTGGTAAAAACAAGAAGAATTAAGAAGAAAACCTATTAGATCCAGAAAAGACGAAGATTAGAAAACTAAACAAGTAAAATGGAGAGACCAACAAATACTTAAAGTCCATTTGCATGAAACATAGATAACACAGCCAGCTCTTTCTTGTCTGACAAAATAAATAGTAGAATTGGCATGATAACCCTACAGCATGTTCAAGGTTCCTTACCTTTAATTTAGTTCTAGAGTGTTGTATGGTGGTTTTCTTCCTCACTGTATTTTGTTTAAGATTAACTGATGGCGCTATCCTTTAGGCACAGAAGGAGGTATTCCAGAAGCATATTGGGTATTAGCAAGAGTCTTTGTGGGATTAAAATCTATATTTAGAATAAAAATCCAAGGGATATTATACAATTGGTAGCTGTTTCATGATACACTTATCTTACTTCACGTTGGATAGAAGTAAAAACTCGGGAATATTTTTTTTTAAAGGAGAAATGTGCTGGTTATAGGAAGAACAAAAATCAGTTGAGAGAGTCTTTGACCTATGAAGGATATTCACTTAACTACGAAGAGTTACCATTATACTGTATGCAAACTGGTCATGATAAAATTACATCTCATATCCAAAGAAATTCACAGCTAGAATAATGTATTTAGAACCAAACAAAATAAAGTACTATTTCTTGATATGTCAGAATATATCAATATATTCAATATTTAGTCTCTTATCTGGCTTCTATGGATTATAACTTTTGTGTTTCAATCTACTAATGATAATCTTGGGCATTCTGTCATTTAAAAAACTTACAAGTTTGGAGTGAGGTGTCACTGAAATTTTGAATTGTATGGATATGTTTCTACTTTTCAGTTGCTCAAGGTTCAGAATATATGTAAGGCTTTTTTAAATAACAATATTGATTTACATACACTTTAGGTAGAATAAACACCCATTTAAAGTGGAAAAGTTCAGTAAGCTTTGACTGATTTTGCACCCATTGAAACCACCACTATGATCAAGATACAGAATGTTACCGTTACCCCCAAGAGTTTCCTCCTGTCTCTTAGCATTAAGTTTAATAGTGATTCCTGAGTCTACAACTCTGTTATACTGTTAAACTGCCCCAGAGTAAGTCCCATTGACATTTAAAATGCTTAATTTTAAAGTAAAAGTAAATCAGCATATTCCTCCTATTTTGGCATTTGCAGCCCTTGAAATATCCAATAATTATATAGCATTCAAAATATACGATGTTATCACATTTCAAACTGAACAACCAGTATTGAGCTTTACAAGAAGTTATTTAAGACTGTTGAGGAATGAAGCAGCTGTTTCTTTGCACCTTTATTTCCCCTTATGCTGTCCTTCTGGTTGGATGGATGGGCGGGCAGACAGAAAGATAGCCTAGACAGTGACTTCAAGTGATGAGTTCAGTAGACTCTACATTGACACTGTGGACCGATTTGTAGCTATTATATATTGAACACCTAATATATGCCAGAAACTGTTAGGTACTGGAGATATGGTGGTAAACAAAAACAGAAACTGGTTTTCTGGGGAAAATAAATATTAATCAAGTAATTACAGAAATAAATAAGATTACAGTGAGAACTGCACAGGATAAAAAGAGAGATGATACTATGAAATGGAGCAAGTGCAGCTCACTAATGGAGTTCAGGGGCAATGTTGGTCAGGGACGCCTTCACTGAGGAAATGATGTGTGAATTAAAATCCAAAGGATCCCAGGAATGAGCTACATGATAGTAGGGGTGGAAGCAAGGGTGGGAGCAGAGCAGAACTGAAAACAGTATTTGGGGGGAAAAAAAAAGGCTTTGTGGTAAATAGAGAACATTGTGTGTGTTAGAAAGGGCTTGGTGTATTAAAGGACCTAAAAAGAAAAGGTACAAGTCTTGAAAGGTAGACAGAAACCAGAAAATATAGGGACTTGTAGACTACATTGAGAATTATGGCCTTTATCAAAAGTGCAATGGAAAATCTTTGAGGAAATTTTAAATGTAGGGGTAGTAACACCTAAGATTTTATCCTGATTGCTTTTTTTCCTTTCAGATGAATCTGATAGCTTTAGTTTTAAAGCAACATTTCCAGGATGTCTGATATTTCAGCAGTCTCTTCTAATGTATATTATTTATTCAGTTGCTTTCTGCCTTATTGAACATTATTCTACTAGGATTTTCTGACTGACTTGGTGATGTCTGAGGTGGATCGTTGTGGAGAACATGATGTCTTGATCTTCAGAGAGAACACTATTGCCACCAAATCCATTGAGGAATACCTCAAGTTGGTGGGACAACAGTATCTTCATGACGCACTGGGTATGAAAGAGAAAAACATCTATTTTCTTTTCTTTACCTTTCGATTTTAAGTTATTTCACCCCCATGAGACAAATGAATTGAGCTCAAATTCTGCATGTTATTTAGTTCTAGTTGACTCAGGTGTTAAGGTTTGAATCGTGGCCATAAGAAGTCTCTGCAGTACTCACCAGTGGAGAAATAACAATAAATGTAGAAACAGAAACCCTGTCAGCATACACTGCTACTCCGGGTCCCCAGCCTCATGATTCCAGGATGCACAGTAATATCAGCAGTGTCCATTGATAGATCTGAGATGGTCTGTTTTCCCCAAAGTGTTGGGTGTTTATATGATGATGATATTACCTAGGCTTGAGAGTGTTACCCTGACATTTGTTATCATGCATGCAAAACTCTAATCAAAAGTGAAGAAAGTCTTGCCACTTCCCACAACTCCCCCACAAATTTCTGCCTTTGAGGTTTCTAGAATTTTTAACATAACTAATTTTTGTCCAATCAGTAGCTCTTGCTGACTAGGCTACACACTTGCAGTTCCAGATTTGGTCGTGAAATTGAGGCATTAACCACTAGAGTAAGGCACTGTGCTGGTCACTTTAATATACATCCCGATAGAGCAGATGTGAGTTCCTTGAAGAAACTAGCCCTTTGTTTCACCTCCATATCCCCACTACCTGCACAGACTGTTGAGCAGCACTGTCCAATAGAAATATAATATGACCCATGTGTGAGTAATTTTATTTATTTTTATTTTTTGAGTAATTTTAAATTTTCTAGTAGTCACAGTATTAAAAAGGATGAAGAGAAACAGGTGAAATTGATAACATAATTCGTTTGACCCAGTATATCCAAATACTATTTAATGGCTTAAAAGAATAAAAGTTATTAATTAGGTGTTTTACTTTTTTATTCTTTTTGAAAATCAGTGTGTATTTCACATGTATCACACATTTTAATTTGCATAAACCATTTCTAATGCTCAACAGCCACGTGTGACTATCAAGAGTAGAAAGTAAAAATATGTTGAATGATTGGAGAGATTTTTACCCTCAAGGAGTTTGCAATATAAGGATATAACATTAGGGATATCTCTGTACCAAAAAGAGACATTCTGTGTTCTTGCAAAGAATTTTAAAAAATTGAATCCAGCTGATAGAATTATCAAACTTTCTGTGTGAAATGCATTTATGTTAGTATGTAGTTTGAAGAATAGAAAGGTTAAAAATAGACATTGAGCAAGAGCAGATAAGATAAGAAGTAGCATGGGGAAAAGGACACATGAACAAAAAGACATAGAGGTGGAACAGAACCAGGAATGTGTGGAATAAAACCATTTAGCTAGAAAAAGACATGAAAGAAACATGTGAACAATAAACAAAAAGATTAAACAATAATTAGAACCAGTTTGTGAATACCTCAAATGCCTGGGTGAAGATTTAAAGTTTACAGTAATCATTGGAGAGCCACTGAAAGTTTTGAGCAGGGTGTTTTCAGTGGAATTAACTTAGCAGACTAAGACGAGTTGTATCCAGGCATGGTGGCTCACGTCTGTAGTCCCAGCTACTTGGGAGGCCGAGGTAAGAGGATTGCTTGAGCCCAGGAGTTCGAGGCTGCAGTGAGCTATGTTCACATCACTGCCCTCCAGCCTGGGTGACAGAGAAAGACCTTGTCTTTAAAAAAAAGGTGAAGAAAGCCTACTGAAAGCCAATCAATTAAGAAGCCATTGTAGGCTGGGTGCGGTGGCTCACGCTTGTAATCCCAACACTTTAGGAGGCCAAGGTAGGCGGATCACCCAAGGTCAGGAGTTCGAGACCAGCCTGGCCAACATGCTGAAACCCCATCTCTACTAAAAATACAAAAATTAGCCAGGCATGGTGGTGGGCACCTATAATTCCAACTACTAAAGAGGCTGAGGCAGAAGAATTGCTTGAACCAGAGAGGTGGAGGTTGCCGTAAGCCAAGATTATGCCATTGCACTCCAGCCTGGGAGACAAGAGCAAAACTCCTTCTCAAAAAAAAAAAAAAAAAAAAGCCATTGTAATAAGAAAGAATGAGACTCTGAATGAGGGTAATCATGCAAGTAAGAATAGAGAAGAAGATGGATATGAGAAATAGTAAGGTTGAACTGATGGAACTTGGCAAATTTTTCAGTTTGTAGGAAGGAAGGAGGGAACAAATATTACAGAGAATTGTGGGGTTTTGTGAGTGACTAGGGGGATGACGAGATTCTTAACAGGAATAGAAACCACAGAAGTAGTAGGCGTGAAACAGGGGAAATTACATATATATTCAATTTGAAGTTCTAGTAGGAAATCTCAGGGGTTTTAGATAGGAAATCTAAGATACCTGTCTAGCTGGCTGTTGGAAATTTGAGACTAATTTACGGACGTGGAGAGGTTAAATGAAGCTGCAAGATTACCAGAGCAGGAAGAGAACCGGGCCAAGGATAGATCTTAGAGTGCACCTGGGTTTATGGTGTAGAATGAAGAAGAGGAATCAGAGAAGTGATCAGAGAAAGAGAGAGCATCCAAAAAGAAAGAAAACAGGAAAATACTGAGTCCTAGACACCAATAGAGAAGAAAGCATCAATAGAAAATTATGGAAGGTAAAGAAAAAGAATGGATATTGCATTTGGCACTTTAAATATCACTGCTGGTCGCTCACACTGGTTTCAGGAGGAGAGGAGCCAGGCTGTAAGGAATAGAGTGAGTCGCCATTCAAGAAACAGGATCAGTGTGTTTACATGAAGCAGACACATTATAGTAGCTACTACAATTAGTTTCTGCTCTGAAGTAGATTTTTTGTCTTCCTGTTTATCGTCATATTTTTTCTCTAATCATATAGACATTAAGAATGGTATAAAGAGCTTAAGAAAAGTACAAAGAAGTTTATAGTGTCATTTACATAAAGAGCTTATTACAGTCATAAATTATATCTCATGATTTGCTTTAATGATTTGTGTTTTGTTATAAAAGTCCACCAAAAAACAAAAAAGCATCTCAAACCGTATTCTCCATCCTATGGAGATAGGAGTGAATATTTATTGACTACCTGCTTCTTTGAAATCAAATATTCGTATTTGAAAATTCAGTCTGCTAAACAGGATTTCTGAATGAAATAATTTCCAAAATGAAAAGTGGGTACCAGTCCTTTGATAGGACAGTGAATGATTAAATGGCCGATGGGCTCAATGAGGCATGAAAATTAATTCAGTGGATATGGGAAGAAATTCAAGTAACCCCTCAGAAATCTCTGTAATAATATTTATAATCCAAGAGCAAGGGCCACAGTAGTAAAAATGGCTGCTGCTTCTAAGAGCATAAACAGAATTAATTGGTAAGCTTCTTCAGGACAGGGGCTGTATTGTCTTCTCATTAAAGTTTTGCTATATTTCATATACTTTGGGCAGAAAACAGATGCTGTTTCTAGACTGCTTGAAGAATTTTCAGAGAGAATTGATTTTAAAAGGTGCCAGTAATATTGTACAATATCTGTCTGCTTCTTAGCCAGTCCTTATCTTAATTAAAGCGTTACTCTTTCTGCACAGACTCTGCATTGTTTAGACTTAAATCTTCCATCTGTTATCCTATTTTACCTTTCCATTTGAAATCAGATTGCACCTTGGTATCCTGTGACACACAGGAAATACTATCTGTGAGATATACAAAAGAAAGCCCTGAGAAGACCTGATTTCCACTTTTAGCAATGGAGGCAAATTCCTTTCAGCAGTAATATGTCCATCCTTGTTGACTTATTCCTACATGTGTAATTTTTATGCTAGATAATAATGACTTAATGATTTACATAGAAAATACATCATAGAACATTCTGGGCACAAACTTAACATGTAAACAACATAACGAGCACCCCCTTTGGCTCTGGTTTTTTTCAAATGCAAGAAAGCAAACAAGTGGGTTTTTTAATCTCTCTTGGTAATTTTGATCAGTTAAGCACCTTCTAGTTACAAATCAATAAAAGCCTCTCCTTTCAATATGGTACATTCTACATGTTCAAACACTGGTTATTGTTTCAACAGTTAAAGTATTATTTTTCTATTTTGGAGCATTTTAAATATGTAATAATCAGGGACAAAAACTTTTTATGCTGGTACTATAGACAATTAATTTACTTCTGGTCCCTGGAGTTATCTATCTGGCGCTTTTCTTGAAGAATTAAAAATATTGTTAATATTCATGTTTTTTATTAATATTAGTATTTTTTCCCTTGAATACATATAACCTAAAAGAAGTCACTAAACAGAATATTTAGGATACAGGTGTAGAGTTTGGCCAGTTTTTACATGGGATATTTGACACTGATTTCTTAGTTTTAAATTTAGGTACTCTTTAAATGAAGTTCATTTGTGGAAACATAGCTCAGGAGACATAGAGAACATATTGAATACATATCTTGTGAGAATTGGTAACATTTTTAAAAGCCTCTTATTAGTTTTGGCCATTTCACTTGACAAAAAATTATTCAAAAGTTGCATGATTTTTACATTAAAATACTTTTTGTATGGTGCTCCTACTAAGAGCCAGGTGCCATATTACATGCTTTCCATGCATTATGTCTGTTCTTCACCACAGCTCTGCAGGGTGTTTACTATTAACACTGTTTTACAAATAAGACAGCTGAAACTCAGACTAATTAAGTGACTTTTCCAAGGCCCACAGTCAGTGTGTCTGACCTCAGTGCCTTTAATTTTTCTGTGCACCACTTTCCTTTCTGTATACCACATTGTTTCCTGTTCTCTAAGCATTTTTCCTCAAAATTATCACTTCTCATCCCCTGTCACAGGTATTTTTAAAAGCTTTCATTTATCTAAAAACTAACTGCTTTGATAGAAATGCTCTTTCTGCTGCTGCTGCTGCTACTTAGTTTTGCAGGCATTATTGTTCACTTTCATGAAGTCTGTTATAACTAGCCTGAACCTCAAGTAATAAACGCATATTTAGGAGAATCTTTGAAAGATCCACTCCTCTTTCATAAAGACCTATAAAAAACCAAGAATACATACTGCCATCTCTGATAAATATTTATTGAGCACCTGTAACATTTTGGGAGCTATTCAGAAGAGTCAAGATTTGAACATGAATAAAACCTAGTACCTAATCTCCAAAGGTATTCATCCTAGAAATGAAACAAACACAAACAATATGAAATACGAAGTAGTCGAAGATATACAAGCTATGGTGTGTACTAGAGGATAAACAGGTAAGGTAGGAATTTGTTCTTTCAGGGAATAGTGGGTGTATCTTTCTAGAACATAGGCCATATGAACAGGGCTTCTAAACTAAATTTATATGGAAAAGCATATACAGATTATGTAAGGAGATCTGCTGTAATATTGTGCAGTGTTGAATGACTGTCTCCGTTACAAGAGGTAAGCATAGAGAACCTTACTTGCATCTGTATTTGGCACCAACATTAGCACTTAAAACCTTCAGTGGACTATTCAATCAAGCTTGGGTCATTTGTTCTTCTGCAATAACAATAATAGTCCCCTAAGTAGAGTGAGCCTTAAAACAAATAATGAGTTTATGACTAATTAAACATATATTTAGTTTAATACATTTTTTAAGTAGTATCATTACCATTTTTATAAATACTATGATGATGATGTTAGTGATTGCTGTTATTCCACTTCCAGGATAAGAAAAATAAACATGGTATGTAGGATGTGACAACTCTTGGGTTCCAAAGCAATGAGGCTTCATGGGCCATCTTTTGTGCCCTCCCTGTCAGATCTAGAAAAGAATTCCCCATTATACATTTTAGGACAGAAATCATAAGTCCTTTTATTATATTCAGGAAGACACTGTTTATAGCTATATTTTCATCTTCTCTCTTCTAATAGGGGAGTTTATCAAAGCTTTGTATGAGTCAGATGAGAACTGTGAAGTGGATCCCAGCAAATGTTCATCTAGTGAACTGATAGACCATCAGAGCAACCTGAAAATGTGCTGTGAGCTGGCTTTCTGCAAGATCATCAACTCTTACTGGTGAGCTTATCTCATCCTCTGCCTGTGGAACATCTTTTCATGTAAAAGTCATCACAATGTTAACAATTATTTTACAACCAAAGGGGAGGGTCTTGGAGAGAAATTGAAAGTTTCCCGAATACAGTCCCATCTAAAATTGAAATCTCCATTGTAAGCAGAAGTACTTTTTAACTGGCTATCTACATAAATATAATCTCTCCCCAGAATATTAGTACTATAGCCTCTAATATCAAAAGTATTTCTTTTTATTTCTAAAATATTTACTAGTGTTGAACAGATGTGTTCATGAATTTTGATCATTGCACTAACTCTAGCAATTGGTGAAACTTTGGAAGATTTTTGATGAACAGTCTTTAGAGAGACTATGGTGAGTTATACTAAACCAGATGGTTTAGTCAGGAGCCTCATGCCATTTTCCCACTTTGCAAAACTAAATTTAAACTAATCCAGAGTTTTGTAGCCTTGGGTTTCCAGTCTCCATCTGGCCTCTGTGAATTTTTCCACCGCCTCTCAGCCATGAATCAGGTAAAACCTCATCCCAGAATTTCTACTAGGTCCTCCTCACAGCCTGACTCTTAAGCAGAGATATGTTGGATCAGGGTGGAATCACTTGTGCTTTGGGTTCTGGTACTGTGTTTAGAGGTTTTGGTACTTTTTTCCTTCCCTAGTGTTTTCCCTCGTGAGTTGAAAGAAGTGTTTGCATCATGGAAGCAGCAGTGCCTGAACCGTGGCAAGCAAGACATCAGCGAGAGGCTCATCAGTGCCTCATTATTTCTCCGTTTTTTGTGTCCAGCCATTATGTCTCCCAGTCTTTTCAACCTTATGCAGGAGTATCCTGATGACCGCACATCTCGGACTCTAACTCTTATTGCCAAGGTCATTCAGAACCTGGCCAACTTTGCCAAGTAGGTGATACTATTGTAACCACTTTAAAAACACAGCTTAAAAAATACTCAAGGCCTAAAATTTGGATGAGGGTTGGGAACCTCATCACTCATGTTACCAGATTTTCACTGTGATATTAATAAATATAGCAAAAAATTGGAAACAAGTTAAATAATCACTTCGTAGAGGAGTGGTTAAGTAACCTATGATACATGCATTCAATGGAATATTTGCAGGTACTACAAGCTGCTTACAAAGACTATCCAATAATATAGAGCATTAAGAGAAAATTAAATTAAAAGTGCTGATAAAAATGCTTTAGTAGGGAAAAAAAGGGCAGAATAAAAAGTGGTATGTATACTGTTACCCCAGCAATATGAATATACAAAAATCTAACTATAAAAAAAGTTGGGAAGAAAAGACAAATTATGTGGTTACATTGTCTTAAGACAATTATCCTGACCACTTCAAAAAAGACAATTTTATGAAAAATGCAAAAGATGGAGGGGGGCTGTTCTAGATTAAAAGAGATCAAATGCAGTACTTGAAACTTATTTGGATCTTAAGTTGGAAAAAATATATGTCCTTTTGGGGGCAATGGGTGGAATTTAAATATAGACTGTAGATAAGATAATTCGTGAATAGTGTTTTTAAAAGTTTTAATGTGATAATGGCATTGGTTTATGTAAGAGATATTCCTTATTCTGAAGAAATGGACACTAAACTATTTAGAGGTGATGTCTGCAACTTGGTTTAAAATGGTTCCAGAAAGGAAAAAAAAAAAAATCTGTATAGAAAGAGAGGGTGTGAAAGCAAACTTGGCAAAAATAACAGTTGGTTAATGTAGATGAAAGGCATATGGGTATTCATTGTATATTCTTTCAACTTTTCTGTAGGTTTAAAATTTTTCAAAAGAAAATTAGGAGAAAACAGTTGGGAAGGAAATGTACTAAAATATAAACAGCAGATATATTTGGGTAGCTTGAATGAGACATCCACACTTTTTTCTTTCTACTTTTCATTGTTTCAAACTTTTTTCAGTAAGTTTATGTTATTTTTATAATTTATAGAAAATAAGTTAAAGAAATGTCTGGGAAGGAATTCACATTTACAAAATTGACCAAGATTTATTCAATATTGATGCTTAAAAACAAGTTTCTATTAGCAATGTATTGAAGAAGAAAAAAACGAGCAGATTGTTTTCTAGTATAAATAGTGGCTTTTTAGAGGTGTACTATTTTAATTTTGTATAATTTATATATAAGCCAATGCAGAAATACACATATTTATCCATATTTGAGCTAAAAAATATTTGTATTTTATTTTGGAACAGGTTTTATGGACTTAAACTAGGCCCTGAAGATAGGTAGAATCTAGATAGGCAAAGGAAAGAAGTTTTTCTCTAGTGCAAGTAAATAGCATGGGCAAAAGCTTGGAGAAGACAAAAATGTATAATATATTTGGGAGACTTTGAAGAAAGTAGCAGTATTGAAGGTTTGTACTGGTGAGCATTTGGTAGGTAAGTGAGGCCTATATTACAGAGAAATTCAAATACCAGAAGTAAAAAAAAAAAAAAAAGAGGTTTGGCTTTACCCTTTAGAGAATAGAAAGCTATTCAAAGCATTGGAATATTAAAGTGATATTAAGAAAGTATGTTATAGCATTTATTACTTATAGATAATAAAATTAGTCATTCCCTCCACAAAATTAAAAAAAAAAATGTCATAATTCTGTGTAAAGTCAAAGCAAAATGATCATCTCTCTCTTGAATATGTTCTTTCTCATTTTCTCATCCTCTACTTCAGGTTTGGTAACAAAGAGGAATACATGGCATTCATGAATGATTTTTTAGAACATGAATGGGGTGGAATGAAGCGCTTTCTTTTGGAGATCTCTAATCCAGACACCATCTCAAACACCCCAGGCTTTGATGGTTACATTGATCTGGGCCGAGAGCTTTCAGTTTTGCATTCCTTACTGTGGGAAGTAGTTTCCCAACTTGATAAGGTAAAGTAGGTTGACGGAAGATAGAGACTTTAATGTACCTGAATTCTGGAAAGTACCTATGGAGTGATAGCACTCACTCTTTCTGCTAATTGAAAGCAACCTTTTACCCTAGAAATCTGAGAGTGGTCATCATTTCTGAGTAAAATATGGGACCGACAACCATGAAATTCTAGAAAACCATGACATTATTAATATATGTTTTTAATATTTATCTGAATTAATGGAGTATATTTCTCTAAATTTATATATACAGAGTGCATATCTGAAAACTTTATTAGAAACTAATATATTGGTATATACAGCCTTATGCATGTCTAACAGGATAAGATGAAACCTCATATAGTAACTTCTAATAAAAGTATAGATTTAGCTAAGAAAGTACTAGGTTTATCATGTTTTAAGTAACTTTACCCATGAAACAAATTTTTTTACTATACAAGTCATAGAGTTTCATATAATTATTAGTGCTAAAAATCACTGTTTTTTTCTTTACAGATGTGAATTAAGAATACAGAAAACAATTATTTTTAATCATTTGTTTGCTAAGAATTTTATTATGTACCGTATTAATAAGTAAATATACACCATGCCAATCATTTTCTTCCTTCTGGAATTTAACAAAAAGGAATAGATTTGGTAGTAAAAAATAGTCTAATAGACTTTGGCTAGGCTTATTACAATAATTATTTATTGATGTTTTTGTTTGCTACAGGCATTTTATAAATATGTGTGGTGGTATGTTAGAATAACTTCAAAAGACAGTTATTTTTCTATGATAATGATTTGTTTTCCTCTATTTTCCTATCAATAAAAGTGATATACCAGTAAAATTTGAAGGGGAATAAAACGTATTAACAAAGGCCATTTTGCTGAGGAAACATAAGTGGTAGTGTGTCCTCCAATGCTTAAAACATTTGGGAAACAGTAAACTGTTCCTTATTCTCGAGGACCTTTTTTCACTTTTAGAAATGCTAGCTAGAGTTTTAAGTTGCAACTATGCCAAAGGTAAATCCTTTTCATATGAATCATAGCCCAACATTGTTGAGCAAGTAAAGGCATTGGTGGCATCTATACCTGTTTGAGTAGGGTAAAAGAGTCTGTTGATTGTTGAGAAGGCAGAGACCCAAAGGCAGCTATGTCAAACTGACTGACAGTTGAAGGGGACCCCTAAGACCCCATGAGAGTAAGAATTCCCTAAAGAAAAAAATGATTGAAATGGATAAAGCAAGTATTAAAGAGTTAGTCTTTGTTGAATAACTGCATCTCAGTGGGATGCAGGTTCAGTTTTCCTGTGAAATGGGCTTGGTTTATTCAGGATCAAGGTCTTTTTAACGCACTTTGCTGTGTAAATACACTTTCTCCTTTTTAATCTGTGTTTGGTCCTGGGAACCAGGAATACATCTAGACATATCTCATAGAGAAAGTTTACCTGATTTTATTGTTAAATTAACAACAAAAATTGTCTTTCTGATGGAAACTCAGTTGGCAGTGGGTCGGGTTTCCCGAGATTGACTGGGATAGTGGATGGCAGTATCATCTGTGTGCCCTGCAGTACTCTGGATTCCTGAATGCAGCACCTTCTTATATGTTGGCATGCATTTCTTTTCTCACATGATCCCTTTTCTTTGAAAGTTTATCATACTAGCTGATCCTCTGGTCTTGAAGTTCTTTTGGTTAGAAGGAATTTGGTTCTTCCTCTACCCTCCCCCACCTTGATCTACTAGCCTCCCAGAGATTTAGTTTGCTTCGCATGTCTATTTTAGTTGGAATGGCATTAGTTTGGTAGTTTTGAGCATGTCTTTTAATTTTTATTTGTATAATCCTGATTTCAATTTCCTTTCTTTCCTCGATGTCTGCTGCACCCTGTTTCGCCTCCTCCATTCATCTCGACGCCATGGTTCTGCTGCTCCATAACAATGCATTATGAACCTGCCACTCCCATATGCAAATACCTACCCTTCCCTCCAACCTGCACCCCTCCATCAATGGCCATCGTTGTGCCAAAAACAATCTATGGTGGATGTCGCAATGCTTATTATCCAATTAGGGTGAAAATTCCTTCCTACAGGCGACCGTGGCAAAATTGGGGCCTCTCCCTCGTGTTCTTGCTGATATTACCAAGTCATTGACTAATCCTACGCCAATACAACAGCAACTGAGACGCTTCACTGAACATAACTCCAGTCCAAATGTCAGTGGAAGCCTCTCCTCTGGGCTGCAGAAAATATTTGAAGACCCCACTGACAGGTATGAAAGAGAGGACGTGACCAATATCTCAGAGAAATATAATGTTCAGATTTAGCAGAAGTATATTCAACCTGTTTTTTGAATTTACAAGTTTAAAATCATGAGCAATTGAAGACTCATCTGACCTGAGAGCAGTTCAATTATTTGTCATTATAATGCACAAGATCTGGGATAACTTATTTTCTAGAATGGTAGTATAGAGAGTTATAATATATTCCCCAGCATATTTTAAAAATTTCTGTCTTGCTTAGTGGAAGACCAAAGGCTTTATGAAATTCATGTTTCTATACGTTATAGCATTCAAAAACCATGGAGAACCTCTGTGAAAACCATTTTATAGCTGGCTATGTCAGCTGGACAGGTAGATACAATGTTGATGCTTAGACTGTGTTATGGATTGGCAAGACTTGTGCCTTTAGCAGGGACCTTGCAGTTGTGTACTTTAGAACTTCTCTTGAAGGTTTAGA
Organism: Macaca nemestrina; assembly: GCF_043159975.1. Lineage (NCBI taxonomy): Eukaryota > Metazoa > Chordata > Mammalia > Primates > Cercopithecidae > Macaca > Macaca nemestrina. The sequence continues at coordinate 36,226,645 of NC_092125.1, forward strand.
TAAGTAAGTATGAATTGGAATATTTCAGGAAGGTTTAAAACCTAACTAGGAAATTATTGGAATCCTGGTTAAAACTGAAGACAGTGATGGGTTGGTATCTACAGTGTTATTCTCTACTTTTGGGGAAAAAGTAAAAATGCTGGATTTTATTCTAACAATTGTAATAATTCCCTAATTATATAAAATCTGAGTTTCCAAAGAAATGTATGTATCCACATAAGAACCTTCAGAGGAGTTCACATGCCTGAATTGAGGCATCTTAGCCATGTTGAAGTTGTCTCAAGAGAAATTAAGTGTCCTTTCCTTTTCCACAGTGATTTGCATAAACTAAAATCTCCAAGCCAGGACAACACAGACAGCTACTTCAGAGGGAAAACATTATTGCTGGTTCAGCAAGCCTCCTCTCAGAGCATGACTTATTCTGAAAAGGATGAAAGGGAAAGTAGCCTTCCTAATGGTCGGAGCGTCTCCCTCATGGACCTCCAGGACACTCATGCTGCTCAAGTGGAGCATGCATCTGTCATGCTTGATGTGCCTATACGCTTGACCGGAAGCCAGCTTTCCATAACCCAGGTGGCCAGCATCAAACAGCTGCGGGAAACCCAGAGCACTCCCCAAAGTGCACCCCAAGTGAGAAGGCCCCTGCACCCAGCCTTGAACCAGCCAGGTGGCCTTCAGCCCTTGTCATTCCAGAACCCTGTCTATCACCTCAATAACCCAATTCCAGCAATGCCAAAGGCCTCTATAGATTCCAGTTTGGAGAACCTAAGCACTGCCAGTTCCAGAAGCCAAAGTAACAGTGAAGACTTCAAGCTTAGTGGACCCAGCAATAGCAGCATGGAAGATTTCACTAAACGTAGCACTCAGAGTGAGGACTTCTCCAGGCGGCACACTGTGCCAGATAGACACATACCTCTTGCTTTGCCACGACAAAATAGTACTGGGCAGGCCCAGATCCGAAAAGTGGACCAGGGTGGGTTAGGTGCCCGAGCCAAAGCCCCACCATCCCTGCCACATAGTGCTTCCTTACGTAGCACCGGGAGCATGTCAGTGGCGTCCGCAGCCCTGGTGGCCGAACCTGTGCAGAATGGGAGCCGGTCCCGGCAGCAGTCCTCTTCCTCCAGAGAGAGCCCTGTTCCCAAAGTGAGAGCAATCCAGAGACAACAGACACAGCAGGTAGGCACGAGTGCTGAAGGGGCGTGGCTTCTACTTGGTCCATCTGTTTCTTTGGTTCTTTATACGTAAATCATTGGGAAATCCTATTGTTAACAATATTTCCACTTAAAAGCAACCTTTAAATGGAAAGAGGAAAGGAAAATTTGGGGAAGCTTCTGCCTAAGTGAGACTGCAGAATGAAGTTTGACTCATTACCCTTAAAAGTCTAACAAACACGCAGGGGCCCCCTTCTCTTCAAGCAGCAGAGCTACTACCTCAGTTTACACTTAGAACAAATCGGTGATGTTGAATGAATAATTAGATACTTAAAATCTGTAGGCAAAACCAACTATTATTTTGGGAATCTGAAAATTAATCCCTCTTAATTTTTTTTCTTAAGCTTCCAGAATAAAGGTTTGCATTCTGAGCCAAGAGTTTAATGTGACTGCTCTCCATTCCATCCCTCAACTCTCTCTGGAAATACAAAGTCCCATGTGCCTTTTCCTGGAAATGGCTAGAAAAATAAACACTTGAACACATAGAGAGTCAAGGTAAAGGAAAGATTAAAAAGATAGAAGCACAGGTGGAAAAGGAAGTATTCTGAACATTTGCAGATCCCTTACATTTCTATTTACATGGACAGGCCCAGCTAACATCACATCCAATCATAATACAAGATTTTCTGATTTTTTTCTTGACAAATAAAAAGCTTTGCCCAGAAATTAATCATTTCTTCCTTACATATTACATTTTGAAGCATCAATACATATTTTTCCCTTTGAAGCAAACTACTGTTAAATATATATATACACATTCATGTAATTTTTCATATATATAATATATATCTTTTTATATCTTTCATCTAAAAAGATTTTTCTCCTGAAAAAGCATTGTGTTAGTTGAATTTTTTTTGAAACCTAATGATAGTACTAGAAAGTTTGAGATTAAAAGAGTTCTATGACAAATCCTTTTATGCAGCAAAATAACTGGGGAGGGAGACTGCAATAAAATCCTAATTTGTATCTGTAATATATTTGCATTTTTACAGTTTAGGCACTTACTGATATGGCTGCGTCTGCCTCCAGTCTGCTATGATCAGAGCCCCTTACACCTACTTTGATTTTTTTAATTGGATTATTTATAGAATCCTTGGATACAGAAATAGAAGAAGGGATGAAAAGCATGACTAACTTAAACTGTTTCTGGAAGCAGACTTCCTGGGCTAAACCTCCTACTTGGTCATTTTTTACTGAGTAATAAAGTTTTTCTACAGTCTTAAATTTTTCATTTTTATTTTGTTATATTTCCCAAAGATTTGATTTAGTAAGCATTTGTATTTGAAGAAAAGGAAAAATATGTATCTTTTATATGTATCATATGTATTTTTAATACATAAATGTGTGTGTATATATAAACATAAAATGTATGTGTTAGGAGGCTATCAGTCATGCCCACCTTATTGTGAAGTAGTTTCCTCCCATCACTTTTGTGCTAGACTCTAGTTGAGATCAACTACTTTCAGAAAATTAAGGTGTTCATTGGGTGGAGAAAGGAAAAATACATAATTTTAGAAATCAGAATACTGTGTAGAAGCACATATCTACTCAGGGACTTAAAGCAGCACAAGGGCACTGAAGATAAGATTAGTGAAGGGCATGAGATCTGGCAGAGAGGGACAGGACAGGAAAAGTGTCCTCCACCTGCTTTTCAAAAGTGTGCTTAGGCCCAGCCCTGTACAGAAAAGGAAAATAAAGATTCTTTTTTTTATTCTGCTTACCCTTTCCTTCTGTATCATGGAGTCCTCTGTGACTCCATGAAGGCCCATGACTCAGGCTGATTGTTTATTAATATTATAAATTACATAGCCTTTTTTGTGGTCATCTGGAGCCAATTGTCATTTATAACATTTTTTCTTTAGGAAAATGTAATAGCTATCACATAAGCACATAATAAATGTTTCTGTGGGTTATAAATAGAGGACTGCCTGGATGGATGGGAGGTGGGAAATGCATACAGTCTCCAAACAACCAATATAAAAATTAGTTTTTGTGTCACAGCCATTAATGAGTCACATATATATTTTTTGGCATGAAGTGGGGTACAGGCACAGTGAGATGTCCAGGTACAGCTTTGAATATTAATCTTAGTTTATACTTTTGCTGGTGGTGCCACTGTCATATCAGTTGAAGCATAAATCACTTTATTTTGATTGTTCAAGTTTCTTTTTTTTTTCCTACACTGGCTTTTTGTTCATTGTTTTGAACTTACATCGTTAGTTTTTTGTTTTTTTTTTTTTTCAAAACAGAGTCTTGCTCTGTTGCCTAGGCTGGAGTGCAGTGGCGTGATCTCAGCTCACTGTAACCTCCGCCTCCCGGGTTCAAGCAATTCTCCTGTCTCAGCCTCCTGAGTAGCTGGGATTACAGGTGCCCGCCCCTACGCCTGGCTAATTTTTGTATTTTTAGTAGTGGCAGAGTTTCACCACATTGGCCAGCTTGGTCTCGAACTCCTGACCTCAAGTGATCCACCTGCCTTGGCCTCCCAAAGTGCTGGGATTACAGGCATGAGCCACCACGCCTGGCATAGTTTTTTATTTCTTATCTTTCTGTTTCTTACTTGCTTTGTTCATCTCACTCCCATGAAGCCTCTGAAGTTCTATATAATCAGCACATTTTTAAGGCAAATTCCTTTACATATTTTAATTGCAAATTGTGTTGGGGAATTCTCTCCCAGAAACTAGAGGATTTCTTTGTGGGGATTGTTCTGTAGGTGGCTGTAATTATCAGCAGCTTTGTGCCTGCAAACTCCATTTATATCTCAGCACAAAGTAGTGGCCATTGTCTGCACAGTAACTGGCTTTGGTCTTCTACGTCTAATAAGTAGGAAGGAAATAAAATCCTGGTGAAAAAATTTACAGATAAATTTTTTTTCAAGAAACTGTCTTAATTTTTTAACCCATTTCAGCCTCTGTTTGGATTGCTTTTTTCTTATTTTCCTCTCTATTTTGTTTTTTATGTATCATGTACTTTGTACAAATAATAGACTTTTTGTATAATATATGAGTCATTCAGATTTATCATGTACCCTAATCTTAGAAATTTGAATTTGAAGAGACCTTTTAAAATAGATAATTGACAAGTCTATTAATATGATGCTGCAGTTTTCACATTTGGATTTGTTGAGCTGTCTCCTAACCAACCTCTTCAAGAACTCCCAAAGTTTATGGATTAATTTAATCAGCCCTTTCTTTGGTATTGATAGCAGAAATTCGTTTATAGGAATCCGACTATTTCACACTCTGAAGCTGAAACCAATTGGTCTTGTTTATATCTAGTAAATACTAGCAAGGAGCAAGGAACTGGCCTCAGCATAGCCAGGCTGTGACTAATTGTAGTCTCAGTGAAACTGCTGCGTCAGGCTCTTTTGCCCTAAAGCATTACTGTTTTTCCAGGGAGACCCTATGCAGCTTTATCTCAAAGGGAAGATATTCCTAATGGGAATTCCTGCTGTATAGCTCTATAGATGATTGTTAAAAGGATATTATCTGTTGTTTAGATTTTGTTGTTTTTGTTTCGTTATCTTTGATGATCATGTTGAAAGTGGATATAAATTCTCTTTCTAAGGCTATTCCTAGGCAAGATGGGACCTGAACCACTTACCTCCTCCCTCAATTTCTTGGACTATAAACTAGAGATATTTTTTGCTGTTTATCCGGCTTATAAGGAGATGGAACAATCATTGAAAAGAATCCTTTGGTGCCCTTCCAAAGGATTAGGGGAAAAACAGAGAATATTCTCTTAGTAATAAGTTATATTTTAGTAATTAATTCTAAAGATAATCCAGAATAATAAATGAATAATATTTTATTGAGTATCTGTTGTGCATTTAACTAGTCAGTATCATTTAAAAGAACTGTATGATATGATGCCCATTAGATTGACTAATTGGAAAATAAGAGCAACACTTGTAAGACCAAGAATATATAAAAGATAGTATATAGTTTTTTCATTTGAAGAACATATTACAACAAAAAAAATCATGAAACAAAAATCACCTGTTTCCTTTCAATCCAGCACAATAACTATTTTTTATTTATTCAATATTTCTAGCCTTTTTACAATTTTGTGAAGACTTTATCATTAATAGAAGGAATAGTTAGGATTGATCTATTTTGTCACTTTTATTTTTATTATTTTGACCACCTACTGTATGCCAAGGAAAGTGCTAGGATATATTAGGAAGTGGCTGAAAATAAGATTTGACCAATAAAATAGTAGAAATTTCTAGAAGTTCATTCACAATTGCTTAGTGTGTACATGTCTATTTATATAAACTGTGCACATCCATCCTCAGACATGAAGCTATTTTTATTGATATATATCAGTAATCTTTAAATCAGCTAAACCAGATCCTTCTTCACATCTTTAAGAAATGTCCCTGTGTTACTTTTGCATGTGCAAGTTTTAAAGTCTCTCCCAACCCATCTCTGATAACCTTTTAGTCTCTGCAGTCAGTTTTTTAATCTGGTCTTCCTCACTCTCCAGTTTATCAAAACACCCCTTCTTTTAAAATATTTATTTAGAGTTTAACTGAGTTCTATTTCAGAATGATATAAAGATCCTTAAGATGTAATAGCTGTGATGGGAGAGAAAATGCCCTTCAATTATGAAATTATAGAATTCTGGTCCTCAAAATGCAAATCCCTCTATTTAATTATAAAAGGCTAACTCACATGCCAAGTTTTGCACTCTCTCTGTAGCTTACTCTCTCTTTCTGAGGCAGGACAGATGGGGAAAAAATTGTGTGTTTCCATCATTGTTTGTGGGGAAAGTACTAATGTTCAGTAGCCTAATATAAATTGTAATATCTAGTGCCAGTTTTTGAAACATAAATATAGTAATGACTGACATCTAACCTCTCTGTAGCACTCTGAAGTTTCCAAAGAGTTTTCATATATATTGTCTTATCCTCACAGCTCCCTATGAGATGATCGAGATAGGTGGTAGTGACAGTGTTGGTATCTCTATTCAGTAGATTAGGAAAATAGACTACCCAGTATCCATTGTTTTGATCCTGTATTCAAGAAATTTTCCAGTATAAGGACCTTTGAGTGGTCTTAATCCATCATGAAGTCAGTGTTCTGTAAAGATAACCAGCATCACTTGTCCTTCTTTTTCTCTAAATCATTAATATGAAAACTAAGTAGATTGGTGCAAAAGTAATTGTGGGTTTTGCCATTTAACCCACAATTACTTTTGCACCAACCTAATATTTGCCATTCTGATTATAAATGGGCACTTTGTGAGTTTGTTTAGCACTAATCAGTTTTTTGGTTGCTGATTGTGTCTAGGCTAAACAGATGTTTTGACCATCAGGTTATGCTTTCTTCCTGTTATTTTATCATCAATAGACTTTTATGGTAGAGGTCATTTATTAATTTCAGCAGGCAATTTGTTACCTACCAGTATTTGCACCACTGGGCAAATTAACAATTTTAAGGCTTTGACTTTCTTTAGAGGGAGAATAAGGATGCCTTTTGGATATGTTATATACAACTTTCTATTCAGAATGGTTTGCACTTATATAAATGTATATTCTCTTTCCCTACCCCTAGCCTTGGCATTAGTAAAATAATACTTAAAGCTAAGAGCATTAATTAGAAAACTGAGAGATCACAGTTAACATCTTCCAAGAATAGCTGTTTGTGAAATATAGCACATGGGTGAGCTGTTAGGGGAAATGCTAATAACTGTTTCTGATGCAGGTTCAGTCACCTGTGGACTCTGCCACAATGTCCCCAGTAGAGAGGACAGCAGCCTGGGTTCTGAACAATGGGCAGTATGAAGAGGATGTGGAAGAAACTGAGCAAAATCAAGATGAAGCCAAGCATGCTGAGAAGGTAGAACCTAGTCTGCTTCATTGACTTACTGATCCCAAAATGGCAGGCCTCTAAAAGGATTATCTAGCTAAGAACATAAACTCCTCCCACCCCCATCTTCACCTCTACCCCTTATGTTAATCATCCTACACATATCTATGTAAAACAGGTCCATGGTGTGTGTGGATGTGTGTGTGTGAATATACGTGGAAAATGTTCATCTTGCTGGGGGGTGGCAGCTACTATTTTTATTTTTAATGTAGATGCCTTAATCTAGAGAACACTCTGCTATTCATTTCTAGTCATTTTAGGTAAATATTTCATGTTTCCATAAACTTGTTGGTCTTCACCCAAGGCCAAAATCACCCTAGGGGAAGACTTTTTTTTTAATCTTGGTAACAATTTGGTTTTGATTTTAGTTTAGTTTGTTTTGTTTTCGTTTTTTTGTTTGTTTGTTTGTTTGTTTTTGCCTTTTCTGGATAAAGAATGTATAACTCTATAGATGATTGTTAAAAGGATATTATCTGTTGTTTCGATTTTGTTGTTTTTGTTTTTTAAAGAAAAGTTGACAAGGAGAAAAGGGGTTATCAAACAAGAACCTTGACATCATATATAGAATTGTATTATTTAATTGGCAACCAGACAATTAGCTTCTTTTTATCAGCATGATGATTCCAGTGTACTCAAACCCCAGCCACAGCAACTACAGTACAGGAAAGGGCCATGTAACTAATGGAGTCACTGAATTTATGTGAAGCTTCTTAGAACACAGACATGTATGTTCCAGCAGGCAGTACAAAATTGGGCAGGTGAGTCATATTATGAAAATGGGCCAAGAAGCAATATTAATTGGCCCTAGAGAACATGTAGGCCTTTGTTTAGTGCTGTGACTGGAATATTTTACACTTTTATAGTTGGGAAGAAAGCAGCAATAACCTCTGCCATGAAAGTCTATTTATTGATTTAGAGGGTTAACATTATAGAAATGTTGCTTGTTCTCTAAAGGGGTGATTCTAGTAGAACAAAGGAATGGCAGTCTGATGAGCTAAGACACGTCAGAGATCCTACAGTGCAGATGATGACACAGAATCTTTTTCTCTTATGGACAACTGACTTTTGGCTTATTTTAAGTGATTTGTCAGACTTTTAAGTACTTCATCTATTTTTTTTTCCTCTCTCATTTGATACCGTCACAGATTGGATGTGGCTTATACCAATGGTAGCCTAGTGTAGAGAGAGATACATACATATGTAGAATTTGGAATGCCAAGTTAAGATTTAAAATGTAGTTTTAGTAAGGAAGGCAAGGCTCCATTAACATTTATGCCAGTTGATAATTTTAAAGAATATTAAGAACAGTATAGGGAATGACAGCACAGCCAGCATCTAGCTACACTGCTTAGGGTTTCTTTTGTTAAAAAAAAAAAAAAAAAAAAAAAAAAAGGAAAGAAAAGAAAATCATTGATTTCTAAAAGCAATGTAACTCCAGTTTTTCTCTCCTTGCCTCGTCTGCCCTAGTATGAACAAGAAATTACTAAACTGAAGGAGCGCCTGAGAGTGTCCAGCCGGCGACTGGAGGAATATGAACGCCGCTTGCTGGTGCAGGAGCAGCAGATGCAGAAGCTGCTGCTGGAATACAAGGCCCGACTGGAGGACAGCGAGGAGCGGCTCCGAAGACAGCAGGAAGAGAAGGACAGCCAGATGAAAAGCATCATCAGCAGGTTAGACATCACCTGGCAGCAGATGTGGGCTAGTTAGGGAGACAAAGAATTGAGATGATCCACAGAACCTTGAAGGAATGGCAGCAAAAGCTATTTTTATCCTTGTTGTACTGAGTACAAATGTGATGATTGACTGTATCTCTTAAAATATCCTAAATATGAGACCTTGGGCACTTCCTATGAAGGTAATCTGTTTTTCTTTAACCATAACAATTAGAAAAAACTAAAACTTGGTGATTTACTTGAGAAATCTTAGAGAACTGGGTTTTAAAAATGTAAATATCCAATGCCCAAGACTAAATTAATCTTTCAAAATGAGTCCAGAAATATGGAAAGGAATTTTATGGAATATCTTTGGGGCCAGAGGACCTCTTTTGAGAGTGCTGCAGATGCCAAGGGAGAAAAAGGGAGGGTAAAGTTTACCAAACACTTGTATAGCACTCACCATGGGACACACACCTTTCTAAGCACTTTACACATAATAGTTTGTTTAATCTTTATCACAGCCTCCACCTACGCATTATTATTCTCGTTTTACAAATAAAGAAACAGGCAACAAATTCATTAAGTCACTTGCCCAAGGTCACATAGTTAGTGATGCACCAGGATTTGAACCCCGGACTCCAGATTCCATGCTCATAACCACTATGCCTCAATATTTGTAAAATGCTATGGACAAGTCAAGTAAACAGAACTGTTTGTTGTTTAAATAGTGTGGAGGTAATTTGACCATCTTACTGAGAGGTGTTTGGGTAGACTGGCAGAATTAAACATCAATGAGTTAAGATGTGGATGGTGGACAGGAAACAAGCTAGACATACTACGTATAGAGTACTCATTGAGGAAACTTAGCTGTGCAAGGGAAGAGAAAGTGGGCCAGGTATAGGGTAACTTGAGATTAAGAGAGGGTTGTTTGGTTTTTGTTGATTTGATATTTTAAGATGAAATAAGTTGTGCTCAGGAAGGAATCTGAGAGAGATGAGGGAGGAAATGATTATGGGATTACTGTTCCAAAGGAGATGAAAATGTGTGGGATCCAGGCACAAGGAGAAAAATTGACCTTAGATGTCTTATTCCAAGATGGCAGAGAAGAAAGAAAAGATGGTTGCAGGTGTCTTATTAAGAAGGGCAGAGGATATTGAGTTTTCCTGTTCTCTACACTAGTTAGCCCTCTCTTTGAAGATGTTGATATTTCCTCCCTGCCACATTCTAGGCTAATGGCTGTGGAAGAAGAACTGAAGAAGGATCATGCTGAGATGCAAGCAGTTATTGATGCAAAGCAGAAAATAATTGATGCACAGGTAAGCAGGCTTTGAATCTAATAGAAGGCACTTGTTTATAATAACTATTATTTCCTGACTTCACACCCTTGCAAATGCCAAGGCAGGTACCAGAAAATGGGTCATTGAAAAGTTCTGGACATTACGTTTTGAAGATTAAATGAGTGTCTATGTGACCTCCATTACTTTTCCTTTCTTTCACTGGTGAGAAGTCTGTTTACTCAGCAAAGTATTAGCGTGTTTAGTGCAGTTGCTTGACAAATCTCAACCTAGTGCATGATGCGGTTTGCTTCTTTCCTTATGGAAAGGAGGGCATTTTCTAAGGGGGTAGTTGTGAAAAGTGCACTGCATGTGTCTGGCTTGTGACCTCCACTGACCATTGCTTGGCTGTGCTGTTCATGGTCTTGTCAGTCACGTCCACTGCCATCAACCTTTTGCCCCAGACAGTAATGGAATTGCCAGGGAAAGACAAGGTTGTAAAAAGGTACCTTTCCTTGTTGTTGTTTTGGTTTAGGGTTTGGCATTGCTGCTTGGAATGTGCTTGGCCGCTCTTCTTTGTTGGAGCTGTGCTTAGAGAGCATCTTTTGATAAAACTTTAAAAAAAGAAAAGGTTGTTGAAATCAGAACCTAGGCTTCTGCTCACTGTAGCTCACACCTGTGACACCAATGAGATAAAGGCTGCCAAGAGCACCTCATAGGGACATGTCAATGATTAGAACAAAATCCAGGAGGCAAGAAATGTTTCTAACTCCTTTTTATTTTATCATTGCAAAATATGGTTGTATTTCTTATGGTGAAGCAAATAACAAAAAGCAGGTACAGTTTTGATAGTTTTGATAGTGGCTGATCTAGCCACTGAATGTGTTGCTTCCCAGAAGATAGCCAATCTAGGTTTGCATTTTTCAACCTTAAATGCCATATCATAACCCTAAGCTGTGAAATAAAAAATGAGAGCAAGGATTTGATGCATAGATAGCCTACTCCCTTCTCTAGGTATCAGCTAGTAATCAACATATTTTAGAGCCCCCCGTATGCTTAAACATGTACTTAACAGTCTAGATTCCTTACAGAGTCCATGTGGAATGGGGTTTATTTTTCAACGAAATTGAGAGTGAGGCTGAAAGCGCAGTCATGGAAAGAATGCTTCATGGGCCTCACACTTCTTTAAACACAGTAGACTTGGAAGTCAGGTGAGAGTTGTGAGGATGCTGTCTCAATCAGCACAGTTCCTTAAAATATTTTGGATTCTTGAACTCTATTGTTTCTGGATACTTAGACATGCTGAGAATCAGAAGAAAGGTCTGTAGTAATTATCTTACTTGGTCCTTTGAAAGAAATCTTTCTAGATGCCCCCAGGGTAGGTGAGGTAAGGGTAGTGGAGACTAGGCCGTCTCACTATTCACACTAGAAAAATTCATCCCAGAGACTTAAGAAAAACTGCCTGGATAAATAAGGCAATTGAGTCAGGAAAACTAATGTTGGTAGGTTTTCACTTTGGAAATTTCAATATAGCAATATAAAGCAAGAAAAGTTCTATCAATAACCACACAAGGAGAGATGTTAGTGCTAAGCAATAAAATACTTTTTAAATAATTTCAGCTGGTTTAAAAGTATCATTCTTGGCCAGGCAAGGTGGTTGATGCCTGTAATCCCAGCACTTTGGGAGGCTGAGGCAGGCAGATTGCTTGAGCTCAGGATTTCGAGACCAGCCTGGGTAACATGGTGAGACCCATCTCTACAAAAAATGCAAAAATTAGTCAGTCATGGTGGCTCATGCCTGTAGTCCCAGCTACTTGGGGGGCTGAGGTGGGAGGATAGCTTGAGCCCAGGAGGTCAAAATGTGGTGAGCCGTATTTGCACCAGTGCACTCCAGCCTGAGCGACAAAGTGAGACCCTGTCTTGGAAAAAAAAAAAAAAAAAATAGTCTTAAGCAGAGGGAGCTTGGGTGTGCCACAGCTGTGGTTCTGTACACGGGCTGACAGGACAGCCTCATGATTAGCTCCTGAAGATTTCTATCCCACCCCCTAATTTTATATTAGGGCTAGGCGACTGGGTACAAAGCAGAAGTCACCTGCTAGGCATAGGAGGTAAAAGCCAGGGAGGGAATCTGATTTATTAGGACTCAAATGCTCTGGGAAGTAAGGACTGTCTCTCAGTTAACCAGGAGGGTGTCATGTGCAGGAATGGGAGAAATGTTATCCTCAAACCATCAGTCACTGTCAGACTGGTCGTCTGGCTAAGCTAGTTAATATTTTGCGTCCATACTTCAAGGCAGTGGTTTTGAAATGGTTTGGTTCTCTGGACTATTTTGGTAGAATCAAGGCACCTTTCATAGATGAATATCCAGCTGCTTCCACTGACCACTCAACAGCAAGGACCACTCTCAACTAATGAATCAAATCATACTATGATTGGTTAAATATAATAAATTACCTACCCAAACACAGATATTACTATATAATAAATTATTCTACCAGAAACCCACTGTGGATCCCTAGAGAATAGTTGGGAGAATTCACTAAACTATATTTGGAAAACCTCTGCACCATGCATAGCACAAATCCTAAATACTATAGTTAAATTTTTAAAAATTATAATGTCCTTAAAAGGAAGGTTTCTCAACTCCAACTGTTGGCTTATTGATACATTAAAATCTTATTATAGCAAATGACTTTAAACATCTTTTGGCATTCTTTGCAATGAATGACTTTTGTATCAGATCCTTTCTTTTGTAAGGATAAATCTTCTCTCTTAAGTGAATGATGGAGCAGAGCAGCCCTTCTGGCATCATTTAATAGAATGAAGACATGTTTGGTGTGAAAGCTTCCCAGAGAAGTAACTCTTAGGTCAACACTTCCCAAAACACTACCAGACAGGTGCCCAGTAAACTGGTTTTCATCTCTGTCAGCAGCCCTGTGCTCCCACCAGGAAAATCTTGTCCCTGAATTCAAGGTCTGCCTCTTCTTATTTCATGCTACAAGGCACAGGCCTGCATCAGCCGCTTTCTAACAGGAACTGCAAAAGGATGAGCCCTCCTTTTGGTGAGTGGCAGAAGCACCTATCCTGGACCTTGTAGCTTAGGGGCCATAGGGATCCTAGTGGTGATAATAAGGATCCATTTCTTAAATATCAGACCAGAGAATGTGCTACCTTTCACCCCTGAGCATGAGGAGACACTGTGGCTCCCAGGATCTCTCTATGTGACTCAGGTGGAGAACAGAGAAGGGCTTCCTCCTATGAGAAGCAAAGCAGCTGCCTAGTTACTGTTGCAAGTGATATCTCCGCTGTGTTAAATTACAGGTCATAAATGGAGATGAGATTATTCAAACAGGCAAGTAAACCCCGCGTCCGTTCTCTAGCTGAGCAGTTCCCAGCCCTGGTCCAGTGCACTGGCCTCCTACACATTCCAGCTCCTGCCACTCCCCACATGGAAATCCTTCCTATCAGGTGTGGACTAGATTGCTTTCCCTTACAATCCAGGCAGAATTGAAATATCCGAGCATCTTTTGCCAACTGAACTTGACTTTCATAAGTCTCTATTTGATTTTTTTTAACTATTTTGTTTTATTTTGAGTGGTTGGCAATAGGGGGAAATACAAAGGGAGCTTCTTTGTGTGGAAACTTTCTGCTGTTTAGTAGTGGGGCTGTTTGTCTTCAGTTGTTACCTTTTTAGGCAATAAGTAATTACAGTCATTCTTAGCCTTCTTTTTGACCCTTTAAAAATCAAGTTTTTCATGAATGATTTATTTTTGGATGAACCCTGGAGAATCCTAATTTCCTTAGTATTGAGGCCTTATAATTTATCCCAATTCTGAAATATCTTTTCTTTAATCATTCAAGAAATTATCAGTTACTCAGTTTAGAGATCATTCCTAATAATGCGGGTAGGGAGGGGGGAATATCATATTTAGCTCTTACCTCTTGTTTTCTAGTATTCACTGGCCGGTTCTTACCTATTGGCTTTTCAAAGATCTGTATTTGTTATCCCAGTAAACTTCTTTGGTTATAATTTTTTTAATTATTATTTTTTAGAAGCCTTGCAGCTCTTTCCTTTAGTTTTGCCTATCCTTAAAATGAATTACTTTCCCAAAATGAAAAGCATTTTATACCAGATGCATGGGGTCATTAATAATGCTGATTTTGTATATCTTACCACTTGAGTTCTCCATCAGGGAAAGAAAGATTTTTTTTTTAAGTGATAATGACAAGCAAGAGCTAGTTTGTTGTTGTTTCTTTTTTTTAATACACTTTGAAACTGTGACCACCAGCACTGCTACCTTACAGATCCTGCTTTCCTGCCCCCAGAAAGCAGGAGAGTAAAGGGAAGTATTATTTGATGCCAGGTGGTACATGATTTTACCTAGATTTTCCCCCAGGGCCGTGGTCTTCACTCTTCTTGCTCCCAGTAGCATGTGTCCCAAAGTGTAGCACTACGTGACAGCCCTGGGTAGCTGCTGTTTTAATAGCAAGGAGCAGCACCAGCCCTCAGCCCTGCTACCTCCTCTGTGAACTTTACCATGACTAAACTTTACCATGCTTTTCTCAGGGTCAATTTAAAAGACCCCTAAGGTAGTAAAGCTCCTTTTGGCTTTGGAGGTATTCCCCATATGCTATTTTCTTTTTAATTTTACAGGCATAGGTAAAGACTGTTTCCTGTGTTGTTTTCTGAAAACTATAGACTTCATGTTAGAAAGGTTCTGGAATGATTTACTGAGCTGCTGAAGCTAAGATTAGGGTATCTCTTCTAACCTAATCTTTATCAGACTGATAATGTTTTGGTTAAATGATTTTATAAAAAAATTTTAGGTAGTCCTACTTCCTTTAGTTAGACTGCCTATTTTTTTCCCTCTTTTTTTCCCCCTTGGTTTTTGTGTGTGTATATTCACCAATGCTTGGTTTCCAAATATTGTTTCTAAAGCATTTTTTTTCAGAGACTCAAAAGTAAAATGAAAGCAATCTCCGTATTGGGCAGCCCTCCTGGAGTAACTCTGAGCTGGAATGGGTCTAGGAGCCTGTGTTCTCTGTTTGTTCTCATGTGTTATGTTGATGGCATTCCCTTTTCGGCCACATCTCCCTCCCCATATTCAAGTAACTCCTTGGTCTGAGCTTTTTGGCTGCTTTTTTCCCCTCTTGCTGTTGCATCCTCACCTTGTTGGTGACTCTACACTGCCACCATGTATTGTTTTAATTTTGAGCACAATGTGAATTCTTTCCAAATGTGACTGATATACCCTGTTTGGGGGCTAAGAACCCATAGATCACATGCTCTTCTCCTCTACGAAATGAAACCTCTGGTGCTTCTTTCTTTGCCACCTAATTTCCATGTTTCAATTTTGACCTAAAGCACTTAGTATAGTAAGTAAGGCAGCTTGATACCTCTGTTGCATAGTCTCAAGTAACACATGGTATCACTTTTACATGAAAGTCTAATGTCCCAAGAGATTTTTAATAAAAAGCCCTGCTATGCTGAAAGAAAAAGAGAGAGAGAGAGACAAAAAATAAACAGACCCATTGGGCTCAGGGGAAGCTGAACCTGACCAGTGTGGAGAAAGAGGCAGAGACGTTCCATTTGGGAAGCACCATGCATACGGCTGTTTGAGAGAAAGCACTGGACTAGTCACTCAGTAAAGAAAGCGTGTTACCTCCTGCCTATAGCCTGAATAAAGGCATGATTGGTGTGTTGTAGGAAAAACGGATCGTGTCCCTGGATTCAGCCAACACCAGACTGATGAGCGCGCTGACCCAAGTGAAGGAGCGGTACAGCATGCAGGTCCGCAATGGCATCTCCCCCACCAACCCCACCAAGCTTTCCATCACGGAGAATGGTGAATTCAAAAACAGCAGCTGCTGACGGGCTTTGTGAATAGACAGACTGTGGAAGGAGACAGAAGGAAACTGATCCACTCTCCTATCCCCAGACCTTTACCTAGCCCCTCCAGGTTTACAGAATGTTGCTACTTCACAATGGCAATGTGGTGAGAAACTCTTGAATGAAGAAAGGAACCTTGTCTTTCAGGGCATAAGGCAGTGACTTCCAAGGTCAATGCTTTTCCCCCACATCTCTATGTACATAGGGAACTTAGTTCTGGGCCATGTACAGAAAATATCACTGTAATATACCAAAAGGAAGTTAATAATGTAGATTACCTTTTTGATTATTGCTATTTTTATTATTGTTTTCCTCTTGTTGAAAGCACTGCAGTTGTTAGAGGAAGTAAAGTAGGAACTGTTGTGTGAGTGAGACACGAGCCTGTAGGTTCAGTAGGTAGAGACCAAGCATCTATCTGATAGAAGCACATGGAGTGCAATAGGACATTGTGAGAAGGAATTTTTCAGGGATTCATCTACTAGTTTAAAAACCCCACTCTGGCCCCCTTGTCCTTTCAGAAAACATGCAAATACCAAGATCCATACAAAACAATAATTTATTCCACTGATCAACCAAGACTGGTTCTGGTTGGAAGCTAATCTGATTTGGGGATTCACTGTTTCAGAGGACACAGACAAAAGCTGTTGCATCAAAACTGGACTTTAGGAGTAATTTCGATGGAACTCCTGTCAATATGTTTATTTCCTCTGTCTACAGCAGATGGGAATCTTCTCTTTTAGATAGGGGCTTTTTTTTTTAACCCCAATGGTAATAAAGGGTGTTCTTTTTCCTCTTTAGAGTTTACAAAGCTATAAATATTTGTCTCTCCACGTACCATCTTCATCTTCACACATTCACTGCGCTTTCCTCCCCATGGTGGGAGCTGTCGTCACCAACAGGGTTTACTCTCCCCTGGAGAGGTTATTTAAATAGCTGTCCATAAGCCATCCAAATCAACACCCTTTCTTCCATACAGAAAAGGGCTAACCATACCATAGCTGGAATCTCTGAATATTTCCTATTAAAATTTTTTTCTGTGTGTTACGTTATAATTTTTGTTTGGGATAAAGACTTTATCCATTGTACTAGCAAATCTATGGGGGGTAATTTTATCTCCATCTTTAACTTTTAAAGTGCTTCTTCCCCTTATCCCCTCAATAAAGAAAGGAAATCCAAATTTGAAGCATCACTCCCTTAAAAGTGATGATTGCTCATGTTTAAAAAAAGAAAAAGAAAAAAATTGAAAGTGTCAGGATGGCACATTCCAATTGTTATTCCCATGCTGGTAGATCTGACAATAATGACCCAGTTTCAACACTTGTCATCTATAGCCTTATTATTATAGAACAGAAAAAGTCATGGAAATGAATTCATTTCCTTTTTTCCAAAGATGTGAAATATCATCTTGAATGCAACCTTGATTACCAGAAGTATGGCGTGTTACATGTTAAACAGACATTATATATACAAATATATATACACATATATATTCATACATATGTACATATAACTGCACAAATAGGAAAAGTTCATGCCTTCTATGCTGTTCAGATATAATGTTAAAAGGGTCCTGAACCTCTTTAAGCAAGATCTAAGCAGTTGTTTTATATTGAGAAAGCAACAATGTTTCTCGAATAAGTTGATGTTGATTTTAAATTATAAGCTTTAAAGAATTCTTTTTTCTAGAAAAAGGGGATGGAAAAAAAAGGACCTGAGGGAGCCATATGCATCAAGTGAGTGTTTCCCCATAACAGATTATTTATAAGGGAACATGTATAGTGCCCTCTTTTGAGTGATGCCGACAGACACCAAGCCCTCCTTTTCACCGAGTCCCAGGCTTGCATTCCAACCTCTTGATCTCTGCCCTCTCTCAGGTGGATCTTTGTGTTGGACTTTATGTTTCAGCAACCTCACCATGGCCACATAAGCCACAACCTTTTAAAACTGTTTATTTCATAGCAATCCCTGTTTCTGCCAGACAGAGATCTAAAATGGGAGTTTCTCACTGTGTTTATCTGATCTGCACACTTTATATCCAGCTGTTTTGGTACTCTTACATTTTCTTCACCTTTGGTATTTGTTTTGCAAATTCTTACACCTTCTCTCCAAGCGGAGGGCACACTGTGGTCAAAATCACTTACTTTATTAGGAAAAAGAGCTAACTTGCAAAGTGTAGTGTCCTTTGTTGAAGGAGGAGGGATGTAAGCATAGATCTGTTATTGTTTCTGGCTATTCTCAGCTCAAGCCATGTTTAATTCATTCTTTGTAAAAGCCTTCAGTTGTGCCACAGAAAACCTGGTAAGAGAATTGTCAGTTTCATTGGCCTTAAGTATGTAATGTGGGTGATGTCTTGCCATTGAGGTTTGGAAGCTCTTAAGTGCTGATTATGGATTACAGAGGGCCGATAAAATTACCTATATTGGGAATTGAGAGAAGCCCAAAAAAAAAATCAAATGTGCTTTTGATGGATAGAATGTATCTTATTAGCATTATGGGAGCTCCTTAGAGGGCTGTCTTCACTGGAAGATTTAATGCCCAAAACATTTGGACAGATTATGCAGCCTTCTACTAGCAGGTTATCTTGAATGAAGAAGAAATAGCAAAAAATAATAATAGTAAGAGCATTACAAGTAAACTAAAAGTTCAGAGTTGTTGACAGATGTTAAATGTTAGGTTATCCTGTGAGCCTACTCCTGTCCAAACATTTTTCTCAGTATTTCTTTAGAGAATGCTGCAATCTGTAGAACTTACTCTGAAGGATTTTTTAAGAAGAGAAGCCACCAACAGGTGATAATTTTTATGGAGCTATTTCTTAATTGGCTTTCCCTCAGTTCAAATAACTTTGTTTTGCTGGGAGGAGGTACAAGGCTGAAGAGGGGCAAATAGATTAAGATAGCAATGTCTTGCACTTCCTGTTTCCCTCAAAACAATACCACATTGTGGGTCGCAGGATAGATGAGGGTTGAGTGGAATTTGGAATTCAGGTGAAGTGCTTGTAAAGTGCATGTCAAGCTGACAACAGACTTGACCATTAATGAGGACAGTGTTGGTAGGAGTCAGAAAAGAGCTTCATGTTCCCCTTTTATATTACTGAAGCAATAAGCAATCTGAGCTGAAGCAGCAAAAAGAGTCACATTTCCATCAGGTCCTCATATTCCCTGAGTCTCTGCAATAAAAGCCATGTCAGAGGAGAGATTATAACTAGGTAACTATAACAAGCACTTGAGCACTTACCGTGTTCCAAGCACTATCACCAAGGTACTGTTTGGATTTATGGCAGTCTAACGGTAAGAAAAATGTGGTAAAGTGAGGTAATCATGCTGCTATAGCTTTTTGCTTTTTTTCATATGGTATCAAGTTGGTCAGAATTAGCTTTCTCTGACTGGTCTGCTTCTGTGTTTCTCTGTGATGGTGTTAAGACTATGAAAGAAAAAGAAAGATTACCTAAGACTGCTATGAGCATTAACTATATGCCCTTAAGAATGAGCTTGACTTTGGAAGTACAGCTTTTCAGATCTTAGTCTACCCAGGGCCTTTGTTTATGCGTCTGTGGTTCTGTAGACCCCTGGCTTTCACTGTGTTCTCAGAGGTACACCAGATTGAGAACAGAGTTCTTCTTTGGAAGTCCCAGAGCAAAATTACTGCCATCAAGTGAGTTTGCATTCATATTTGTTTCCCCTTCCATCAAGGGTTAGTTTTAGTCATCTCTAGCTTGGAGTTCCTGAGAAGGCTGGTTATGGGACTGAGCGTGGGAAAGGAACCCTCTTCAGCATTACCTCAGTCCCATCAGTCTACTCCATTGTGACCTTGAGCCCCACACATGCTTGACACCAGGCTAGACTTGTCACAGGGCCAAACCCAACAGCCACATGCCACAGCTTCACTGCATTTTCAGCTACACCTTTGGAGGCCACCTTCTCCTATCAACTGTGGAAAGCCAAAAGGGCTCCCTTCTCCATTCCCCTTCCCTTTTTCAAGTCTAATAGTGAAATCTCCTGCTTACCCCAGCAGTAAATAGAGCAGTAAATAGTTGCCTTCCTACCCCTTACCTGGGGGCCGATAATTTGAGATACTTTGTTTTTTCAATACGTCAGTTGAAGGATTTAGTTTCTTAAAAGCAAGAAGTGTTGGAGTGTTGAATTTCTATTTAGAGTCTCTTTTCATGTTTGAATGATTGTTACTAGTTCTAGAAGCATTCTCATTGTCATGACCCAATTATGTACACTCTTGGGTTTAGGAAGGACAAAAGTGATGAAATTTGCATGAGATAGAATAAACATCTTAGGAGGAGTGAAAGAACCTGAGGAAGAGACATGACCCATAAGGGAATGAATGCATAAGCAGAGCCTTCTCAGTAGCCCAGAGTTTCCAGGAAACAGGAAGATTTATATCCCTTGCCCACTCTTAAAATACATAGATACATAGAAAGGCAGTCTCTGTAGACAACACATGCACACACCCACACAAAACAGAATTCCTGGCGCTTCCTTTTTCTGAATGTTAATCCATTTTATTGAGCAATGATTCCCAAACTTTGAGATTTTCAGATTTTGTGCTCTCGTTTTTTAGATTTTATGACAGTCATTCTATCATCCTTAAAAATGTAGTATATGTGTTATATGTATATATAAGTTAAAGTGACTTGAAATTGACTTGGTTTGGCATTGTCTCAAGAACCCTAGATATCATTGATACCATGGGGAATCATAGAAATAAAGTTGAATATCACTGATCTGAGAGTAGGATCCAGAAATAAGTAGTTTCAGTTCCTGATCAGTTAAGCCTCAAGTGCTTGAGTAACCAACACAGCAAGACTTGGGAAATGCAGTGAGCTCCCGAGGAAAGGAAAGCGGTAGTCTTTGCCTGCATTTCAGCATGCATTTTCATTTCCTACTCAGTTCTATCTTCCACTTAAATACCCTCATTTGACCCTAGAAAGTTTTTGGTTTTTTTTTAGTTTGAGACTTAAAACCAGATTTATTTGTTGTTGTAGAGAGATTTCCACAGAAGTTGTGTTTTACGGACCTCCATCATCTTTGTGGGGGTACAGATATTTATGTGTAAATATCATTTTATGTGATTTCCAAATTTTCAAGGGAAACATTTCAATTTCCCAGTTCAACAAAAGGTTAAATACTAATTGACTCAATGACCACCTTCAGAAAAGTTAAATAGTAAATTAGGTTAAATTTTGACTGGTGCTTAGACATTTCCTAGTTATATTAACTTAAGCAGACAGCAACACATTAACCTGAGTTACACCGGTGAGGAATTTACATTCTAAATTTGATTTTGTTTTTCATCTCCAGGGCCTTAATAAGAGTGTGTTAACACACAACTATTTTACAATGATAGCTCTAAATAATTTATTTTTTATTTCAAGAAAGAGAAATACACCTTAGAAAAACAAAACCCAAGATTTTATTTTATTTTTAAAGCCATATTTTTGTGCTAGTAGCATTTAGATTGTTCCATATGTGAGATCCATATCTGCATTTCATTACCTGGGTTTGTTCTAAAGAAGATTTATTTTTGTTCTGTGAATAATTTTTGACGGTTCTTGTACATGTACAGATATAGATACGTTTGAGGTCTTTTATTGATATTCCTACAAAGAATATAAATAAACTTTAACTTTAAACATTTCAGACTAAAGTTGCTACTATATTTGACATATTGCTGTCTTCTAGCGTGCACCTGGGTGACCAGGACACTTGGAGAGAAACAAGAAAGGAAATGT
Organism: Macaca nemestrina; assembly: GCF_043159975.1. Taxonomy (NCBI): domain Eukaryota; kingdom Metazoa; phylum Chordata; class Mammalia; order Primates; family Cercopithecidae; genus Macaca; species Macaca nemestrina. Next base: position 36,248,285 of record NC_092125.1, read on the forward strand.
ATGCCAGAATATTATTCTGAAAATATATTTTAACATTAAGAACAGTCTGTCTTAGAATTTTCCAACTTCCATGTAGTAAGATTTCAATTTAGGAAAAATAACTAGCATTAACATGTATTGTGATAAAATTGTTACTTTCAAATTCTGCAGAATTTGAAATCTCTTTAATAACTTGTGACAGGTAAAGAAAGTTTCCTTTGGTTTATTAGGAAGTGTAGCCCCATTTAGCTTCCTAGACCGCTACCATCCTCTTGTAATTTTCTAGTTAAATTAATGGAGTTTGTTTTCAGGATTTTTGGTGTTTGGTTCAGGTTTTTTATTTTAAATTCTTAATAGAAGTTCATTTGTCATTCCCAAGATTATTGTTCCCAAATACACTCATCTTCTCCTGCATCCCTGTTTCATTCTGTAAAATCCAGGGATGCAGGTTTCATGTGTAGTCTTATTTTGTGTTAGTTGTAGTTCTATGCTTTTTGGCACATCTCGAGTTCTTCCTAATCTTGTTCTACTAGGGATTACAAAATTAAAATTTACTCAAAATCCAGAGAAGATTTCATGAAAGGGAAACGGCATATCCATAGAACTGTGCTATTTTTTGTTCACTTCGAAGCTGACCCATTTCAGTCTGAATTGTTCATGACCTAATGTAAGCTTTAAGACTTCCTGGATCTGAAACATCAAAAAGAGAGAAAGTGTTGATGCGGTCTTTTTACCTCATGGTCCTCTTAGCCATAAACTATCCATCCATATACGCTTTATGCATATCCATACCCCGTAATTGTTTTTAGCCTCCCTCCAGCTGCCTGACTCTTTTTATTAGCATTTTACCAGTAGGAAAATACATAAATCAATTTTGTTAGCAAAAAATATATATATATATTTAATGACAGAACACTAAAACAGATGACTACATTAGTGGTTTTCAATCCTGATTATTCATCAGAATCACTGGGGAGTTAAAAAATAAAAAATAAAAAACAAAAAAAAAAAAAACAGGAGTACCCCCTGAGCTCCACCATTGAACAATTAAATAGAATCTCTCTAAGGATTGGACCAGGCTAGGCTTTTTTTTTTTTCTTTCTTTCTTTCTTTTTTCTTTTTAACCTTGCCAGAGGATTCCGAAGAGCCAGGGGGTAAGAACCACTAGTCCAAATCAAGCTGTGAGCACTGTGTGTAGGTGTCTGAAAATGTTTTCTGTCCCCAATCCTGAAACTAGGGTAAGCTGGTTACCGGTGTTTCCTTACCTTCTATTTGGAATTTAAAATTCTACTAAAACTGACAATATATACTCAGCCTTCCCCCACATACGCCTTGTCCCCACCAAGCCGTCCTTTAAGTCTGTGATGTAGAAATTCTCTCCATTAACATGGTCATCCATTTATGGAATAGATACATTCTGACAAAGCTGACCAGAAGACGGAATTCCCTATTTTGACCTCAGTTTCCCCACTGGCTTCAATTTAAAGCAGAAGGTAGATGGCTTCTAGTTTGGTGTCAGAAGCTTCAATGAGTATACCCTTGAGGAGTGCTGAAGGACCCAGGCCAGAATCAAATATGCTACATCTGACTTTTAAAGAGTAAACAACAGGCCGCGCGCGGTGGCTCATGCCTGTAATCCCAGCACTTTAGGAGGCCAAGGCAGGCGGATCATGAGGTCAGGAGATCCTGGCTAACAGGGTGAAACCCCGTCTTTACTAAAAATACAAAAAATTAGCCGGGTGTGGTGGCGGGCACCTGTAGTCCCAGCTGCTCGGGAGGCTGAGGCAGGAGGATGGCGTGAACCCGGGAGACGGAGCTTGTAGTGAGCCAAGATCGTACCACTGCACTCCAGCCTGGGCGACAGAGGGAGACTCCGTCTCAAAAAAAAAAAAAGTAAACAACATAGAGAACTCAAAGTTCCTTTGTCTACCTTACCAACCCCTACCAAAAAAAAAAAAAAAGGTTCTTAACTTTTCTGACCTAATATTCAGCACTGAAGTCTTATTACTTGAAAGTTATCAGATGCTAAATTACACCATTCGTACTTGTCCTTTCAGTAGCAAAATGTACTGAAAGCTCTCCAGTCCCCCCTCCACTCCTGGCAAGCATGCAGTCATGTGCTCATGTGAATTTTCCAAAATCATGAGTATTTTGTAAGATTCAGTTGGTTCTATGAAATTACAATAAAGAGTATTGTATATTTTATTATAATTTGTAAATTGTGTGCTATACATTCTTTATATCAGTAAAATTTATAATAAACACATATACATTATATACTCATACACACATATTGCTGGTCTTTCCAGAAACTTGATTTTGTGAAATTCTAGAATGAATTGCCAGGGTGATATTTGTTTGGCCTATGAATAAATTGCAATGAACTAACAGATAAATGCCAATGTTTCCTTTTCTGTAAAATTAAGATTGTGGCTAAATAGTCTATAGGGTACTCTCTAGCACTGATATCCTGTGGTTATTATCTGATATAATTGAGAAATGTGTCCTTAGACCATGTTTAAAAACCAGCTTGAAGCTTTTCTCTTAGTATTTAGGAACAATTCTTCCTCTTCACAGTCTCCCATGGCACAATAGTTTCTAAGAACCAAAAAAGTCTGGAATAAGTATATATTCAGAACACTACAGTGATAATGTTGATAATAATAATAGCCGGCCAGGCATAGTGGCTCACGCTTATAATCCCAGCCCTTTGAGAGACTAAGGCAGGAGGACTGCTTGAGCCCAGGAGTTTGAGGTTTCAGTGAGCTATAATCGCACCATTGCACTGCAGCCAAGGTGGACAAAACAAGACCCTGACTCAAAAATAATAGCTAATGTTTATTGAGCACCAACTATGTGTCAGATTATTGGCTAAGCACTTTATATGGAATATATCATTTAATCATAACACCAACCATATGAGTTAGACATTATCATTCCTGTTTCATGAGGAAACTGAGGCTCAGAAAGACTAAGTTGGCCAAAGCTACACAATGGATAAGGGCAAAACTAAGACCCAAACTCAGATCCCTCTGTGCTGTCTTGACAAAAAAAAAAAAAAAAAAAAAAGCTTAGGAAAGACATTGGAGAGGGTAAGAAAAGATCCAAAAAGATCGTGCCACATAACCAACTTGTGACCATGAGCCAAAGTGATGGCAGTGGAGCAAGATGAGGTCATATTCCACAGGTTTTCCACCTTAATATATTGGCTTTTTAAGATTGTCTTGCAATGTCAAATCATCTGACTGATCAGAATTAGAAGAGTGGGCAGAAGTCTCACCTGTCTCAGAAATTGGTCTTTCATCTCTTCTGGGTCCATCAGAGTTGAGATGGTAAAGTCTGCTTTCAGGATTCCAAAAGGGTGCCCTGGAAAAGAAGGTGCTGCCTGTTCGGGGGAATATTATCCTATTGCCATTTCAAGCTCTTAGCAGTCAGGAGTACCCAGTGGACACCATAGATGCTACATGCCGATTTGGGATTTCAAAAAGAAGAAAGAAACTGCTGAGCAGAAGAATGCTTAGCCACAATTAGGACCAACCAATTAGTGGCTGAAGAAAGAGTCCCATGGCTTTGGGTAATGCAGGCTCTTCCACAGCCTGGCTACCCGTCAGGCAATTATTTTCTTTTTTGTTTCCTCTGTATTTTTCTCCTTATTTTAATCCAGTAAGTGGATACTCCACACCAACCTGGAAACACTCACCTCTCCTTGAGCTCCCCACCACAGAAAATTCTAAAGAAGTTCTCTGACTCTTTAAATAAATTCAGCCTTTGCCCATGAGCCATCCATAATCATTACAGGAACTACAATCTCAAAATAAGACTGTATGTGCATTATATTTTATTATTTATGAAGTTTATAATTATCTCATTGGGTGCTCACAACAACCCTATGGTATAGGCAAGGTCGTTTTTTCCACATCCCCTTCACAGAAGAGAAATAGAAATTCAGAGACTTGTCCCCTAAATTTTCATAATAGTCACGGAGCATAAACTAGAATCCACCTCTTTATTCCTATCCCTATTCCCAACATTTCGTGTTGTCTTTCATGAAAAGGTCTCAAGGGCCCTGTGCCAAGGAGTGACTGTCGAGATTTAACTGCTCCTCTGGTAAGAGTAGGAACTTGGTAGACAGAAGCAGTTACCTGATTTTTGTGCTGATGTTTTTTTAGATTCTGAACTCAGATGTTGGGCCTCTGTGGCAGCGGCTGTATCTCTTCTATCAGTGCCACTCCCTACACTGGTCACAGCTACAGGAAAGGAAAATAGAAGATTTATTGCAAATACAACCAGGAGTAAGGTGGCCTGATGCTGGTGATTGCCCCTGAGCTAAAAGACAGGAAAGGACAGCCACTACTAGGCACACAGTTGCTGCAGAAGCCAGCGATGTGGGAAGCTCAATTCCTGCCAATCCCTGACTCACCCCCACAGGCTCTTGTAACCCAGCACTTGAGCTGCTACACTATCATCTTTCAGAAAGCACCCCTGGCAGCAGGATCTGTGGGGCTTGGGCAATGTTAGGAGGTTTTTCCTCATCCAATTTTTTTTGTTCAGTAGCCTATGCTCCAAAGGGCCTAATGTCCTTATTTTGTCTGCCAGCTACACAAAGCCCCCACCATGGCACCCAGGGACCCTGAACATCGCCATCTCTATCCCAAACCAAGTGTAGGCTCTCCCCCAGCACCCCCTCTCTTCCTGTATGGCTGGCCATGCCCGGAGGCGCTCCAGCCAGAGACCCTGGTGTCCTCAGTGGCTCCCTTGCTCCGTCTCACCTGCTCTCATGTTCAGTCACCAAAGTCCTGTCAGTGCCTTGCAGATGTCTTTTTATTCTTTCAAGTATGGAAATCATCCTTTTATTTGGAATATATTATTGTAAAATATTTAAGCAAATTTATCCCCTCCCCAACCCAGGGACACCCATGATTAACACTTTGCTGTAGAAGGTCCTTCACACTCACGAATTTGTTAATTTGAATGTGTAAAGATCTCTCTTGTTTGCTTTAAAGGCTGCTTAGTAGTATTTCACTGAATGTACCATAACTTATGTAACCAATCTTTCAGTGGACATGACGTTGTTTCCACCTTTGCACTGTAATAAACAATGCGGCAACAAGCAGCCCTGTGTGTGGAGGGTGCATATGTATGTGTGTACCTCATATTATTATTTCCTTAATCAATTTCCAAAGGTAGAATTTCTGTATGAAAGATTATGCACATGTTAAAACTGACACAAATTCTGATACCAGAGTAATAGCCCCAGTCGGCATACCTACTGTGCCAAGATCACTGTTTTTCCCACATTCTCAGCATTATCACCTTTCAAATCTTTGCTACACTGGTAAGTACAAAAATAAATTTTAAAACTGCATCTTTTGGATACCTGTAATCTCACACCTGTAATCTCAACACTGGGAGGGTGAGGCAGGATGATCACTTGAGGCCAGGAGTTCAAGGCCAGCTGTGCAACATAAGGAGATCCTGTCTTTAAAAAAAAATTTGCCAGGCATGGTGGTGTATGCATATAGTTCTAGCTACTTGGGAGGCTGAGGTAGGAGGATCGCTTGAACCCAGGAGTTCAAGGCTGCAGTGAGCTATGATCATGCCACTGCTCTCCAGCCTGGGCAACAGAGTGAGACCTTGTCTCTAAAAACAAAAACAAAACAAAAAGCAATAAAAAGTAACCATCTTTATAAATTTTGCATTTGTGTGATTCAGTGAACAAAGCTGAGCATTTTTAAAAATGTATTTGTATTGGTACTTCAGTTAACGTCACTCGTGAACAATGTAAAATCAATTCCCTGTCATGTCCCTTCCCACTCCAGTGCTCCACAGCAGGCCTCGGTTCCACCTACCCAGACTGTGCAATATTATTTCCCCACACACACGTTTCCTGTTTCTCCTTTTCTGACTGGCTGTGCCTTCAAAGGCCTCTTTCCCCACCCAAAGCATCATTAATTTCTTTAATAAAGTGATAAATGTGTAAAATTCAGAAACACAGAAGAGGAGGGAACATCCGTATTTTCATCCCCTGAATATAGTCACTGTTAACATTGTCACACATCTTCTTCCAGACTTGATTCCTAAGCATTGACATTTCCTTTCAGCCTTGTTGTGACTGTATTATGTACATAATGTTGATAATGCTTTTTTCCCTTAGCACCCTAATACAAGCTTTGTCCTACATCATCCTAAGCACCTTGCTTCTGGAAATGCAGATCTGAGCATTTTGCTCACCTGCTGTAAACCTCTGATGGCTCCATTGGCTGGGGGATCAACTCCTTCAGATTTTGCCCCCAGTGTACCCCTTTCTCCTCATCCCCTATCACTCCCTTCCCCAATATGTGGCCTACACCAGTCACATCAAACTGCTTGTCATTCCCTAGCAAACCATACAGTTTGACATCTGTCTTTACCCATGCTGTTCCTTCTGCCAGGAAGAACTTTCTATACTTTTCTGCCAGATGAAATCCTCCATTGTTACACCTTCTATCCTATTACCACCTTCCAGGCAGAATGAAATGAATTGTTTTCCTGCCACAGCTCTTGGTTCACACTTCTGGTGCAGCACTTTCCAAACTGTCCTGACGGTCTCCATTAGTTCCTAGGAGACCATGTGCTTCTAAAAACAGGAAACAGCCCTGCTCATCTTGGTATCCACAGTTCAATGCCTTCTTCAAAACAAGTACTCAGGAAATTATTGTCAAATTAAATTATCTACCAATGTGCACTATCCTAGTCCCCAGAGAGATACAAAGAAATACAGAACAGCCCCTGCCCTGTGAGATTCTGCAATCTCAATAATTCATAATTGTAATCATTTATAATTAATAAAATGAGAATGAGGCCAGCCCCATATATTAAGGTAAGGAGAGAGGTGGGAGAAGGAATGAGTCACTAAACATTTCACTAGAGAACTGAGATTAAAATGGTAATAACTACCATTTATTGAGTGTCTGCCAGATGCCAGGCACTGAGAGATGAGAAAAATAAGGTTCAGAGAAGTTAGGAAAATTGCGTAAGACCACACAGTAGGTACTGGAGCCAATATATTCCCACTCTTGACTGTCAGACTCGCTTTTAGAACCAAAATGGAGTATTTCTCCCCCAGATCACCCCACTTCACCTCCATCTCCATCCTAAATTACCCAGGGAGGACGAGACAGTGAGCTGGCTCTGGCCAGACAGGACCCCTGTAGAATGCGCCGGAATGCAGCCGGAGTGGGGAGACTGTGTCCCAGCACACAACGCCCCCACACCACACTCCACCTCTCATCCTCAACTCCCTGGCCTGCACCCTATGCATGGAAGCAGGCCTGGTTGCCCCAAAAGAGGAACTCGCCGAGGTGCTTGGGCCTGCCTGGGATGGAGGTCCTAATTTACAGCAACGCGTACAGGCACCTGTTTGGGTCTCTGGCGAGCTCCCAGCTGCCTCCGGGCGGGTGTTTTGACTCAGGGCTGCAGAGTCAGGGGGTGCAGTTGTCCTTTGGGGCACAGCTGGGCTGCCTGAGCCAAATGAGTCCGAAATGCTTTCTTTGGTCCGGCTGGATGTGGCAGACCCAGGGGGTGCTGCTATCCTGGGAGTAGCTGGGGCATCGCGGGTGGAGTCGAGCGTGGGGCTCGAAGCAGAGGCCAGAAGAGTCGCAGCTACTTCCTGGGGGACAGAGAGGCTCCCCCAAGAGGCCGCAGCAGGGCTGGGGGGCTGGGTCGCCGAGGGTGCGGGGTGCGAAGACCCATTCTGGACAGTGACCGCCGGCTTCCTGGGTCCTTCCCCGGGAACCAAGGTGCTCCCCGGGGCCGCGAGATTGTCTGGAGGGCCGGATGTCACCGCCCCCTGGGGCTGGAGGGCCGCGGAGCCCGCGGAGGCGGAAGCGCGCGGGTAAGGGGTGCGGGGGCCGGGCTCGCGGGGCTCCAGGCTGCCCCTCTGCGTGAGCCGCGCGGCTGAAGCCGGGCCCCGCGAGGCGCCCACGAGGCCGGTGCTGGTCCCTAGGGCCGGAGAGAAGACTTCTGTGGGGTCCGCTGCGCCCAGGACCCCTCCCAAAGCCGAGGGCGCCAACGAGTGACGAGTGGCGTCGCGCGGTGGCTCCCCGGGCCTGTGCCTCTTGCGTGCCTGGCCTTGCCCAACCCAGTGCAGACAGGGGCGAGCAGGGAGGGCCTCCTGAACCCCATAGCGCGGCCCAGGTGGCCGGTGAGCCTGGGGCAGCCAGGCAGGTGCCAGGATAGACTTAGATGAGAAGAAGACAGGCTGTCACCCAGCTTCTGACCCAAATCTGACCACGGCCGGCCTGGGCTCTATCGCTTTCAGGGTGAGGTCCCTGGCGACTCACAGAGGGCCCGGCCGGCAGGATCTGGGCTCCCACACTCTCCAGTGCTGACTGTCCCCACCCCACCTGCAGCTCCTTCCACCTGCAGTCCTCACCCAGCCCCGCACCCCACAACACTGCAAGTTAAATCCTCCTCATCCTTCCGATGGTTATAAAGTCACCTCCTCCGGGAAATCCTCTGGACAATTATAGGGGCGGGATGCTCCCCTTCTCAGTGTCCCCACCACACCTGTGACTATACCAAGCACCAGCCTCTTCCCAGCTGGCGGTGAGAAGCTTCAGAACAAGCCTTCCCTCCCCAAAATCTTGCCTGGTGGCTGTGCCTGAGCTAGCACAAGATTCCATCCACACTTTTTAACGAGTGAATGAACGAGGCTCTGCTCGACCTTGATCAAGTGCCCTCACTTCTCTGTGTGCTCAAAAAAGGCAATAATCCCTTTGTGTGACACAGGAATCTGTAAGAAGGCCAGGAAAACGGTGATTTTGCCCTCAATTATTCTAGTTAGCCTCAGAACTCTTGGGAAGTAAAATGAGGTAATAGCTGTGAAGATGTTTCAGGAATTTTAAAGTGCTATAGGAATGCGGTCACTGTCCTTCCCAGCCACCTCCCCACACATAATGACAACAGCTCATCCCTCATCCTCTCCCTGCAGAGGAGCCTGCAATTCGGAGGGACTTTGCAGTGCTTCCCTCTGATGCTGAGCCTCAGGACCTCTCTGAGGATTCCTCCTCAGGAGTACTGCTCGGGTGTCTTCCCCTCGGTCTCCCAAGCCAGGATCTCATCCTCTCACCTGAGAGACTGTACAGCCTCTCCTGGGTCTCTTGGCCCTGGAGCTGCAAATTCAGTGGCCCAATTCCAAGAAAAGGGAGTTTGATGTGGCCCAGTCCTCCTTCCCCCATCCCTGGCTGGACCAGCAGGGTGGGAAGCAGAGGGAAACTCCCGTCTGTATAAGTGGCCCTTGACTGCTGCCCCCTTAGCTCACCCCTTTTCTAGGCATTCACTGGCCCTTCTAGGAGGGGCCTATGCAGCCTGCAAGCCACCCTTGCCACTTCCCCAGACCCTGAAGACCCAGATCCAGCCAAGGACAGGCTCAAAACACCTCTGCCTGGCCTGGAAGTTGTTTCCTCTGTCACTTCTGTTGGGGAAGTTGGGGAAGTGCGGAAGAGTGGAGGCAACTCTGCTGATGCCCGGTGTCCAGTGGAGGGGTCTGCAAGAAAACAGAGTGAGTGTGAGGGCAGAGTCTGCAACACCCAGCAGGTGAGCAGCCACCCCAGGCTCTGATGGCCCTGCATTTGGTTACCCATCATGGTAGCCAAACTCAGGAGGGCACAGTTGTTGCACACCTGCCATGTGCCAATCCCTGCAGGAGACACATCTCCAATCCTCACAGCAAGCAGCCCCTCAGGGAGGAAGAGTGTCTTTATGGATAAGGATCATGTGTCTCATCAAATCCAAAACACAAAAAGAAACAGCCAAGAACAAGCAAATCCACAGAAACAGAAAGTAGGTCTGTGATTGCTGGGGAGGGGAGGGGGTGACTGCTACCAGGTAAGGGGTTTCTTTGGGGTGGGGGGTGATGAAAATGTCCTACAATTAGATTAGTGATGAATGTATTAAAAGCCACTGCATTGTACCCTTTAAAAAGGTAAATTTTGGCCAGATGCGGTGGCTCACGTGAGCCTGCAATCCCAACACCTTGGGAGTCCAAGGCGGGTGGATCACCTGAGGTCAGGAGTTCAAGACCAGCCTGGCCAACACGGTGAAACCCCATCTTTACTAAAAATATAAAAATTAGCCAGGCGTGGTGGCCGGCACCTGTAATCCCAGCTACTCAGGACGCTGAGGCATGATAATTGCCTGAACCCAGGAGGTGGAGGTTGCAGTGAGCTGAGATCATGCCACTGCACTCCAACCAGGGAGACAGAGTGAGACTCTGTCTCAAAAATTAATTAATTAATTAATTTAAAAATTAAAAGTAAATTTTAAGATGGGAACTATAGCTCAATAAAACTTACAAAAAAGAGAGGTGGGGGAAGGGGAAAGGAGAGAAGGAAAGAGCAAGGCAGAAGGACGCCCATCACACAGGATGCGGGTGCCAGGCAGGCTTGGGCTCCCATGCATTCACAGGGACAGAACAATGACAGTGGCTCCCATCCACCAGGGGCCCACTCTGTGCCAGGGTTTCTACTCTACGCCTTACATTCACTTTCTCACTTAGCCCTCAAAGCCATCCTATAAGGTGGGTGCCATCAATTCATTTTGTTCAATAGGTTTCCCAGATAAGGAGAAGGAAGCTCCAAGATGCTGCCCACCTTATTTCTAGCAAGTGGTAAACTGTCTGATTCCAAAGTTCAGACTTTTAACTTCATTGTCCAATAATGAATTGTTCTTGCTAATTGCCAGTGCCCTCAGCCTGGATGGAGTCTGTTCCATTATTTAAAGATCCCCAGAATTAAAATAATACAACTTCCTCACAAGTTTATAATGCAAGGTTCTCAGGAGCCTGCTCCAGAACTCAGTTTCCCTCAGAGTCTAGAAGTGCTTCCTTGGAACTATCCTCAATATCACCTGCTGCCAAATAAACCCATTTCCCACCTCGTTTTACCCTCAGTGGGCCGAGGGCCAGCAAGAGCAGACTCTCACTCACCATAGAAGCAGATGAAGGGCAGCGGGGAAGAGCAGTTCACTGAGTACACTCTTGGGGAGTAGGTCATATAGATGCCGAGAGCTGCGCACAGTCCTCTCACCATCATCGGCACCTGCAGCCAGGAGGGGATGCTGGCCCCCAGGTCACTGGACCAGCTCAGAGATCCAGAGTTCGCATTGAGGTAGAGGCCAATCCAGGCTTCAGTCTCACTCATGATGGATCTCAAGGCCTCCTTGCCTGTCTTGTCTGTCACCATCTGCAGGTCAGCCAGGTCCGTGTGGTGGCTGCGGCAGTACAGCAGGGCCGAGGACCATGTCATCACTTGGTCAAATCGCGTGAAGGTCTGACCACCAATCTGGACCACAGCTGGGGTCAGAGAATGTGGAGCTCACAGGCCTGAGGGTCTGGGTCTCTGACAGCCCAGCCCTCATCATCCTTAGGGATAGAATTCTGGTCTGACATGGGCCCTTGTCCCTTGTCCTTGAGTGTTAGGTTTGATCAAAACAACAACAATTTTATAGATAGACTAAATACCAAGTAGGAAGAATGGATGAGATATAGCGGCAGGTGAGGAAGACATTAGGGAAAGCAGGGCTTAAGAGTTCGTGTAGTTATATGGCCTCACAAGTTCAGTTTAAGTCTTAATTTCTTCATCTATACAATGGGGTAATAATAGTACCTAAGGTCAGGATTACATGAAATCACATATACAAATGGTTTAGCACAGTGATATATTAATAGTAAGCACTTGGCAAGATGGTAGTGACCATTTCGGGGGAGATTATGAGGAAGACAGAATAATCTTGGTTTGGGGTCACCCTCAAGTATGATTTCTAGGGGTTGTGCCTGCCCCCACTGGCTCTCAGGCGAATTCAGGACTGAGCAGACTAGAGGAAGAGTGTGATCTTCCTAGGCTCACCGTGCCTGGAGAGCCAGGGAGAAGAGGCCAGCCTGGAGGCACGGGCCCGGTAGACAGGAGGCGGAGCAGGCTCAGTGGCCTTGCCTTCCGGGGGAGCTGGACAGACTGAGATGCCAGCCTCCCACAGCCACCTCTGCCAGTCCCTGCCTGAGGCTGGACTGGGCCAGGTCCTGAGGTAGGACAAGCCCAGCCTACCCAGCTCCTCGCCGGGCCTGTCCCATCTTGCAGCACATGAGCCCACACATCTGAGATTCCAGACAATGGAAGATTGGAAACGATATGAGTGGCTGGGACTCGGCCTGAGGCATTGATTCTGGGGGCCCAGAAGAGGAAACACTCCTGTTTGTCGAGACGGGAGTCACATCCTCAGATTCAAATGGAGCCTCCCAAACTTGGACATGGGCCTTTCACCTAAGCCCATCAAGATTTGCCTCCAATTTCCCTAACACTTTCCCTATCTCAACTGATGTTTTAAAGTTACTCTTGATTAAACCCCTTGTATGTGCCAGGCCTGAGCTATGCATGTGGCCTGTGTCATCTTTGAAAACCCCACTACTATCCTGAGAAGTTGGTGTCATTAACCTCAGTTCACAGATGAGAAGGAGGCTGAGGGAGGCGACAACCTGCCCGAACTCGGGCCATACTAGAGATTCGAACATGGGAAGCCCACGCCATCTTCACTCTACAACTCTGTACTCCATACCATGCAGAAAAGCCACTCCTCAGAGCAGAGTGAGTGAGTATATCGCCTCTGTCATAGAACTTATCCGTATCAGATAGGACTAAAAGATACCAAGGCAGTAATACCGGAGGGGACTATTTCAGAGAAGCCGCCCCCACCCCCAGATGGATGAGCAAGTACTTGGGCTGTGAAGAGAAACCACCCAGTCCCCAACCCCAGAGTGACAGCTGGGCTGCAGCCAAGGGCTCATCCACTCTCTGATTTCAGTCTCTGATTGGAGACTTTGAGCCAGTCACCCTCCCCTCTGGGCCCATCAGAATAATAAAGACAATGGCCAGCTGTGTGGTTCATACCTGTAATCTCAGCATTTTGGGAGGCCAAGGCAGGTGGATCGCTAGAGCCCAGGAGTTCGAGACCAGCCTGAGCAATATGACAAAACCCCATCTCTACTAAAAATACAAAAACTTAGCTGGGCATGGTGGCATGTGCCTGTAGTCCCAGCTATTCAGGAGGCTGAGGCAGGAGGATCACCCTCCAGGAATGTTGAGTGAGCTGTGAGTGTGCCACTGCACACCAGGCTGGGAGACAGAGTAAGACCATCCATGTCTTAAAAAAATAAAAAATAAAAATAAAGACAATGACTGTCTCCGTGGGGTTCAGTCAGGGGACAGCAAAGCCTGGAAATCCCTCCTGGACAGCCAGGCAGGAGTCAGGGGAACAGAGGGGCCCTGGGGGTGGGGATCCTGCTGGTTGGTCCTGATGGAGACGTCCAAGGCAAAACAAGCCAAATTCCCAGAAAAGGGAATGGGGAGCAGGTGTGTACCTGGCTTTGGAGAGGTGGTCAGGCCGACAGAGGGCTTCGTGGAGATGAGGTGCCCGACGTCAGGGTCTGTAAAACAGAAACAGACCATGAGTTACGGGGAGGCCCAGGATCCTCTGCAGGCAGGAGCTGCCCAGTTACCGCTGGGAAAACCTAGCTCGGGGGCAGACAGGCTCGTCCATCCCTTTCTACATTGATTCAATCCATTCAATAAATACTAGGCACCTACTGGGTCGCAGACGCTATTCTACGCCCTGGGAAAAATGACAGAAATAAGACAAGCAGAGTCCTTGCTCTTGAAGAGAATATGAGAGGGAGCAAATCTTGCAGAGAGGTGGGAGGAGCTGCCCAAGCAGAGCACAGCAAAGCTTCTGCAGTGAGAAGGAGCTGAAGGAAGTCATGTGGCTGGGGCAGGAGTAGGAGATGAGGCCAAAGAGGGGAGGCGAGGCCCGATGGCTAAAGAAGGACAGGATTCTAAGTGCTGTCAGGGCCTACTGATTCTTTTGTTTACAGGGAAGTGATCTGATTAACCTTTTTAAAAGCTCACTCTGTGTAGAGAACAGACTTTAGGGGGCAAGGGCAGACCCAGAGGAGAGACAGCGCTGACTTGACTCCATGTGCTAGCAGCAGAGGTGCAGAACTGGAGAGAGGTGAGGGGTCAGGACCCATCTTGGTGGAGTGTGGGGACAGTGTGGGGAGCAGGGGACAACCCCATAGGCACACCCCTCCCTTTGCAGGCCTCCTGGTCCGAGGCACACTTACCACCCGTGGGAATCTCTTTGCTCCCTTGGGAACCCAGCATTTAAATCTAGGCAGCCACCACTTGCTACTTCTCAAGGTCCCGGGGCAGGCGCCATGTGGCTGTGTTGGGCATATGTGAGGTTGGTCCTCCATAACCCTATTTGAGAGGTGAGGATGGCACAGAGTTGGATTGAGCCGTGGCCGACAGAGGGAAAAGCAGGAAGTGACACTCTTATCGGGCAAGTGCTGTGCATGCCACAACCAGCCCACGTATGATCTGCCCAACAGCAACAAGACAGGAGTCAGAGGCACTGGTAGCCGGGACAGAGAGGGGCCCGGTGGAACACAAGGAGGCGGCTGCTGTTCTCCAACAGCTGGAGCCTTGCGCATGGCGTACCGATGGTGGATTTCCCGCAACGATGCCCGAGGAGTTGGCTCCCGCTCCCCACTTAGCGGGAAGCAGGGGATCTCCCAGAGGACGGCTGCTCCCCTCCTGCCCAGCTCTGAGACCCTAACCGTCCACCTGTGCTTTCTGAGAAGGAGACACTGAATTCTGCTCTTGCTTCTGCATAGGTACACATGCATCCCCCGAACCCCAGCCTGTCTTTCCCTCTTGGCTCCCTTTCTTTTTCTCCTTCCTCCAAATCCTTAACTGGCAAGAAATGAACTTTCCAGATTTTATTTTTATTCTATCCTGACTTACACCCATTTTTTCTAATGGGGTGTTCAGAGTAGGTATGCAGAGGAAATAGAAACAGAGGCCACAGAGAGAAAGTGATGTTGCAAAAACAGTAAAGTCATGACCAGTTATCCTCTGAAAGGGTGCTTCTCTCTCTCTCTCTCTCTCTCTCCCTGCCCCATCACTTGCTATTGAAAAGCAACCCTGGGCCAGGCCCAATGGCTCATGCCTATAATCCCAGCACTTTGGGAGACTTGAGGCAGGAGGATCACTTGAAGGCAAGAATTTGAGACCAGCCTGGACAACATAGTGAGACCCTGTCTCTATTAAGTTTGTTTGTTTGTTTGTTTGTTTTTTAATTAGCCAGGTGTGGTGGCAGGCACCTGTAGTCCCAGCTGCTCAGGAGCCTGGGGCAGGAGAATCACTTGAGTCCGGGGGTTGGAGGTTACAGTGAGCTATGATCCCGCCACTGCTCTCCAGCCTGGACAACAGAGTGAGGCCCCTAGGGGGAAGACCAAGCCTGAAATATGAATGTGAACACACCATAGTAGCAGAAGAAGGGATTCTGGGCTGTGCAGGAGTTGGCCCCTATGGAGGGGAATTTCAGCCGAGTGTACAGCGTGGCACAGATGCCCACCCCGAATTCGGGCAGCGTCTGAACCCACTCCAGGGCTGTGTAGGTGGAGCCGCTGGACCATCTCAGGCCAGAAGTACTTGCGTCGAAGAAGAGGCCAATCCAAGCCTGGGTGCTGGTCATGAGGGAGTAGAGATTCAACAGGTCACTTGGCTGCAGGTCAGCAAGGTCTGTGTAGTGCAGCCGGCAGTGCTGCTGGGCGTCGTACCAGCTCAGCGCCTCCTTCACCAGAACCAAGTCCCTCTTACTGCTCACCAGCTGCAGGGCTGGAGCAGGAGAGGCTGTCACAGCACGGCTGTCCCCAGCCCAGCCCCTAGCCCTCAAAGAGCTTTCAGCCACACCCTGGTGGGACTTCCCAGCCTCTTCCTGCCCACTCTGTGCTTTGTCGCTGGCCCATCAGTCATATCCAGCTCTACCTCCCAGCCTTGGCATGAGCTGTTCTCTTGTTCTTGAAGAGCCAGCCACCTCCTCCAGCTCCCTCAACCCACAATTCCTATTCTCCCATTCCCTCATCTCCCCAGTCCCTTTGCCCAGCTAACTCCTCACCCTTCTGCCCCATCCTTTCTACAGAAAAGGTGAGATGCCTTTCCTACATGCTGCAGTGCACCTTTGTCAGTGCTTGATAACGACAGACAAAGCTTGCTGAGTACCCGCCATGTGCCATCAGCTCACGGGATTCTTCCAGCTGCCTAAGGCATCACTCTGCCTGTTTTACAAATGAAGGAACCAAGTCACAGAGAGTTAAAGAGGCATAGCCAAGGCCACCCAGTGGGAAGGAATACAGCCCAGACTCAAGAACCCTGGGCAGGCTCCCAGCTCCAGGCCCATATCCATGGCAGGGCACTGCCCCTCCATCGGGGACCCATAACCAGAGCTGCACCCTGGAATCACCTAGGGAGCTTTTCAAATACACCAATTTCCAGACCCACCCTAGAGCAAAGATCTGCCGCTGGGACTAGCATCAGAATTTTTTAAAAGCTTTCAGGGAAGAGACCTTTTTGTTTGTCTATCTGTACCACCTGGTATAGGCAATTTAGGAGCAAAGAACGAGCCGTATTCATCATTATATTCCTAGGGCCAAGCACAATGCTGACCACAAGGGCTCAATGTATTGAAAAAGAGCGAAGGAAGGAAGGAAGGAAGGAAGGAAGGAAGGAAGGAAGGAAGGAAGGAAGGAAAGAAGGGAGGGAGGGAGGGAGGAGGGAGAGACGAAGACGAAGGAAGGAAGGAAGGAAGGAAGGAAGGAAGGAAGGAAGGAAGGAAGGAAAGAAAGAAAGAAGGAAGGGAGAAGGGAGAGAGGAAGAAAGGAAGAAAGGAAGACAGAAGGGAGAGAGGAAGACAGGAAGGAAGGAAGGAAGCAAAGAAGGAAGGAAGGAAGGGAAAGAGGAAGAAAGGAAGGAAGGAAGACAGAAGGGAGAGAGGAAGACAGGAAGGAAGGAAGGAAGGGAGAAGGGAGAGAGGAAGACAGGAAGGAAGGAAGGAAGGAAGGAAGGAAGGAAGGAAGGAAGGGAGAAGGGAGAGAGGAAGACAGGAAGGAAGGAAGGGAGAAGGGAGAGAGGAAGAAAGGAAGGAAGACAGAAGGGAGAGAGGAAGACAGGAAGGAAGGAAGAAAGGAAGGAAGGAAGGGAGGTGGGGAGGGAGGGAGGGAGGAAGGAAGGAAGGAAGGAAAGAAGGAAGGAAGGGGAGGGAGGAACTAATGAGCAAATCAAACGTCTCCCAGGAAGCCACCCTAAGCCCCAAGATCTGTGTTCCTTCCTTCCTTGACTCCATGGTCCCAGTAAATGTGGTTGGTCCAGGCTGCTCTGCTCTGCCCTGGGTCTGCCTGTGGAGGGAGGCAGAGAGGAATGAAAGGCTTGGTGCTAGGACCTTGGAGGTCCGGGACACAAGGAACCCTTCAAGGTAGATGCCCCAGGAGAGGAGAATGAGAATGAGGAGCTGGGCACAGGCCGTGGCAGCAAAGCCAGGGGCCAGAGCTGAGGAGGCACTTGCCAAGGAGAACCAGCTCCTCACACCCACCACAGCGGAGGATGCTTCCTGTCGCTGAGAAAAGCATTCTGCTTATTTTTTTGTTTAATGACTGGCTGTGGCCCACATAATTGATTTTAGGGCGGTGTCCACCCCCGCCCCCCAGCGCCATGCAGGGTGCCCCTCCCACCGGCCTCTCCAGCCCCACCCGGGAGCCCTGGTGGCAACCTCTGTCTCTGTGGCTTCTAGTCAGTTCCATTGCCTTGAACTTCGCCCTTCTCTGCGTGCCTGCCGACACCTGGGCCCGAGGCCCCTCTACCCTCGGCAGTCCCCACACACCCCCGCTCTGCAGCCAGAGGGCCTAAGACCTGACCGCCCACTGCCACCTGGGCCGCACCCATGGGGCCCTTCGCCCTCCCCTCCCACCTGCATCAGCAGCCGCCACCCTCCCAGCCAGGGCTTTTCCTGGCTGTCTTGGCGGCTCCTTCTCTCCCTCAGACTCACCCACGGCTCCCTTCCTCCGAAAACCCTTGCCGCCCCCTGGTCCACAGACCCCCACAATGCCCGTCCCTGTCCACACCCCGGTGATGTTCTTCCCTGCATCACACACGCTTCTGAAGTGGCCTGCGAGGCCGTCTCCTTGAGGAATGTCTTAGCCCCGCTAGAATGGAAGCTGCTGGAGCCGCATTGTTTCTGACTGCTGCCTTCTGGGTGCTGACTGAGTACTGTCTGGTCAGGGGTGATGAGGGCGAAGCTCCCTTCCCACCCCTGTTCTGAGGGTTGAAAAGTATTCATTTCTTTCTACCTTGCCTCCCCTCCAACCTGGAAATCTGGGAACTTCAGGGGAGTGCCGCCTCCCCTCAGCCTCCAGCCCTGGGGAGCATGGAGCCAGGCACCCTCCTCCAGGCCGGGGGGCCTCACCTGCTGCACAGAAGGAGAGCAGCAGCGCCTGGGGCAGCATGGCTGGGCACTGGCTGGGCGATGACTGGGTGTTGGCTGGGCACGGGACAAGCCCCGGAGCTGGCGGGGACTGTGGCAGAGGCTGCGTCTGACCTTCTGGCCTTTTATTCCTTGCTCTTTACTCTCTTCCTCTTTGCAACCCAAACTGCTGGATTTTACTAAACAAATACTTATCCAGTGTCTGTTGCTGCCAGCAGGGTGTGAGGTGCTGGAGCTGCAGCCTGGAGGATGCGGAAGAGAGGCCTGTGTGGGGACTCAGAAAACGGTGTCCGAAAATGAAGGCCTCAGAAGCAAAAGTTTTTCTCTGACCTTCTCCTGCTTTCCTGTCTCTCAGCCCCACTCTCCCCAAAGCCAGTCATAGGAACTAGAACCCCTTTTCCCCAAGTCAGCCATAAAACCTAAAAATATTACTCTAACTTACCCTTGCCTTGCTGTGTAGATACTGGCTGTAAAGAAATGATCTGAAGGGATCATCGTTTGACTGTAGGTCATGAAACCCCCATTCCAGAGAGGACCCTGCTCCACGCCCAGAAGGAAGGACTTCATGCTCAGAGAGACCGAGAAGAAACTAGACAGACAGGCCTGGCCGGGTTTCCCCACTCAGTCTATTCACATTAGATCAGACCCTTTGTCCAATCATGTTTCTACACAGCTGCCCACACTTTGATGAACCTAAGCACAAAAATGAACAATTTCTCCCTCTATCTTTGGGTCTGCCTTCTGAAGGCTCCTGGGGACACATGTTAAATAAATTTGTATGATTTTCCTCCAATTAATCTGCCTTTTGCCAGTTGATTTTTCAGAGCATCTTCAGAGGTCCTCCTGCAACTTAGAAGGAAGGCAACATGGATCTGGTAATTAATAAGCAGATCGGGGACGGAAGGAACGCATCCTTGGGGCTGGCTGCTGGGGGAGAAAGGGAGTAGGGAAGCAGAGGGCAGGGTGAGGCTTGACCCCTGCATCCTCAGGGTCAGAGAAGCAAGGGGCAGAAAGGAAGAAAGGGGAAGAAGGAGGTGAGGAGGGAGAAGGAGCTGGAAATTGTGGACCACGCTTTGCTAGACTCACCTCCTACCCCTCCTCACAGCAACCACATGAGGGAGAGGCTGCCATTTTCCCTGGTTCCCAGGGGAGAGACTGTGGCTCGGAGAAGTGAAACAGCCTGCTCAGGACTACCCCGCAGGCAGTGGTGAGACAGCAATTCAAGCTTAGGACACTGAAAAGCATGAGGTTGGGAGGTGATGGCCCCAACAATTCTGCTTCTGCACGGTCAGAGACCCCCACGCCCCATGGAGGCTCTGGCTCCAAAATTAAGCACAGGACTGGGCCGGCACAGTGGCAGGCACCTATAGTCCCAGCACTTTGAGAAACCAAGGCAGAAGGATCGCTTGTGCCCAGGAATTTGAGACCAGCCTGGGCAACATAGTGAGACTCCATCTGTACAAAAATTAAAAATTAGCTGGGCATGGTGGTACACGTCTGTAGTCTCAGCTAGTCAGGAGGCTGAGGTAGGAGGATCGCTTGAGCCTGGGAGGTTGAGGCTGCAGTGAGTTGTGATTGTACCACTGCCCTCCAGCCCGGGAGACAGGGCAAGACCCTCTCTGTTACCCTAAGGGCAAAGCTTTCGGAAACACAGTCTGGAAGGCTCTTTTTTCCTGCACTCCACCCCTTCTCACCCTTCCCTGATGGAAGGGCAAACGGCCCCTCTGAATGGGCAAAAGGGAAAGAGGGGAGAAATTGTTCATGCAGCCACAAAAATGTCCTGCCACAGTTTCCCTTGTGCAGCAGTGGCCTTGAATGACTTCCTCCCAGAAGCAGGTCCTGCTTGGGCCAGGGCCTCCCAGGACCACTCTCTGGGGACAGAAGAGAACCTGACAATCCTGACGTGGAAGATGCCGCCCTGCCAGCGACCTTTCCATTGAGCCACTCCCCCAGGCGTCTCCCTCAAGTCTCTCCAGGAAGGGCCCTGCAGCCTCACGCCAGCTCAGGCCCAGCACTCCCTGAGGGCAGCACAGGAACTCCAGGCTGAAATTCCACCTGCGTTTCTTTCCTTCCTGACTGTGAGCTCCTTGAGAGCAGGGACTGTGCCAAAGTCACAAAGCACTCGCCCCTCACAAGCCCAACAAAACCTTTCAGTAAATGACAAGCGTTATGGTTATCATTAGTGTCAACTTGACTGGATTGAAGGATACAAAGTATTGATCCTGGCTGTGTCTGTGAGGGTGCTGCCAGAGGAGACTGACATTTGAGTCAGTGGAACTGGGAAAGGCAGAGCCACCCTCAATCTGGGTAGGCACAATCTAATCAGCTGCCAGCACGGCCAGAATAAAAGCAGGCAGAAGAACGTGGAAAACTAGACTGGCTTAGCCTCAACCTGCGTCGTTCTCCCGTGCTGGGTGCCTCCTGCCCTCGAACACTGGACTCCAAGTTCTTCAGCTTTAGGATTTGGACTGGCCTCCTTTTTCCTCAGCTTGCAGACGACCTATTGTGGGACCTCACCTTGTGACCGTGTGAGTCAATACTCCTTAATAAACTCCCCTTTATGTATACATCTATCCTATTAGTCCTGTCCCTCTAGAGAACCCTGACTACTACAGTAGCATTTGCTATGATTATTCTCTTTGGATCGCAGCTCCTATGCAGTGTTCTGCCTGGTACATAGAGACCTTAAATACACGAATGAAGGCGATGGCTTGGATGAGACAGAGGGCCAATGGTGAGGGCGGGGGAGGGCAGCCCTGGCTCCCAGGATGTGAGTTTCACTGGTGGCTGTGCCAGGAAATCTAGGCAAGGGTCAAAGGAACCAAGAGTGAGGGAGGAGCAGGCTTCCTAAGCGGCCCAGGAACAAACACTTGGTTTGCATGAGCTACAGGAAGCCAAACGGTTCAGGGAAACTCCCAGCAGCTCTTTTCCTATCCCCTAACATGGGAATGCCATTTTTACCCAGGCTCAAGGAACCCTTCTTTATAGACAGACAACTTTCACTTTCCTACAGTCCACACCTTTTCTCCCAGAACCACCAGATCTGCATTCCCAACGTGGGAGCTGTGTTTCCCACAGTGCTCTTGCTAAAGTTGTGTGCCGTGGCCGCAGTACCGCTGCCAACCATTGGAGCAGGCACAGTAGAAACAGCCCTGTGGCCAGCGTCAGTGATTTTCTCTGAGCCTTGATTCTTCGTCTACAAGATGAGAGTCATCATAGCTATTTGACAATGGCGTTATGGTATCGTGAGGATTCTTTGCTATGATTATGATGCACTTTACAAACTCCAGTGGGCAGGAAACACTTTCTTTTCTAGAGTGGCTGTCTCATTTTCTACTCCTACCCCAGTGTATGAGAATCCCAGTTATTCTGCTACCTTGGTAACAAGTAAAGCAACTTAGCTTTCATTCTGAGCGCTCACCCTGCCAAGCAAGGAAGAAATTAGAGCCCCTCTTTTTTCAGGACTGTTCCCCTGACACACACTGTCTTACACACACACTCACAGACTGTAGAGAAAGAACAAGAGCCTGGGTCTTGCCTTGGGCCTGTCTGCACTGCTCACCACTGAGACACCCATTTCCAGTCCTTAGGGTCACTTCAGGTCAGCCAGCTCTGCCACAGATGAGCCACCCCAGTGACGGAGGATGTTCTGAGAATCTGGGACCCCTACACGGCTGCTCCTTTCTGAGGTCCTACTCCTGCCTAGGGCTCTGGGGAAAAACACAAATCACTAGCTAACAAGCTTATCCTGCCTCATGTCTATAAAGCACTCAACCTCATCCCAGACCCATAGAAGAGGCTCAGCTAGCTTTCCTTCCACTTCTTCAGAGAAAGGAAGGTTTTCTCCCCTCCCTGTGGGAGGCACTGTGAACCGGAGACCAGGACTGTGCTCTGAGGGCAGTACAGGGACAGCACCTGTGTCCTCAGAAGCCTCTGTCAGCTGCGTGGGCTGCGATCATCCTCAAGGACCGCTGGACCCCAAGCTCGTCTGCACTTTGTTCATTTTGTGGACACTGCAGAGCCACAGGCCATGTCCCGTTGGATGGAAGGGCAGCTCTTAGGAGCTCCTGCCCACCCTGAAAGGTAGGGTGTCTGCGGTGGGGAGCTCATTCCCTTTATTCCTGCTCCCTGCTCTGAACTGTTTATTCGGCTTATAACCCAAATATATTTCCACATCCTCTGTTGTAAGTGTGGGTTGCAGTGCCTGGCAAGGAGGGGCAGTTGACTGAATGAATGGTTGGATAAAAATGATTTACTGCTGATGATTGTGTGGATTTGGACATGACCCGTGAAGTCACCTGTGCCTCGTGGGGCCATTTCTGCCCGAGGGAAAAGTTCTTCTCTAAATCGCTATGCTGGCAGGGAAAGCAGGGGGAGCAGCTGGGGCAGGTCACTGGGGTATTTCTGGGACACTTGGATTCCTTGGCAAGAGCCTCTGTTCTTGGGCGCCCCCTAGGGGCAAGCACTTGGTACTGGGCAGCCAGCCCTGCTTCCTTCAACCTGAAGAGCCCTTTTTGCCGGTTGGGGAGGGAGAGGAAGCGTGAACTCTTGCCTTCTGAGCTACTGCTGCTTGTATCTTTCATTTATTCCACTCCCTTCCCCTGGTTTAAGTGCTGTTTTAATAACTAGTCTTAAATGCAAACAATTCTACTTGATTCCTTTACAACCAAATATTGAGTTAATATTACTTACCTCATTTGACTATTTTTCTTCCCATTAACTTAATATGTATATTATCTCTGATTCTGATCCTCCTGCCTTTCAAATTGCTAAATTCCTTTTGTTTTATATAACTGTTTTGGTCTTTTCTGTTCTGCTTCATGTAATTTTCTTCAGCAAGTATTTCATCCAATAGCTTTGTAGATACATGATTACTTTCCTCTCAATGTTTTATTTATTTCAAGTAGTCATGAAGGGGGAAGGAGGGGATGGGTTGGGTACATGCCACATGTGATGGGTGCCTCTGAAAAAGCTGGCTTCAGGGACAATGCAGGGACTGCCACATGAACACCTGTCCCTGAAGCCTCCTCCACCCCCCAACTCCCACCCCAACATACTTCTGAACTGGGCCCAGAGCCCTGGGTGTGGGAGTGGAGCCATTCAAAAAGGGAATCACTGGTGTCTCTGCTAAGTGGACTTCCTACCCTGAGAGATCCTGGCGCAGGAGTAAGGACTGGACGCTATCATCCTCAAGAGCTAGGGGCCTGTGGGGGCAGTTACGGTTCACAAGGTGCGTGTGCCGCACCCTTTACATACTTTGCCTTGTTTAATTCTAATAAATAAAATGTTAAAACTCTATGAGGTAGGTACTGTATAATATCCCATTTTACAAGTGAGGACACAAGTTCAGAGAGGTTAAGAAACCTGCCCAAGGCCATGTAACTGGTATGGCAAGGACCTGGAGTTTAGAGCAGGGCTGTGTGATGTTACAGCCCAGGCTCATTTCTCAAGGCTGCTATTCCAGGCCCCACCTCAGGGCAGCTGAGTCATCAGGGGGAAAGAATGGAGTCCCTCCGTCTGCACTGTGCAGGCGACCCTCCTGCAGCGGGGCATGGCCTGGGAAAGCAGGGATCGTGTCTACTTACTCATTTTTTTAAGCCACAATTTTACAAATGTCAAGTGGGAAATGCTGTCACAGGGTGCAGCGGTCAACACAGTCCACTCCTCTACTCCCCAGGCAAGGAAGGCAGAGGGTATGTGCGCCTCCGGGGAGAGTCTGGGGTGCAGGGCAAACGTGCTGGCTGTGTAGCCATGCCTCCCCCATTGAGCTGTGACTTCAGAAAAGTTAGCCTCTGAGTTAAACAGTTTCCTCACCTGCAAAATGGGAAGAGCAGCAGTGTTTACTTCTTAGGGTAGTCATGTGGGTTAAATAAACACACACAAGGCCAGGCGTGGTGACTCATGCCTGTAATCTCAGCACTTTGGGAGGCGGAGGCAGGCAGATTGCCTGAGATTAGAAGTTCGAGACCAGCCTGGGCAACACGGTGAAACCCCGTCCCTACTAAAATACAAAAAACTGCCAGGTGTGGTGGTGTGCATCTGTAGTCCCAGCTAGTTGGGAGGCTGGGGCAGGAGAATTGCTTGAACCCGGGAGGCGGAGGCTGCAGTGAGCTGAAATCATGTCACCACACTCCAGCCTGGGTGACAGAGCGAGACTCTGTCTCCAAGAAACACACACACACACACACACACACACACACACACACACACAATGCTTGCTCAAGCCACTACGTGGTTTATGACAGTGGTTCCCTGTATCCCAGCAGACAAACCATTGACTCTAGGGAGCCACAAGCAAGAAGACTGGCAGGGCCACCGAAACACACTGAACCAGAGGAGGCAAGCCCAAGCTCCTCATCAAGCAACGGCACAGATCAGCATCTCTTTAAGCCTGAGCCATCCGCCCTTCCACAAGGAAATGGTGTCATGTGTCCCTGGCCCCTAAGCTGCTCTCTCATTTGGCGTGAGCCAAGCTATGGAAACGCACTGAGGGGCGGTAGGAGGCTGCAGAGGCGGGGCTGGGGGCTTCCCCGGGAGGGGCCGTACCTGGAGCTGGGGTTTGCACTCCAGAGAACGTCTGAGAGTGAGCTCAGGAGGGACCATGGTGGGTGCAGCTATGGCTGAGGGCTGCTCAAGGGAATCTGAAAAACGGGATATTTCATCCTGGAAAAAAGTGTGGGGGGTGAGGTTTGGACAAATACCCTCATATGAGCCAGGTGCCAGGGGAGGAAGCACCATGAATGAAACCAGGAGGAGGTGGGGCCTTTTGAATGCGCCCGTTCCTATCGCTGAGCCCGGAGAGAGAAATGTCCTTCTGGGAGACTTTGCCTTGGTATCAGGAGCCATGGGGCTGGGGAAACTGCAAGGACAAAGGGAGGAAGAGAGGAGCTGGCATCCCAACAGCCAGGGGACAGGGTCTGAGTGGAGGTGCCTGGGAGCCCCGGAGCTGCTGCTCGGACTGCCCGGGAAGGAGGGTCAGCAGAGGAGGGTCCTGTAGTCCACCCGGTGGTCAGCTACCCTGAGGCCGGGCCATGAGTGCCACAGCTGAGGGAGGAGATGCGCTCTGCTCAGGAGATGAAGCGACGGGTCAAGTGGGAGGCACAGTGGGATGTCCGGAGGAGCAGCAGGAGGAAGGCCAGGTAAGGTCACTGCGTCAGTGAGAGGAGTCTCACGGAGGCCAGGCCGGCACTGCACAGTGTCCTTCATGTGGACTTCTGTGGCCCCCATTTCTCTTTTTTTGTTTCTTTCTTTTTTTAGACAGAGTTTCGCTCTGTTGCCCAGGCTGGAGTGTAGTGGTACAATCGCGGCCCACTGCAACCTCCGCCTGCTGGGTTCAAGCCATTCTCCTGCCTCAGCCTCCTGAGTAGCTGGTTTACAGGTGCATGCCACCATGCCCAGCTAATTTTTGTATTTTTAGGAGAGATGAGGTTTCACCATGTTGGCCAGGCTGGTCTCAAACTCCTGTCCTCAGGTGACCCACCTTGGGATTTAGGTGTGACCCACTGTGCCCAGCCGGCTCCCATTTTTCTTATTCTCTGAGCACTGAGAGCTGAAGGAGACAATACTCGGAATCCAAGGGCTGCTGTGTTTATGAAAGCCCATCATTTCCTGAGGCAGGAACGATAAGACCTCCAAAACAAAAATATGTTAGCTGCCCAGACCCCCATGTGGTGAAACAGCAGTCTGACACACACACAGCTCAGCGAACACCTTCTTGTTCAACAATCTTAGAGGATGTGTAGATTTCCGTCCCATCCAAACTGCTGTGTGCAGTGACAAGGCCAGGCAAAGGTGCGCTTGGGCCAGTGGAGCAGACAGAGGCCTGATTTGGTATGCAGCATACCTGCTGGGACAGGTGAGCAGTCTCTGCCGGAAGGAAGAGCCATTTGATACGACAAGTGCACACTGCCCCCCAGGGCTCAGCGTGGACAGGAGCTCCCCGTAATGAGCGGAGGGGCTGTGCCATCTTCAGAGGCTCAGGCAGGGGCTGGCACTGGCAAAGCCTGGCATTCAGTGGCCCAGCCGGGTTCCTGCAATGGATTCAGAGAAGCTGGGATTCAGAGAAGCTAGGATCTAGGGGAGCTAGGATTTAGAGGAGTCAGGATCTAGGGGAGCTAGGATTTAGAGGAGCTGGGATTTAGGGGAGCTAGGATTTAGGGGAGGTGGGATTTAGAGGAGTTAGGATTTAGGGGAGGTGGGATTTAGAGGAGTTAGGATTTAGGGGAGGTGGGATTTAGAGGAGTTAGGATTTAGGGAAGCTGGGATTTAGAGGAGTTAGGATCTAGGGGAACTAGGATTTAGAGGAGTTAGGATTTAAGGGAGCTAGGATTCAGAGGAGCTAGGATTTAGGGGAGCTAGGATTTAGGGGAGCTAGGATTTAGGGGAGCTGGGATTTAGGGGAGCTAGGATTTAGAGGAGCTGGGATTTAGGGTAGTTAGGATTTAGGGGAGCTAGGATTCAGGGGAGCTAGGATTTAGGGGATCTGGGATTTAGGGGAGCTAGGATTTAGAGGAGCTAGGATTTAGGGGAGTTAGGATTTAGGGGAACTAGAATTCACAGGAGCTAGGATTGAGGGGATCTAGGATTTGGGGGAGCTGGGATTTAGAGGAGCTGGGATTTAGGGGAGCTGGGATTTAGGGGAGCTAGAATTTAGAGGAGCTGGGATTTAGGGTAGTTAGGATTTAGGGGAGCTAGGATTCAGGGGAGCTAGGATTTAGGGGAGCTAGGATTTAGAGGAGCTAGGATTTAGAGGAGCTAGGATTTAGAAGAATTAGGATTTAGAGGAGTTAGGATTTAGAAGAATTAGGATTTAGAGGAGTTAGGATTTAGGGGAGCTAGGATTTAGGGGAGCTAGGATTTAGGGGAGCTAGGATTTAGAAGAATTAGGATTTAGAGGAGTTAGGATTTAGGGGAGCTAGGATTTAGAGGAGCTAGGATTCAGAGGAGCTGGGATTTAGAGGAGCTGGGATTTAGGGGAGCTAGGATTTAGGGGAGCTAGGATTTAGAGGAGCTAGGATTTAAGGGAGCTAGGGTATTGGGAAGCTCACCAGGCCAGGAATGAGGTCCAGATGAACATGGCAGAGACCCAGCCCCAATAGCTGGGCTGTGCCCTCCTCTGGGCTCCCTCAGTTCCCTGGGCCTACCACAAGCATCACACCATCTTGTGCTAAAATGGTCCAATGATGCCTCTGTGAGCCTCATGGATGGTGAGTTCCCAGAAGCCAGCACCGTGTCTTAATTACCCGTGTGCCTCTGGTGCCTTGCAGAGTGCTCGGTGCAAGGTAAATGCTCAGGAAGCCTGTGCTGAATGAACAGGGGAATGGGTGTGGCGTCACCTGCATGTTGAACTAGAGCTGCTTGCTGAGACCAGCCTGGCCCGGAGCCTGGGCCTGCCGGCGAGCTGTGGGGCTGAGAGCCAGGCAGGCACCAGGATCCGTGTTTCTCTGGCTGGGTTTCTCTGGATGATCATCATGGTCTTTCGAGGGATGGGGGATCCCTCGAAGAAGGAGATCAAGAAGGGGATCAATGGGGTTTAATCAATAATTAGATAAAAATAAATTCACATGTGTGTTTAGGGGATTTGGCAAATGAGTGCAGCTTACTCTAGTGTTCGATTCAATTCAAGTTGTCTTTCCCTAGAGGGCAATTTTCATACATGCTGCCACCCAGAAGAGTAATGTCACTTACGCCTCTTCCACAGCCCTACACGGGGCTCAGTGATGCAACAAGGAGAAAGGATCAAACCCCCTCGGAAGCTGCTTAATTCTTCGTCTTTAAATGTACCTGGATTCTCCCTACTCACCCCTCAGTCACCGATGAGAACCTCCCAGGCTGGCCATGTCTATGCCAGCATCAGTTCCCTCACTTCTCTCGTCTCCCCTGAGTCTCTTCACCAGCGCTCTCAGGGTCTGCCTTTGGCCCCTCTGGAGACACATTTAACCAGTTTTCTTTAGTACATTGACCTCAGCTCTCTACGTGACTCTTGGCTTTACAAGTTTCCTCACTTTTACCACCCCACAGCCCCAGGTAAGAGATGCTCTAGGCCAGGTGCGGTGGCTCATGCTTATAATCTCAGTACTTTGGGAGGCCAATGTGGGCGAATCACCTGAGGTCAGGAGTTTGTGACCAGTTTGGCCAACATGGTAAAACTCTGTCTGTACTAAAAATACAAAAAAATTAGCCAGGCGTAGTGGTGGGCTCCTGTAATCCTAGCTACTTGGGAGGCTGAAGCAGGAGAATAGCTTGAACCTGGCAGGTGGAAGTTGCAGTGAGTTGAGATCACGCCACTGCACTCCAGCCTGGGTAAAAAGAGTGAAACTCTGTCTCAAATAAAAAAAAAAAAAAAAAGATGCTCTGTCTCCAGCCCAGGCCCAAACCCCTACCAAGAGAAGAAGATTCAAACTTCTTGGGCCAATCTTCACATAGGCTCAGCTCTGAGGTCCTAATGACCTCTGGGGCAGAACGTTCAAGGGAAGGAGGGAAACCAGATGTAAACCAGATGTAAAAGAGTCAATGGCCAGGCTGACCCCACCGGATGCCAATCAGCAGTCAGTATCTCCAGGTTCTGAAAGACTTGGCTCAATCTGAGTCATTGCCATGTTTGGTGGGTGGGGCCCAGCATTTGGCATCTCCGGGCAGGAATCAAGTTCAGATGGCTTCACGGGGCTGGACACAAAGGTTCAGCTGAAGCAGATTATGGATTCTCAGCCAAGAGGACAGCAGCAGGGCACAACCCCCAGGAAGGGGCCGGCAAAGCTGAGGCAACTTGGTTGGGCCTCAGTGCTACTCAGAGGGCTTAGAACAGCAAGGGAAGTGTAGACCAGACCCACATTCCGCGCCGCAGGAGGGGAGAAGCCTGTGGTGGGGAGGGAGGTTTGCAGGGCCTTCCACAAAATGAGACTGGCTTAGACTGAGACTGAGATATACTGGAACTATTGCACGGGAAAGCCCTGGACAAACAGGATCATTATTCCAGTCTCTGTCTCAATGCTCCAGCCCACTGGTCATTCGGGTGACACAGAAGCAAGTCCCTAACCCTAATCCTAACTCTTCCAGTTCACATTTGCTGGGAGATTTCATTCTGTTTGAGTGTCCAATGTAAGTTTCCTGTTTTTTTTTTTTTTAGTTAGACAGGGTCTCATTCTGTTGCCCAGGCTGGAGTGCAGTGGTGTGATCCTAGCTCACTGCAGCCTTGACCTCCTGGGCTCAAGTGATCCTTCCACCTAAGCCTCTGAAGTAGCTGGGACCACAGGCATGCACCACCACATGCAGCTACTGGCTTCCCTTTTGGACCTTGTAAGCTACCTCCCTTTTACCCTAAGAGCGGAAGAACTCTAAATCAAGTTGTTTTATGAGGAGACATGTTAGAGTAGAATAAGGAAGACGCAATGTGTCAGGAAAGCATGGCCGAGATTAGCTACCTGCCCCATCAGCCTGTCTCCTCTTATTCTTGGGAGAAACTGGCCATATTTCCCAGCCTTTTTGCAGTAAGATACGGCCTTGCGATTATGTTCCAGCCAAAGGAATGTGAGTGGGAGAGATGAGGGCTATTCCCAGGACTAACCCAAGGAGCCCTCCCATCTGAGACGTTCCACTCTCCATGGACCCCGTGTGAAGTACAGTCCCCCAACAAGGCAAGTCCCAAGAGGCTACTGTGCCACTCAGTTTGATTGTTTCGGTGATGGATGGGAATTTGAAGCTGTCAGAGATGGAGAGGAGGCTATTAGGGGAGGGAATTGCAACTGCAGAGCACCTTCCAGCAGGGAAGCTGAGAGAGACAGGCGTGAAATCATCGCCATACTCTCTTTGGGTTCCATCCAAAGAGGGTAAAGGGAACCGGCTAAGTAAGGAGGCCTCAGGAGCCCTGTTTGGCAGGAGCAGGGAGAGCCTCTGCTGGCTGGCGGTGTTGGCTTTATCTCACACGGCAGGTGCCCTGTGATGGTTGGTTGTGGGAAGAGTAACAGGTTCCCCTGGGTCTTGGGAGGCCCTGGCAAGCATGTGCCATGCTTATCTTCTGTAAGTTCATGGTGAACTTACAGAAGGTAAGATCCTTCCACAATACATTTGCTCAGAATTTTCACTTGTCATTGGCTGTATTGAAATAGCCGGAGATTTACAATGATCTGTTCAGACTGTTATGTTGTTTTGTTCCTGAAATGGAGGTACCGGGAAGTTCATATGATAAAAACTGGATATAAGTTTTCCAAAGAAACAACATAATAGGATTATGATTCTAGCCAAGGTCTGATACACTATGATAAAAATGATCAGAAATTGCGTAGTAATCAGTGTGCCAATGATAAAAGCTATCTCTACCCTGCACAGAGTAAAGCTTTCCAAGGTGTCTACAAATCAGTCAAGTAGGACAACACAGGAATCAATCATGTGAGATCTCTAAAAATGGTATGTAAGAGGTTCTCTCGGGGCTGCGAGCCAGAGATCCTCTCTGGCTGAGGGCAGCCACCCAGATACTGCAGTCCGTTGGGATGTAAAGAGCCAGGGCATTCTAAGTGTGAGTCGTCTAGGTCACATGTATTGAGCCGTGTCTGTTTGAGTTTGGCTGGACAGCAAAGCCTGTGGGATTCTGGGTCTTTATGAAATGTTCCACCCTAATCAAAGGGCTTTAGAACATTGGTCCCCCAGTGGTCAAATAGGCCCTTCGGCACACGTGACGTTCTCTTCATGTTCTCTGGGCCTTGACGTGGGGAGTGGCTGAGCCAGGACCTCATCATGGGCCAGACCCAGAATCACAGGAGGCCAAACTCAGAGGCCTAAGACCATTTTAAAATTCCCCCCGACCGCACCCTCCCCACACAACACTGTATCCATAAAACTGAAAACAAAGCAGGACCCTGGTAAAGAAAATGAAACCCAAATGATATCAACTTGGAGAACAGAGACAGGTGGCTTCTTCTTTCTGTCTGTTGTGAATATTCCTTTTCCCCCAAACTCTGATGGAACAGCAGTGGGCTCTACGCTGCTTGCCCTGGTACAGATGGGTTTTGCTCTGAAGGGAGATTAGGAAAAGCGTGTCTGGCATTCTTCAAGTAAGAACGTCCTATGGCTTACCTAGAACAAAGTTACACCACAGCAATACCAACACTGCAACACTGCTTCAACCTAGTTTCTCTTGCAGGTGCAAAAGCTTCTTGCAAGAATATGAGAATCGTTATTCAGACTGGGCATGGTGGCTCTGGGAGGCCGAAGTGGGAAGATCCCTTGAGCTCAGGAGTTCGAGACCAGCCTGGGCAACATAGTGAGACCTTGTATCCCCCAAAATTTTTAAAAATTAGCTGGGAGTGGGGTGATGCATGCCTGTGGTCCCAGCTACACAGGATGCTGAGGCAGGAGAATTTCTTGAGCCCAGGAGTTCAAGACGGCAATAAGCCATGATCATACCACTGCATTCCAGGCTGGGAGGAAGAGCAAGATCCTGTCTCTTCATAAGTAAATAATCATTATTCAGGATCGCCGCATGGATTTCCCCAGTCCCTCCAGAACATATTGATAAAACAATGGTGTACAATGTTTGAAAACATAAATAGTAAACGCTGTGAGAAGGCACAAGCCCAGAGCTGTGGGTCTATAGTTAAAATTCTGCCCAAGTGATAATACCGTGTGTACATACATAGACAATTTTTTGCTTTATAAAGTGGTTTTGCATTGAGACACTGATTTCTCTTAGACCTTCTTTCCTAATAGATAGGCCAGTGGGCTCATGTCCTATGCTTGGCTAGAAGGCAGCTCATTTAACAACTGCTCAGCCAAGCAAGGGAAGCTCTGCTGCAGGTCCAGGAGGCCCCCAAGCCAAAACTAGCAGAAGGAGGTGGTGCCCATTTTCACGGGGCTGGTGGATGTTGAGGTGGAGTCAGTTGTTTTCGCTGTAATTCCCTTGGAGAAAGGGCATTCCTACCACGAAGCCATCAGATCTGGGAGGGCTGAATTAAACGGTCCAAGGAAACTGAAAAGTTCCAGCCCCTCATTTATAAGTGGGGAAAGTGAGGCCTGGGAAGCTGGTGACCACCCCCAACTCCCTCTCCTTCCCCTGATGCAGTGGCAGACACATTCTCCTCTGGCTGCGGTGGAGTAAGACCCACAGCTGTCACCAGTGTCGGGGCTGGGAAATCACCACCGAGGAAATGCATCAGAAGCGCTGCAGTGGCTCCAGAGGTGCCAGCAGCCTCCAGGAAGGATAGGCCCAAGCAGGCACGTGAAACGGGAGGGTGAGTGTGATCAGTAGCGGCCTGTGTGGAGATGTCATTCACATGCAATTTGCATTAGTTCCTGTACTCCTGTGCTGTCTGTCCTCAGATGTCCATGCTGGCCTTTTCTGTGCAACTAGCAGCTGAAATGAGAGGGAAGAAGGAAGTGAATGCCCAGTGATAAGAGGAAAGAGAAATCAATTTCACCAATCCAGATCCCCAGTGATTTTTTATCCCATGGGGTGACATGTTCCCCTGACTGTCTACTTTAGCACAAACTATGGCTACCCTCAGAATGGCCTTTTCTTTAGTATTCTTCTTTATTTGCCCCAAAAGCTTCTTATCTTTAGCTTCTGTCCCAGCTCTCTTCCAGGATGATAGAAGAACAAGGAAAATAGACTTTTTAGGTGGGCAGGGCTCGGGGGGTGGTTGTGGGACAGGGGCAGTGTGAGGTCAGAGGCATCAGAAACCGTCCTGCTGAGATTGGCTACCCCACCTCATACAGAGTATCCCAGGTTAAGTCAAACAGTGCATGCACGTTGAACCAGAGCGACTTCAGGGCATCCGCCAACCCAAGGTGGCTTCCGGTCCGAGGTGGGGTCCATTCGCATGAGGAGTGCACAGCAGAGGACATGGCTGTGCGCTCAGAGGAGGAGGTGGCTGTCCCTGGAGGATGTCCCTCTGAGTAAGTAGGTGAGTCGTGCTGCAGAAGGAGCCTCTGCTTCTGACATGTGCCTTGCACTTCAGCCGTAGCAGGCTATGGTCCCCCTCAGTGTGGACTTTCTTCCTGTTGCAAGAGGGAGGCCTGGTGGGACTCTGAAACCTGGCCTGAGCCCCTCATCTCAGTGGCCAAAACCCCCCAGGCCTGAAGCTGTGGTGACACTCTGGACCACCATGTGGGTCCTGGGCATTGTGACCTCAGCTGTTCCGTACACAAAGGGGTGGTCACCCTGCCCTCACCTTGACCTGTATGTTGCCTAGGACAGTGGCCTGGTCCCGGGGGCTATTGTGGGGAGTTGAAGAACACCCTGGCCTCCTCCATCATGTCGGCCAAGAGGGCAGAACTGAAGAAAACACATCTGGTAAAAGAGACATGGCTGGACAGTGTGGGTCCTCTCTGAGCTCCTACTGAATGGAGATGGTGGCAGGGCAGGGGATACAGAGAACACTCCCATGAATCTCTGGTTTTTGTTTTTTTTGTTTTTTTTCTCTGTTCTGAGCATAAAGCAGCCTCTCTGTCTGGACAGGGTGTGAGATTAATCCCTGGCCCTGGGGTGGGAAGGACAGAGGCCTCTGCTGCCTCCCTCTGGGGACGAGGAGCACTGCCGAGGGAGCACTCATGGTACCACGGCCCAGGCCAGGCCTGCCAGGCCCGCATCTAACCAGCAAGGCTAAGGCACACAATAACCTTATTAGATAAGTATGATCATCACCTCGATTTTATAGATGAGGAAATGGGGGCTCAGAGAGGCTAAGCAACTCACCCAAAATGACAGAGCTGGTAGAGAGGTCAGCTGAGATTAGAGTGCAAATCTGCCCGTGGCCGAAGCCCTTGCTCTGGAAACAACACTCTGGGGCTTGCTTCTAGTTGTCCTAAAGTGCTGTCTCCACGCTGGCCCCTCCAGCAGGGACAGGGCTGCCTGCGAAACAGGCAGACACACGCCCATAGGAAGAGGACAGCACCACAAGATGTGAGTTGTCAGGAATCGGATCCGGGTGCTGCGGGGTCTGTGAGCCTGAGCTCAAGCCAGTTGGGCAGGCAGGGTTGCATGGTGGGGTGGGGGTGCCGGGGAGGGGGGCGGGGCTGCAGGGTTCCCGTGCAAGGGCCAGATGTTCTCCTCCCCAGTCCTGATG
Organism: Macaca nemestrina; assembly: GCF_043159975.1. Lineage (NCBI taxonomy): Eukaryota > Metazoa > Chordata > Mammalia > Primates > Cercopithecidae > Macaca > Macaca nemestrina. Next base: position 36,282,664 of record NC_092125.1, read on the forward strand.
CCTGCCAGGCTGAATCCCAGTCTCCTCTTTTGGCAGAGCAAGAACTACAAGGCAGTTTGCCTGGAATTGAAGCCAGAGCCGACCAAAGTAAGAAGCTCTTTTGAGGCCATGCCAGCAGCCAGGCCTGAGATCCATGGGGAAATGACCTGGAGTCAGGGGTCATTTGCTGATCCTAGTGGCCAAGACCTGTGCCAGGTGCTGGGGGATGCACTGAGAGTTCTTGCTCTCATAGAACTTCACACTGTAACCAATCAGATGCATAAATGAACCAGGACTCATTCAGCAGTGTCACCTGCTCTTCTGGGAATTAAGACAGGAGGTGTGGCTAGTGGCTGCCGTAAAGTGGGTGGTAGGGAAAGGCCTTCCTTTGAGCTGAGAGCTGAAGGACAAGACGCTGGCCTTGCAAAGGCAGAGTAAGAGCCTTCTAGGCAGAGGAGGCAGCATGCACTGAGGCCCAAGGTAGGAATGAGCCTGGGACAAAAGGAGCCGAGGCCCTGTGGGCCAGCAGGGGAGTGGAACCAGATGAGCTGAAAGAGGGAGGAGGAGAGAGGAACCTTCTGCACAGGTGGGGCCCCCAGCTTTCCCCTTGCCCTAACCATAAGGGAGGAACAGAAACACGGGGGATCTCTTCTGCCTCTGCACTTCCACCCCCTCTGCAATTCCCAACAGTCTGTGTTCCTGTTTCAATCCGCAGACATTTGATTACAAAGCAGTCAAACAAGAAGGGCGGTTTACCAAAGCAGGAGTGACACAGGACCTAAAGGTGAGTGCGTGAACTCGGAGGCATGTCTATACTCCGAACCACTTGAGAGTAAGTTTTCTCCAAGTCCTCAGTGCCTATTTCCTAAATACAAGAATATCCTCTTATGTAGGCACAGTGCAATTACCGAAATCTGGAAGTTAACTCAGAGACAAGACTCATCTATAGCCTTTGTTCTAATTTCACCAGTTGTCCCACACGTGTATTTCCTAACAACAGAAAGGAGACGTTTTCTGGTCCAGGGTCTGATCCAGGATCACACATTGCCTCTAATTACCAGGTGTCTTTTCGATAATCTGGAACAGAACAGTTCTTTGTCTTTGGGGACACTGACATTTATTTATTTTTATTTTATTTTTTGAGACAGGGTCTCCCTCTGTCGCCCAGGCTGGAGTGCAGTGGTGCAATCTCGGCTCACTGCAGCCTCTGCCTCCCAGGTTCAAGCAGTTCTCCTGCTTCAGCCTCCCAACTTTCTGGGACTATAGGCACCTGCCCCCACACCTGGCTGATTTTTGTATTTTTAGTAGACATGGGGTTTCACCATGTTGGTTTCGAACTCCTGACCTCAGCTGATCTGTCGGCCTTGGCCTCCTGAAGTGCTGGGATTACAGGTTTGAGCCACCACACCTGGTCTAGGGACATTGACATTTTTACAGATTACAGATCACTTACATTGTGGGATAACACTCAATTTGGCTTTGTCTGTTGGATTCCTCATGATGAGATTCAGGCTGTGCATTTTTTGGCAGAGACATGATGCCTGTAGGTCCCACTTATAGTCTTTTTAAAACATTAATTAATTAATTAATTTTGAGATGGGGGGGTCTCGCAATGTTGCCCAGGCTGGTCTCAAACTCCTTGTTTCGAGGGATCCCCCAGCCTTGGCCTCCCAAAGTGGTGGGATTACAGGTGTGAGCCAGTGCACCTGGTCTATCCTATTGTCTCAACAACATCCTTTGTTTCCTCCCTGTTGGAAGCTTTTCTCTGACAATGCCCCGGGATCTTTTCTTTCCTCCTGTTGACAGTTTCCCCTCCATCCTAGATCTTTCTTTCCTCCTTCTCTTCTCCATTTTATTTCCTCAGAATGAACTCAGGGAAGTGAGAGAAGAGCTCAAGGAGAAAATGGAGGAGATAAAACAGGTAACGAGATGAGGCCTTCCATATCATGGAGGAAAAGTGTAGCTTCAGGAAAAATGCAATCCTTAACTTTGAATAGTGAAGGAAAGCAGGAATTGCATGGAAAAATGTAACTCAGTCCTAATACCCAGAGAGCTTCAGTGTTAGGTTATTCACTTCTTACTTGTTTGATGCCTAAACCCAATTTTTGAGTGACTGAGGACTCCCTAAAGTGTCCCTTTGATAAGGGTGGGTGACGTCACCTTAGTGATGAAGTTGAGTGAGAGGGGCTGATTTGGAAAGTGAATTTAGGGGTAGTCAGGGACCAACCCCGTCTTCCTTATGCGCCTCCCCCGAGCAAGTTGCAAAGCAGGAACCCTCTCATTTCTATGATACAACCAACACCTGTAGCATCCTTAGGAAAAAAGGGAATAATCAAGCAAGAAAGTGTAATTGAAGCTGTGGTCTGAGCTCCACATGCAGCCTTGCAGTAGCCAGATCTAAGCGGTGCCAAGGCTGGTGGCGGTGCTGACTTGATGGTGCTTGCACCCTAGTCCCTTCACAGACTCCTTGAGAAGAAAGTGACTCTAACAGGCCATTATTAGTCCATGCCAGAGGAGCAGCTGCTGTCCTTTGCTTAAAATGCCCCAAAGACGCCACAACTAACCTCAATAACACGCTCTGTGCTTTGTCAAGCCATGCCTTTCTTCCTTGTTAGATAAAGGATCTAATGGACAAGGATTTTGATAAACTTCACGAATTTGTGGAAATTATGAAGGTAAGCATTACTTGAGTGCCTTCCATGGACCAGTCATACTGGAAACTGTGGAAGAGATACCAGCAGACCCTGCCCTCCAGGAGCTTATTATCTGCTAGTAGTCCCAAATTCCATTGCAAGACAGAATTGCAAGCCAAATACTTAATTGGTTGTTTGCTAGTTAGGGGCTTAGAGGCGTGAGAACTGAATGAGAGTTGGAGTAAGCAGCGAAGTCCTTACAGAGAAAGTAAGTCTCAAGCCTTGAAGACTGCATCGGAAGCTTAATGCAAATCTCATCAAGAGCCCAATAAGATTCTTTTTTAACTCAAAAAATTACTAGGATGAACTAGATTCTAGAGCAGTGATTCACAACATGTGGTGTGTTTCAGAATCGCCTGGAACACTAATAAAACAGAGCCTGGGCTCATGTTCAGATGGTGCTGGGCCCTTGTATTTTAGACAAGTTCCCAGGGGAAAGATTGAGAGGCACTGATGTAGAAGCATGAACTGGCAAAAGCAAATAGGTACCCATTTTTCAAGAGCTGTAAGGGGACACTAGCCTTACCAGATATCAAAATTCACTATAAAAACAAAGTTATTAAATCAGTCCAAGGATAACCAAACACATGAATGAAATGGGATAGATAACGCCTCAACAGCCTCTCTGCCTGGGATGTAATGAGAATCAGTTGTGAGAATTTTAAAACTCTATTTACTGACACCCTTTCCCGGAGGAACTGAATAAACATCTCCAGGGTGGGCCGGAGTTGCTTAAAACTCCGTTTTGATTCAGATGCTTGCCCGTGGATGAGACCCAGGTCCTAAACACTTTAGCAGCAGTTACTAACCTTGGCTACACATTAGAATCACCTGGAAAGGCTTTCACCTACGCCCTCCCCATGTCCAGGCTACACCTCATAACAATTAAGTCAAAGCTCTTAGAATGAGGTCCAGGCGCCAGTGGTTTTTATTTGCCCAGGTGATTCCAGTGTATACTCAAGGTTGAGAACCACAGCTCTATAGAATTTACAATATGATAAAGGTGATTTTTTGATGTTAGTGAGAAGGAAAGGATTAGGTATTAATATTAGAAACATTGTTTGACTATATGAAGGAAAACCTTAAGCCACGTAACACTGTAAAGTTAAATAGTCTATGAAGTGATTTTAAATAATAAAAACCAATAAGAAGAAATTTTAAGTAAATATGTAAATGGAAGTTCTAAATATAAATACAATGGAAGCAATTACAAAGGAAATATTGATATATTTAGCTATGTAAGATTTTTTAAAAGAATTATGACACAAAAATCATTTATATTTACAGAATTAAAAAAACAGTTTGGGGGGAACATATTTCCACAAATGTAAGCACAGAAAAAAGGTTTTTATCCATAACATGTAAAGTTCACACAAATCAATAAGAACTAAGTAGGAAAATAGACAAGAGTGTGAACAGACAATCCACAGAAGAGAATATAACTAAAAAGCAATAAACATATTAACGAAGGCCTGACCTCATAATTAAATACATGCAAATGAACAATTATTGTTACACTCAAATAAGCAAATTTTTAATTTATGACAATTATAGTACAAGACATAAATGCTCTTATGCTGTTAATTAGAGTGCAAATTTGTACAAAACTGGAACATTGTTAGATACTAGACATAAAAAAATCAACCTCTTGATTTATCAATTTCACTTCTCAGAATTTAACCTATGAGAATAATCAGAAATGCCATCATGGGTATACATAAAAAGACGTTCATCACAGGATTATTTGTAATAATAAAAATTTGGAAACAACCTCAATTTTCAACAGTAGGGGAATAGCCAAATAAATTATGAAATATTTATATAATAAAAGTTAGGAACTATTAAAGAAAATGTTTAGAAAGAATATTTATAATGAGAACTAAAAAAACAAGATGCAAGTAATATACATAGGCTGATCTCAGCTAGGTTAAAAAAAAAAAAAAAAGTAAGTAAATATACGGAAAAAAGACTGGAAAAAAATATGCCAAAGGGGTTCATAGCAGTTATTTCTGGATGAGAATATTCATACTTTTATATCCCTCTGTGTTGTCCAAATTTTCTACAAAGGACATGCATTAATTATTTCTCTGTTAAAATCCAAACAAAGTAAGTGTTTTGTTGGTGGGGAGGCTGGGTATGGAAAGGCATAAAGGAGGCGATTTCAGGCAGGGGAACAGCTTGAGCAGGGCAGGAGGCAGGAGGAGCTATTGTATATGGTGGTCAGCACGGGGATCAGTCATGAAGTGGGACCACTGGGGGAAACTGGGGAAAAAAAATGAATGGGCACAAAGGCTGTAGGTAATGATGGCTTTTGAAAGACATGCAGACAAGCTAGGACTTGGTTCTGTGAGCAGCAAGAGGCCTCTGGAGATTCTTAATCAAAGAACATGCTGGGAGCAGCACTTCAAAAAGTTTAGCCCAGCAGGTGTTTGTTCGCAAGGCTGCCTGGGCGGGGCCCGGGGAGCAGGTGGAGATGCCTGGCAGTAGCAACACCAGAGCTGGACCAGGTGTAGGGAAAGAAGGAAAAGATAAATCTGAAAGATGCACTGAAGGAAAAATAACAGTTCCTGGTGACCGATTCAGTACGGAGACTGAAGTCTCGAGAGGCAAGCATCCGTGATGACACCAAATTTTAATCTGGATGATTAGAAGAAAGTGGTGACAATGACAATGCCAGTGGGGAGATAGAGCTAGCTTGGGAAAATGAAATCGGTTTGGAACATGATGATTTTGAAGGGGTACATGTTGGTGAAACATGTAAGAATATGGGACATTTTGACTCTGATGTTTTGGACCTAGGGGACATTGACTTCAAGGATATTTTGACTCTATGAATACAAATATTTTATTCAAATTTGTATTAACATTTAAAAATGCTTTTCAAGAAGGTATTTTATAAAATCATCTCTATGCAGTGTGATTTCTTGATCAATTTTCTATCGTACATCAATTAAACTGTTACCAAATCTTTCATTTTTAATGAAAATTATTTTATTGGAATAAATTCCTTTTATTTCTATTTTATGACAACTCAAACCTGTTTTTGTCTGTAACAAATATTGTCAATTATGGCTTCTACCATCTTAGAATGTCCACTATTTCCATTCGATTTACCCAGGTCGAATTTTATAGATCAAAACTTTGTCAAAATTGTATTATTCTTTCTGTTCTGAGTGAATAATACATGTGATGTATCCCTTTAGCTGCTGTCAGTTTTACTTGTTGTTGACCATCTTTGCCAGGAATTAGGTAAAAGATGAAGCAAACACAAATACGTAGGATCTGGGTGCATGGCAAGGGTCAAAACATTGCAAAGTGTCTTTGGGGTCACAAGATTGGTCTTCTTGGTTCCATCATTTTATAGGCATCAAACCAAGACAAGCATTGGTTTTATCGAAAGTGTGAGATCAGGTAAAACAGTAGCTGGCCTCTGGCTCACCTAAAGACTTCGGAAAGTCCCCTAATGTCTCTGCCTGTGCTTTTGTCTCATTGGGGAATGGGGATGAGGAAGGGGAGAAGCTGTATATGTCATGAACACTCCAAAAGCCACCTCACCCAAGTCTAGCGAGGATTCTTGAGGAAGTAAGACGCAGAATGGTTTGCAGAGAGGCGGGAGGAAGGTATTTCCAAAGCCCTTCAAAACGCAGATGCTAGTTCTGAATTCTCTCTTGAAGGAAATGCAGAAAGATATGGATGAGAAGATGGACATTTTAATAAATACACAGAAGAACTATAAGCTGTAAGTGTAACCTGCACTCATCTCTCCTCATCCCTAAAGGGTCTCCTCCCTTCCCTTTGTTGAATCCCTTTTGGGTTCAGAGGACACCCAGACTCTTGGAGGAATTGTCTTGGCTCCTACTGCCCCTGTGACTTGGAGTCAAGGCCTTCCACGGCCACCTGTGTACTGGTTATCTCCTTGTCATGTTGGAAAATGTCTCCCCAACTCTCCGCCCCTCCCTGGCCCTCCTCCCCCAGCCCCCTTAGAAGAGCACCAAAGGAACAGCAGGAACTCAGGCTGATGGGAAAGACTCACAGAGAACCACAGCTCAGGCCCAAGAAAATGGATGGAGCGGGTGGAGCCAATGGAGCACCCTGTGCTCTTCACAAGAAGACGATGGCACCACAAAAAAAACAGGGCTCACTGGATCCCCTTCATGAGTGCGGGCCCTGCTGTGTAAGTGAAGCCCTGCCCGAGCCCAGCACTGGCGCCAGGCCCCTGGCTCCTGCTCCCTGGTGACTTCCCCGAGCTTGTGCTGTATCATAGTGAAGGGACTTCTGGGTGCGCCCGAGCCTGCGCCCTCCCTGACCTGCCTTGCCTTCTATGCCGGTGGCGCCTCCTTAGCTGTGACCGTGCAGCACTTGCCCCTGGATGCGCCTGCCCGCCGGCTCCACCCTCTTACTCTGTCCTTCCCTTTAGCAAGGGCAGATGAGGTTCCTCGCAGGCTGCCTTCCTTGGACCAGGGGAAACTGATCTTTCTTGTACCGTTTCTGTCCTCTGCAGGAGAAATGTTTGTTGTGTGCTCTAAAGAACAACTACAATCAGGGGTAGGTAGAGCCATACGAGATGTGCCTTGTCTCAGTTGGGTGCCTTGTTTTGCCCAAGGCCATGTGCTCCCAGCCGCATTCACATCACACCCCTCCTGAGGTTACGCAGGGAGTAGGGACTGTTAGCAGACGCTGCCACCCAGCACACTCAGTCGTAGAGGATGTGGCACCAGGAAGGAGGACTTGGGTCGCCCAGCCTAGAGGCTGCTGCCCGGGGCTCCCACGGTGGGGAGGGTGCACCACCAGCGGCGGAACTGACCTTGCCTCAGGTCCTGCCCTTTCTCCCCATCCAGCGGGAAATATTCACACCAAGTCTGGGCACCCTTTTCACCCTTGGCTTCTGGAGCTGCCTTCTGATTTATCTGTACCTCAACCCCAGTGACATCGAATATGTTTCCAACCTAGCGCAGCCGCAGAACCTACCAGCAGGTCCGGTTCATCACCTCCCCGCTCCTTAAGCTGCACAGTCAGGGCTTCTTGTCCTCTTAAATACCACCCCGACCCCAGGCCTCCATTGGAGATTAAAAGCCTTCATTCAAAGCCAAAGGGGATGTCATGGTTTTGAGTTCCAGTCCAAAACTCGAGTATGTGGAGGTCGATTCTTTTTGGTTCTGTATCAGGGTATTTCAGACTCCAACACTTCCCCCTGCTTCCTGATGGATTGGTGGGAAATTCCATCTTAGTCATCTTAGGGTCCTCCCAACCACCAGCTCCCTCCATTCTACCTGGGTCTGCAAAGGTCCCAGGTCAGAGCATGGGGAGGGCCCCTGATGATAGCAGACATCAGTCTGTGTGGTCTCAGGAGAGACCCTGCTGCCTGGCCCGCCCACTCGCTCCCTCCACGTAATCAGCTTCCACCTGTGCATGGGGCCTGGGTGTCTTGGGTGATGCAGGGAACCCCTCGGCCTTGAGTTCTGCCTGCACCACACCCCTCTGAGGTCTTGTCACCAAGCAGGACTCAGGTCCCTGCTGCTCATAGGAACTGGGTGGCTTTCTTGGGTTCTGGAGATCTACCCTTCTCACCCCCTTGAAGGTTTCCTCTCCCTCCCTCCACCCCCAAAGGGAACCTTCCTTCAGAGGCCTCAGGCCTTTACAAAGGTGGAGAGGAGCCAGTGACCACCCAACCTTCTGTGGGCCACGCTGCGCCTGCCCCAAAGTCCCAGACTGAGGGAAGGTGAAGCTTAACTGCCAGCTTGAAATGAGAGTAAAGAAGATACAGAGCAAACAGTGTTTCAGAAACTATCCTGCCCTCGGTGTGATTCTTTGGCTTCAATTTGAAGGAGGAGGAATTATGGGATTTCATATTTTATTTCACACCAGTTCCTCCTTGTTTCATCTCTTCGCTAAGCTGGCTGCTTCTACCATCTAATAAATAACTGGCCAAGTTCTTTTTTTTTTTTTGGAATTTTATTATTATGGTTAATTTTGTGGGTTCATAGTAAGTGTATATATTTATGGGGTACATGAAATATTTTGACAAAGGCATGCAAGGTGAAACAAGCATGCCATGGAGAATGGGGTATCCATCCCTTCAAGCATTTATCCTTTGAGTTACAAACAATCCAATTACTCTGTAAGTTATTTGAAATGTACAGTTATTGACTGTAGTCACCCTGTAGTGCTGTTAAATAGTAGGTCTTATTCTATCTTTTTTTCCCCTTAACCATCCCTACCTTGCCCCCAAGCCCCCCACTACCCTTCTCAGCCTCTGGTAGCCATCCTTCTACTCTTTGTATCCAGGAGTTTCATTGTTTTCATTTTCAGATCCCACAAATAAGTGAGAACATGTGATGTTTGTCTTTCTGTGCCTGGCTTATTTCACTAAACATAATGATCTCCAGTTCCATCCACATTGTTGCAAATGACAGGAGTTCATTCTTTTTATGGCTGAATAGTCCTCCATTCTGTGTGTGTACGATATTTTCCTCATTCATCTGTTGATGGACACTTAGGTTGCTTCCGAATCTTGGCTATTGTGAAAGGTGATGCAACAAACGTGGGAGTGCAGCTATCTCTTCAATATGCTGATTTTCTTTCTTGTAGGTATATACACAGCAGTGGGACTGCTGGATCTATGGTAGCTCAATTTTTAGTTTCTTGAGGAACAACCCCCAAACTGTTCTCCATAGTGGCTGTACATTCCCACCAACAGTGGACAAATATTCCCTTTTCTCCAGGTCAGGTTCTTAATGGCTGCAAATTGATGAGCAATGTATTTGGTGCTTCAGATAAACATTTAAAAAACAAAACTCAAAACACATGTAGGCCTTGTTTACAAGGAGCTTATAGCTTTAAAGGTGAGACAGCAAACATGCAGAATAACAATATGGACAGTGTAGAAATAAGTACAATAATCATAAGCATGTGATGAAAGCAGAAATGGATCAGAAATGGGGAAAAGGAGAAGGGTGGGCAGAGCTCTGTATTAGTTCCCTATTGCTGCTGTCACAGATCACCACAAATTTAATGGCTTAAGACAACAAGAAATGGGCCTAACGTGGATCTTATTAGGCTCAAATCAAGGTGACAGCACAACGGCATTCCTTCTGGAAGCTCTAGGGGAAAATCTGCTCCTGGCCTTTCCTGCCTTCTGGAGGCCACCTGCCTTCCTTGGCTGATGGTCCCTCCCATCTTCAAGGCCAACAATGGCCGTGGGATCTTTCTCGTGCCTCATCACTCTGACACTGACTCTTCTGCCTCTTGCTTCCACGTTTAAGGACCCTTGTGATTACACTGAGCCCACCTGGATAATCTGAACTAATCTTTTTATTTTAAGGTTAACCAATTAGCAACCCTAATTCCCCTTGGCCATGGAACATAACATATTCACAGGTTCAGGGACTTACAACATGGACATCTTTGCAGGATGTTATTCTGCCCATCAAAGGGGACTTCCCAGACCCTGTCCCTTGACTATCAAGCCTCCAAACACTTGGGAACACTACACTATTCAGTTCTGTGCTGTGGTGGTTTTAAACTAGGCCCACAAATTATTTAATACTCCTTTTATACTCTTTCCTTCAAGAGGAACCCAATTCCTCTCCTCTTAACTGTGGGCTAGACAGAGCGACTTGCTTCTAACGAATGGAACGTGGCAGAAGTGATGTGTATTACTTCTGAGATTAAGTCATAGAAGACATGGTGGTTTCCATCTTGCTCTCTTTTGGACACTCATTCTGGGTGAAGCTGGCTGCCATGTTGTAAGGACGCCCAAGCAATCCTGTGAAGAAGGCTACATGGCAAGAAATTGAGGCCTCCTGCCATTAGCCATTTGAGTGAGCCATTTGACTTGGAAGTGAATCCTCCAGCCCCAGTAGAGCCTTCAGATGATGGCAACCCTGGCTGACCTCTTGCCTGCAACTGCCCGAGAAGATCCTGAGCCAGAACCGCTCAGTGAAGCTTCTCCTGGACACCTGGCCTGCAGCAGCCATGAAATAATAAATGCTTGTTGTTTTTAAGTTGCTAAGTCTTGAGGTAATTTGTTACTCTGCAAGAGATAAGAATGTGTCTATCTCCTGTTCATTGTTTTAAAGACTTGAAACATTGAGATTTATATGGTTAAGCGCACAAATGTGCAACTTGGTGAATTTTTATATACAGATACATGACTGGAATTGTTCTAGAACACTTCCAGCCCCTCTTCCCAGCTCACATCTGCCCCATGTCCAGGTTACTATTATTCTAATCTCTACCATTATGTGTTATTTTGCCTGTTCTTAAAGCTGACATAAATGGAATCATACGTTATGTATTATTTTGCTCAAAATTGTACAACTCATGCATATTGTTTGTATATAGCAGTAATTCATTATTTTTTAACTGCCATGAAGTTTCTATCTTGTGTCTACCTCATAATCTATTTTTCTATTCTCCTGTTGGTAGTCCAGATTGTTCTTTAAAATAATCTAAGTAAAAGCCATTTTCCCAGTTGCCCTCTGTCCATGCTTCCCTATATTTAAACACTTACCTTAGTCCACAGCACCCGGTGGGTTACGCTGCTTCCTCTTCACTGAGGAGTGTACGAAAGGCCTGCCTGCCTCCCCATGCCCACTCTGCTTAGCCCTGAACATCTGTCCTCTGCCTGCTTTTCTCTTGAAGCTGCTCCCCTAAAGGAAGCTGGTCACCTCCTGACAGCCAATTCTATTGACTCTTCTGCAGCTCTTGTTCTTCTGATTGAGTTCCTGCTCTTGACCCTGGTGAGTAATCCATCTTCCTTGAATTCCCCAGCTTCCTTGACTCCTGTTCTTCTACCCCTAACTTCTTTTGTATCTCTCTTGGCTACTATTCCTCCATTGTCTTAGTAGTTTGGGTTGCTAAATCAAAATATCATAAATGGAGTGGCTTAAAAACTACAGACATTTATTTCTCACAGTCCTGCAGGCTGTAAAGTTCAAGCTCAAGGCACTGACAGATTTGCTTTCTAATGCAGGCATTTCCTGGCTCACTGTGTCTTCACATGGTAGAAGGGGCAAGAGATCTCTCTTTTATAAGGAGCACTAATTCCATTCATGAGGGCGCTGCCATCATGACCCAATCCCCCACCTCTAATACCATCCAGCCCCTTGGAGGTTAGGGTTCAGCATACAAGTTCTGAGGGACATAAACTTTCAGACAACAGCGTCTGCCTCCATTCTCAATATGGATGACCCCTAGGGTTTTCCCTGAATTACTTGACATTTTTCTAGGGACCTACTTCACTTGCTTCTTAGAGTTGGAAGGTAGAAATCGAGTCTGTCTCGCTCAACACAGCAACCCTAGAATTAACACACTGCTCAGTGAATGAGTATGTAGCGCTTAGTACCAACCCTCAGGATCAGAAGGTCAGAGCCAAACTGACACAGGCCCTCCTGAAAGAGATCAAACTGGCTCTGGAATCTAGAGTCTAGATTAATTTATTAATGGGCAAAAAGACAAATGAGCTGGAACAAAAAAAAGTCCATGTGACTCCAGAACCCAAGCCCTGGTCTTGTTCTTCATGTTCAGGAACACTGACTTCACGTTTCTTTCTTGATTGGGTGTCCATAATCATAACTTGACTGATGATCAAATGCCTCTCCCACCTCCTTTCTCATCAGTATTCACATGGCAGCTTGTTATTCCTCCCAGATAAACTGGTTGAGAAGGCAATGTAAATTTGTTTAAGAGGTACAAATGTCAACTTTGCTCTAAAGTACCATGAACTTGGCTGACTGCAGTGTCTCATGCCTGTAATCCCAGCACTTTGGGAGGCCGAGGCAGGCGGATCACTTGAGGTCAGGAGTTTGAGACCAGCCTGACCAACATGGAGAAACCCCATCTCTACTAAAAATACAAAAATTAGCTGGGCCTGGTGGTGGGCGCCTGTAATCCCAGCTACTCGGGAGGCTGAGGCAGGAGAATCACTTGAACCCGGAAAGCGGAGGTTGCGGTCAGCCGAGATTGCACCACTGCACTGCAGCCTGGGTGACAGAGTGAGACTCTGTCTTTAAAAAAAAAAAAAAAAAAAAAAAAAAGGCATGAACTTGAACAGTGGCCTCAAATCACGGTCCCTGGCAGGCGACCCCAAGCCTTGGACTCAAGCCCTGACCTGTCACCCAAGCTTGGATCTACCTGTTGTTTCAGGGCCTCATCATCCTGTCAACTTCAACACAGCCAAAACCAAACTCCCCCGTGTCCCCAAACCCTTCTCTGCCTGATTTGCTGACGGGAGTCCTTGTCCTTGCTCAGTTCTCTGATAGCTAGAGCACAGGCTGATTTCCGGCCAAAGGCTGGACCTCACCCCCCACAGGGCTTTCACCAGCCTGTCTGTTTGCCTGTCCACTTGGTGCCCTGGACTAGATATCCCTGGAGGAAACCTGGAGTGCTGTGGAGCTCAGAGTCCCCTGCCCTGAGCAGCTGGTCCCAGAGCTCCTTTGGTTATTTGGAGGATTTCTGAGAATATAGGTAAAGTGCCGGTTACAAAGTTTCCTCGATGGCTTCCTCCATGACGTATCTTTGATGGCTTCTTAGGGCCTTTCCTGAAGAGCTGAGGATGAAAAAAGAGAATGTGAGTTCCTTAAGGGCAGAGACTGTGCAGAATCCATCGATTGCGCCCTGCCCCTGCCACCTGATGGCTGCGTGGCTGTGGAGAGCATGCCCTTCTTCTGCCCTTGGTACCACGTTAGTCATTAGAGCTTTACATCTTCTCCATCGTCCACAGCAAATGAGCAACCAGGTCCCATGGAGCCTTTAACCATTTCCCATGTTTATTCCTGAATTCCCCCTCTCCCATACACACTCTAATCTTAGTGTCTGGGTCCTGAGCTATGTCCAGTAGCTTCTGACCCAGTGCCCTCGACTCCAGGAGTTTCTTGTCACAGCCTGGAATCCATTGTCCATGCCACTTCCAGAGATTTCCTCCCGAACTACTGCTTTACTCTGCAACTCACCCTCTTGCTCAAAAACCACCCCCAGGGCTGATTACTGATGGGATAACAGACACACTCTTTAACCTGCCGTTCAAGGCCTTGCATTTCTTATATTATTTTTCGCCTTTTCTCCCCCTGTTCCTATCTGTAAACCCTATACTCTAGGGTCCCAAATGTGCCCTTCACATTCCCAGGTCCATACCTTCACTCTCCTTCTTCTCTGAGCTCCAGGAATCTCCCATCATCCCCGCTGCACTGCCCTCTGCTCTAACATCTCCTCAGGGACCCAAGGACTAGGTCACTCAGCCGGGTAGAGGCGTTTCCCACCTTACTGTTCCAGCCCACGTATGCCTTTCCTCTCCGTGCAGATTGTCAGTTTCTAGAGGCAGAGCTTATGCTGTCTTCACCTTCATCCTTAGCATGGAAGTCAGAGCCCTGCACTTGGCAGGGGCTGAGGAAGTATTTTTTGGTTGAACTCTTGCTGCCTAGCCTGAGGTATTCACGTGTTGGCCCTCCTGACCCACTCCTGCCCTCTTGGCTCTGTGGCCTTGGGACTGTGGACATCCCCGAGGGTCCCTGGGAGCCAACAGGGGTCTCCTGTCACATGGAGCCCTCCGGGACTGTGCAGGTTTGGGGGAGATCCCAAGAAAATTCTCCATACTATCCAGGGTCCATCCCAGATCATGTCTGGAAATATACATACGTCACCGTGTCTGTGCCAGGCTGGCGGACGGGATGAGCAAGGCTGCCTCCCAGCCTACGGAGGTGCCAGTTTTAAGAACAGAAGCAAGGTCATCAGGGAAACCGAGCTGCCACGATCTGCTGAGGCACTATCTCCTTTATGGAAATGATGATGCAGCTCTAGTTCAGTGCTGAGGACTGGTGGCAGTGGTCTCTGCTGTCCCCATCCCTTGACCTTTCCCAAGCTCCCTCATGCCCCACTCCCACATCACCCAACTCACAGGTGACAGGACAGCTGTGTGAGTTTCAGGGACAGGGTTGCCTGGCTGTCAAAAAGCTGTTTCCTGTGCCCCTGGGGAGAGACCTGCAGGGAGCCACCACCAGACGTTCCTGCGGACACTGCGCGCAGGCCAGCTTTACTGGCAAGCTTGTGCTTTCTTCGTAGGTCTCAATGTCACCTCCTCTGGAACAGAATGATACTTAACTTTGTCTCTTTTCCTAAAAATACGATTCCTGTCCTGTGTACAGAGCCATGGGGGGCATCTCCCTGACCCAGGCCCCTACTTCTGTGCTCTGGGACCCTGCCCTCTCGGACAGAATCAGGAGCCGGTTGACTGGACCGGGGTGGACGCCCAACCCAGCTCGCCCAGTTGGATTCCTTTCCCTGGGGGTTTGGAAGTGGAATTTGAGGAGAGCTCAGTTGGCCCCAGAGCTGAAGATGTGTAACTGGGAGCTGGGTTGCCGTCTGCCACCATTAGCTGAAGATGCAGAAAAAGCTGATCTCTTGGAAGAGAAAACCAGTTCGCAGAAAGAGAAGAATCAGGTGGAGGAGTGGAGAGAAAGGCCCTGCAGTCCGGAGAGGGGTCTGCAAGAGCCAAAACTCTCTGGGTCCCAGGCCCTCTTGGTCCAGTTGTAGCTCCCACCTTAGCTCTGAGGGACTCCCTGGCCTCTGGACTGTATCACCCATTCCTGTTTAGGCAGAGTGGGCTTCTGTTATCACCAAACCAAGCCTTAACTAAGGCCACACAGAAGAAATCTTGGAGATGGTCCGATCAATCTCTTCCATTTACAGGTGAGGGGTTTGAGGTCCAGAGGCGTGTGGCGAGGCACCCTCCGCTGCGGCCAGGCCAGGACCACAGCCCAGGTTTTCTGGCTCCCGGCCCAGCACTTTGCTCCCTTTGCCCTGTGGCCCTCCGGGGCCAGCAGCTCTTTCAGAGACAGCAGGTGAGATAGGAGGAGCTCAGAGGTCGCAGCCAGCCAGATCCAGATACAAATTGGTGGATGCTGCAGATGAGTCACTTAGCCTCTCTGAGACTCAACCTTTTCCTCCAGAATGTGGGGGTGATAACATCTAAATAGGAGTGTTGTGAGAATTAAATGAGTATCTATGGAGGAATTAGATTTTTAAAAGACTGCTGTGTCAACAGTAACCATGAGGTCAGAGTTGCCTTTCCTGGATGAAAGGCCTTCAGTTCACAGACCCAGTTTCCTGACACATTGATTAACACTCATCATGGCCAGGCCTGCAATGAAATGAATTTTGATCTACCTTAAAAAATAAACAAATGACCTACAGCTGTTTTGAGAGGAGGCAGGAAATCAAACAATAGGAAAATGTGAGTGGTGTGGGGATCAGGACTGGCTATTCTAGAGGACGGGGTGGGTCCCTTGTAACACAGCATCTCACTCCTGTCAACCTGGTGACCAATGACAACAGAGTGAGGTGCAGTTGGCTCACCCCAGCCCTCCCACAGGTAATAGGTGCGCAGCCCCAGGCCCTGACTCATGCGGTCATCAGAGAAACATGAGGGTGAGTCATCTGGAAGCAATGAAGAGGGGAGGCCCAGGTGGAGGCCAGACTGTGTCATCCATCCCATCTCTGCCATGGCCCTGGCCCAGTGCCCACTTACAGCATTCCTTCTCCCGGGTCACAGGCCACAGGCCAGTCCAGAAGGTGGCTGAGGATGGGCTCAGGCATCCAACCCTTCTGACTGGAACCCAGATCCATCTCTCTTAAACTCAGCAGCTCTGAGGATCCCCCAATTCCATGGCAACGGGCTGCCCACCCACCTTCCCAAGGGGTGCTACCCTAACTTGCCACAGTCTAGTCTCAGCAAGCTGAAGCTGTCCTTTGAAAACGTAAGTTAGAACACGTCACTCTTCAGCTCAGAACTTTCCAGTGTTTTCCCACCTCTCACAGAGCAAAATGCAAAATCAGTGGTTCACAAAGCCCTACAGGATCCGCCCTGCTGCCTTCCCCATCCCTAACCCTGTACAATATTTCACTTGCACTTTCTAGTCATGCTGGTTTCTTTGTTTTTCTTCAAACACAGCACATACCCTCTTGCGTCAGGGCCTCTGCACTTACAAATACTGCCTCCGTCTCACCACCCTGCCACCACCACCACTAGAATTATCAGCCTTCCAGCCAGCCAGCTCCCTCGCCTCCAAGTTACCTTCTCAGTGGCCCCCAGACCCAGCATTCCTTATCTTTCTTACTCTGCTTTATTTTTCTCTCCAGCACACTCATCACCAACTCACATACTATACAGTTTACGTACTTGTTTATTGTCTGTGTTTTTCTACGAGAATGTAAGCTTTTTGAGCGTGGAGATTTTGTTTCTGTCACTGCTATATCCCAGGTCCCAGAACAGTGCCAGGCACATAGCAGGAGATCGATAAGCAGCTGGTCGAAAGGCCACATGGATGTCAAGAGACTTACCACCTACTGGGCACTGAGGGTTCTGGACTAAGAGCTTTTCCAATATTATTTATTTCATTTTTTTTTTCTTTCAAGACAGAGTCTTGCTCTGTCACCCAGGCTGGAGTACAGTGGTGTGATCTCTGCTCACTGCAACCTCCACCTCCTGGGTTCAAGCAGTTCTCCTGCCTCAGCCTCCCGAGTAGCTGGGATTACAGGTGCCCACCACCACACCCAGCTAATTTTTGTATTTTTAGTAGAGACAGGGTTTCACCATGTTGGCCAGGTTGGTCTTGAACTCCTGACCTTGTGATCCGTCTGCCTCGGCCTCCCAAAGTGCTGGGATTACAGGCGTGAGCCACCATGCCTGGCTATTTATTTCATTTTATACTTATGATAACCTGTGAAGTCCCTCTGTCATTCTATGAAGCCACTGAAACTGTCATTCTTGCCATTTTATACAGGATGAAACAGACTCAGTGAGAAGGTAATGAACATAATCTGTCCAAGGTCACAGGATAAGTGACAGAGCTGAAATTCGAATCCTAGCATTCTGACTTCAGAACCTGTTTCCTCGACACTCTGGCTCCTCTCGATGTGGTCCCCGGCCCGGCAGCATCAGCACTGCCTGGGAGCCTGTGGGAGATGCAGCATCTCAGGCTCCATCCCAGACCTACTGAATCAGAATCTGCATTTTCACAATACTTCCTGGGTGAGCCCAGGACGCACTGAAGTCACCACTATAAGCAATGGGGTCTGCTGTATGGAAAACAGGGGGCCTCGCTCTCAACAAGGGGCTGCCCACAGCCTGGGGATTATTCCCCTGCCATTACCGCTCCCTGCCCCACCTGGGCGCGCTCCCCTATCTGCTGTTGCAATCCTGAAAGAAGGCTGAAAAGGGCCTGCTGCAGGTAGTGAGGCTTTAGGCTTCCTCTTCAGCTGCCCGCGGGCCTCTGTGGAAGGGCCACATTTCGTGTACATAAGGAAGGCTCAGCCCCTGCCTCTGTGGCAGCCAGGCCTGTCATGGACAGGGCTGTTGGAGAAAACGCTCCCCGTTCACGTAGGGAGCAGCAGGCAGACAGCCAGTTTGACATCAGAGGTACAGCGCTGAGCCTGGGCGAGAAGCCATTTCCACTCGACACTTCTCAGGCACTTGGACCAGGAAGGCTGTTAAAACAAAAGCAAAACCTACTCTCCTGTAGGTTATTAATGCCTGGGAGCCACCCTGACACTCATTTTATTACCAGGAGCCACCTTTGGTCTTGACATTCACTAAGGAGTGGACCTGGAATAAAACCAGAAATCCCCGTTCCCAGCCTGCCCCAAACCCTCCAAATCCAACGGCGCTGTATGTATAAACTCGGGCAGGCAAAAGTCGACTGTGAGAACTCGCCAGCAGAGGGCGCTGTGGCCCCATCGGTCCCTGCCCACTGAACTCTCCAGAAGGAAAAGCGGCAAGGATGCAAACAAGAAAATGAGACCAGACTGGAAGTCTAGACCCTGCGTCCCACGCGGTCCCACCATGGCTTCGTGTTTGGAATTTTCAGGGAACTCAGGAAGACTGGCACTGCTGATCTGTGCCTACAGGAAAGCCAGTGGCCCCTCACAGAGGGATCAGTTCCAGAAGGACACCCCAAATCCGGTATTTGGAACTCACAATAAAGGGACTTCATTCATTTATTTTCTTAACTAGCATTTGTTGAGCACCTGCAATGAGCCAGGTACAGCGCTGGAAGAAATGTTTTTCCCTAAAATCATGCTGTGACAATGGTTAGATTCCAAGGCTGGCGGCACCCCCCTCCCCCGCAAAAACAAAAACAAAACAAAACAAAAAACACCTTTTTACATCTTGAGAGAAAATGGAATGAGACTATTTTCTGTTCTAGGGTCAGACAAAAGGAATAGGGGAAGCACAGTGTGGAGAAGAAGAGAGAGAAAGGAAGACAAGTAGGAGCGAGAGGACTGGAGAGGAAGAGAAGCTGGGTTTCAATCCCATTGTTGTATATATATTTATGATTATTTCATTATTTTTCCTCCTGAGTAAAAAAATAGTACTGAGTAGTTGGGACTACAGGTGCATGCCAACCTACCTGGCTAATTTTTAATGTTTTTGTAGAAACAGGGTCTCACTATGTTGTCCAGGTTGGTCTCAAACTCCTGGCCTCAAGTGATCCTCCTGCCTCAAGCCTCAGCCAAAGCGCAGGATTGCAGGCGAAGCCACTGCACCCGGCCCTGGTGTATGCAAAATACTGAACCATAAAAGGTTTGGTTTTGGCATCATCCTGTTTCCCTTTCTAGACCCGGATCCAGGACTTATCTCTGCAGAGCACAGCATTGTGTGACGTGCCCCAAAGCCCCCGTGTGTCTGCAGCTGCTGCTCTTCCCAGCTCAGTGTTAGTAGAGCTCAGTCTGTTAAAAGAAAGCACCCTGATATGTGACAGACCAGCCCTCTCAGGGACGTTTGCACATCTTTTTTTTTTTTTTTGACTGAAACAAATGTTTTTGTAGAAACAGGGTCTTGCTCTGTTGCCCTGGCGAGAATGCAGTGAAACAATCATGGCTCACTGCTGCCTCAACCTCCTGGGTTCAAGTGATCCTCCTGCCTCAGCCTCCTGAGTAGCTGGGGCTACAAGCACAAGCCCAGCTAATTTAAAAATATTTTTTATTGTAGAGACGGAGATCTCACTATGTTGCCCTGGCCAGTCTCCAATCCCTTTTGAGCTCAAGTGATCCTCCCACCTGGGCCTCCCAAAGTGCTGTGATTATAGGTGTGAGCCATTATACGCAGCCTGTTTGCATCTTTTAATGAGTACCCAAATTAACCTCTAATTGGTAAGTTCCCAGGCAGTGGGCTGGAGGGGATTGACAATTTCAGGCTGTGCTGAGGATGGTATTTGGAAGCAAGGCCTGAGTACCAGCAGGGGTGGGTAGGGGGTGGTGCTCTCACAATCTCTTAAAGGAGCTGGCAGGAGCAACTTCTGAGAGTTAGGGGCTGGGATGGAAAGGTAGGGGGTTTTCAGATCGGGTAAATATCTCTAGCAGTTTGAGTGATTTCAGTGTCATTCTGCATATGTGCTTGGGTGAGGCCAGAGAGAGAAGGTCAGTTCAGGGAAAAGGCTGGAAGCCAGAGAACTGCTGAGCTGGGAGAAAGGCCTCCAGGTAATGGGGCCGCGGCAGGCCTGACTCTCCAGGGGCCACCACCTGAGAGCCCTCCCTGGGTAGCACGGTTCTCCAGCTGGTTCTCCAGCATTTTGCCCCACAGAACAGATGGCTGTGCTGCCAAATTGCCCACACAGCAGTTCCCTGCGGTCAGGAGCCTTGCTCAGAAAGTCCTGCCTCAGCGGCTGTGGGCTGGGCTCCGGGGGCCTGGGTCTTTCCTAAAGAGCCTGCGGTAGGAGGTGAGCAGAGCCTAACAGACCCGGGGAGGACAGCTGTGCTAGGGCCATGCAAGGACAGATTCCTTTCTCACCGCAAGCCAGGTTTCCCCATGGCACTGCATGCTAAAGTCCTCCACTAGGAAGAAACTTAGTCATCGTGCACGTGGTTCCCCTCCTCTGCCTCCCAGGGGATCCCAATTAAGAAGCCCACCTGCTTGCTGTTCCTTTGAAAAGTTCTGCTGGCTGTGCAGGAAGCGGGGCAGGGGAAGAGGAGAACTGCCTGCTCACCAGGCCTCTGTGGGACCACAGGAGAATCTGGGTCTCTGTCCTGCAGAATGTAAAGCTGGGGTTGCCCTGCCTCAGCCATTGTGCCTTTGCTAATGCTGCATTCTCCAGTGGAAGCATTCCTTGGATCACCTCTTAATGCCGCCCATCAGAATTAATCCAGAGTGAGAGAAGTCAAAATAGGGTTACCTTTAGAGTGCAAGGATGACAGGGAGGATTCTAGAGTGCCGATGCCCTATTCCTGATCTCATGACGGGGATATGGGTGTGTACTATGTGTAAAAACTCACCAAACTGAATATGTCAAATGGTGACACTGCTTTGGAAAACAGTTTGGCAGTTCCTCAAAAATGGAACATGGAGGCCAGGCACGGTGGCTCACACCTGTAATCCTAGAACACTGGGAGGCCAAGGTGGGTGGATCACCTGAGGTCAGGAGTTCGAGACCAGCCTGGCCAACAGGGTGAAACCCCGTCTCTACTAAAAATACAAAAATTAGCCAGGCGTGGTGGTGAGCACCTGTAATCCCAGTTACCTGGGAAGCTGAGGCAGGAGAATCACTGGAACCCGGGAGGTGGTGGCTGCAGTGAGCCGAGATCAAGCCATTGCACTCTAGCCTAGGCAACAGTGCAAGACTCTATCTCAAAAAAAAAAAAAAAAATTGGAGGGGTAACCTATGTCAGCCAGTTTTAACATCTGCATCTTATTTGTACCCTGATTCAAATTCTTTTTTTTTTTTTTTTTGAGACAGAGTTTTACTCTTGTTGCCCAGGCTGGAGTGCAATGGCGCCATCTCGGCTCACGGCAACCTCTGCCTCCCGCATTCAAGTGATTCTCCTGCCTCAGCCTCCCAGGTAACTGCGATTACAGGCACTTACCACCACGCCCAGCTAATTTTTGTATTTTTTAGTAGAGACGGGGTTTCACCCTGTTGGCCAGGCTGGTCTCGAACTCCTGACCTCAGGTGATCCACCTGCCTTGGCCTCCCAAAGTGCTGGGATTACAGGCACGAGCCACTGTGCCTGGCTCAAATTCTTTTTAATAATTCACATAGCACAGTTCTGAGACAACTGGGAAATTTGAATTCTAGGAATTAATTGCTAATTAGTTTTGCTGTGTAGTAGAATGGTGGTTAGGATACACAGGACGTTCTTTTCAAGTGATCTGCTAAAACATTCACAGATGAAATAGTATGATCGCTGTTTGAAAATAATAGAAGATGGAGTAAACTGATGGGTGTGGGGAAGGGGCTGGTTTAGCCATTGTTGGTGCAGGGGAGCGGGTAGGTTTGTAGTAGTTCATGATACTGTCCTGTCTACTTTTGTGTATATTCAAGTCTCCAAAGTTAATAAAGCTAAAACAAAGATATATATAGATCAAAAAAATATATGTGATGTATAACAAAGTATTTCTCCAGAGAAACAAATACAAACAAAATGAAACAGATTGAGAATCCATAATTATGTAAGAACAAGATCTTTCTCATCTCAGCCAGTTTTTCCATAACTAGGTTTTTTGGTAATGTGTGTTTCACCAGCTAAGACTCTCAATTCCTAGTCCAGAAAATTAAGCAGAAACTTACAAATCACTAAAACCCAAGGATAAAGAGTTGGATACAGAAAAATTTATGGAAGATTTTGGGTCAGAAATGAGCAAGTGTTCATACCAGAAGGTCCTCTACTGAAGGGATGAGCCAGGCTGCAGATGTGCTGGTGACTGAATTGGATATGAAAATAGCATATCTGTCCAGCATCCTCCTCCCTCACAGAATTGGATGGCAGAGCCCTGGTTCTCGGGATCATTGAACATTAAAACCACCTGGGGGCTGGGCACGGTGGCGCACACCTGTGATCCCAGCACTTTGGGAGGCTGAGGTGGGTGGATTGCTTAAACTCAGGAGTTTGAGACCAGGCTGGTCAAGATGGGGAAACACCATCTCTACAAAACAAACAAATAAAAATCCCACCTGGGGAGCTCTGAAAACATACGGATGCCCAGGCCCACCCTGGACCAATTACATGAGATCTCTGCAGGAGGGAGTCCTGGGGTTTCAGTGGTTTCGAATGTTCCCCAGGTGAGTCTAACCTGCAGCCAGAGTTGAGACTTGTGGTGTTAGGACAGGCAAGGTTGGGATTTAAGCTGGTGTGCCCATATTTAAAAACAGCTGGGTGAATGAGCTGGGAAAGGGTGGTAGCCATGGCTGGGTAAATGACAAATTGAGTTGATAGGTGAGACACTGGGTGTCACCTTTAGTCTGTTTGCTGTGAGTCACCTGAGGTCATTTGAAGCCACTGTGTCCAACGTGAGTCACTTCTCTCTGGGAGTCTGGGGTGTGGCTAAGATCCTAGTAGGCTGAAGGTTGGCTGCTTTGGACTGAGCTGTGGGCTCCTTTGCTGCAGGCTTTGGCAAGCGCATATCAAGTACAAGGATAAACAGCTGGTCAGCAGAAGACAGTCTGGATAAAGCTGGGGAGGGAAAAGTTGTGGGGTGCACGAAGATTGGCCTCCTGCTTCATGCTGGGCTGTGAGTCAACCCAAAATAACACCCAGCAGCTAAACAGGCAGTGCCAAGCCCAGATTCCATCTCCACGGCAATGAGATTCCTCCCCCAGGATCCGTGTCTAGCACTGAATAGTGACTTTCATCCCTGCCACAGCAGAAAGTCAAACTGGCTAATTGGCAGGGAACAGAGAGATTTAAAGCAAACGCGTCAGGAGCCACTGATCCCTGGCAACTGGGGGAAGGGAGACACGCAGTTTCTAAGCAATCGCAACACATTATGGGAAGCTGTGATTCAAGTTTCCCAAATTCTATTCTCAGGTATTAGTTGTGGCACAGAGCAAGGCCTCCCTCCCTGCAACTTCCTTCACACTCAGGTGGGTGGGAGGGACAGCTCGAAGCTGGGATGAGTGTTGCTTAACCTTTTGCCTGTCCAGCAGGAGCCGGTCACTTCCAGGCATCTTGGCCCAGAGGGAAGGTACTTGCACCCAACACGGGGTTTGTGGCTGAGCTGGCCTTGCGTCATGCCCTCCTTCTGCTCCAGGTGTGACCCGCACTTTGACCTCTTTGCCTGAGCCCCACCAGCTTTATCTGTTCTGACCACTGACCAGCCCAGCACTGCTCACAGCGCCCCAGCATTGGGGTCCCTCTTCCTTGGCCTCTTTCAGAAACTTCCCTTCTCAGGCGGCCTTCTCAGGTGTGTCCTGGGACCTCTGCCTCTCTGCCTCTGGCCCCAGAGTCCCGGCCTCACTTATCTGCTACCAGGCAATGAGAAGGCAAGGCTCTGTAACCAATCAGTTGGCCAGCCAGCCAAGGAGATATTGAAGACTCATAAAGAGCTTTGAGAGAGACATATTTGGGAAGTACAATCTGTAGGAGGCGGAGTGCTCTGGGGGTGAGGGGGAGGTGCAGGGGCTATGAACTCAGGACTGTTTCCTGAAGGAGGTGTGGCTAGGATGAGGTGAGAAGGATGAGCATGATATTAATTTGGTGGTGGGAAGAGGTGCTACAGGGTGGCTGAGTGTGTGGGGACCAGAGAAGAGGCAGGATTGAGTGCATGCTGAGAACACTCGTGGGTAGGGTGATACCCCCAAATACTTAACCACGGGCCCTGACCCACCAGAACCTGTGCCAGGTACGACCCTTAGCTGCTAGGTTGTGGGTACAGTCCTGGGAAAGGACCAGGAAAATGATGGGCAGGTGGCCACTGAGTTGGGGGTGGGGGTGGCTCAGGGCAGCGGCTGTTTACCAACCAGTATGGAAGTGGTTCAATGTTTTATTAACCATAAAGGACCCTAAAGAGTATGCACTAACAGAATCACCGCCATGCCCATGGGATGGAGCAGCGACATGGCTGCACATCCCACCACGAGATGTGAGCTCAGCACTCAGACACTCTGAGGGGATAAGCTGTGTACTTGTCTGCAGGAGGACACAGTCACGAGTCAGAAGCTGCCGTTTTCCTTTCTTGGAAAGGATGGTATGTTCCAGCATAGTGCAGGGGGCCCCTCAGGCCACCCCAGTCTTAGGGGAAGCTGAGCTGCCTCTATCCTTGCCCAGCCACTCCCAGCTTCCCCCTCTGCGGCCCTGGCCCCACCCAGGCATGGCTTCCACAGCGGTGTGGGATGGGGAGGCTCTCAGGCTCCCGTGAGTCTGACTCCAATTCCTGTTGGTCTTGTAAAGTCAGAAGAAATCCCAGTGATGACAAGAGTATAAAACAAGACTTGTCAAACTTCATTTTGAGCCAAGAAAATCACAGGATTGTCACTGGGACAGGGGTGGTTGTTGTGACCTCTGTAATTGGTCTGGCTGCCGCATAGTCGCTTTCGCTGGAAGTCACGAGACTTTGCTGGAAGTCACGAGACTTTGCTGGAAGGGAAGCTTTCCTCCCTCAATATGGAGGGCTCTGAGCTTCACAGGCAACTGCAAGGATCTGGCATGTGGCACACAGCAATGCTTCTATAGGCCAGGAATCCCACCTTCAGGGAACCCAAACAGAAGAAGAATCCCAAGCACTGACACTGTAGAGCAGAGCAAGGCGTCAGCTGCAAGCTCAGCACAGCCACTGCAGCGAGAGGTCTTGGTGGAAGCGACAGAGCTGACCTGGCTGACTCGTGCAGGCAATGAACATGGGGACACGTGCAGAACTAATCAGTCGGAAGGCTGGAGAACCGCATGGGGAAAATGGGTAGGTATCAAGGTAGGCTGGCAGCAGGAGATGCAGGCGAGGCCAAGCCGTGGACACGCTGTGGTTAGGATACCATGGCCAGGACTGCTGCCACAGGACACGGGATGCTACTCTCACAGATGATCTCCTGGCCTAGCTGCCATGGCCAAAAATAAGTTCTCTTCTGTCCCTGCACCTGAGCCTTCAAACCCCACTAGGCTGGGCAGGATAGAAAGGCTGCGAGCTCTGCAGGGGTCGGGGACAAGAGGGACACCTGGTTCCTTCCATTCCTTCCATTTCCAGAGAGGCTGATGGATTCCGGCCAAGAGTCACTGGGGAATCCTCCCAAATAGAATGGGTGCTGGAAGGTGGACAGCCAAAACAAACAAAACAATAGCAACAAATGCCCATTATATACTGGGGAAGAAATTATGTTGATGGAAACAATGGAATGAGCTAGTTTTGTCTTTAAACCTAGGAAATAAGGCCAGGCACAGTGGCTCATGCCTATAATCCCAGCACTATGGGGAGCTGAGGAAGGTGGATCACTTGAGGTCAGGAGTTCGAGACCAGCCTGGCCGACATGGTGAAACCCGGTCTCCACTAAAAATACAAAAATTAGCCAGGTGTGGTGGTGCACACCTGTAATCCCGGTTACTTGGGAGGCTGAGAATTGCTTGAACCCGGGAGGCAGGGGTTGCAGTGAGCTGAGATCATGCCACTTGCACTCCAGCCTGGGCAACAGAGCAAGACTTCGTCTCAAAACATAAAAACAAAAAACGCCAAAAAAAAAAAACAAAACGAAAACAAACAAACAAATAAACCTAGGAAATAGATGAATAACATCACCTCCCAGGTGAATAAGAGAGCAAAAGACTTTGTGGGTTCATCCTCTTATTCCTCAGGAGAACCATATCCAAATGAGACATGTACACAGGCAATACCTGCGGGGCGAGCTGTGTTCTACATAGACATTCAAAACTGTCTCAATTCAAAACCGTCTGGATTCAGACCCTCCAGAGGAGTGCAGCTCCTATCTCATGCGGACAGAGAGGGTGGGGTGATACATCAGAGGTCTGGTCAGGACTTGTGAGATGCAGTGAAATTTGATTGTGGCTGGTGGGTGAAGTGAGATTTGATAGAAATAGAATGGCCCATGCATATCCTCTGGGGACTCACAGACACCCTGAAATTGTATGCAAAATGTTGCATGTGTGCACAGGTACTTTTTCTGGAACAAGGTGAGAGACTTTATTGAATCCTCAAACAAAAGCAAGCACTGCTCTAGAACAATATCTCCTAAACACTCTCCTCACCTGACACTCCAGGGCTTGTCAGGATGCTCTAAAATATCCATTTCTGTCCTCATCCATTCATGCACGGCACTTAATCCCACTTCCTAGCCTTCTGTCCTATTCTCCTGTCTCCTCTCCATGCTAAACACGCCAGCCCCAAATGCTCCCCCTTGCCACCAGGGCCTGAGTCATACATCCATCTGCTGAGCTAAATATCTCTACTTGGATGTTTAAAAGGCACCTCAGCCTGAATTCATTCCAACTAGAACTCTTGATTCACACCCCCACGGAAAAACCCCATTCCTCCCCCGGGCTCATCTAGCTCAGTTCACAGCATTGTTCTTTCTGTAAAGCTGGGGAAGTGTGCAGTGGTGAAGCGCTGGGTCCAAATCCCAGCTTTTCCATTTGCTAACGGTGGGACTTTATGCAAACTGATTGAACTCTCTGGGCCTCAATTGCCTCTTCTGTAAAATGTGGGAAGTACTAACGCCTAGTTCATAGGAGTGTTATGAAATCTAAACAGTTTATGTGAAGTGTTTAGAGGAGCGCCTGGCTAACCGTATTAGCCACTGTTGTTCTTTTTTTTTTTTTTTTTTTTTTTTTGAGACGGAGTCTCGCTCTGTCGCCCAGGCTGGAGTGCAATGGCCAGATCTCGGCTCACTGCAAGCTCCGCCTCCCGGGTTCACGCCATTCTCCTGCCTCAGCCTCCCGAGTAGCTGGGACTACATGCACCCGCCACCTCGCCCGGCTAGTTTTTTTTTTTTTTTGTATTTTTTATTAGAGACGGGGTTTCACCGTGTTAGCCAGGATGGTCTCGATCTCCTGACCTCGTGATCCGCCCGTCTCGGCCTCCCAAAGTGCTGGGATTACAGGCTTGAGCCACCGCGCCCGGCCGCCACTGTTGTTCTTATTCTTCCAGTTGCTCAGGACAAATCCTAAGAATGATGCTTATTTCTCTTTCCCTCATGCACCACACCCAAGCCCACCAGCAATTCCTGCCCATTCCACCTTCAGATACAGATCCCAAATCTGACCTCCTCTCCCCATCTCTATTGCCGCCAGACTCGCCTGAGCCGCATGGTCACTTGTGGTGGTCTCCTAACTGCTCCCCCTGCATCTACCATGGCCCTCCTCCCCACACCAGCTGTCCAGGTGGCAGTCAAAGTGATCTTTCAAAACCCTAGGTCAGGTCATTGCTCCCCTGTCAGACTCAAGCCCATCACAGCCCTTGCTATGCTGAGAGCCCATCCCGCCCCCACCTCCACCCCGCCCTCCCCCCACCCGCCCCGGTGCCCTCTGCATGCCTCGTCCACCACTTCCCCTCCCTCCCTTTACTCTGGCCACTCTGAATGTCATTGGTCCTCCTTGAGCCCTCCTGAGCCCTCTGCCAAGAGTAATGCCAGAGTGGAGGCCACGGCTGAAGGCAGAGGTGTTGGCCTGGGGTGGAGAGGGGAGATTCCTCTGGGTGGGAGGTGACACTGGGCAGCCTTGGATGAAGTGAATACTGGGTGTGGGGAAGCAAAAATAAATAGAGAAACAAACGGATTAATTTTGCTTCTTTCCAGGGACTTGATTTTCTACAAGTGGTGCTCCAAGAGGCGCCTACACTTCAGCAGGGAGGTGAGCACCGTTTTGCGGTGGCCGGGCTGGCGAGGAGGTGCAGACCCCGGCCAGCTGGAGGGACTCTGCCCTGGTGGCATTCCCACTCCCACCTATTCGCAGGGCGCCGGGGAGGGCTGCAGGTGTTCTATTGCCACCCGGCTTGCAGCGCAAGGAGGGGAATCGCCTGGCCTTCCCCTTCTCCCCTGCCCCGCTTCCTTTCTCTGCTCCCACAGGTGGAAGTCACCAGCGGAAACAACCCTTCACCATTTGGAGGGCTGGGAGAGAGGGGCCACGAGGGCCCCGGGAGAGCCACCCGGGCTGCAGGCAAGGGGCGGGGAAGGGACCGAAGGGTGAAGGGCAAGGGGAGCTCAGGGAATGAACGAATGCTCCCGACTGATGTTTAACCCAGGACTCCGAGACTCCGACTGGTCACAGTCCTGCAGACCTCCAGGTCCTGCACCAGCGGCGCAGCGCTCCACTGGCCCGGAAAGCGCACACCGGGGGAAATGGTAAGTGCCATTGAAATGTCAGATGTCACCGTCTTCATCAGCACTCTTGGAATTACGGCCAAGGCTGTTTCTTCTTTTGCTGAGATTTGACTTACTCCCGGCAGAAGGACGATAGCGGCCTCGTCCCGAGCGTTTATTCAGCTGCAGTCATCGTTCTTGGTCTGTGTCCGGAGCCCCGGGTAGGGAGGGAGCGCAATTCCCGCTGTGTCCGCTGGGTGGCGCTGGCGCCGCGCCGTGTCCCGGGCTGAGGGGACACCGCGCTGCCCAGTCCGTGGCCGGACGCCCCCGCGCCCCCGCGCCCCCGCCCGGCCCCGCGCGCTGCAGCCGCCGCCTCTCCTCGGCTTCCTCTTGCTTTCCAGTAACTCTCCTCCTGGGGAAAAGGCTTCTCACGGAGCAGGCTCGGAGCCTACGGGGCTGGCCTCGGACTGGATGGGGGTAAGGGCGGGTGGCGGCGCTCGCGCCGAGCGAACGGAGGGCTCAGGCGGCCCGTGGTCAGGGCCGGGCTGCGGCCGCCGTATGGGGTGAGCGGCCCACCCCGAGCTCTGCGGCCAGGGCTCGCGGCTCTCGTGCAGATGCTGACGGGCGGGTGTGGGAGGGGGCTTCCCCGGGCGGGGCAACCGGAGGGGAATAGGTTGTGCAGGGGGAGGGGAGGCGTGGAGCGCCCGGCCTGCAGGCACTGGGCTCCGCCCTCCCGCCGCCTCCTATCCCTCCGGGTGCCTGGTGGCTTGGCCTCTCCTCCCGAGCTTCACGGATCCTGGCAGGAGCCAGCGCTCTCTCCATACTTAGGACTTGACCCTTCTTCCACACCCGGGCAGGGAATCATTTGCTCAATCCGAATTTAATTTTCTGCCTGTGAGAGGAGAAACTGGTGACAGTGTCGCATGGACACTGTCGGGGAAACCGAGACGCAGACCTGGAAGCTTGTACCAGAGGCCTTGCGGACAGCTTTGGAGCATGCATCTTAAGGCACACCACCTGTTTCTGCTGCTTTGGCACAGCCACGCGGCACCTAGGATCTTTCTCTGCACTCGGCAGTGGCCTAATCCGTGCACCCTCTGATGGTGTTGGAGGGAGCTGGGGAGCAACATCAGATTAATAGACCCTGGGCTATCTGTATGACATGCAGATTTCACCCTCTCATTCTTAAAGGGTGAAAGGCTCCAATTCAGAAAGGCGAGGATGGGGCCCAGGAATCTGCAATCTGCGTGTGTGTGTGTGTGTTTTTTTAATGGAGTCACTCTGTCACTCAGGTTGGGGTGCAGTGGCACAATCTGTGCTCACCGCAACCTCTGTCACCCAGGTTCAGGCGATTCTCCTGCCTCAGCCTTCCGAGTAGCTGGGACTACAGGTGCACAACACCACACCTGGCTAATTTTTGTATTTTTAGTAGAGACGGGGTTTCACCATGTTGGCCAGGCTGGTCTTGAACTCCTGACCTCAAGTGATACGCTACCTTGGCCTCCCAAGGTGCTGGCATTACAGATATGAGCCGCCATGCCCGGCCAGAATTTGCATTTTGTTGTTGTTTGTTTGTTTGCTTGAGACAGAGTCTTGCTCTGTGGCCCAGGCTGGAGTGCAGTGGCTCCATCTCGGCTCACTGCAACCTCTGCTTCCCAGGTTCAAACGATTCTCCTTCCTCAAACTCCCAAGTAGTGGGGATTAACAGGCGTGCACCACCATGCCTGGCTAATTTTTTTATTCTTAGTAGAGACAGGGTTTCTCATGTTGGGCAGGCTGGTCTCCAGCTCCTGACCTCAGGTGATCCTCCCGCCTCGGCCTCCCAAAGTGCTGGGATTACAGCTGTGAGCCACTGTGCCTGGCCTGGTTTGTTTTCTTAAATCCAGAAGTTCTGATTCGAACCTAAACTTGCCACTTCATTCCCAATCCTCTGAGCTTCATGAGCTCCAGATGCAGGGCTGTTAATCACAATTTCTTTAATTCTTTATAGCTCTTGTGGAATTAGAGGGGTAGATGTTCTTTTTGGGAAAAACATTAGAAAATGCCTACATGTCTTTATTGAAAGAACTTAAAAACAATGCATTTCTCTAGGGTTTATTCTCCCTCACGGCTCTCGACCTTCTCAAAATATAAAGTTGGCGGATTAATTATACTGAAAGTCTTCAGTTGGATATTTTATTATTGCATTTTTTAAAGTGTTTTGTAATTGCCCTGACAATGTAAGGAATGATATTTGTGAGGGTGAGTCAACAACACCTTCCCTGTTGGTGTCTGCCCTCTAATAACCCCGTGGGCTGGATCCCCAGCACCTGGAAGGAGTCATCATGGAACATTAATGAAGAGGAAGGCTGGTGCTGGCGCCTGGAACACTTCAGAGACAGAAAGCAGTGACTAGGCCAGACTGGCCCGTTGTTTTTGCACTTTGAGAGAGAAGTGAGAAATGGAAAATAGTCTCTTTGTCTTCTCAGCAAATGCAGCCTATGTATAGAATTTCTCTGACTTCCTATCTCTGAGATGCGGGCTGCCCAGTTCCGTGGAATCATGGCAAGCGAGAAACTGTCCTTAAGAGTTCAAGAAAATGAATATTCTCTCAACTCTGTGAGGGCCAGTGGGTTCCAGGCGAGACGAGACGAGACAACTTGGTGAGGGTCGTAACTGAGCCCCCAGTGCAATTAGAAGCCTCTGGATGGCCGGGGAGTGCACTCCAGCCATACTGGAAAAATTATATTTTGAAGTTAAATCTGGCAGTGTTTTTTCCGATATTTAATAGGCCTCGGGAAAGAGAATACATTTCCTTCTTTGTTCAGAGGGTGCTCAACTTACTGGAGTCATCTCTGCTGTGGCTTTATTTGCCAACAACAGAGAACTTGCTCTGCAGCAGCCCCAGGCTCTCTGGGGA
Organism: Macaca nemestrina; assembly: GCF_043159975.1. NCBI lineage: Eukaryota > Metazoa > Chordata > Mammalia > Primates > Cercopithecidae > Macaca > Macaca nemestrina. Next base: position 36,314,238 of record NC_092125.1, read on the forward strand.
CCCCACAGGCTGTGCAGATCCCCCACTCCAGAACCACGCAAGGAGACGGAGCAGGAGCACGCCCCATCTTCCAGGCCCGGGACAGCTGCTGAGCTCCAGGACACCGACTCTTGAAGGTTGATTTTGACTACCTACCAAGCACCAGCTGAACCAGTTCTGCTTGTGAGGGGTCTGCGGTGTTGTTATTTGCAGGTAAAGAAAGTGAGATGGAGGGAGGCTGAAAGACTTGGTGCCAAGTCACAATGCCCCGCCGAATGTGGCCCACCTGGATATCCTGGGTGCTTCAACCTCAGCAGCTCTCGGCAAGTGAGTGGGCAATGAAGGGTGGACGAGGGACATGGGAGAGCTAGCCCGGCTGCACAGTCCCAACTCTTCCCGCCACATCGCAGCTTCTGCAGTTGGAAAGCCAGAACAGTGATCTTCAGTTCGTTCATCAAAGGGCCAAGAAATGTGTCCCCACCTTCTCTGCTTCAATTCTGGTGGTCTTAAGCCAATTATTTCGTGCCCTAAACCAAAAAATAAACTCTACAGTTACAAACATCAACATTACATAGGACAGGATCTGGCCCACAGGTAAGAAAAGTACCTACAAGACAGCTGCATGGACCTGTGGGTGCATTTCCTGTTACCCCCAGGGCATCCCAGAATGCTGACAAAGAGAAAACTAAGGCCTTCGCACTCTGATTTGTTACATGTCATAACACCAAGCAAATGACTGAGGGGACAATTATGGGGCCCAGAGGAAAGTGCCTGTATCGTGTAAAGTCCAAAGCAACTTGTTTCAGACAAAACATTTTGCTTTGGAAACTGCTGAAACTTCCATGGCCCTTGAATATGGCAGAGATGATCTAAAAGTTTTAGAAGCCGTTCAAGTACCTGTGGTAGAGGCAAGTCATGGGAGTGGTGATCTTTAAGGGGCTTGTCTTTAGTTGGAGGGCCACACACAAAGCAGGGAGGCAGAAAACTGAGGTCTCCCCAGAGCAGGTTTCCAGACAAAAACTTAAAGAAAAAATGACCAAGAAAATACCTGATATAATTGACAATGCCATGAAATGAAAAGTTTATCATAAATTCTAATAAAAACTACAATGGGCTGGGCACAGTGGCTCATCCCTGTAATGGCAGCAGTTTGGGAGGAGGAGGCAGGAGGATTGCTTGAGGTCAGGAGTTTGATACCAGCCTGAGGAACAAAGTGAGACCCTGTCTGTATTTTAAAAATATACTTTAAAAAATATTTTTAAAAAACAGCAGATGCATATCCCTACTGCATTTGAGACCTGGTTTCGGTCCGGCCTCCTCGAGGTAAGCTCACGAGCAACACTAGAATCTCAGCTTTCTCTGTTCACTGATGTCATCTGAGGTTTTTCTTCTTCTTCGGGGTTTTTTTTTTTTTTTGGCGACGGAGTCTTGCTGCGATGCCCAGGCTGAAGTCTAACGGTGTGATATCGGCTCAATGCAACCTCTGCTTCCCTGGTTCAAGCAATTCTGCCTGAGCCTCCTGAGTAGCTGGGACTACAGGCGCATGCCACCATGCCTGGCTAATTTTGGTATTTTTAGTAGAGACCAGGTTTTACCCTATTGGCCAGGCTGGTCTTGAATTCCTGACCTCAAGTGATCCACCCAACTCGGCCTCCCAAAGTGCTGGGATTATAAGCGTGAGCCACTGCACCCAGCCCATCTGAGGTTTTTCTAATGTAGAGAATATACCATAGTGTTTTAAATAACCCACCCTCTTACATTTGACTGCACTCCCTTCTTCACCACACAGATTGGGGGCAGGAGCTGCTTTTTCAATGAGAAGAATGAACAGACCTAGTAGGCATTGCCTTCAGACCCAGGTAAGAGGAATCCCAGCCTTGGGACAGCAATTTCAAGGGCCAAGCCCATAGGCCATCCTTCTAGAACATTCTCTGCATAGCTAGGGCTTCATGAGTCGCTTGCTGGGTTTGTCCGCCCTGAGTGGACTGTGTTGTCGGTGTGCACACCTGTATTTCCATGGAATGGTCTTAGCCTGCTGCTATAACAGAATACCTGAGACTGGAAAATGTATAAACAATAGACATTTATTTCTCACAGTTCTGGAGGCTGGGAAATCCAAGATCAAGGCACCAGCTGGTTTGGTGTCTGGCGAGGGCTGCTCTCTGCTTCCAAAATGGTGCCTTGGGGCTGGGCATGGTGGCTGATACCTATAATCCCAGCACTTTGGGAGGCTGAGGCGGGCAGATCACCTGAAGTCAGGAGCCTGAGACCAGGCTGGCCAACATGGCAAAACCTCATCGCTACTAAAAATACAAAAAATAAGCCGAGCATGGTGATGCATGCCTGTAATTCCAGCTACTTGGGAGGCTGAGGCAGGAGAATTGCTTGAACCCGGGAGACAGAGTTTTCAGTGAGCCAAGATTGCACCACTGCACTCCAGCCTGGGCAACAGAGCAAGACTGTCTCGAAAGACAAACAAAAAACCAAAATGGTGCCTCAGTGCTGGATCTTCCAAAAGGGATGAATGTATGTTCTCGAATGACAGAAAAGACAGAAGGGCAGAAAGTGTCCAAACTCACTCCCTCAATCCCTTTTATAAGGTGCTAATCACTCCCTAAAGGCCCCACCTCTTAATACTGTTGCACTGGGGAGTCAGTTTCAGCATGAGTTTTGGACATTCAAACCACAGCATTGTGCCCACTCCTGTTTCACTGGAATGGTCAAGGCGCAGCTATTTGCAGGGTTCTGACAGAGCTCTGCTATGGAGCTGGGGTGTCCACATGCCTGTATGGAAGAGCTTTCATGGCACCGGAGCCTGGTGGGAAGAGAAGGGGGCTGGGCTATAGGCTGGGCACCAGGGACTATCACCTTGTGCCACTACATTTAGTGTGGAGTTCCAGAGAGGCCACAAATTCTGCATTTGAACTGGACTCCCCAGCCTCGTGTTCCTCTGCAGGATGTAAAAGGTAATGCCAGCAGACGGTGGCAGTGCTGGAGGCCCCTGGTGGGCAGAGGTCACCTGGCTGGAGTGGCAGGGGTGAGGAGATGCCTCCCAGCATAAGGAATGTGGGCTTCTGTTGGGTCTCTTGTTCCAGGCCCCACACATGTTCCAGGCAGCCTGGGTATGTCTTGGCCCACTCAATCCCTCAAAGCCCTGTTTAATTATCATCTTGCTGTCACCTATGTGGTGCCAAGAAACAAGTCACCAAAATAATGAAATGCCTAGCTAAGCTTAAAAACAAAACCATGAGGACTTTCTGGATAAATTATGAAAAACAAAGTGCAAACTGCAGGTCCCTGTAATGAATTAAAAGACTCTATTCCAAGAATGCGTTAATTTAAACAAGGGAGTATAAGGCAAAGGGGGGTGATTAGGAGAGGAAGGCGGCTGACATCGAACTGAATATACCAAGGTTCCTCCTCAAAAACAAGTGTGCATTATTTGTGGTGACCATTCTTGGTATTGTTCTATTGCTTTAAAACAGCATAAATACAAAAATTAGCTGCGCCTGTAGTCCCAGCTACTGGGGAGGCTGAGGCAGAAGAATCGCTTGAACCCAAGAGGTGGAGTTTGTAGTGAGCTGAGATGGTGCCACTGCACTCCAGCCTGGAGACAGAGCGAGACTCCATCTCAAAACAAACAAACAAACAAAAATAGCAACAACAACAAAAAACAGCATAGCATCATTCTTGTAGATGCCACTCATTTAATATATGAGTAAATGTACTTGGTTAGGCTAGATTGGAGCGTTCGTCTGCACTGCTTAAAAGAAACTATTTACTAAGAAAATTCGAAGGACAAACAAGTGCAAAGGGAATGTTAGGTTTAATTAAGAAATCAGCTCTTTAAAGGGCTTAACCAGAATAATTGTTGGTATGCAAGTGGGGCTGTGAATTATAAATGAATCATCCATTCTTTGAAGGATGATCTCTTCTTGGAAAAGGATCTCTTCTTGGAAGGTCTTGGGGAGCATTTTAAGTTGTTGAAAGCCAGGCACGGTGGCTCACGCCTGTAATCCCAGCACCTTGGGAGGCCAAGGTGGGTGGATCACCTGAGGTCAGGAGTTCGAGACAGCCTGGCCAACATGGTGAAACCCCGTCTCTACTAAAAATACAAAAATTAGCTGGGTGTGGTAGCATGTGCCTGTAATCCCAGCTACTTGGGAGGCTGAGGCAGGAGAATTGCTTGAACCTGGGAGGCAGAGATTAGTGAGCCGAGATCAGCCACTGCCCTCCAGCCTGGGTGGCAGATAATAATTACTGAGTCGTTTTAAGCCGGTAACATTTGTGAGATGTTTATTACATGCTAGTTCCTCAGTTCCAAGCATTTAGTCTTCACAACAGGCCTAGGATTGTGACCATTTTATAGAGAAGGAAAATGAAGGCCTCCAAGTGCCTTGCCCGAATTACCTAGCTAAATGCTAGGAAAGCAAAGACAGGTACAACAGGCTGTCCACCTCTAAGAAGTTTGCTACCCAGTAATTTTTAATGTAACTTCTCAAATCAGTTCAGGCCAGCTTCCTCTTCCAGCTCATCTGAATTTGGTGAGTTTCAATAAAATGAAACAATAAGAGAAACGTTTCTAAGCAATTAACTGTTGTCATGTATTATAATAGGAATGAGGGGGAGAGCTGTCTTATGGAATATTAAGTCTGTACTTGAGAATCAATTGCCTGAAGAACATTCTTATTTCCAGATTGTAACATGGTCTTTTTATGCCTGAACAATGACAAAAAAGAGTGATGATTTTGTAACAAAACCTCGGGGACGCTATTAACAAGTTGGCATTTTTAATTCATGTGGAAATGCTATTTTATTTATCAGAGAATTGTAGCAGTGGTGTTCATTTAATTAAGAATCTGATGTTGCGGGAGGGCAATTGAGTGAAGTTTATAATATCGCAGACAGACGTGTATGCAAACACAAAAGAAAATTGGTTAAGGATCTAAGTGCCAGCTTATTTTCCCTGAAACAGTTCATTTTTACATGATTTGTGAGCTGTTTCATAAAGGAATCATATAAGTATATTTTATCCTTTTAAAGATATTTTACGGTAAACTCATCTAACTAGTCATTGTACAAGGCTCATAAATAGCCAAAAAGAAAGTGCCTCTAACTTTTGGCAATATTGAAAGTGACTCTCTCTCTGTATTAGAAGGCAGTTTAGGATCTAATAGCTTTCCCAACTGCAAGTAAAGTAATGGCATATTCTAAATTATATGAATGACATCATGACATCATAAAACCAAAAAGGTGAAGAAAATAGGTTTGAATGAGAAAATATTCTGAGAAAGGTGGAGAATGGGAATCAGATATGGATTAGAAGGAGACAAGAGATTGGAAAGGTGACAGAGGAGAGCCCCCACTATTGGTGGCTATGCTTGCACCTTCACCAGGAAGTGTTGCTCACCTGTCCAAGCCACAAGGTCTGGTAATCTCATCAATCCAAGTGCCTCCAGGTGCATGTGCCACTTCCAAGGCCCAGCCTTCCTAAGCCACCTCACCTCAAGGTCTGGATACATTTGTTTACAGTATGCCCTTGTTGAGTGCTAATTGTGTGCCAGGCACTGGGCTGGGTCCTGGGGACACACCCATGAACAAGGAGAGCAGGTTCCTGGCCTCTGGGAGTTGACATTCTAGTCAGAGAAGACAGTCTGTAAACACATAGATAAACAATTGCAAGAGTTGCAGATGGCGATTTGTGCTGAGAAAATAAAGCAAGGTAAAGAGATTAAGTGTGAGAGAAGAAAAGGGGCTGTTTAAAGAGGTGGTTAGGGAAGGCCTCTCTGAGGTCAGGACATCTGACCTGGGAAGGAGCCAGCGATGGGAAGCACCAGGTGGGGAGGACACTCCAGACGGAGCAAGTACAAAGGCCCTGGGGCAGGAAGGACCCTGATGTGCTGGAAGAGGAGCAAGAGGGTGCCAATATCACTGAGCTAGAGAAGAGGAAGAAAAGTAGGAGAGGAAGATGAAGAAGTCACAGAGGTCAGGCCATGTGGGCCATTTAGGCATGGCCAAATGCTTGGATTCTCTTCCAAGGAGAATGGGAAGTCATTGGAAGATCTTTTTTTTTTTTTTTTTTTTGAGACGGAGTCTCGCTGTGTCTCCCAGGCTGGAGTGCAGTGGCGTGATCTCGGCTCACTGCAAGCTCCGCCTCCCGGGTTCACGCCATTCTCCCGCCTCAGCCTCCCAAGTAGCTGAGACTACAGGCGCCCGCCACCACGCCCGGCTAGTTTTTTGTATTTTTAGTAGAGATGGGGTTTCACCGTGTTAGCCAGGATAGTCTCGATCTCCTGACCTCGTGATCCACCCACCTCGGCCTCCCAAAGTGCTGGGATTACAGGCTTGAGCCACCGCGCCCGGCCTGGAAGAGCTTAAGTAGGGACATGATAAGACTGATTTATACTTTCCAATTATTACTCTGACTACTCTGTGGGGACCAGATTATAGGAAGATGAGAATAAGGTGAGTGAAAAGGGTGAGCAGTCGTGGCATCCGCCTCCTTCCACAGAGATGAGTACAGGCTGAAGTCTTGTCCATTAGATGCTTCTGCGGAAGTTACAGGGAGCTGCCTCTGGCCTTGGAACTAACTGTGGTGGGATCAGAGATGGGGGAGGCAGAGATGGTGCAAGCTTTGGCCCAAAGACCAGAAGCAAAAAGGACTCTGTGCCTCTGGCAAGAGGACAACTCCATGTTTTCTGTGCAAACATCCAAGTTACCATTTCCCCAGGTGACACTGCAGCTGTGGGACCTGTGAACACGGCAACAGCTAACCATTCTGAGTTTAAAAATCAAGGACAGTACCTTTGTGTTTATAATACAGGGGCAAAGCAAAATTCATTGACAAGCATTTCCTTTAAAATACAGGGAAGGAAGATTCCACTGTCTACAAATTCTAATGGAAATTAATAAAATGAGCAAATATCACAAACATTGTCTTTATTCTGTGTGGTGTCCTGGTTATATGAGTGTTTACAGAAGTTTTTCTAGCTTATCTCTTGTCTCAACTCCCAACTGTCTGTTTTTCTCCATAAGGGTTTAAGTTCCTTAACCACGAATTGTCCTGCCACTGAAGTTTGTAGCCTAATCCCATGCAGGGGATACAGGGGAATCATTTGGTTTGGAATGACTGGAAATCAGGGTGCCTGCTTGGGGAGGGGGTTGATGAAGCTAAAATGACAGGTAGGGGTTAGCTATGGGAGGGGAGAAAGCCTTCATTTTAAAGTGGTGAGGTCCTGGTTGGCAGGCATTGCTGCCCTTTAGCGCTGGTCTTTACCTTCTCCAGCCAGGCATCCCAACACACAGAGTCCTCGGGGGGCCAGAGTCACCCTGTGTGGAAGTGGGAGAAATGCTTTCCTAAAGGGGCCTCTAAAAAGTGCTGCTGCACGTGATTGCATGTGCGTACGTGAGTGCATTAAGCAATGTTTAGTGCAATCGTACGTCCAGATTTTACTTATGACTCCCTCTGTCCTTAGGAGTAGTAAATTAGGGCCAGGTATCTATTTGGCTCTAACCAAGGGCCGAGTTAGTGCCAAGCACTGGCCCTTCCTGGGGCTGATCCTCGTCACGAGGTCCAGCCTGCCCTGTCTCTTAAGACGAATTATTTCTCAGGTCAGGCAGCATCTCCGGCTCTTAGTAAAGAGACGGGGTGGCTCAACCCCACCAGTTCATCTGGCACATCTGGACACAAGCAGCCCATCCCATCCCCACCCCAGCTACCTAAAGCAAGGGGGTGATATGAGCCCATCTATGTTTACATAAAAGTAGATGGCAGCCAAGGAAAGAATGATTAGCCTGCAGCAGAATCTCCTAGACAGCTGGTTGAAGGTAAAGGTTCCTGTGCCCTGCCTGGAAATTCTCATTCGCTAGGCCAGGGCAGGGCCTGAGAATTTGCATTTTAAGCCTGTGTACTTGCCCGCTCACCTCATGATTCTGACAGTTGGCAGACCTTATCAAACACTGGACTAGAGAGAAGCTAAGCTGGTGGCCACATCAGTATGGAACTTGGATTGTGGGTGAGAGTTGGCAAAGGCCTGGCTGAAGCAGCCACCACCATAGAGAGGAAGAGAAGCTGGATTCCAGGGAGAGAACAGGGAGCGAGCTTATGAGGATGGGCCCTGGCTGGGTGGGGAGAAAAGGAGGAGCGCAGGGAAGAGGCTGCCCGCGGGGGCACCTCCTGACCAGCACCTGCTTTTCTGGGAGCTGGCGTCCACGGGATCTGCGGCTCTTCACACATGTAGGGGAGAGGTCCTGGGCTCCCTCTCCTCCAGCTGGCACCAGCTGGCCCTGCTTTCCTGATAGCAGCTCTCAGCCTGGGGACAAGCCAGGGCCACTCCCTGGGAATGCTCAGGTTACAGATGCACCCTAGTCCCAAACACAACTTCTCCATGGCCCCAGCTGATAAAGTTACCAAATGTCAGGTGTGACAGATTCCTGGAGGAGGACAGAGAGTGGAAATGGTGGCTGATCCCAAAGGATTGCCTTTTAACCCAAACCCATTTAGTGGTAACTACACCTGACATTTCCAGAGCCCTCCCCTTTATGGAATTTTAAAATGCCTGGACTCCACATGGACATTTTTCTTCTTCTTCTTCTTGTGGGTTTTTCTGTCTGTCTGTCTGTCTGTCTGTCTGTCTGTCTGTCTGTTTTGGATACAGAGTCTCACTCTCACTCCATCACCCAGGCTGGAGTGCAGTGGTGTGATCATGGATCACTGCAGCCTTAACCTTCCAGGCTCAAGTGGAGGTCTTCAAGTGGAGGGACTACAGGGACACACACCACTCCTGGCTAATTTTTGTATTTTTTGTGGAGATGGGGTTTCATCATGTTGTCCTGGCTGGTCTTAAACTCCTGGGCTCAAGCGATGCTCACGCCTGTAATCCTAGCACTTTGGGAATGCTAGGAGACTTTGCCCAGGAGACAGCAAAGAGCCAGCAGACAAATTCCTTTTCCTTCCTGTCCTGCTGTGAGATGTGGTGGGTAGAAGAGAGGCACCTGGCCTCTTCTTCTTTTAAAATGATTTACACAATGGACTGTCATGTACCATGTAGAAGTTATTTTTCTTTTTTATCTGTTATTAAGTAGGGGTAGCATTAATTTTTTTTTTTTTTTTTTTTTTTTTTTTTTTTTTTTTTTGAGATGGAGTCTTGCTCTGTGACCCAAGCCGGAGTGCAGTGGCATGATCTTAGCTCACTGCAAGCTCCGTCTCCCGGGTTCACGCCATTCTTCTGCCTCAGCCTCCCTAGTAGCTGGGACTACAGGCATGCGCCACCATACCTGGCTAATTTTTTGCATTTTTAGTAGAAATGGGGTTTCACTGTGTTAGCCAGGTCTCGATCTCCTGACATTGTGATCCGCCCGCCTTGGCCTCCCAAAGTGCTGGGATTACAGGCATGAGCCACTGTGCCCGGCCAATCTTTTTATAGATGTGAATAATTTCTGGATATAAATGGCTCCCTACTTTTAGAGATTTTGATTTGAAGTTGCTATTTTCTTACAAAGTTGACCCTTTTGTATTAAAGAAGTCCATATCACCATGAGTGGCACCCCTGGGCCTGAGAAAACCATTTTACCCAGTGAACTTCACCTGAGAAATTTTTCTTCTCCTGCCTCCATCTTCAGCCAAAGCGTCTGGTAGCTTTGCACAGAATGGCATTCTTGCAAATGTCATCCATCCGTCCTCACCGTGGCTGCAGGCCTCACCAAGGGACGGGGTCCTGTGCTTTGAGTCCAAAGACTTCGTGTTCATGAAGATGACAGATCTTTCCACAGAGTGGGTAGGAAATGAGAATTTGGGTCAAAGTGATTGTCTTAACCTAGACTCTCTAGAAAAAAAAAAAGTCCCTGAGGCAAAGTTTCTGTGTTAAGGCTTAACTGGGAGGGGCAATACCAAGGCCGCAAGAGGGAAGGAAGGGGTATTACCAAGCTGGGAACAGCTTTACAAGAAAATACACCCTGTCCACAGCAATACCACCCTGAACATGCCTGATCTCGTCTGATCTCAGAAGCTAAGCAGGATCAGGTCTGGTTAGTACTTGGACGGGAGGGATGGGAGAAAATATACCCTGCAGCCTTCCAGACAGGCCACATGGACCCATCTCCCATACCTCGGAGTGGGAGAGGAGAGAAAAGGAATGTCTGAAGGCTGCTTGCTGTCTCCTGTCTGTCACTGGTCACAGGTCTCTCTGCGGGGCGTTAATCCCCCTGAGGTTCTGCTGCCTTGTCTCCCCGAGTAGACACACCTCATGCCTGTCACACTCATTCAGGGCTGGCCTGGCGTCAGGCACAATAGAAACATACAGAAGCCCGGTGTCCTCCCAGGAGTGAAGTGCAGGGGGGATGGTAGCAGCGGCCAAGGCCGGAGGACATGTGGGACCAAGGAGCCTGGATGGTGGGTGGGGTGACAGGAAGAGAGAGGGAATCATAATAACAGCCTCTCACCTCATAGAGCACACCAGAATGTTAAAAATGCTGTGCATTGGTTATTTCCTTGAATTTTCACAAGAATCCTGTTTTGTACATATTATGTTGACCCTCACGAAATTGCCATATTGGCTCAGAGAGGCCTCCCACAAGGAGACAAACTTGTTCCTAAACTTGCTAATCAACTGGGTTTTGTTCAGTGATAAACAGGGAGTTAGGGGTGAAAAAGGTGGTTACCTTTTTGCCATCCCACTGAAACCCCAGCTCCACCAGACCTCCAAATGCCATTTACAACTTCTTTCTCTAGGCTGGCGTCTGTACTCAGCAACATATGACAGTAAAAAGAAAAGTCTTTGAGAAGTTGTGGGGGAAAAAATTCAGACTTCTTCACTTTACAAACTACCAGACCTCATCTCTCTGCCATGCTCTTAATACTTACTGTGTGTGACCTTGTGCAAGTCACTTAACTCTCTGAGCCAATATGGCAATTCCATGAGGGTCAAAGTAATACAACATGGGATTCACCTGAGAGTTCAAGGAAATAACCAATGCACAGGCACCTTTAAAACTCTGCTGTGCTCTACAAAGTGCGAGGCTGTTATGATTCCCCCTTCCTTCCTGCCGCCGCCCCCCACCAGCCTTCTTGAGATACTCTTGGCTTCTTTCTTGGCCCCTCTTGGGCTCTGACCCTCAGCTGTGTTTCCAGAAAGTTTCCCACCAGTTTTCTGGCCCCAAATTCAAATCCAGTTCTGGTTCCTTTTGCTCCCTGAAGCTCATCTGTCCCTTGAACTATTTTGCCTTGGGACTATACTAGGGAGAATTTTGACATTTCAGGGATTCTTCTCTTTTTTTTTTTTGAGATGGAGTCTTGCTTTGTTGCCCAGGCTGGAGGGCTGGAGTGCAGTGGCACAATCTTGGCTCACTGCAACCTCTGCCTCCCAGGTTTAAGTGATTTTCCTGCCTCAGCCTCTGGAGTAGCTGGGATTACAGGTGCCCGCCACCACGCCCAGCTAATTTTTGTATTTTTAGTGGAGACTGGGTTTCACCATGTTGGCCAGGCTGGTCTCGAACTCCTGACCTCAGGTGATCTGCCGGCCTCAGCCTCCCAAAGTGCTGGGATTACAGGGGTGAGCCACCACTCCCGACCTCTATTTTTTTTAGCTATAATGATTTGCAAGGGCAAAAATTTCACAATAAAAGGAGCTTTCTTTTGAAGCAATGAGTAAGCTCCTCACAAGTAGCAACATGTCGGGAACTGTAAACACTTGTTGCAGGGGAAAAGCTGGTCTAACTGTATCCTAGAGGCTCTAGGTTCAGGCTGAACAGAAGTACATGTCGGCTCCCTCATGTTGCTAAGCCCTGTTTCCCCTTATCCCCCTTATCCTCCTTTCCTAGGCAGCGCCTTATGTTAGCCTCACAGTGACCCCATGAGGTAGAAAGAGGCATCTCCATTTTTAAATTGGAAGCAAAGGTTCACAAAACCTGAATGATTTCCTCCGGGCCCAGTACAGCCACCCTGAAGCCATCTGCAACAAGAAATTGTGTCTTCTAGTTCCAAGTACTTTCTATTCAACACCGTTGCCATTCTTTTTGGCTTGTCACTGTTCCCTTTATTCTTGGTTTTCATAAGCACTTTTCTCTCCAGGGAAAGCGTCCTGCCTTCTGACAGCTGCTTGTGTTCTCAGTAACACTATCTGTTTAACTCACTGAGAAAGTCAGTCGCAGAACCACGCAGCCATCAGGGACTAACCCGAGGCCCAGTGGAGGCCCAACCCGATGTTTCCAAGCGGGGTTGAGGGGGCCTTGGGATGCTGAGGGCCTGCTCCAGAGTTCAGAGCAGAAGAAAGGCCCAGGGTAGCTCCTCACTTGACCTCCTATTTTGGAGGTTCCCTTGTGGTGGGGTACCTGCATCCCCAGGGGCATAAGGGTCGCACTCAGCACCCACAGGGCTTTCGTTTGGTGAATGCTGTTCAGTGGTTTCTGGTTGTCTGAGGGGCGTATGAGTTGATGAGATTTTGAGAGCGGAACTGGGGGATGGGAGTGGAGTGAGCCGGGGCTGGAGAGGCAGAAAAGGAGACTGTGGAGAGGAACTTCAGAGGAGGAGATGATGAACAGGATGGAAGGTGGCCATGTGATATGCATTCATTCACCTTTCCTCGTCCCTGTTTCCCCATGCAAGCCTCTGTCAAATTAATGTTACTAACGGGTGCGTTTGGCACTGATGGGGTAGCAGTGGGAGGTAACTGGTTGGGCTTGAGATGAAGGTAGGGAGCAGCTGAGTGCTCCTGGTCATATGCAGGTCACACACCACAGATTTCACTGGGGAAGAGGCACCAATCTCCTAATCTGAAGATACATGTTTATCAAGATGTCCTCCTTCATGGCTCATGCCTATAATCCCAGCACTTTGGGAGGCCAAGGCAGGCAGATCACCTGAGGTCAGGAGTTTGAGACCAGCCTGGCCAACATGATAAAACCCCATCTCTACTAAAAATACAAAAATTAGCCGGATGTGGTGGTGAGCACCTGAAATCCCAGCTACTCGGGAGGCTGAGGCAGGAAAATTACTTGAACCCAGGAAGCAGAGGCTGCAGTGAGCCAAAAGTGCACCACTGTACTCCAGCCCGGGTGACAGAATGAAACTCCATCTCAAAAAAAAAAAAAAAAAAAAAAAAAAAAGTTCTCCTTCACATCTTTTAAATCACTCCTCTTTTAATTCAGATTCAAATCCATTTCTTCTGGTCTGGCTCCAGTTGAGTCCTTGTCAGTGTCCCAAAGTTTGAGCCACAAAATCCCGAATTGTAGAAAAAGGAGTAGCTGGGGAAGGGAAAAGTCTGTGACCACAGTCAATGGAAACTGTGGACCAAGCAGTTCTGGAAAATGAATTACACTGTTACAGAGGCTTGGACTGCAGCCATAGGAAGGAAGCTATTGTTCTGCAGAAAAGATCATGAACAATTCCCACTTGGTAAAATGAATGAGAAGGAAAGTCAGAAATACCTGAGTCTTCAGTGGTGTAATTTCTAATGCTGATTGACACCAATCTGAAGCAGCTGAGAATAATGACAGCAATGTAGAACAAAAATGCCATTCACCGTGAGTCCAAATGGGTACCGAAGCTGCTAAGTGTAATTTAATCCCCTCAGCCCTGTCCGGTTGCACATATAAATCTGCCTTCTGTCTCTATATGTGCCAAGGGGCACTTCCATCTTTGACAGCAAGACCAAAGTCCATGCCTATTTTCTCAGCAAAGATCTCCCTGTTTGTGTTAAATCAGTCTCGTGTTGTTAAGCTAAGGGCATGCTGTGTAGAAACATCTCAGGCATTAAAATTTGTAAAACCTAACTAGTGTCTGCCCCCTTGCAGGGCCCTGTCTGTAAAAGTAACTAGGTCCTTTTTGTTTGTTTGTTTTTTAATCAGCTACCATTTAGATCTCAGGACACATTTTCTTATTTCATTTGACATGTGAGAAAATTGTTGCATGCCAATTGAGCTGTAAGGTGAACTTGACTGTGATAATGGGACACAGCTCGGCAAAGACAGCAAGGTCAGCTGACTGGTGTTCTGTTTTCTGCACGCTGTATCCACTGACCTGGTTCAGGATCACCTCTTTGTTCTGCAAAGGGCTATCAGATTATCACCAGGGTGGTCCAAGAGCATCTTCTGTACAATTAACCGGTAAGGACACTAACAAATATATGTGAAATGAATGGATGCAAAGGGGCAGATGAATATTTGTAATTAATCCCAGACACCCAGCTTGGCATTGACCTGTCAGTCTACATTCAAGCATTTTTTTCCTTTTTCCAGATAGGTCTAGAAATTCTTGTGTGAGTAGGAAAAAACCTTAGCATAGGAAATGTCTATTAGGCCAGGCGCAGTGGTTCATGCCTGTAATCCCAGCACTCTGGGAGGCTGAGATGGGCAGATCATTTGAGGCCAGGAGTTCCAGACCAGCCTGGTCAACATGGTGAAACGCTGTCTCTACTAAAAACACAAAAATTAGCCAGGCATGGTGGCACCTGTAGCACCAGCTACCTGGGAGGCTGTCGTGGGAGAAGTGCTTGCATCTGGGAGGTGGAGGTTGCAGTGAGCCAAGATTGCACCACTGCATTCCAGCCTGGGTGACAGTGCAAGACCCTGGCTCAAAACAAAAACAAAAACAGAAACAAAAGCAAAAACAAAAACAAAAAGAAGGAAAGAAAGTAAAAGAAAAAATATCTATTAAAATCTCCAGTTCTGGTAGTCAAAATGGGCTAGATATGCCACAGTAACAAACATCCCCCAAATCTTAGGATTTATACGATAGTTTATTCATAGCTCACCCTGGTCTGCTTTTGGGTTTGGGTGGCTGCTATCCAGGGCAACTGTTCTTGCATGATGACTTAGCACACCATTCGATCTCACAGCTTTTCTTTATCAAAATACCCTTCCTTGATTGCCACAGTAGGGGAAGAGCAATTACATGCTTCCACCTGGAAGCAACATGTGTAATATTTAATTTGCAAAAGCAAGTCCCGTAGCCATACTGAACTCCAAGCAGGTAGGTATACCAGTTATTGATTCCTGTAAAACAAACCACCCCAAAACAACACAGTTTATTACTTCTCATGGTTCTGTGATTCAGCTGGGCAACTCTTTTTTTTTTTTTTTTGTCCGAGACAGGATCTGGTTCTGTTGCCCAGTCTGGAGTGCACTGGCACGATCTCGGCTCACTGAAATCTCCGCCTCCAGGGTTCAAGCAATTATCCTGCCTCCGCCTCCCAAGTAGCTGGGATTACAGGTGCCTGCCACCATGCCTGGCTAATTTTTTGTATTTTTAGTAGAGACAGGGTTTCAACCTGTTGGCCAGGCTAGTCTCAAACTCCTGACCTCAAGTGATCTGTCAGCTGGGCAACTCTTTTGCTGGTTTGGCCTGTGCTTATTCATACAGCTGTATGTAGTTGGAGGATTGTGCTGGAAAGTCCAAGATGGTCCTCATTCACATGTGTAGCGATTGTTTCTGGCTGTTGGCTGGGGTGTGTTGGTTCTTCCCCGTGTGGCTTCTCATCCTCCAGTGGGCGGTCTCAGCTCACTTCCTTACATCATGATCTCAGGACAGTGTTCCAGGAGGACAAAGGCAAAAGCTGTGAGATCCTTTGAGTCCAGACTCCAAAAATTGCACAAAACTCTGCCATATTTTATTGGTCAAGGCTAGTCACAGGCCGGCCCAGATTGAAGGTATGGGGAAATAGTCTCTTAATGGAGGGGTTGCAAATGTTGTCACCACGTGTTTTAATCTATCACAGCAGGTACATGTACAGCCAATTCTCATTATGTGTGGTAGTTATGTTTTACAAAGTTGTTATGAACACTGACTTAGAGAATATTGAACCATTGCTCCTAAGGGAAATACAGGGTTAGGTTCCTACAAGCCCCTGGACACACCTAATCAATATATAACCTTGTTTTATGTGTGTCTATTTAAAGACGTCTTATTTTTTAAATACATATTGTTGATTCCTTAACATTGAACTCATGGCCAAAAGCACTATAATTCATGCCTAAACAAAGCTTATCTAATACCTGTATTTTCTCCATGAGGCACATCATAGGCTTTTTGTGCTTACAAACATCAGCATTATGGCATTACATCTGGGAAACTGAAATAACCAGCAGAAAGAAAAAAAGTAAAAAGTTTGTCACTGAATAGGTCCCCAAAAAGGATACTTGTTTGTAATATGAGAACTAAAAAAATAAGGCAAAATATAGCCTTGTTTCACTGACAGCTGTTTGTCAGGCAACACAGATTTTTCCATCACTCTGCACATGCCTATAAATGACCAAGAAAGGAACATGAGTATTGATTTCAGAATTACAAATAAATTTTAACAAGTAGGTGAATTCACAAATACAGATCCATGAGTAATGAGATCAACTATACATAAAAGAGGGAATCCAGATATTGGTGAACATAGTACTTCCTGGCACATCCATTCATGAGAAAACAGGAAGAAGAAATCAACATTTATGGAGCACTTCCTATGGGCAGCCCCTATGCATCTACTAACTCACTTATCACAGCAACTCTATGGAGTAGTTAGTAATATAACCTTTTTTTATATGTTGCTGGATTCAGTTTACTAGTATTTTGTTGAGAATTTTTGCTTTTATATTTATGGGGGATATTGGTCATGTGGTTTTCTTGTGATGTCTTTTTCTGCCTTTGGTATCAGGGTACTACTGTTCTCATAGAATGAATTAGGAGTGTTCCCTTCTCTTCTGTTTATTTTTGAAAGAGTTTGTGTAGGATTGTTGCTAATTCTTCTACAAACGTTTGGTAGCATTTACCAATAAAACCATCTGATCCAGGGTTTTTCTTTGTGGGAAGATTTTTGATTAATAATTCACTCTCTTGTTATAGGTCTGATTAGTCTTTCTTTTCTTTCTTCTTTCTTTGCCTTCCTTCCTTCCTTTCTTCCTTCCTTGCTCCTTTCTTCCTTCCTTGCTCCTTTCTTTCTCTTTCTTTCTTTCTTTCTTTCTTTCTTTCTTTCTTTCTTTCTTTCTTTCTTTCTTTCTTTCTTTCTTTCTCTTTCTTTCTTTTTCTTTCTTTCCTTCTTTATTTCTGTCTCTCTTTCTGTCTGTCTGTCTCTCTTTCTTTCTCCCTTTCTTTCTTTCTCTTCTCTTCCCTCCCTCCCTCCCTCCCTCCCTCCCTCCCTCCCTCCCTCCCTTCCTTCCTTCCTTCCTTCCTTCCTTCCTTCCTTCCTTCCTTCCTTCCTTCCTTCCTTCCTTCCTTTCTCTCTCTCTCTCTCTCTCTCTCTCTCTCTCTCTCTCTCTTTGTGTTTGGGACAGAGTCTCGCTCTGTCACCCAGGCTGGAGTATAGTGGCATGGTCTTGGCTCACTGCACCCTCCACCTACCGGGTTCCAGCAATTTTCCTGCCTCAGCCTCCCAGGTAGCTGGGATTACAGGCATACGCCACCATGCCTGGAAAATTTGTGTATTTTTAGTAGAGATGGGGTTTCACCATGTTGGACAGGCTGGTCTGGAACTCCTGACCTCAGGTGATCTGCCTGCCTCCACCTCTCAAAATACTAGGATTATAGGCGTAAGCCACTGTACCTGGCAAAAATAATAATAATAATAATAATAATAATAATAATAATAATTCTTTTTAGAGACGGAGTCTTGCTATGTTTCTCAGGCTGGTCTTGAACTTCTGGGCTCAATCATTCCTCCCACCTTAGCCTCCAAAATTGCTGAGATTACTGGCACAGACCATTGTGCCTGGCTTAGATTTTTTCTATTTCCTCTTGAGTCAGCTTTGATAGTCTGTGTCTTTCTAAAAATGTGTTCAGTTTATTTAGGTTATCTAATTTTTTATTTTATTTATTTATTTTTTGAGACGGAGTCTTGCTCTGTGGCCCAGGTTGGAATATAGTAGCGTGATCTTGGCTCACTGCAACCTCCACCTCCCGGGTTCAAGCGATTATTCTGCCTCAGCCTCCCGAGTAGCTGGGATTATAGGCATGCTCCACCATGCCCAGCCAATTTTTGTATTTTTAGTAGCGACAGGGTTTCATCATATTGGCCAGGCTGGTCTCAAACTCCTGACCTCATGTAATCTGCCTGCCTCAGGCTCCCAAAGTGCTGGGATTATAGGCATGAGCCACTGTGCCCAGCCTAGGTTATCTAATTTGTTGGAATACAATTGTTCATAGTATTCCCTTATAATCCTTTCTATTTCTCTAAGTTCAGTGCAATGTCCCCTCTTTCATCTCTGATTTTAATAATTGAGTTTTCTGGATTTTTTTTTTTTTGGACAGTGTAGCTAAAGTTTTGTCAATTTTTTCACTTTTTTGAAGAACTAACTTTTAGGTTTGTTGATTTTTTTTTTCTATTTTTTTCTCCCCCATTTCATTTATTTCTATTCACCTTTATTACTTTCTTCCTTTGGCTTGCTTTGGATTTAATTTGCTCTTCTTTTCTAATTTCTTAAAGTGGAAGGTTGGGTCATTGATTTGAGATCTTTTTTCCCTTTTAATATAGGCATTTACAGCTATAATTTTCCCCTGTAAACACTGTTTTTGTTGCATCCCATAAGATTTGGTATGATGTGTTTTGTTTTCATTCATATCAAAGACTTTGCTAATATCTCTTATTTCTTATTTGACCTATCGGTTGTCTAATTTCTACATATTTGTGAATTTCCCACATTTTCTTCTGTTGTTGATTTCTACTTCCACTGTGGTTAGAGGACATACTTTGTATGATTTCAGTCCTCTTAAAATTAGAGAGTTGTTTTCTGGCCTAATACAGGGTCCATCCTGTGAAAGATTCATGCACATTTGAAAAGAATGTGTAGACCAGGTACGGTGGCTCACGCCTGTAATCCCAGCACTTTGGGAGGCCAAGGTGGGTGAATCCTGAGGTCAGGAGTTCGAGACCAGCCTAGCCAACATGGTGAAACCCTGTCTCTACTAAAAATACAAAAGATTAGCTGGGCGTGGCGGTGGACACCTGTAATCCCAGCTACTTGGGAGTCTGAGGCAGGAGAATCGCTTGAACCCAGGAGGCAGAGGTTGCAGTGAGCTGAGATCGCACCGCTGCACTCCAGCCTGGATGACAGAGCCAGACCCTGTCTTGGAAAAAAAAAAAAAAAAAGAAAAAAAAAGAAAAGAATGTGTATTTTGCTGGTGTCGTGTGGAGTTTTCTGTGGATATCTGTCACATCTAATTGGCTTGTAGTGTTATTCAAATCTTCTGTTTCCTTGTGGATCTTCTACTTAGTTTTTATATTTATCATTGAAAGTGGGATATTGAAATCTTCAACTACTATTGTTGAATTGTTTATTTAACTTTTCAATTCTGTCATTTTTTTCTTCATATATTTTGGAACTCTGTTGAGAGGTGCATATATATTTGAAATTTTTTTGATTGACTCTTTTATCATAAAATTTCCTTTTTTTTCTCTAGGAAAAAATTTGTCACATATTAGCATAATATAGTATAATTTATTTGTATTTTTTATCTGATGTTAGTATTTCTATTCCAGTTCTCTTTTGGTTATTGTTTATATGGTGTATCTTTTTCCCTTCTTTTGCTTTCAGACTGTTTCTGTCTTTGAATCTACATTGTCCCTTACAAAGAACATATAGTTCTATGATTTTTAAAATTCATTCTGCCAATATCTGTCTTTTAATTGGAGCGTTTAAGTGTTAATCTTGAGGATCCTATGTATATGATGAGTTACTTTTTTTTTTTGCTGTTTTCAAGATTCTTTGTCTATGGCTTTTGACAGTTTGATTTTGAAGTGTCTAGTTGTGGATATTTTAAATTTATTCCACTTGGAGTTTGTTGAGCTTCGTGGATGTGTAAATTCATGTTTTTCATCAAATCTGTTAAGTATTGAGTCCTTATGTCTTCAAGTACTTTTTTCCCCCCTTTCTCTTTCTTGCCTCTTTCTGGTACTTCAGTTATGCATATTAATACTTGATGGTGTCCCACACAAGTCTTTGAGGATCTGTTCATTTTCCTTCATTCTTTTTCTTTCTGTTTCTGAGATTGGATAACCACAATTGGCCTATCTTCAAGTTTCCTAATTCTTTCTTCTTCCTGCTCACACCTTTCCTGATGTTCCTCTTGCGAATTTTTCATGTTAATGCCAGGATTTCTAATTGATTTTTAAAAATAAATTATGCATCTTTTTTTTTTTTTTTTTTTTTTGAGACGGAGTCTCCCTCTGTCACCCAGACTGGAGTGCAGTGGTGTGATCTCAGCTCACTGCGACCTCCAACTCCTGGGTTCAGGCGATTCTCCTGCCTCAGCCTCCTGAGTAGCTGGGATTATAGGTGCGTGCCACCACAACTGGCTAATTTTTGTATTTTTTGGTAGAGACGGGGTTTCACCATATTGGACAGGCTGGTCTTGAACTCCTGACCTTGTGATCTCCCCACCTCGGCCTCCCAAAGTGCTGGGATTACAGGCATGAGCCACTGCGCTCAGCCAATTTTTGTATTTTTAGTAGAAACAGGGTTCACCATGTTGGCCAGGCTGTTCTTGAACTCCTGACCTCAAGTGGTCCACCTGCCTCAGCCTCTCAAAAGTGCTGGGATTACAGGCGTGAGCCATTGCACCTAGCCAGGTTCTTTAGAGATGTTTTCCTTCAGTTTTTTAGACATGGTTTTCAAATATATATTTGAATATATTTAAAATAACTGGGCCAGGCACAGTGGCTCATGCCTGTAATCCCCAGCACTTTGGGAGGCCAAGGCAGGAGGATCACCTGAGGTCAGGAGTTTGAGACCAGTCTGGCCAATATGGTGAAACCCTGTCTCTACTAAAAATACAGAAATTAGCTGGGCATGGTGGCGGGCACCTATAATCCCATCTGCTCGGAAGCTGAGGCACAAGAATTGCTTGAACCCAAAGCAAAGAGGTTGCAGTGAGCCTCTGCCTCCCAAAGTGCTAGGGTTACAGGCATAAGCCACCATGCTCTGCCCAAACTAGACATTTTAAATAATATAATGTGGCAACTCTGGAAATCAGATTCTCCACCCTCCCCAGGTTTGTTTTGATGGTGCTGTTGTTTTTGTTCGTTTGTTTATTTACTCTTCTGAACTCTGTTTTCTTTGTCAGGCGAGGCCACTGAAGTCCCTGCTCAGTTAGTTTAATGGTCAGCTGATGATGAACAGAGATTTTTCTTAAACAACTGGGGCCAGCAAGTCTCCCAGTCTTTGCCAAGGGCTCCGAGTGAGTGTTGGGGCATGCCTTCAACATGAAGCCAGGTAGTCGACAACTTTGCCTTGGTGTTGTCTTTCTGCTTTTCAGAAAGATTGAAAAATGTGGCCTTTGTTTAGAGACCATGTGTGCAACTAAAAATGAAGGGTTTTTTTAACCAAGGAATGAGGGAAGCTAGCTGTCTCTGCTGCCTTCATCTTACAGGTGAAGAAACTGAGGTTTAGAGAAGTTCAGTAATTTACCCAAGGACATCCAAGCAGTAGGTAGTGGTGCTAGGATTAAAATCAGGCAGCCTGACCCTAAATCCTGTACCTGAGCATAAATCACCATAGGTAGTGATGCTAGGATTAAAATCAGGCAGCCTGGCCGGGCGCGGTGGCTCACGCCTGTAATCCAGCACTTTGGGAGGCCAAGACAGGTGGATCACGAGGTCAGGAGATTGAGACCATCCTGGCCAACATGGTGAAACCCCGTCTCTACTAAAAATACAAAAAAATTAACTGGGCGTGGTAGCATGTGCCTGTAGTCCCAGCTACTCGGGAGGCTGAGGCAGGAGAATCGCTTGAACCCGGGAGGCAGAGGTTGCAGTGAGCCGAGATTGTGCCACTGCACTCCAGCCTGGTGATAGACAAGACTCTATCTCTAAATAAATAAATAAAACCTGACCCTAAATCCCTTTGCCTTGCACAACAGGAAACTGAGGTTCAGAGAAGGTAAAGAACTCTGAGGTCATGTAGCTGCTAGTGCAGATCTGTCTGGCCCCAGAGCTCATCCTTTCCCCCTTAGTTGCCCCAAACCATCTATCTTACCCTGGTGGGCCACCAGGAGGAGTGACAAAAAATAGACCTGAATGTTTAAGCTGAAAACATGTAGAAGAAGCCAATTTAGATACCTAAGTAAAGTGCCCTTTAAACAACCAGGACAACAATAAATGTCTGAAGGTCAGCAAATGAACCAAAATGCTAGATAATCAGAAAGAGAGCTATTAAGGAACAAACACTGTAGAACTTGCTTGTATACTGGAGCAGGATTAAGGAACCAGTTAGGTCAAGGCTGTGAATTGCCATTAAGAAACCAGTATTGAAAGTTGCTGTGGGCCGGGCGCGGTGGCTCAAGCCTGTAATCCCAGCACTTTGGGAGGCTGAGACGGGCGGATCACGAGGTCAGAAGATCGAGACCATCCTGGCTAACACGGTGAAACCCCGTCTCTACTAAAAAATACAAAAAACTAGCCGGGCGAGGTGGCGGGCGCCTGTAGTCCCAGCTACTCGGGAGGCTGAGGCAGGAGAATGGTGTGAACCCGGGAGGCGGAGCTTGCAGTGAGCTGAGATCCGGCCACTGCACTCCAGCCTGGGCGACAGAGCGAGACTCCGTCTCAAAAAAAAAAAAAAAAAAAAGTTGCTGTGTTGAGTGGGACTGTAAGTACCTTTTGTTTGTTTTTCCCACTAATCTCCCAGACTCCCAGGCCCTTCCAACCAGTCAGGAGGTTAGTGTTAGTCCCTTTTACCCTCATACATCCCTGGGGTGGGGTTAGGCCCAGTTAAACCCAGGCCTCAAGGTTCCACTGAACCTACCCAAGGTCTGTGGGAAGAGACCCCAGTGCCTGTCTTGACTCACCCATTTCTTTTCTTTGTCAGCTCTTATTTTTCTTCACCATGGATTATCCTCAAGCTGAGTTAATTGAGTCCTGAATAAGTAAGGGCATGTTGTAGTTCCAAATTCAGGACAAGTTTTCTATTTAAGTAGAGGTTCTTTTCATGTTGCTCACAGAGGACACACTCAAGAGGGGGTATCAATGGATATCAATGCAGTTTGATAACTAAACAGAAGCACAATTGAAACTCTGGCGACTAATACAGCCCCATTCACACCTACCCAAAGACAATCCACTGCTCTGTCTGTGGTTTGAGTCGATCACAAAAAAATACAGATTTGCTTCCAGCAGCTAAAGTAATTTTAGCTTTATCAAATGGTGTATGTTTGGGTTTCTGGAGTTAAAAAAACTCATGGTTGGACCTTGGGCACCCATAGGAAGCCGCCTATCTGTTTCCACCCTTGCTGCTAGGACTCTCCTCACTGCTGTTAGCACACAGTGGGTTTCTACTGCTAAGAACTCCCTCCTCAACCCTGCCTGGCACCCTAAAAAATGACCTGTGCTGATACCTTCTCTCCCCGGCGCCCCATACACACCACAGGTACAGGAACAGCTCCAGCTCTGCCTTTATCCTGCACTTTGAACTTTTTTCAGGCTTCCCCACTGCTCTTTCTTTGACTACATACCTGGGTTCTTTTTCTGTACAAGGTTAACAGATATATCACGAGAATACTAGATTCCATTTAACTTTTTAAAATTTAATTAAATAGAGGTAATTATAGATTCACATCGGGTTGTAAGAAATAATACAGAGAGATACAATGTGTCTTTTATCCAGTTTCCTTCCAATGGTAACATCTTACAAAACTCTAGTATGTGCAGTATTACAACCAGGAAATTGATGGTACAATCCACAGATCTTGATCAGATTTCCCTCCTGTCTTACATGTACTCCTGTGTGTGTGTGTGTGTGCACGTGCATGTGTATTTAATTCTATGCCATTTTATCACATGTGGAGGTTTGTATATCAATCACCATCTCTCATGTTGCCTTTTTGTAACATAATCTATTGCCCTTTCCTTTCCTCCTCCACCCCCTGGCCCTAACCCCTGCCAATCACTAAGCTATACTCTCTCACACTAATTTTGTGGTTTCAAGAACGTTATGCAAATAAATTCATAACATACATAATTCTTTGGGATTGGCTTTTTCACTTGAAATCCATCCAGGTTTTTGTGTGTATCCATGGTTTGCTCCCTTTTTATTGCTGGGTAGTAGTCCAACGTCTAGATGCACTAGTTTGTTTAACCATTTGCCCACTGAGACATCTGGGTTGTTTCCAGGGCCTATTATAAATAATGCTGCTGTGAACATTTGTATATAGGGTTTTGTGTGAACATAAAATATGTTTTTATGTTTCTGGGATAAGTACCCAAGAGTGAAATTGCTGGGGTTTGTGGTAATTGCATGTTTAGTTTTATAAGAAACTTCCAAAATGTTCTCTAGAGTGGCTATACCCACCAGCAATGTATGAGTGATTCAGTTTTTCTGCATCCTTATCAGCAATTGATATGGTCACTATTTTAAATTTTAACCTTTCTGATAGGTGTGTAGCAAAATTTCATTGAAGTTATTTAATTTTAAAAATGATCTGTACTTTTCAACTTTTGTTAATATTTGTGCAGCTTTTATATTTTTATTTTTCAGAAACATTTTAATTACTGAATAACTGTGTAACATGTTAGAAAAATCCAAGTAGTATTTCACATAATTTCATTTCACTTGCCTGTCCATACTTTTTCAGTATGCCAAGAATTCTGTCTATGCGTACTTTTGACGCATGACTTGATGTCAAGTTTCACTTGATGAAACCTTTTTGATAATTGTCAGCTCAAAAGTTAACACAACATATACTTCATGAAAATGGAGTTAATTGGCTATTCTAGGCCTGTTATAAAGAGAATTGCTTCATCCACATACCAATTATGTTTCTATATTTATAAAATATATTTCTAATCAAAAAATTAATTAAGACTATGAAAAAATAGACCCCTGGCTGTTTCTTTCTTTTTTTGTTGTTGAGACACAGTCTCAGTCACCCAGGCTGGAGTGCAGTGGCACCATCTCGGCTCACTGCAACCTCCACCTCCACCTCCTGGGTTCAGGCGATTCTTGTGTCTCAGTCTCCCAAGTAGTTGGAATTACAGGCGCACAATATCATGCCCGGCTAATTTTTGTATTTTTAGTAGATATGGGGTTTTACTGTGTTGGCCAGGCTGGTCTCAAACTCCTGCCTCAAGTGATCTGCCCATCTTGACCTCCTAAAGTGCTGGAATTACAGGTGTGAGCCACTGTGCCCAGCTAACCTGGCTGTTTCTTTTCCAGCCCTCCCAGAATGAGAATTCATGTAGGCCATCTGCCCCACTCTGATCTGCAACCTGCCTCCTGATTCCTTGACTCCCTGCAACCCACGTCCCCTCCTGTCTTCAGGACATCATGCTCACACCTGGGGGAAAAGGGGAAGTAAAAAGGGGGACTCAGTGTCCCTGGGTCTGCTTTGTCTGTGAGAGAAATCTGACATTGTTAGCAGAAAACTAACATGTCTTCTTAGAAAAAAGTAGGAACCCAGTTGCCTGGATACAGTCAGGAATACATATCACTGGATCTGTGGGTGACCTGTAGTTACTTTGTCCCTATTTGAGTTTCCTGAGTGTTAAGAGGAAAATGAGGCAGAGCTAACAAATACCTCATACCTGCTTGGGCTTTCTCCGCTGGTCCTCTGTGTGTGTGTGCATCACTCACCTACACGTGTGCAAAATAGCTTAGTGTAATAACCCTGCAATAAACATCAATCCTTGTAGATTCCCGGGGAGTTCTAGTTGGATTTGCTAGCAAAGCAACTTCCATAAAGACTATAAATAGCAGACATGTGCCTCTGTAAGCAGTGCAGCTATTTTTTTTTAAATAGGGGATTCTCATGTTACCAGGACATCACAGATTACTGAATAATTTATTTAATGGTAGATTATATGGGCTTCAGTCTTTGCCAGTGAGCTCATACCCAAATGTCTAAAGGAGATAAGGTGAGCAAAAGCTAGATGTCAGGCTTGGGTGAGCTGTTTATTTATTTTTATTAGATATGTATAACTATTGTAGCCGTTTATATTTTACTTAATATTATCTCAGCTGCAAAGGTCATATATACAATAGTGTCACTACTTTATTATTGACATTTAGCTAACTCCTAACAATGCATGTCGCACACAGCATCAGAAGTACAGAATAGAATAATAAATAACCTTGGTTGCACTTGATTTTAACAAAGGACTGTGATATATAGGAGTATGTTTGTTCTCTATGAAAGTATAGGGAAACGAGGGGACAAATTCAATAAAAGGATGTTAGATTTGAAAATAGAGATAAGAAAAAAGGATCTAAATGCATGTTTTTCTGTGAACTATTGTTATAATCTTTTCAATGACTTATAGTAAAAAAAAAAAATCGCTTTTATAAGCTTACAGATCTTAGACATTTTACCTTTAGCTATATACAGTTCTCAGGTGTGCAGAGGTACCCTGGAAGACTGACATACTTTTCTGTCAAATGTAATTTTAATGAATATGAAATTTATTTACAAAGGAAATTTAAATTTGGCAATAGAAAGATGTCAAAAGATTTAAAGAGGCACATAACAGGAAATTCATGTGGCCAGTTAACATAGTAAAAGATGCTTGGTTTTGTTTAGTAATCAGGGAAATGCAAATTAAACTCACAGTGAAATGTTACTCACTACCCAGCCACCTGATCAGCTGAAGTTTTAAAGTTTGACAATAACAAGTGCTATTGAGGATGGAATATAGTGAGAACTGCTGCTGTTGGGAGTTTGTTTTTATTTATTTTTTGAGTCAGGGTCTTGCTCTATCACCCAGGCTGGAGTGTGGTGGCACGATCACGGCTCACTGCAGCCTCCACCTTCCAAGTAGCTGGGACTACAGGCATGTACCACCACACCCAGCTATTTTTTTTCTTTTTTTGTAGACATGGGGTCCCACTGTAGTGTTCAAGCTGGCCTTGAATTCCTGGGCTCAATCAATCCTCCCACCTCAGCCTCCCAAAGTGCTGAGATTACAGGTGTGGTCACCGCACCCAGCCTGCTTTTGGGAGTTTAAATTGAAGCAAAGTTTTGGAAAATAGTTGCCATTCTCTACTAAGGTTAAAGATTCACACGCACTATTCACAAGTGGAGAAATTCTGATGTGGGAAAATGCCACTGAGGCAGGTGTACGTGCAGATGCGGTGGACCAGGATGTATACAAGAATGTGTAGAGAAGCAATGTTTGTAATAGCCCCAAGCTGGAACCAAACCAAATGCTGGCCTGTCATAGAAAGCATAAGAATTAGAGCCACTTACAACAGCATGGTTGGAGTTAATAAATATAATGTTGAAGAAAAGAAGCAAGACACAAATACTCAGAGTCAGGGTCCATTGATATAAAGCTTATAAATGGGCAAAGCTAAACTACATTGTTTAGGGATGCACATAGAGATAGTAAAACTCTAGAGAAAAGTAAGGAAACTGTTATAATAAAAGTGAGGATGGTGGTTACTTTTAGAGGAGAAAAAGAATTGTGACCAAGCTTACTCTGAGACTTCCGCACTCTGGAAGTGTTCTATTTCTTGACCTGGCTGTGGTTTCATGGGTTTTTACTTCATCACCATTCACTGAACTGGATCTTTATATCCATAGTTTGTGGATGTACGTTATGTTCCACGCACACATACATACACATGCACGATGCTTTCTAGTCATACTACTAAATACTAAAAGATCAAAGTCTAAAAAAAGAAACTCCCTAATTCAATTTAGTACCTTTAAAAAGTGAACTTTAAGTATTCAATTCAGTTGAATGAACATTTAAAACAACAAGCCAAATCTGTGCACGGCTGTGCATCCGAATTCTGCAGTGTTGTGCTGGAAGGACAGCCAGAGGAGAGGAAGGAGCACCGGCTCCCAGGCGAGGGCTGCTTCCCAGCCAGTTCTGCTCTTCTGCATCTCTCTCCCCAGGCAATTCTCTAGGCTTGGTTTCTCATCTGTAGAGAGGCCCAGACTGGATCTGCTCCTCTGAGAGTTTCCTAACATATTACTGGGAGTTCTCTGTTGGAACTCTGCCATTTTTAAAATGTAAAGTTCTTTTCATTTGGACAAGACTCTAAAGAATATAAGCATATTTGGGGTCCTCCCTATGTCCACCTTTGAGTGTACAGTGCCAGCCTTGCTCCGTGTTCACAATCACAATGCAACCTAGATGTGCTATTTTAATTGCCAGTTGTCAACTGTTAATTGCCAATCAGAAGAAAACACAGTTGGCCTTAGTGAGTAGAGTATGTATTTGCCAAGTGACCTCACAGAAGGACCACAACCAGTGTTTCCATAGGAGTTTGAAGAGACGATGCTACATGAGATTTAAGTCGTGAGACAATGCAGGTGTAAGGCATGCCCCGCTCGGAGAACCAACTTGGTGCCTCAGTTACCAAGCAAGGGGGCAATTTGACTCCACAAAATCACACTATCTGTCTCATTAAATTAATGTTAACTTGAGTTTTATTGGTTTTATATTTGATTTGTCAAATCATGAACTTATTTTGATTTTGTAGTTGTAGAAAACGTACAAGGGATGTACACCCAATTTTATGTTTGTGTACATCCAACTAGCAATCTTTATAAAAGTCGTTTATGTCAACACTGGAAATCACCCACTTTTTTTTCTTGAGAAAGCAGTGCGCGTCACTCAAATTTTAGCCATGCTGAATTTCGTGACCTACAGACACTCCTGGGGTTTGTTTCTATTTCAGGAGTCGAACCCTTTCCAAAG
This sequence comes from Macaca nemestrina, assembly GCF_043159975.1. Classification (NCBI taxonomy): domain Eukaryota; kingdom Metazoa; phylum Chordata; class Mammalia; order Primates; family Cercopithecidae; genus Macaca; species Macaca nemestrina. Next base: position 36,342,824 of record NC_092125.1, read on the forward strand.
CAGGTGGCCGGGGGCATCTCTGGTGCTGCCTGGGACTCCATCCCCTTTAATCTGTGGCAGTGACTCTCAGCTGCAGGTGATACTGCCCACAGGGAGATTTTGGGCAGTGTCAGGAGACACTGTTAATGGTCACAAGCAGAGGAAGTGCATAGTCACAGAGGCTGGCGGGCTGCTAAACATCCTGCAATGCATAGGACAGCCCCCCAGAACAAAGAGCTAACCAGGGAATAGAATCCCCGATTCCGTTCTCCCACTTCGACTTCCCTAAGAAGAAAATCTCCTCTATGCCTGTTCCCAGTGAATCAGGGAAAGGCCGCAGTTTTCTTTTCCAACGTACCTTTCTCAACACTTGTTTCCTTTAATACAGCAGAATCAGACAAAAGCAAAAATCATCCCTCAGGTGTGAAAAGGTTCATTGCCTGACTGGCTTGATTGAAGAGCGGAGGGTGGGGTGGATGTCAGCTATTATTTTTTGGAGGCAACCTTATTCCTGGTCCACTGTCTACACAGAGTGATTCTTCTATCCTGGCGCCTGATGTCTGCAGCTGGTCTCTGGAGGGGATGTGCTGCAAAGTGATTCCCAGGGGAGCGAACATCTCCAGAATAAATTATTGAAAACAATATTTAACCGGAAATGTTCATGAGAGCTTCAGACAGACTGAAGTGGTTTCAGATCATCTGAGAGAGCTGACCTAAGGGCCCGCATAGCTGTGGCTGTGTACGCGCCTGCCAGGGCTGCTGGGGAGCCCTTTGCTATCTATGTCCACCGTTCATGGGGCTGTGGAGTATGTGATTCTTGTATTTGTTCCTACAGATTGCGCTGTTTGTGCCTGGGTCCTGTCTTCTCTTCTCCATCAGATATTTAATTCCTCGAGTCCTTGAGAATAGAGGCTTCTGTGTCATTTGTTGTCACTGTGTGCCATCCAGCGTACTCAGCAAGGTGGCCAGCTCTGTTGTCATCACTGTCAACGAACTAGGAAAAACCACCATGTAAAAAAAATAGCCCAGGAGGATTACGGGCAATGATTTCCCAGACACTTCCCCGCCACAGGCTTCAGCCTTCCTCACTGTGATTCTAGTGACCAGAATCCAGTCACAGCCAGCCTCTGTCTCTGATTTGGAAGCATTAGAATCTACAGCTTTCTCCTGATAAGAGAACAGCCCTTAAGCTCCAGAACCAAAAACAGGAATGTGCTCTTCCTCACCGGGACTGGGTGGCTGCCCAACGTAAAGATGGGGTGGGAGGCCTCATCTCTCCCTACTCCATCCCCCCATCCTACCCCACTAGCACAAGGTCTCAGAGACCACTAAAGACTTCACCCGCCCCGACACCCACTGACACATGGCCATTTCCGGCCCTAACTGGATGCTTCACATCCTCTGACCATCACCATTCCCTCCCCATCCCTCCTCCGCAGGGCACATCCTGAACTCTTTATAAAAGAAAAAAGAAAGAGGGCATCATGCCTTTAGCACAACACAGATGCCCTGGAGTGTGGCACACAGGGCCTTTGTTCCTGGCCTGGACCCCAGGGGTGGCTCAGATCCCACTTCTGGGAGGAGGGGGCAGCTGGTGGAGGAAGAAACAAGACCTGAGGGGCACAGGCATCCCCTCAGCACTAACAGCCTACACCTCCTCTCCCCGTGCCAGTCTCTGATTGACACCCTCTCCCTCCTCCAGACCCCTGGGCCCTGCACACACGGGGAACTGGGTGAGGTCCTAGGAGTAAGCCACGTGGCTCAAGGCAGCTCATTGGAATAAGAATTCAAACTGTGGCCAAAGAAGATAGAAAAATGGGAGGCCAGAGAAGCTGAGTATCAGGTATGGGGATGAGGCTGGGCCACAAAAAGGAAGGCCCTTCTAGGGGTCAGAGGCTGGAAGGGGTGCCAAGCAGAGCAAGTGATGCTGTAGAAGACTGGTTAGCAGAAATGGTACAGGTGAAGTCTGTGAGCAAACCAGACTGGGGTCTGCTACTATGTAATCTTGGTGATGTCTTAGCTCTGGGATGGAGATAATCCTTCAAGTCCATTTTAGGTGTTAAATTGATGATGTTCAGACTTGGTTTGGGGAAGGGAAAGAGTAGTTGTGATTACCTTAACCTTACCGGAATACAGCAATGGCCCAGTACCCAATTCAGGACTCAGAGGGCAAGCCAGACCCTGCCCTAGCCAAATAATGCGGCAAGCCCCTGGCTCAATGGTGAGGAATAGCTAAATGTGGCCCCTACACCTGGGGTGAACCGGAGCCTAACTTTAGCTTCATACGAGCATATGCAAAATGCGCGGCCAGCTGCCCCTGCAGCCTCGCCCAGGGCCACTTCTCTTTTACATCCTGCACCTGTGGGGATTTGCATGTTTGGCCAGCTCACTAGCCAGTTCTGAGGCTGAGAACATCCTAGACTCTCAAAAGGGATTCCTTGTTCCCTTGGCAACCAGCTCCTCCCTCCCCTCCCACCCTAGAGGCAAAGCCTTGCTTTCTGCATTTCTACCCTTGTGGGTGGGTCCCATGGAGGGGAGCAGCCTCGCAGAGGAGGCCTAAAGTTTTGAGCAGAGTAAAGGGCAGCGACACTTATTTGCGCCTTTGAGAAGGGAAACAACCAGCTTAGGAGCCGCGGTCCGGTCCGGTCTGCCAGCTCCTGTTTCCCCCTCCTCTTGGCTGCCGGCCTTTTGTTCTTGTCATGGTTCATTAGCTCCCTAAACAGAGGTTGATTAAAGAAAATAAAAGGAGAAAAATGGGGAAATTAATTGCACTGGTGAAAGGTCTAATGGGGAAGGAAGTTAGAACCAATTGTCTTGAGATTTTAATTGTCCCATCTGCTCTCTGGCCCTTTGATGGTGCATAACCAGAATGAAATGTTAATTTGGGCACCAAACATATTTTACACCCACTTCCCAGTGAGTTCTCTTGGGTCTTCTACTTGAAAGCTAGTGAGCCCAGGCATCAGGATGCCCCACTGGGACCTGTGCACTGGGTGATGCCAGGCAGATGGGAGGACAGGAGGCCCTGCCTGTGAGGACTATGGAGTAGGGGCTATGGAGCAGTGTGTGTGATGCTTCCTTGGCACGATGGAAAGATACAGGGTTGGGTTGCAGGAGTGAAGAGAATAGGAGAGAAAAAGAAGCCTCTCTTTCTATGTCACTCCCTGAAAGAATGCAGAGTCGTGATGTCTGGCCTTAGAGCGACTGGTACATTTTTGAGGAATATCAAGAAACAGATATGAGCAGTGCGAAGAGGCCAAACAGTAAAGCCCCAAGTGCCCCTCTGGCAAAAGGAGCAGATCTTGCTGCCAGGAAATCTAGAGTTCCCTGCTAGTGGCCTCTCTCCTTTCACCTCATTTATTCTTCCTCTTCACTGGACTATGTCACTCAAAAGAAAATGCAAAGATGCGCTGCACAGTTCCAGCAAGAGTCTCCACAGTTCCACTAAAGTCAGATGGACTCTAACCTGTAGGAAATATCCAAACAGATGGGAAAAGAAGAAATAAATCCCTTCTGAGTAAGCAGCCACTAAATTAAACTCTATTAGTCTGTATGATGTGTGGCAGATTGGTTGCCCCCATTTGAAGTCCGATTTCTGGCCAGGCACGGTAGTTCACACCTGTAATCCTAGCACTTTGGGAGTCTGAGGCAGGAGGATAAGGGAGGATAACTTGAGGCCAAGAGTTCAAGACCAGCCTGGTCAACAGAGCAAGACCCCTTTCTCAATCAATCAATCAGTCAATCAAATGAAGTCCAATTCCTGTTCTGCCCACAATGGGTCATCAAAACCATTGGCTCTTCAGGTGAGCCCACTGGCTCTCTCTTAAGGGGGGGACTATTGATGTCACAGGCCTGAAACCATTCTACTAGTAGATATCACAATAACACCAGTTGAGATCCTACCCAGAAATCAAAGTCTATCCCATTTAACACAATACCCAGACCCACATGCCTTTGGTCTATAGGTGGTATATATAGCTGGGAATGTGGAGATACAACTCATGCCACTCTCGTCGGTTTCCTACCCTTAGTGCTGTGCAATACAGTAGTCCTCCCTTATTTTAAGTAGTCTTCACTTCATTCAAAGGGGGACTCCTGTATTGTATGACATCCAAGATCCTCAGTAGATGCCTGAAACCTTGGGTAGTACCAAACCCTATATATACTGTTTCTCCCTATGCATATATACCCATGATGAAGTTTAATTTACAAATTAGACACAGTAAGAGATTAATAACAACAACTAATAATAAAATAGAACAATTATAATGCTATGCTGTAATGAGTTATGTGAATGGGGGCTCTTTCTGTCTCAAAACATCTAATTGTATCGTATTCACCTATTTGCAGACCATGGTTGACCATGGGTAACTGAAACCATAGAAAGTGCAACTGAGGCTAAGAGGGGACTACTATAGAAGGCAACCCTCAGCAGTGTGGGCTGCTGGTGGAAAAGCTGGGAACAGCACAGGCACCAGAATGTACAAAACCACCTCCACATTAAGACCGTTATTTAAGTCTGCCCAGGACCGTGAGGAATTGACATGGTCCTCTCTGTTGAATCCCAGAATTAAACCAGTTTCCCTACCAACACCATGTTCATTCCTAACATCTCTGGCCTCAAGAGGAAGGAGTACACTGTCACTCTCTCGGATATTTTTTCCATGTATAATGCTGCAACATAAAGCACTGAACAATAGGAGAACTGCTAGAAATAACAGTTTCCCTGATGCAACCCAGAGAAGAGAGTTGGTGCTTTTCTTTTGTATGGACCTGGGGTAAGCTTGGAGAAGTAGAGGAAATGACCTTGTTATTCTCTGCTAAGATGGATTTTCCAGAGAGTTATAAAATCTAAACAATAATCAGCTGGCACACAAGGAGCACCTGTGTGGAAGAGACTACGACCCAGGTGAGTGCTCTTGTGGGCAGCAGATTTGGGTCTCTGGATGCGGTGGACTGAGACACAGAATGCGTCTGACTGGCAGAGAAAAGTGAAAAGGGCAATCCAGGAATGACAACGTGGAGGAGAAAAACCCAAGGAAAGAAACCTTCAAATGACCATCTCTCTTTGGAAACCAGAAAAGCGAGTGGATCATACTGTTTGGTCCCAAATGGCATGGCTTTGTCCCCTAGCCCCTGGATGTGGAGAAGACATGGGGCTATGCCAACGTGGAAAAGCCAAGGAAAGGAATATTTCACATTTATGTGGCATTTTACAGCTGCTTTCCCAACACGTTTGTGCTTGATGTTCACAACCACATCTGAAGTAGACAAGAATTATCTTCATTTCACAGATGAAAAAATAGTCTATGAGAGGCTAAATGACTTCCTGAAAGCCACACTCTTTTTACATGGCAGAGCTGGGATTAGAACCTGAGTGTTCTAACTTTAAATTCTGGGCTCTTCCAGTGATGTCAGATTTATTTCTTTCTCTTTCTTTCTTTCTTTCTCTCTCTCTCTCTTTTTCTTTCTTTCTTTCTTTCTTTCTTTCTTTCTTTCTTTCTTTCTTTCTTTCTTTCTTTCTTTCTTTCTTTCCTTTCTTTCTTTCTTTTCTTTCTTTCTTTCTTTCTTTTCTTTCTTTCTTTCTTTCTCTCTCTCTCTTTCTCTGTTTCTCTCTTTCTCTCTCTCCTTCCTTCCTTCCTTCCTTCCTTCTTTCCTTCCTTCTTTTTTTTCTTTTTTCAGATGGAGTCTCACTCTATCGCCCAGGCTGGAGTACAGTAGTGCAATCTCAGCTCACTGCAACCTCCGCCTCCCAGGTTCAAGTGATTCTCATGCCTCAGCCTCCTAAGTAGCTGGGATTACAGGCATGCACCACCATGCCTAGCTAATTTTCTCTATTTTTAGTAGAGATGGGGTTTCACTGTGTTGGCCAGGTTGGTCTCGAACTCCTGGCTTCAAGTGATCCTCCTATCTCGGCCTCCCAAAGCGTTGGGATTACAAGCATGAGCCACCACACCTGGTCCTATGTCAGTGATATTTAAACTGTGTACACAACAGAACATCTTCAGAGAGGGAAAGGATACTGGCTTTCCTGATCACTCAGATGAGAGCAGCTACAATCTTACTTGCCTTATATATTAAAAATTTTAGTATATAAGACTTTGTTTGTTAAAAAAAAAAAAAAGGAGGGTTAAAGTAAGTTGGCAAGTCACTACACTCTGCCATGATCCCTACACTGGGGAGTGGGGAGTGCTCAGCTATAACACAAGGAACAAGTACAAGCAAGGAAAGGAGTGGAGACACCAGCCCCGTGGGTGTGGCCATTTCCCAGTGAACTCCCAGCAAGCGCATGCTCCGCACTTCAGGTTCTCTCTTAGATGTGGAAAGGAAGAGCTGAGGGCTGTCAATTTGGGGACGTTCTTCCTGGACTGACTTCATGGGATGCTGCCTGGTCAACTCCGTGAATCTTGTCCAGGCAAATCTAAAGCCCTCAGCGGACTGACTCAGCCCACCCAAGCTTCATCAGCTGCTGCAGCCCAGTGCCTGGTAAGCAGTGCTTCCAGGCTCCTCCCAACCTGGCCTCCAATGAGATGCACACTCACCCTACGGGTTGGCCTATGTTGGCATATCACCTGTTCATAGTGCAAGGCCATTCAGGGTGTCACTCCCACCAGCCTGAGTCCTAGGACCTCCCAACAGTTTGTCCTTTTCCTCCAGTCTCTTCTTTCCATATGGCTCTGCCTGCTCCCTAAATGCTATTCCAATCTTTGCTGGTTTTGGCTTCCCTGAGCTGTTTAGAAACAGCCTCCTACCTTTCCCTAGCTTCCCGGCCAGCAAATATTCTGGCTTATTGAGGGTCTCCTGGCGCTGTGAAGAGTCAGGGCAAATCATTTAATGTTTGGTTTTGTCTTTTTATCCTGGACTGTTAAAAAGCTGCCTGCTACAGAGAAAAGACTTGTCTGAAGTCGGCCTCTCTGATCATCACGGCTGATGGGCCTAAATAAATCCCTTTGTTCAGATTTTATAAAGCACGTATGACTTGACTTTTGTTATTCATTTTCACATCTCTCTTTGTAAACTGTGTGTGACACAAAAAAATCACACAGACCTGGGTTCAAATCCCAGCTTTGTACTTACTAACTATATGATCTTGGACAAGCTACTCAAGCTTTCTGATCTCCTTTTTCCTCACTTATACAGAGAGATAGTACTGTCTACTGCTCAGGGTTGTTCTTATTTTTAATGGAGAATAAATGAGATAGAGAATCCTCTATAGTGCTTGGCACAGAGTCAGAGTTCAATAGACACTAGTTTCTCCTTCATCCTTAGGATAAAACCCAAAACTTATCCACATTTCCCCAAAACCTAGTAGAGTGGCTGGCACATAATATACTCTCAGTGACTATTCATTGCTAGTGTGAAAGAATGAGGCAGTGAATCAAGAGGGCATGCATGAAACTGATAGGACCGGCCCCAGGAGGAGGTACCAAAAGTTGTTCCGTAAGGCAAACAACAGTATTAAAGAAATCAGAAATGTTCTCTAAAGAGATGATCAAATGTTACAAAATGTACATATAAGGATGTTCATTGTTGTGCTCTTCTTTAAAGATTTATTAACTAATTAATTGTTTGAGACAGAGTCTTGCTCTGTCACCCAGGCTGGAGTGCAGTGGTGCGATCTTGGCTCACTGCCACCTCTGCCTCCTGGGTTCAAGTGATTCTTCTGCCTCAGCCTCCTGAGTAGCTGGGACTACAGGTGTGCACCACCATGCCCAGCTAATTTTTTGTATTTTTAGTAGAGACAGGGTTTCACCATGTTGGCCAGGCTGGTCTTGAACTCCTGACCTCAAGTGATCCATCTACCTTGGCCTCCCAAAGTGCTGGAATTACAGGCGTCAGCCACCATCCCTGGCCTGTTGTGTTCTTTTTCATAGTGAAATTATTGAAATAACCTAAATGTCGAACAAAGGGGGCTGACTGGGTAAATCAGAGTGCCTTAATACCATAAAATATCATGTATCTATTTTAAAAATATAAATTTGTAAGTATTATTCTATAAAGATACGTAAAACTTTTTTTTTTTTTTTTTCTCTGAGATGGAGTTTCGCTCTTGTTGCCCAGGCTGGAGTGCAGTGGCGCTATCTTGGCTCACTGCAACCTCTGCCTTCTGGTTTCAAGCGATTCTCCTGCCTCAGCCTCCTGAGTAGCTGGGACTACAGGCACACGCCACCATGCCCAGTTAATTTTTTGTATTTTTTAGTAGAGACGGGGTTTCACCATGTTGGCCAGGATGGTCTCGATCTCTTGACCTCGTGATCCGCCCGCCTTGGCCTCCCAAAGTGCTGGGATTACAGGCGTAAGCAATGGCACCCGGCTAAAACATATGATTAAATGAAATGATGTGTTACAAAATTGCATGTACTCACTCTTTTAAAATTATTCATCTATCTTTCAAAAGAAAAAAGTGCCTGGAAAAATATTAGCTGGCAATGGCTATGGCTGGTGGGTGGGAGGGTAGTAATTTTTACTTTATATATGATACTTTCAATATTGTTTGAAAAGTTTTTTAAATGAGCATCATTTTTATAATCAGAAAAAAGTAACTTTTGGGGGGCTGGGTGTGGTGGCTCATACCTATAATCCTAGCACTTTGGGAGGCCAAGGAGAGTGTATCACTTGAGGTCAGGAGTTTGAGACCAGCCTGGCCAACATGGTGAAACCCCATCTCTACCAAGCATATAAAAATTAGCCAGACGTGGTGGCGGGCACCTGTAATCCCAGCTATTTGGGAGGCTAAGGCAGGAGAATCGCTTGAACCCAGGAGGTGGAGGTTGCAGTGAGCTGAGGTCGCGCCACTGCACTCCAGCCTGAGCAACAGAATGAGACTCTGTCTCAAAACAAACAAACAAAAACAAACCAAAACACATAAAGGGGTATAACAATTAGTATGTATATATTTTTTGGTTATAAATGTCAATACCTACCTTAAATTCATTTACACTCAAAGGTAAATGTATTTGGAAGGCTAAGAGGACTGCAGGAAGGTCAAGGTGTGGCTGCACCTCAGAAGAGCTGGAAATAGATCTGGCATGCTGCTGTTATGCACCCTCTCTCTGCAGCTCTGGGTGTGGGTATCAGTTCTTCAACTACAGGCCAGCTTCCTCCACCTGGCGGGAAATGCCATCCCGATGACTTCAGAGCTGCTAACCCCGCCACAAAGAGACAATGAGCACTGCTCTCTGGTCCCTAGGTCATCAATTCCAAGCACGCACTGCACTGTCCCTACTTGGGTCAGATGTCCATCCCTTACCCAGTCTCAGGCTCTATAGCTGGCCCACTGTGTGGTCCATTCCCGACCGTGGGTCCATCACTGTGGGCCAGGAGGCAGAGTCGTGTAAGAAGAACTGTATTAATGACTTGAGAAATAACTGTTCCCTGCCCCCCTGCACTCTTCTGCTGTGAGCTGCTATTTCCTTGGAGATAGGAAGAGAGGATAGGAAGTTCTCAGCCTGTTGGCTTAGTTTCCATCTTCAGAGGAGGGCCAGGGAAGACTGGAAGTAGGAAACTGGGCAGGCTTGGATCAAGAGTTGTTAACATCAGAAACAATGGTGAGCTTCCCTGACAGGTTCCTGTGCTGATGCAAAGTCAATTCATCTGAGTTCTCATGGAGCTCACAGCTCAACCCAAGAGATGAATGCTGGATAGAGCAGCCTTCATTGTCATTCCTTTACCTCTCTTCCTGGGCACCTTCCATCACTTCCCTATAAGCAAGAAGAAATGTGTCTTCTAAACGATGAAGGGTTATCTTTCATCAAACACCACAGAGCTCAAGAAAACATTCATCGGCTTCTATTTCTCTGTGCACTCTCTGCTCCATTTACTTACTTAGGAGATGGTAATTTAATTTTTTCCCATAATAGAATGACTATGTCTGAAAACCACTTTTAAATACAGTAGGACCTCATGACATCATAGCTCATGGTTAGAATTCAATTTGGAATAAGTCATGACGTTGGAATGGGATCATTGCACTGGGAGCCCCTGATGGTCAGGAGCTATGTTTTAGCCATCGCCCAACTCCAGCATCGAGTGCAGTCCTGCTCCCTGATACACACTCAGAAGTTAAAGGCACTCAAAAGTCCTATGGTTCATTCTTTTTAAAAATTTAATTTTTAAAATTTGACACATAATAACTACATATTCATGGAGTACATAGTGGTGTTTTTATACATATAATGTGTAGTAATCAAGTCGGGGTAATTAGCATATTCATCATCTCAAACATTTATTATTTCTTTGTGTTGGAAACATTCAGTATCCTCTTTCTAGCTATTTGAAACTATACATTATTGTTAAATATGGTCATTCAACGGTGGTATAGAACACTAGAACTTATTCCTCCTCTCTATCTGTGATTCTGTATTCTTTAATAAATCTCTCCCTGTCTCTCCCTTCCTCCTACCCTTACCAGCCTCTAGGATTCTGTTCTACTTTTTCCTTCTATGAAATCACCTTTTTTTTTTTTAGCTTCCACATATGAGTGAGAACATGTAGTGTTTAACTTTCTATTCCTGGACTATTTCATTTAACATGTCTTCCAGTTCTATGTTGCTGCAAATGACAAGATTTCATTCTTTTTTATGGCTGAATAGTATTCCCTTGTGTAGATATATACCACATTTTCTTTATCCATTCATCTGTTGCTGGACACCTAAGTTGATTCCATATCTTGGCTATTGTGAAAAGTGCAATAAACATAGGGGTGCAGCTACTTCTTCAAAATACTGATATCCTTGCTCTTGGATAAATGCCCAGTAGTGGGATTGTTAGATTGACTACCAGTAGTTCTCTTTGTAGTTGTTTTTTGTTTGTTTTTTGTTTGTTTGTTTTTGAAGGAACCCCCATATCGTTTTCCATAGTGGCTGTATTAATTTACATTCCTCTTATACGCTGTTGGTGGGAATGTAAGTTAATACAGCCACTATGGAGAATATTATGGGGGTTCCTCACAAAGCAAACAAACAAAAAACCTAACAGTGTATAAGAGTTCCCTTTTCTCCTCATCCTTACCAGTCATTGTCATTTTTTGTCTTTTTGATAATAGCCAGTCTAACTGGAGTGAGATGACACCTCATTGTGGTTTTGATTTGCATTTCCCTGACGATTAGTGATGTTGAGCATTTTTTCATATATTTGTTGGCCATTTGTATGTCTTCTATTGAGAAATGTCTGTTCAGTTCATTTGCCCATTTTTAATCAGATTTTTTTTTTCTGCTGAGATGTTTGAGTTCCTTTCATATTCTGGATATTAATCCCCTGTGGAACCAGTAGTTTGTAAATATTTTCTCCCATTATGCAGGTTGTCTTTTCATTCTGTTGATTGTTTCCTTTGCTGTGTGGAAGATAATCCCATTTTAAAATTTTTGCTTTTGTTGCCTGTGCTTTTGAGGTCTTATTTATAAATCTTTTCCCAGACCAATGCCCTGAAGTGTTTCCCCTGTGTTTTCTCCTAGTAGTTTTATTGTTTTGGGTCTAACATTTAAATCTTTTATCATTTCGAATTGATTTTTATATAATGTGAGAGATGGGAGGTCTAGTTTCATTCTTCGGCATACGAACATCCAGTCTTTCCAGAACTATTTATTGAAGAGACTATCCTTTCCCCAGTGAGTGTTCTTGGCACCTTTGTCAAAAATGAGTTGGCTGTAAATACATGTATTAATTTCTGGATTCCTTATTCTGTTTCATTAGTCAATGTGTCTGTTTTTACACCAATACCATGCTCCTTTGGTTACTAGAGCCTTGTAATATTTTGAAGTCAGGTAGTGTGATGCTTCCAGTTTTGTTCTTTTTGCTCAGGGATTGCTTTGACTATAGAGTTCTTTTTTGATTCCATACAAATTTTAGGAGTGTTTTTTCTAATTCTGTGAAAAATGACATTGGTATTTTGATAAGAATTACATTGCATCTGTAGATTGCTTGTAGTAGTATTGTCATTTTAACAATATTAATTCATTTGGTTCATGAGCACGAGATGTCCTTCCATTTGTTTGTATCCTCTTCAATTTCTTTCATCAGTGTTTTGTAGTTTCCTTTGTAGAGGTCTTTTGCCTCCTTGGTTAAATTTATTCCTAGGTATTCTTTTTCATAGCTATTATAAATGGGATTGCCTTCTTGAGTTCTTTTTCAACTAGTGTCCGGAGCTGCACGCCCCGGCCATAGCGAATAATAATTGAGGATTAAACGCCTGAGCTATATTCATTTCCACCCCACACCTTCTCCCTATCTTTGTGTTTTTTCCCCTGTACTAATACCTCATTAAAGATGGCGCTCTTCCTGCTTCTTCTTCACTCACTTTTCCCGCGCCCAGGAAAATTGTTACTTAATAGCGCAAGCGCAACATGATGTCTGACCGGAGAAACCGAAACTAACCTGACCACGCCCTCAGCAATGAGATCATTTCCGCCTTAGCCCAACCCCTTCCCTTCCAAGTGTATATAAGGCAGTGCATTACCGCCATTAAACGAGACTTGATCAGAGCACTGTCTTGTCTGCATTTCTCGTGTCTCTTGTTCCCCAAATTCCCACCCCCTCCTCCAGGGCCTGCTCTGACTATCCCGCGGGCCGGGATAAACTAGTTTGTTGTTTGTGTTTAAAAAATGCTACTGCTTTTTGTATGTTGATTTTGTATCCTGCAACTCTGCTGAATTTATCAGTTGTAAGAGTTTTTTTAGTAGACTCTATGTTTTTCTGCATATGAGATAATGTCAAACAGGGATGATTAGGTGTTTCTTTGGGTTTCTGTTAATTTTTTTTTTTTTTTTTTTTTTTGTCTATTAAGGATGTCACACATTTCTCCAAATCTTCTGTTCCTGCAGTAAAACATTTTCAGAGATATGTTCTTCCTCTGAGTTTTTGGGATGATGTTCCCTTTATCTTGTTCCATAGATTTTCCCACACATAATTCATTTTTTACCTCTCTACTCATCCTTGACCAAGGTACAATCTATCCTTCTGCTAACAGAGAGGCTACTTGAACTACCTGGGTTTGGGCTTGCCTAAGACTGAGAGCTTTCCTAGGCAACAGGACTTACAGTTCTAAAACTAGGACAGTCCTAGGTAAACTAGAATGGTTAGTCACCCTAGGGGTAATTACCAACATGTAAGGTGGTAAGAGAGAGGGAATTTGGGAAAGAAGGGAAGACCTGAGAAATTGTGGACTTTCAACCCAACTCCAGTTTTATGGTTTTTCTTTCCATTTTAATAACTGAGGTTCCTGCACATAGACTCACCCATGATATTTGAACTCAGAAATTCTTCAGGTTAATTGTTCTTTCAACCTATACATAATTGTCCACTTTTCAACCCTCAGCACCAGCCCACTATAAATATTTTTCCTAGTTTCTAGCCGTTGTTCATCTAATTTAATGGCATTGTAAGTGACTGCTTTGAAGCTCCCTCTGCACCAACACACAGCAGTGATAACATAACATATAAAAGATGATTTAAAAGTCATAGCCATGCCCCCAAAGTGAGATACGCATGTCCATGGACCTGGAACAGACTAAAAATGTAAAACAATGAGTAGAGGACCTGCTGAGCTCTAAATCTCAGAGTAGGTAATAGCAGATGTGAATTTGACTTCTGCGGGTAGATAGGCTCCACAGGATAAAAGGGCTCCACATGAAGCAGGGGAACCAGAGCCATGCTCAGGGCGTGCACCCAGAAGCCAGGGCAGGGTTTTCCTGGCTAGGGAGAGGAGGCCAGGAAATCTGTTGCCAACCACTGCCTGGAGTGTAGCTTAGTGCCTAGAGTGGACTCAAGCACAGCCCCATAAAGAGGATGCACACAGAGAGAGAAAAAAAATAGAGAGGCAGCGGTAAACCTTCTGTCCATGATGACCTTAGAAACTCGATCTTAAAACACATGAGGAAATCTTACACCAAGAAAGATAGCTAATAAAATCAATAATTGCAATATGAGTTTTTCTAGAAAGACACAAAATTTTAAATGTTAAAAAGACTTGAAAATATGTATATTTAAAATCCTTGAAGAGATGGGTAAAGAAATTACATCCTTAAAAGAGATATATGCCACCAAATCAGGCAGAAATAAAATAAGCACAGGTAGTTTTAAAAATTAAAAACCACAGAGAAGAAAAACGCAGCCACTGACAGGGGGCAGGGGGCCACTCAGTGGGTTAGATTCTAGACTAAACATAGTTGAAGAGAGAATTAACAAATTGGAATAAGGAATTCATCCAGACAGTAACAGTATCAAAGGGGCTATTTGAATAAGACAGAGAATGACAGGCACTGTGGTTATGGGTCCGGGGCTCAGGAAAGCCTTGTCAAAGGACACATTTAAGTAGCAGCCCGATTCAGTAAGAACACGAGTCACATGATGACTAAAACACCAAAAGCAAGGGCAGCAAAAGCCAAAATAGACAAATGGGATCTAATTAAACTAAAGAGCTTCTGCACGGCAAAAGAAACTACCATCACAGTGAACAGGCAACCTACAGAATGGGAGAAAATTTTTGCAATCTACCCATCTGACAAAGGGCTAATATCCAGAATCTACAAAGAACTCAAACAAGTTTGCAAGGAAAAAAAAAAAAAAAACTCCATCAAAAAGTGGGCAAAGGATATGAACAGACACTTCTCAAAAGAAGACATTTATATAGTCAACAAACATATGAAAAAAAAGCTCAACATCACCGATCATTAGAGAAATGCCAGTCAAAACCACAATGAGATACTGTCTCACACCGGTGAGAATGGCAATCATTAAAAAGCTGGGAAACAACAGATGCTGGAGAGGATGTGGAGAAACAGGAATGCTTTTATACTTTTGGTGGGAGTGTAAACTAGTTCAACCATTGTGGAAGACAGCGTGGCGATCCCTCAAGGATCTAGAACTAGAAATACCATTTGACCCCGCAATCCCATTACTGGATATATACCCAAAGGATTATAAATCATGCTGCATTAAAGACACATGCACACATACGTTTATTGCGGCACTATTTACAATAGCAAAGTCTTGGAACCAACCCAAATGTCCATCAATGATAGACTGGATTAAGAAAATGTGGCACATATACACCATGGAATACTATACAGCCATAAAAAAAGGATGAGTTCATGTCCTTTGCAGGGACATGGATGAAGCTGGAAACCATCATTCTCAGCAAATTATTACAAGGATAGAAAACCAAACACCACATGTTCTCACTCATAAGTGGGAATTGAACAATGAGATCATTTGGATACAGGGCAGGGAACATCACACACTGGGGCCTGTTGTTGGGGGCAGGGGAGCGGGGAGGGATAGCATTAGGAGAAATACTTAATGTAAATGATGAGTTGATGGGCGCACCAAACCAACACGGCACATATATACCTATGTATCAAACCTGCATGTTGTGCACATGTACCCTAGAACTTAAAGTATAATAATAATAAAAAAAATAAGTCATGTGAATGAAATAAAAATAAATAAATCCATCCATGCGTAGGTATTATGCCTTGCATGAAGCTGTTGTGAGGATTCAATTAAATAACACAAAGCAGCAAGCCCAGTGCCTGAGACATAATTAATAACAAATGTTAAGAAACATACTTCTCTTCCTAAGAATCTGAGTTACAGAATGAATTTTGCATTTGATCTCTATATTGAGGAGGCTTATGGCCACCTTGCTGGAGCCCAGCATCATGCTGATGGGACTCAAATTGAGTGATATTCTTTGGATCCTAATAACGGTGGATTTAGCTATTTGTGACAAAGTGGCTGGAACATTGTCAGTTGTCTGTATGCCTGTTTCCTCCTTCTGCTTCTCTCCCTCGAGAACAAATTCTGTTTTCCCCTCTAGCATTAACTAAACAAGCTAGTCACATCCAAAATAGAGATGACATTTTAATACAACCAGGCAGCCTCAACAGGAATTTCTTTGCAAATCCCAATATTCCATCAGTACAGCTCTCAGCATTTCTCCCATTATGTCTTCTGTGGAGCCCAGAAAGAACTCCTGACAGAGGTCAGGAAAGGGGGAAAGACAAAGCCACCCTTTTACTCAGCATGAAGCCTTTTCAACTCATAGGCCCCTGATGAAAACATTCCATAATGAAAAGAACAAAATAAGACAGGCTCACAGTGAACAGCAGCAGAATGTTCCATCAGACAGAGAGCAGCTTCTTGGGATGTGGGAATCTGAGACTGGATTGTATTCAAAGAAAATACCCCCAGAGTGATACAGTGCAAGTCCTGGGGGTCAGCAACATTCAAAGTTCCATGCTTTGAAGTGAGGTGTTTCCCTACCAAGGCCTGGGGACGGGGACGGCTATCCTAGAAACAGAATTAGACTGGGAAATGCAACCAGGTGATGAAGGGCCTTTGGCATGGCAGTTTCTCTCCTCCTCAAGCAAGGCAGATACGGGCCTCTGTGATGAACCAGAAAAGAGAAGCCAGAGGTGCAGCACTGGTATTTGTTTTTCTAACCAGAAGAGAGAAAACATGTTCCACCCTGTCTGAGTCCTTGGTCAGGAAAAGGTTGTTTTAAGAAGAAGAGAAGGAAGAGGAGGAAGAAACAACCCTCCTTTCTGCAGCTAAACTGGCTTTGGCACTCATCTCCCAGGGGCGAGGCAGGCTAATGACTCTTCCTTCCCGCCTTGGACATTGGGTGGCGTCCAGGGGGTTCCCCTGGTCCCTGTGGTCGATCTTCCCTCAGCAGCTCAGTCCTGCCCAAGCTCCAGCATGATTGTCCCACACTAACAAATCTATAAAAATAAGTCTTCTCCTTGTTTGAGTTCTTTCCTTGTTTTTTTCCAAAAACTGCCTACCTCACCAAGTATGGATTATTTAAAAGAAAACAATAAAGAACTGAGCATTTCACCTTTGGCTGAGTTGGAAGGAAATGTTCACACTGGGAATGGGAGAAAACAAGAGGAATTTGTAGGGGCAAATGCTAGGATTTTAATGTCTCCCACATCCCGTGATGCATATAGTGCCTGATATCTTCTAAAGAAGGGAAAAAAACCTTGTGTTACATTAGAAACAAAACCAAATTTAAAAACAGCTATTTGGGGTGAGGTTAGAGAGACGACATATTGCACGCCAGCAAAATGAGGGTGATATGAGCATAAGCCTGCAACTTGCATCATTGTCTTGGAGGT
The DNA here is from genome assembly GCF_043159975.1 of Macaca nemestrina. Taxonomy (NCBI): domain Eukaryota; kingdom Metazoa; phylum Chordata; class Mammalia; order Primates; family Cercopithecidae; genus Macaca; species Macaca nemestrina. Next base: position 36,359,917 of record NC_092125.1, read on the forward strand.
CCTCACATACACAAAGATGTTCTGTTTTCACTTTGCTTGTCCATCTCACGCACATATACAACTTCAAATTCATTTTTAATAGGACTTCAGTCCCAGTGGTAGGCAGATAGGAGACACATTAAATAGAAGAAACCTCATATTGAGAGTACGGCATTGGTCAGTTATTAACATGTATTAGGCTGGGTCCCTGCATTGTAGTAGGTTCATTATGTCTGTTGATTAAATTAATGCAGGACACTACTGTAATAGCAAGTGGAAATGGATTCGATTCCTTTCCTAAGAGAGTCAGTTTGCTGGTACTCCCCAGTCATGCCATAGAACCAGTTGCCCATCCATAGAGACTGCCATAGAATATATGTTTGAATAATTAAGTTGTAGTTTTATGGTTAAATCCTTTTTAAACCTACTTCCTCATTCTCATTAGAAACACTGTACTGATCCATGTTCTTTTCTTCTGCTTCATTACCTAAGATTTTTGGAATTTACCTGATTTTTATTTATTTTTAAAAATTAATTAATTTTTTTTGAGACAGAGTCCCATTCTGTTGCCCAGGCTGGAGTGCAGTGGCGTGATCTCAGTTCAGTAGAGCTGGAAATGGATCTGGCATGCTGCTGTTATGCACCCTCTCTCTGCAGCTCTGGGTGTGGGTATCAGTTCTTCAACTACAGGCCAGCTTCCTCCACCTGGCGGGAAATGCCATCCCGATGACTTCAGAGCTGCTAACCCCGCCACAAAGAGACAATGAGCACTGCTCTCTGGTCCCTAGGTCATCAATTCCAAGCACGCACTGCACTGTCCCTACTTGGGTCAGATGTCCATCCCTTACCCAGTCTCAGGCTCTATAGCTGGCCCACTGTGTGGTCCATTCCCGACCGTGGGTCCATCACTGTGGGCCAGGAGGCAGAGTTGTGTAAGAAGAACTGCAACCTCTGTCTCCCGGGTTTAAGTGATTCTTGTGCCTCGGCCTCCCAAGTAGCTGGGACTACAGGCATGCGCCACGGCGCCTGGATAATTTTTGTATTTCTAATAGAGGTGGGGTTTTGTCATATTGGCCAGGCTGGTCTCAAACTCCTGACCTCAAGTGATCCACCTGCCTCAGCCTCCCAAAGTATTGAGATTACAGGCGTCAGCCACCATGCCCAGCTTACCTGCTTTTTAAAGCTAACTCCCTTTCCTCATGTGACTCTCCAAAAACCAAAACCCCTTGTGACATCCAGGAGAGTACTCCGAGGCAGATGTGACTGCAATAGCTCAATACTCAAAGGGATTTCCAGGCCGCCTACCCTCAGAGCCTCTCTTCCCTATGTCTTTGCCTTAATAAAAAAGGCCTCTGTGAAGTCCTAGAGCTCAAGCACTTGTTTTCATGATTCCTGCAGAGTGAGAGACTTGAAAAATGAGGACCCAGAAAGGAAATCACCTGTTCAATTTTATAGAGCAAAATAGCAGTTAAGCCAAACTAGAAACTAGAATTCACTGTTCCCCGAGTCATCTTTTTGAGAAGCACATTTTCAAGTTCAGTTAGAATATATTGAGAAGTATATGTGGGGATTTGCTTTGTATCAGGCTAGTTAAGTGCAATCACATAAGGGGCATATTGAAAAACATGCAGGGCAGAAGCAAAACATCCACTGTATCTATTGAATTTAGGAAACTTCATTTGAATAGCTAATAACTTGTCGGTAGATGGAAGTTACTCTGCCTCTTCTTGGATGTGACTCTCAGGAATCATCAACAGTAGCCTCCACTCCTTTGTCTCATGAAATCAACAGTGAGTTTAGCAGCAGCTCTCTTGTTATAATTCAGCTAGTTTATTTGTATCTTAATCAGAGCAGATTACTTTTGACCAAACTAGCATCTCTTGACACAATCTACCTTGTATGACTTCTTTCAGTTAATGAGAAATGGTTCCCTCTGATCATTACATGTTTATGCAAAGCTAATTTATCTTGACCAATATTGTTATGCTAATTATATAAGCCCAGTTGTCTCTTTCAGGCAATTTCTATTACAAGAGCTCTTGAAAGTGCAATGAGAAGAAAGAATAAAATGGAGCAGACATGTAATTAGGGAGAAATATGAAAATCCTTTCCCAGGTGTTTAAAAATGTATTTTAAGTATAGGAATTTTGGTTTCTGTAGTGTGATGTCTATATCCTCTTCTGGGCAAGGTTTGTTCTTCAGTTGCATGGGCTAAAATCTCAGCTGTCTACAGGAGCAAGGAAGAGAAAGTGAATGGAAGAAACAGGTAGGGTTCAAGTGCTATGCATCTGCCATGTGCCTAAGGGCCATGGAGTCCTGGACTAGAGGGAGTGCTTGCTTCATCCCGAAGGAGGCCACCCACCTCAGTGCCAGCACTTGATATTATATCATAAGGAAATGAGGCCCAATGCAGCCAGGAAAACCAGAAATCTGAACTAAGTATCCTGATTTTTAAATGGCTTTATTTTTATTTTTGTAAGTAGTGAGCTGGGTCAAATACTTTTGTCCAAGGGTAGGACCCACTAGGCTGCCTAAAGAGAGGAAAAAACCCCAAAGTGCTTTTTCCTTCTCCATTCTTACCACTCAACACAACACTTCTGATGCCAGATTCGGGAGGGGGTGTCCCACATACAGAGCAATTCTCCAGCAGACGCTAACCACCTCTAATTCAATTCTGACACCGTGTACCTGCAGACAGCATCAGATCCCACAGGTTTGGGGCTCGGTCCCATAAGACTGTCCCCACTTCAGATGCCAATCACAAGACCCAGGCTGTGACCTGTGCTTCTGATCAACCAGCCATAAGCCAGGGTTCCCACAACCTTCTCCTCAGGCTCAATTAATTTGCAAGAGTGGCTGACAGAACTCGGGGAAACACTCTACTTACATTTACTGGTTTATTAATAAAGCATATGATAAAGGATAGAAATGAACGGCCAGATAGAGTTGCATAGAACAAAGTGTGGGGAAGGGACACAGAGCTTCCATGCCCTCTCTGGACACACCACACTCCAGGAACATCCATGTGTCCAGCAATCGGAAGCTCTCTGAACCCCTTCCTTTTGGGTGCTTATGGCGGATTCATTGCATAGACATGATTGATTACATCATTGGCCACTGGTGATCAACTTAACCTTCAGGCCCTCTTTCCTGCCTGGAAGTTGGAAGAGGGGGGTGTTGAAAGTCCCATACCTCTTATCCTGTCTTGGTCTTTCTAGTGACGAGCCCCCATCCTGAAGCTACCAAGGGTCTGCCAGCTACCAGTCATTTCATTAGCATACAAAAGATACACTTTTTTTTTTTTTTGAGACGTAGTCTCCCTCTGTTGCCTCCGCTCACTGCAAGCTCCGCCTTCCGGATTCACACCATTCTCCTGTCTCAGCCTCCCGAGCAGCTGGAACTACAGGTGCCCACCACTATGCCCAGCTAATTTTTTGTATTTTTAGTAGAGATGGGGTTTCACCGTGTTAGCCAGGATGGTCTCAATCTCAGGACCTCATGATCTGCCCACCTCGGCCTCCCAAAGTGTTGGGATTACAGGCCTGAGCCACCGCACCTGGCCCTTTTTTTTTTTTTTCTTTGAGACTGAGTCTGGCTCTGTCACCCAGGCTGGAGTGCAGTGGCGCGATCTCAGCTCACTGGAACCTCCACCTCCTGGGTTCAAGCGATTCTCCTGCCTCAGCCTCCCAAGTAGCTGGGATTACAGGTGCATGCCACCACGCTGATTTTTGTATTTTTTGTAGAGATGGGGTTTCACCATGTTGGCCAGGCTGGTCTCGAACTCCTGGCCTCAAGTGATCACCCGCCTTGGCCTCCCAAAGTGCTGGGATTATAGACATGAACCACTATGCCCGGCTGAAAGACACTCTTATTGTAAAAACCCTTATTCTTAAAGTTTAGGGAGCTGTTTGTCAGAAAACAGGACAAAGACCTATAGTTCACAATATTACACTGTATCATTTTGTGACTTCTGCTCTGTTCCACACAAGGATCACTTCAGTACCAAGAGGCTGAAAAATTGTCGGGCACGGTGGCTCACGCCTGTAATCCCAGCACTTTGGGAGGCCGAGGTGGGTGGATTACGAGATCAGGAGTTCAAGACCAGCCTGGCCAAGATGGTGAAACCCCGTCTCTTCTAAAAAGACAAAAAAAAAAAAAAAAATAGCCAGGCGTGGTGGCAGGTGCCTGTAATCCCAGCTACTCGGGAGGCTGAGGCTGTAGAATCACTTGAACTCGGAGGTGGAGGTTACAGTGAGCCGAGCTCACACCATTGCACTCCAGCCTGGGCGACAGAGTGAGACTCCATCTCAGGAAAAAAAAAAAAAGGAGGTTGTAAAATGGTCTATAAATTAGTTGGAACATCCACCAGCTGGCAGGAAGATGTAGATGGTCTCTCCTGCTTGCCAACCTCTCTGGGGTCAAATGAGTTTTCTGTGGATTCATCTGGAATCTTTTTTTTTTTTTTTTTTTTGAGACAGAGTCTCGCTCTGTCGCCCAGGCTGGAGTGCAGTGGCGCAATCTCGGCTCACTGCAAGCTCCGCCTCCCGGGTTCACGCCATTCTCCTGCCTCAGCTTCCTGAGTAGCTGGGACTACAGGCGCCCGCCACCGCGCCCGGCTAATTTTTTGTATTTTTAGTAGAAACGGGGTTTCACCGTGGTCTCGATCTCCTGACCTTGTGATCCGCCCGCCTCGGCCTCCCAAAGTGCTGGGATTACAGGCGTGAGCCACCGCGCCCGGCTCGTCTGGAATCTTAAGGAGCTACTGTCCTCTTGGCTTCATCAGTCACAGCTCCCCAAAATCCCGAAGCAGCCAAACATATGGGCACCTCCTCTCTCTTTCCTTGTCATGATCGGACACAGCTGTGCCAGGAGACATGGAAAGTGTGCAGCCCATGACACCACAACCCACCACCACCTCAGCCAGGCCCCTCACTCTCACCCCAGAGACCGCTGAGGAGCCAGTCTGTGGAGGATGAAAGGCGAACAACCCCGACCCTGCTTCTTCCTTATTCTGAGTGAGGGAACTTGATATGGGGTGGAAAATCACTGAAAATGAAGGACGTCCGTGCCTGAAGTTTGGTTCGTGCTGTAAGTAGAAGCGAACAGGCCACCGGGCAGATAGCTGCTTTAGTATCAAGCTTCATCAAGGTCTACTTGCAGCTGATACCTGTGTTTGAGGCCTAAGTTCCTGGTCCCCCATTTAGCCTTGCCCTTTTTTAAAGCTGGTTGCTGCCCTGCTTCCATGCTCCAAACAACTCCTGCCCAGCAGCCTGGTTTTGACCCTCAAAAAATTGCTCCTATGCACATTGCACAACTCCAGCCCTGCCTCTTACCCCGCACATATTCCCTATTTTTCTCCACCTCTGCCTGGGCCACTGGCTTCCCTCAGGCCAAGTCTCTCCCAGGCCCAGCCACACCCTCCGCGCCCAGCTTCACTTAGGCTCACCCTACCCCATCCTCCTCTTATCCTCAGCCTGGACATTGAAATCTGTGCCTCTGGGACTGTCCTCTCCATCCCAGAGCCGCCTCCATAGCCTCTCCTCAGACGACTCAGGGCTAAAGGAAGGCACATAACATACGTGACTTGAGAAGAATGGGGATCAGGAGAGGCTGCTGTTCATTTCCACTAAGGATTAACAGGAGAAGAAAGCTCTACATGGTAGGAGGACAGAGAAAGGCTGGAAAACACTCGAATCTACTGTCCATGGAGATTTGGCAATTTCAGGGCCTTTCAGAGCAGAAGACCAAGCCCAGTACCTGGAATGGGGATCGATCGGGAGAAGGAGCCTGGGAGCCAGGGAGGAGCAGATTGGCTTGGAGATCAGGCTTGCACACTCTGCCCTGTCCTCTTCCTGGCCAGGTAGAAATGGAGATATCGATATTCTATTAGGAAAAAGTGTGAGCTCGCTTAAAGGGAGTTGAAACAAAACCATGCCAGGCAAATCTATGTAATGTCAAATTGCAGAAGGGCATTCAAAGAGATGGGAGGGCCCAGGAAATTCAGGGGCCTGGCTTCAAATCTGGTCCAAGTGTGTGAGAGCGTAGGAAAAGGACTGACATTCTCCAGGTCTCTGTCAGCTCTCTGAGAATACAGAAATTGGACTGGATGAAATATTCATTATCTTAAAAGACAGACAAATTAACTCAAAGCTTAGCAGCTTGAAACAAAGAACTTTGATGATCTCGTGAGGTCTGTAGTTAGGAACCCAGGCACTGTGTGGCCAAACCCCCTATGTCAGAGTCTCCCTGAGGCTACAGTGGAGGCGTCAGCTGGGGCCATGATCGCTCAGGGCTCCACCTGGCAGGACCAACTTTCTAGCTCACCCAAGTGATTGTTAGGCAGAATTCAATCCCTCTCAGAGACCCAGATTAAGGGTCTCAGTTGGAATAAGGGCCTCAGTTCCTTGCTGGCTGTTGGCTAGAGGCCTCCCTCAGTTTCCCGATATCTGGGTCTCTCCATAGGGCAGCTCATAACATGGCGACAGGCTTCAATTGAGCTAGCAAGAGACACTTCTGGTTTCTGGTACTTGGAAGCTTGGGAGATGCCACTGCCCCCGAACAACAAGCAAAAAGCTGAACAAACTGAATAATCAACTCTTCTTAGAACTCTAAGAGAAGTGAGGTCCCAGGGACAACCACTGCCCCAAAATTGGAGAGACAGACAGATGGATACAGAGAATCACAACTTACCTACCAGAGCAGAAATTCATGAGCAGAAATCTCCGTGCGAACTAGTGCCAAGGTAGAAAAATCCAAACTGTAAATGATGAATTACTTTTGGCTCCGTGTGGACAAGTCTGAGAGTAAAAAGACTCCAGGGGGACCCAGACATAAGGGGGGCTCCATCCACACTTTCGTGAAATTTACCTGCAAAATCTTGACCAGGTTCTCACATTAAATATCAGAGAAAAATGCCCTCATGCTTCTGGCAAAGGGAGGGGGAAAGGAACCATTTTGAAAAGCACAGAGCATCCTGTTCTTAACAAGGCCTTCCCTCAGGAGAAACTATTCAACCAGAGCCTAAGCCCCTGAGATTTTATCACAGCCTACCCGACCTGGGGGAGGGAAATACCCCACTCCAGCAACTCTAGCCATCCTGTCCCACCTAAAGTGGGGAGGAGACAAAGGACTGAGAAGTACGTGTGAGTTCAGAGGCACAGACTCACTAAGAGGCTGAGACTAATCACAGGTTCACAGAATGCCTTCCTCACTTCACCCCTCCATTACTAGAGGTCTGTTTAAAGCAGTTCCTTTTACCCAGTACACCATGACCAGCTAACAAGAAAAAATTACAAGTCATACTAAAAGTCAAAAAATACAGTTTAGAGAGACAAAGCAAGCATTAGAACCAAATATGGCAGAGATGTTGGAATTATCAGAATGGGAATTTAAAATATCTATGATCAGTCTATTAAAGGCTGTAATGGAGAAAGCAGACAGCATGCAAAAACAGTTGAGCAATGTAAGCAGAGAGATGAAAATCCTAAGACAGAACCTAAAAGAAATGCTAGAGATCAAAACTACTAAGGGAGACGCAGAATGCCTTTGAAGGTCTTAATAGTAGACTGGACATGGGTGAGGAATTTCTGAGCTTGAGGTTACATCAATAGAAATCTCCAAAACTGAAAAGCAAAGAGAAGACAGACTGGAAACAAAACAAAACAAAAACAGAATATCCAAGTACTGGTGGAAAACTACAAAAGATATAACACATGCACAGTGAGAATACCAGAAAGAGAAGAAAGAGAAAAAGTACAGAAGAATTATTTGAAACAATGACTAAGAATTTCCACGAAACAATGTCAGACACCAAGCGACAAATCCAGGAAGCTTAGAGAACACCAAGAAGGACAAATGCAAAAACAAACAAAAAAATCCCAAAACTATACCTGGGCATATCATATTCAAACTACAGAAGATCAAAGATATAGAATAGGAGAGGGCAAGCAAGACAAGTCAGAGTCTACATGTAATCTGGTCAGGAAAGTAACATTCTGGCCAGGCTCAGTGGCTTACGCCTATAATCCCAGCACTTTGGAAGGAGAAGATAGGAAGGTCACTTGAGCCGAGGAGTTTGAGACCAGCCTGGGCAACATAGTGAGACCCCATCTCTCCTAGAATAAAAAATTAGCACATTGTGGTGGCACATGCCTGTAGTTCTAGCTACTCAGGAGGCTGAGGCAGAAAGACGGCTTGAGACCAGGATTTCAAAGCTGCAGTGAGCTGTGATTGCACTACTGCACTCCAGTCTGACTGACAGAGCAAGACTCTATCTCAAAATAAATAAATACATTAAAAAGTGATATCCCATCACATTTGCCATATTCTGTTCATTAGAATTGACTCACTAAGCCTAGCCCATACCCCAGGGAGGCTATAGGCAACTGCACAAGAGCATGAATACTAGAAGGCGGAAATCATCAGGAGCTATTTTGTTTATGATTTTATTCATTTCAATTTTAATGTAATTTTTTTTAAGAGACAGGGTCTCACTCTGTTGCCCAGGCCAGAGTCCAGGGATGCAATCGTAGCTCCCTGCAGCCTCGAACTCCTGGCTCAAGCAATCCTCCTGCCTCAGTCTAGCTAGGATACAGGCATGTGCCACTATGCAAAGCTAATTTATTTTATTTTATTTTGTCGAGACGGGGTCTGATGATGTTGCCGAGGCTGGTCTCAAACTCCTGCCTCGGCCTCCCAAAGTGTGAGTCATCACACTGGGTTGTCAGGAACTATTTCAGACACTGCCTACCTCAAATTATCTCCCACACTCAGCACTCACATTCTGTGAATACTCCTCCCATAGAAGGAGGCTACACATTCAGTTTACAACCCCAGCCTCCAAGATTCTCAGCCAAACACCTTCATGGCTCTGACATATTCTACATGTGGAGTTAACAACATGAAAAACACAGTCAAACAGGAAAATCTTGTTATCCAACAGAGTTAGACAGTGAAAAGAAGACATCGCATTTTCTCTATTTCTGTGGCATCTAACATCAGAGGACAGGGTAGACCAGATAGCTAGCTGGCTAGCTAGCTATCTGTTTATCTATCTATTTATTTTGAGGCGGAGTCTTGCTTTGTCGCCCAGGCTCAAGTACAGTGGCGCGATCTCAGCTCACTGCAACCTCTGCCTTCCGGTCCAAGTGATTCTCTTGCCTCAGCCTCCTGAGTAGCTGGGATTACAGGCATCTGCCACCACACTCGGTTAATTTTTGTATTTTTAGTAGAGACAGGGTTTCACCATGTTGGCCGGGCTGGTCTCAAACTCCTGAGCTCAGGTGATCTGCCTGCCTCAGCCTCCCAAGGTGCTGGGATTACAGGCATGAGCCACCATGCTCAGCTCCAGTTATCTTTTTAGAATAGCCATAAAAAATATGTCTTTGTTTAGATCACTTTAGAACCAAATGCTCTGAAGCCAGCTTATCCAGAGAGCCTAGGTTGATCTGAGGCCAGTCCCTGCAAATGCAAGGAGGGGTGTCACAACTCAAAGACCACTCCCGAGCTTTCACTTTCTTTCCAAAATAATTGAAGTCAGTGGACTGTCCCCAGAGCTTCTGTGAGGTGTTCACATTTTCTCTGGAGTGACATGACTTTCTTAAGACATCTAGGCATGTACATGTTATACCATGGCCTGGCTAAATCTGAAGAATGACAGAGGTCTCCAAACCCTGAGGACTGTCGGATTGATTTGAATTAATTGAGATACCCCCTTTCCGCAGAAAATGGAAACTAACATGGCTATCTCTGTCCATCACATAAGACTTTTGTAAAACAGTCATGGTTTCTTTCTTTCTTTTTTTTTTTTTTTTTTTTTGAGACAGAGTCTTGCTCTGTCGCCAAGACTGGAGTGCAGTGGCCGGATCTCGGCTCACTGCAAGCTCCGCCTCCTGGGTTTACGCCATTCTCCTGCCTCAGCCTCCCGAGTAGCTGGGACTACAGGCACCCGCCACCTCGCCCGGCTATTTTTTTTTGTATTTCTTAGTAGAGACGGGGTTTCACCGGGTTAGCCAGGATGGTCTCGATCTCCTGACCTCGTGATCCGCCCGTCTTGGCCTCCCAAAGTGCTGGGATTACAGGCTTGAGCCACCGCGCCCGGCCGGTTTCTTTCTTAAAATCTGTTTTAAACAGTTGAAAGTCCATATTTCCTTCACTAATAGTCCTCCTTTAAATTGTGGTCATAAACCATTTTTTCAAGACTCAGAGAGCTCTTCTCACTTGGAAAGCCATCACACACATTCATCAGTTTGGAATCTGCAGCAAAACTGAGCCTCTTCAGCCTCTTACCTGTGGATAAAAAGGCTGAGATCCATGTTTCTACTTACAATTTCTAATTTTGAGAGTCCCTGAGCAATACATTTTGATCTTGTGAGATTTTAACTGATCCCTTTCAATTTTCTTTTCACCATACTTAAGAATCTAAGGCTTACAATACCTTGATTCCCAACTCTCAAAGCTTTTAATATGTACTTTCTTATTTGTTCTCTCAAACCTTACAAAAAGAGGCATTAGTTCTTTCCCAAAAGGTAACATGCATAAAGTATGTGGACTTGGCATCCGATGAGCTGGTTTAAAATCTTAGACCCACCACTCACCAGCACTCAGACTTTGGGCGAGTTACTTAACCTCTCAGGGGCTCCGGGAGTCCTCATCTGTAAAATGGGGCTACCCACACCTATCTCAGAGAATTGTTTTGAGGACTAAATTCTGCACATATATCTATATAAAGCATTCAGCATGGTGCATAGAACTAGTTAATAAATGTTGGTTTCTTTTAAAGTTATGGAGAAACAAATGGAGATCCTGGGAGTGTCTCCAAATGTTCAACCACATAGGAACAAGAAGGGAATGGAATCCTGAATTTAGATCGTCAGTCTTCATTGTAGTTACTTCACTCATCCCTTTTGCAAGTTATCACCTAAACATCCTGGTTCACCACTTCAAGAAACTCTCCATAAGCTGAGCCTGAAATGCCACAAAAGATATGCCATTCCTGTGACCTCAAATAAGAACAGGTTCGCTCTTGATTTGTCCAGGTAAAAAGAGCATTGCAAGTGACAGATGCAGAAATGCTTGTATACCTCCTTTTTGAGTTTATATTAGGTTTTACATTTTAGCCTCTACATCTGAATGGATGAAAAGTGAGCATATATAACAGTGGGAAATAGGTTTTTCTGTGGAGGCTCCTAATAAATAGCTCCCATAGACGATTCACAAAGCCAGGTGTATAGTTGGAAATCCTTCTCTTTTACTTCTTGAATAGCGCGAGATTGGTTCAGGCTGTCCAGAAGCAGCTTTGAGGTATAAGCAACCACATGGACATTCACTACACCCTGAAGCCTGGCTCTAAGGGGCAGAGGACTGAAGGAGGCAAAAAGAAGTTCAAAAGCAGGGGCAGATACCTGACCCAAGGGCCCAGGACCTGTCTCTGGGAGTGCCTTGCCCATTTCATTAGATATGAGGGAGAGTCACAAAGCAGACTGGCCCAGTGGGTCCTCTTGGCCACTGGAGGATTATAAAGGTCTTTACCAGTTATAAAATAAAAGGGTTGAATGCTGATTATTCAACAATGTTAAATACTCAGCTTTGAAAGGAGGGGTTGCATGGCATCGTCAATCTCATCTGTCCCCTCTTTCTCTTTGAGTTCTTGCCTCTAGCACTCAGCTCCATCTGCAGTTTTCCCTCCTCTCTGGGACTCTCTCTGCCCTCCCTCATGAGTGAATTGCTGCCCTCTTGGTCTCCTAGTTATGGAAGCACCTCCTAAATGCATCCAAGAACTCACTAGAAAACACAACCAAGATTACAAAAGAGACTCTTTCTTTCTTTCTTTGCTTTTTTTTTTTTTTTTTTTTTTTGAGATGGAGTCTCACTCTGTCACCAGGCTGGAGTGCAGTGGCACAATCTCGGCTTACCGCAACTTCCACCTCCCGGGTTCAAGTGATTCTCCTGCCTCAGCCTCCCAAGTAGCTGGGACTACAGGCACGTGCCACTATGCCCAGCTAATTTTTTTGTATTTTTAGTAAAGACAGGGTTTCACCATGTTGGCCAGGATGGTCTGGATCTCTTGACCTTGTGATCCACCCACCTTGGCCTCCCAAAGTGCTGGGATTATAGGTGTGAGCCACTGCACCCGGCCAAAAGAGACTATCTCAAGCAAAGCAAGTCTTTCGGAGCTCAGAGAAGCAGCTTGGCCAAGATAATGCACATCTGCTCCCATACAGGCCAAACGGACACAGCTTCTTGGGGAGTTTCTTTCCTTGAACTCAACATGATCCCTGAGACCTAGCCCAGAAGTCTTCCTTTTCAGTCTGTAGGTGCTCTAGGAGCATCCCATCTGCTTCCTCCTTTTGTACTTCTCCCTGCCTTTCACAGCGGCTGCTCCAGGCAATCTCACCAACTTCCCGTGGTTATGGAGATAGCTGGGATCTCTGGATGGAGATTGGGGATTCCTTGTGCAAATGGAGGGCATTAACATAAAGGACATGTTAAGATTAATTTTTTAATCTTGCTATTAAATATCTTCTGGTATCATCTGGGATTATGGTGGTATTTTGTAGGAAAAAAATCCCCAGATAAATGCCATATAAATTAATACTCCTGGATATATAATACCCCTACAGTTTAATTTTTCAGTTAGGTAGTGAGTCCTATATCTTGCCATTTTTTCATTTTCTCAGTCATTGTTCCTGTGTGTGTAGAATAATCAGTAGGCAAAACTCAAGGAAGGGAGACTCCAACCTAATGGAACCACAACGAAATATTGTGTCATTTACTACCCTTCCCCTCCAATCTCCTCTCCAGGCTTTTATATGTCTTGAGGGTTAGTTTTTATATAAAACTATTAAAATGTATGCTTAATATGTTATATACATCTATACTGGGTTTAAAAAAAAAAAAACGTGATGAAGAGATTCCTCTCCCTCTACTTCTACCTGCCCGCCTGGCCCCCTCCCTGAATCTCTTGGGTTGACAGAGTTGGCAGCAGAGGCCTGATCTGGGGGCCAGGTTGAACCACCCCCGAGAGGGAAAACCCACAATAAGAAAGCATCTACAGGCCAGGCGCGGTGGCTCACGCCTGTAATCCCAGCACTTTGGGAGGGTAAGGCAGGCAGATCATGAGGTCAGGAGATTGAGACCATCCTGGCTAACACAGTGAAACCCCACCTCTACTAAAAAAAAAAAAAAAAAAAGAAAAAGAAAAAAAAATTAGCCAGGCGTGGTGGTGGGCACCTGTAGTCCCAGCTACTCGGGAGGCTGAGGCAGGAGAATGCCATGAACCCGGGAGGCGGAGCTTGTAGTGAACTGAGATGGCGCCAGTTCACTCCAGCCTGAGAGACAGAGCAGGGACTCCCTCTCCAAAAAAAAAAAAAAAAAAAAAAAAAAAAAAAAAAAAAGCACCCACACAGCATTCTTCTGTGCAAAACACAGCCCACGGCAGGTTTCCCATTGTCAGAACTGACTCCCCAATGGGAGCTCCTCTGCACTCCTCACCTGTCATTAAGGGCATCATTTCCACAGTGAACGTTCTTATAAGTCAGCCCTTCTATGAAGCTTCTTTCCAATATACCCCTCCCTGTTCTTTCCCTTCCACCTGGCAACAGAAGACATTTTCTCTTCTCTTTGAGCACACTGGCACTACATGCAGCTCCTGGGGAAATTCTCCAGAGAAACAGATTCTTGCTTTAATTCCTGACCTACTCACACAACAGAGCCCATGGCAGGAAGGCCCCATTCTTGGCCTAGTGAGCTGAGGTGTTGCCACCCACTAAGCACAGCTGCTCTGCTAATTTTAGACCTCTCTGAGAAGTCACCTGACTTCAAGGCACTTGGAGACACACATCACACCCTGTCTCAGGAGGTGGTCTGGGGTGGGGCTCACTCTGCTTTCAACACCCATAACACCTTGTAACCTACAAAAGTGACCTTTTTATTGGAGGCTCTCCTCAATAATGATAAAAATAGATGACAACACTCAATGAGCCGTGAAACTGAAATTTGTTTCCACCTTAGGTCTAGTCAGCTGCCTGATCTTTACCAGGCACCGCCTCGTATTCCACACATCCACAGCTAACCCTTGGTGAGTGCTGCCTGGGGCAATTTTAGTCACCCAAGCTAGGACCCTCAGGGCAACCCTGACTACTTTTCCTCTCTCTCCAGTCACCAAATCTTAAACTGAAAACTATTTTATCTCCTAAATAGTGTTTGCAAACTTCCCCTTCATTCTGTCCTATTTCAGGTTCTCTTCAGCATCTCCCCACACACTGCAGCAGTTTGCCCACAGTCGCCCTGCCTTCCGTCTCATCCTCAAAGTCTAGCATCTATGGTGATCTTTCTAAAACCATGTTTGTGGGCCAGGCACGGTGGCTCAAACCTCTAATCCCAGCACTTTGGGAGGCCGAGGTGGGCGGATCACCTGAGGTCAGAAGTTCAAGACCAGCCTGGCCAACATGGTGAAACCCCGTCTCTACTAAATATACAAAAATTAGCTGGGCATGGTGGTGGGTGCCTATAATCCCAGCTAATTGGGAGGCTGAGGCAGGATAATTGCTTGAACCCCGGAGGCAGAGTTTGCAGTGAGCCGAGATCGCGCCATTGTGCTCCAGCCTGGGCAACAAGAGCGAAATCGTCTTAAAAAAAAAAAAAAAAAAAAAAGTTTGTATCTCACTTAAACCCCTTCAAGGCATCCTGTCAGGTTCTCCACCCTATCTGCTCATTAGAATCACGTGAGCACTTAAAAAAAAAAAAAAATCAGTTCCTGCTTCCATTCCCAGAGATTCTGAGTTAAGTGGACTGGATGGGAGAAAGCAACCGTATTTCTTTTTAAAATTCCCCAGGAAATCCTAATGTACAGACATGGTTGAGAACCCCTGACCTGCAGGATAAAGTCCAGCCTCCTTCCCGTGGCACCCAAGATGCTCCCTGACTGGGCCCCTGGCCACCACCCTCCCTGGCCAGCCTCACTCCTGGCCAGTCCATGCCTTTATGTGCTAGCAACACTGAACTGCTTGCAGCTCCCAGCATTGCTTATGCTGTTCCCGCTGTCTGAAGTGCCCTCCCTACTGGTCCAACCAACATCACCTTCTACAGGAAGCCATTCCTGACTACTTTCCCTCACCTCCAGGTGCCCCATGAAACTTCGGATGTGTCTCTATTACTGAACATTCACATGATTTTATGATGTCCATCTTTCTTAAGCAAAAGGGAGACATTTATTTATACAGGGATAGTTCACAGAGCCCAAAGCTGCCAAAACTATAGCTGGGCCTCTCAAGCACTCGAACCCTGAATTAGAAAGGTCTCAGGTACCAAGGTGCTTTCTTTCAGTCATTCTCTCTCACTGGGTTACGTGGCTTCTGGTGTCTGTTCATTGCTTTTGGACCTCCTTGGCAGACAACATTCTCTACCTCTGTGTACCTGGGTGGGCCAAAAATGGGCACTTCACAAAGGCTGAGTCAACTCCTGAAGGCCATGTTCTCACTTCCAGCGATACTGACCAGCATCCTGGTTGTCAGTTCTAAAGTCCCTGAAGAGAGAATCTTATTGGCCCAGGGGCTCACCCTTGTCCATCAGCTGTGGCCAAATAGGGTTGCTGCATAAGAGGCAAGTCTTGAAAAAAAATAGAGAAGAGCCATAGGATTAGCAGACAACCTAAAAGGGTGATAACTATGCCCCGAGAGTCAAGGGATTCTTGAAATATGTGATAACCATGTGTAGGTCAGCAATAGAGACCAAGGGCTGTGTGAGCCCAGAGGAGGAAACCATAGTAGTCTTCCGTGTCAGGGAAGTCCTCACAGGGAAGTTGGCACTGGGCCAGGCATAAGGGAAAATAAAGGGCAAATGGCAATATCAGCAAGGTACTGAAAATTATGCTTGTATGTGAAAGTGCAAGAAATGGACTGAAATGGTGGCAAGATACCGGGATCAGCAGACAGGCCTAAGTTTGGTTCAGACTGTGACAGTCTTTAAGTGACAGATTAAAAGTCTGGTCTTCACTGCTCAAGAGGGGGTTCCTCTTAGAGGACCTCAATCACTGAAGTAAGGAGAAGGGGGAGTCAGCAGACCTAAGTTAAAGCAATGAGTCACTTCTTACTACTTAGCAATGCAAAAAGCACTTTGCGGCCGGGCACTGTGCTTTCACGCCTGTAAATTCAGCACTTTGGGAGGCCGAGGCGGGTAGATTACCTGAGGTTAGGAGTTTGAGACCAGCTTGGCCAACATGGTGAAACCCTATCTCTATGAAAATACAAAAAATTAGCTGGGTGTGGTGGCGTACACCTGTAGTCCCAGCTTCTCAGGAGGCCGAGATGTGAGAATTGCTTGAATCTAGGAGGCAGAGGCTGCAGTGAGCAAAGATCATGCCACTGAACTCCAGCTTGGGTGACAGAGAAAGACTCTGTCTCAGAAAAAAAAAAAAAAAAAAGCACTTTGCCTGTGATACTTCCTCCAATCTTCACAGTATCGTAGTGTGGGGGAGAGCTGGCTTTTATTTTACCCAGATTACTGAAGACGAAAATGTGGTTCAGTCTGGTTATGCAACTTGCCTAAGATCACATAACTAACTGGCAGAAGCATGACTTGAACATAGATTCTGAAGTCTAATTCTGAGGTCTATTCTTATTCCAGGGCACTAGGCTACCCAACAATGGAAAGCTCAAGCTAAAACTGCCTTGAATTATAATATAGAGAAAGATTGAATAATGCCGGACATTTTATTGTTATTTATTTATTTTGGTGAGATGGAGATTTACCCTTGTTGCCCAGGCTGGAGTGCAATGATGTGATCTCAGCTCACCGCATCCTCCGCCTCCCAGGTTCAAGCGATTCTCCTGCCTCAGCCTCCCGAGTAGCTGGGATTATAGGCATGTGCCACCACGCCCGGCTAATTTTGTATTTTTAGTAGTGACGGGGTTTCACCGTGTTACCCAGGCTGATCTCAAACTCCTGACCTCAGGTGATCCTCCCGCCTTGGCCTCTCAAAGTGCAGGGATTACAGGCATGAGCCACTGTGCCCGGCGAAAAAATATTTTTACTATTGACTAATGACATAGAAAAATGCTCATGATATGATACTGAGTGGTGGAGAAAAGACTGACTATCAGACTACATAAGCATTGTGGTGCTAATCTTAAAAAGTGTATTCTGTGCTCATCTGTCCTGTGGACAGTGGTCAGGCTTCAGCCCCAGCCCTGAGAATGGCTCCCTCTGAAAATCTTCCTTCTTTTCAACTATGCTTTGCAACCATGGCACATTCTTTTGGGTTATTCAATCACAGGGATGAAAATTTTAGTGACTGCCTCGTACCATGAATTATAGCAATTTTAGGTCATAAGATAACTCTCATGTTCTACTATAAATAGGGCTGGGCTTTCATTACTAGATACACACTAACAATTAACAATAAACAGTAGTTTTTCATAAATGGATACTCAGAAAATATTACAACCCTGAGTTTCACAATCTTGGCTAAAAGAATTGTATAATTATCTGATGTATTTTGGACTGTTGAAATACATACTTTGTATTGCTCAATGATGGAACATTTTTCTTTATAAGTATTTTGTAAAAGAATCCCTTATTTTTACATATATTCAACTGGCAAAGGTTAAAAAAAAATTTAACCCATAGTTACTGAAGGTGAAGGCAGTTTGGCAATACCTACCAAAGTTGTAAATATACGTGCCCTTTCACCTAGTAATTTCATTGCTAGGTATTGTTCATATATAATAAAATGTATGTGCAATGTATAAGGATACATAGTGTATTTATAATAGCAAAACACCTCAAAGCATCTTAAATACATCTGAAAAATGGATTTGCTAAGTCAGTCATGATACAACCATTCAATGGAATCCCCTGCAACTGCTATAAAGAATGAAGTAGATACAGAGGTTTTAATATGAAAGTATGACCAAGACATTGCAAGTGAAAAAACAAGGTGGAGAACAATATGCGCAGCCTGCCTTTATTTGTGTGGTTTTTTTTTAAGTGAAATTATACTTCTATATGCATAGAAAAATTCTGGAAGAATACTATTTGGCTATTTGACCACGAGAATATATACTTTTTATAATTAAAAAACATTTATTGCTCTCACTTAAAATTAATACAATTTTATGGTAGACTATTTAGAAGACGTAGAAGTGTATAATAGGCAAGGCATGGTGGCTCATGCCTATAATCTCAGCACTTTGGGAGGCTGAGGCAGGAGGATCGCTTGAGTCTAAGAGTTTGAGACCAGCCTGGGCAGCATAGTGAGACCCTTGTCTCTACACAAAATATAAAAAGTATCTGGGCATGGTGGTGCACACCTGTGATCCCAGATACTCAGGAGGCTGAGGTCAGAGGATTGCTTGAGCTGGGAGATTGAGGCTGCCATGAGCCATGATTGCACCATTGAACTCAGCCTTGGCAACAGAGTGAGACCCTGTCTAAAAGAAAAAAAAAAGAAGAGTATAATGGTAAAAATGAGAATTACCCAGCTAAAAATAGGAATTACCCAAAAACAATTTGATGTTTTTCCTCTGGTATTTGTTCCAATGCACATACACTTGCAACCGCCCAAGGGGTTCACCTTTCCTGCTGCCTAGACAGAGCTCGTTCATCAAGACAGGAATTGCAATAGAGAAAGAGTAACTCACGCAGAGCCGGCTGTGCAGAAGACCAGAGTTTTATTATTACTCAAATCAGTCTCCCAAGCATTTGGGGAGTAAAGCTTTTAAGGATAACTTGGTAGGTAGGGGAACCAGTGAGCCAGGAGTGCTGACTGGTCAGGGATGAAATCACAGGGAGTGGAAGCTGTCTTCTCGAACTGAGTCAGTTCCTGGGTGGGGGCCACAAGATTAGATGAGCCAGTTTATCGATCCGGGTGGTGCCAGTTGATCCATCAAAGCTAGGTCTGCAAAATATCTCAAGCACTGATCTTAGGAGCAGTTTAGGGAGGGTCAGGGTCTTGTAGCCTCCAGCTACATGACTCCTAAACCATTATTTCTAATCTTGTGGCTAATGTTAATCTAGTCCCCAGGCAAGAAGGAGGTCTGCTTTGGGAAAGGGCTGTTACCGTCTTTGTTAAATTATAAACTGCCAACTTTCTCCCAAAGTTAGTTCAGCCTACGCCCAGGAATGAACAAAGACAGCTTGGAGCTTAGAAGCAAGATGGAGTCGGTTAGGTTAGATCCCTTCCACTGTCTTAGTCATAATTTTGCAAAGGCGCCTTCACATTGTCCAGGAGACAGGGGTAAGAAGTAGTCTGGGCCAAGTGCGGTGGCTCATACTTGTAATCCTAGCACTTTGGGAGGCTGAAGTGGGCGGATCACTTGAGGTCAGGAGTTTGAGACCAGCCTGGCCAACATGGTGAAACCCTGTGCCCACTAAAAACACAAAAATTAGCCGGGTGTGGTGGTGCATGCCTGTAATTCCAGCTACTCGGGAGGCTGAGGCAGGAGAATCGCTTGAACCTGGGAGGCCGAAGTTGGAGGTTGCAGTGAGCCGAGATCCCACTACTGCACTCCAGCCTGGGCGGCAGAGTGAAACACTGTCTCAAAAAAACAAAACAAAACAAAAAAAAGTGGTCTGGGTAAACCACTGAGCACATTTCAAAGACTGCCAGTGGTGGGCCTCCTAAAGGAAAGAAACACTCCTAAATAAACTGTGCTTCTTTCATAAAGAAGTATGGGCTTTTCTGAGCTACTAATTGGTTTGTTTACTTGCTGGCTTCTTTGTTTTTGTTTTGTTTTGTTTTGCTTTGAGTTGTCAGTCAAGTCCAGATATTACCGTATTGTCCGCATATCTATTCAAGTGATAGGTTTTAAATTATCATGCTAATATGATAAATTTGTAAAATAACTTCATTATCACAACAGCTACCAAAAAATTATTCAAACCAATTCAACAACTATTCTTTTTGAAAACTAAATATTTGAACAAGGAGAGTTTCTCTGTTAAAGTTTCTTTCATAAAGAAACTAAAGCTAAAATCCAGTATTATATAAAATAGAGAATCCCTTCAAAGTAGAAACAAAGCCAGTCTGCCTCTGCCATCATTACACTTAGCACAGTACTGCAATGCTGACAGTAATGTCGGAGAAGGGCAAATGGAGGGAGCTACACAGGAAAGGAAGAAAGTAGTGTTGAGAGATGATATTATTATGTATTTATGAAGCCCAAGAGGCGAGAGGTGATGAGGAGCTCTGGAGTACAGGCTAACTCCACAAAATTTGGTGTTATTCTTTGTACTGGTGATACACACACAAAAAGATTCCATTCTAGAACAGTAATAAAACAACATACATTCTTCAGTATTGACTCAACTTGGAATGAAGAAACTATCTTATTCTAAGAAATGTAAAACACCATAATAGGAAACACAAAGGGAGACATTAAAAAATGGCAGTCATTTACTCTGCTTCTGGTTGAGAAAAGGATACAGTAAAGATAACATATCTTAAATGAGTGAATTTAATGCAATTAAAGTTCCCGAAGATCATTTATACAACTTGACAAATAATGTGAAATTAGTCCAAAAGAGCTGTAAAGAATAACAAAATCTTTTTTTTTGTTTTTTCAGTTTTGGTAGACCCTATTATTGAAACCTGTAACAACTAAATCTTCATGAAAATTGTATGGTATCAACTTCAAAACGGGGAGAAGAAAAAAAATCACTAATTGAATAAAATGAGTATTCCAGAAATAGATTCAACTGCTTCAGTTGAAAATATATAGGGAGAGGGGCGGGAGGAACATAAGCAGTATAACAATGGAAAAAAGAGGCCAGGTGCGGTGGCTCATGCCTGTAATCCCAGCACTTTGGAAGGCCGAGTGGGCGGATCACCTGAGGTCAGGAGTTGGAGATCAGTCTGGCCAACATGGTGAAACCCCTACTAAAGGTACAAAATTACAAAAAAAAAAAAAAAAAAAAAGTACAAAAATTAGCCAGGCATGGTGGCGGGCACCTGTATTCCCAGCTACTCAGGAGAGTGGCATGAACCCGGGAGGCAGTGGTTGGAGTGAGCCGAGATCACGCCATTGCACTCCAGCCTGGGCCGCAAGAGCAAGACTTCGTCTCAAAAAACAAACAAAACAAAACAAAAATGGAAAAAAGAAACATTAGTTAAGTAAAATTGTAGAGAAAACTCAGGAAGAATTATAGCCATATATATCCTACTTAGAGTGGATTGTTGAGAAATTATCTAGTGTTGTGTCCTTTTTTGTGTGGTTTTTGGTTTTGTGGAGGTTTTATTGTTGTTGCTGTGGATTGAACTGAAGGGAATTCTCCCCTAACCTCAGAGAAGGCAGCCAGCTTCAGTGTTTTTATGTCCCCCGCTCCCAAGAGACATGTTTGGTGCTTAAGGACCAAGTCTTGGGAGCACTGGTTCCAGGCAGGAGAAGGCTGAGGGTGGAGGTAGGACCAGGGCCATGAGGCATTTAGAATTGGGGAGAGACAGTGCCCGGGAGCTGATAGAACCTTGAATGGCGGATGGCTGTGTGGATGTTGTTGAAGCTGGACCTCCAACTCCTCGGCTCAGGAGCAGCTGTCTGGTCTAGTGAGGAGCAAGTATAGCTGCAGGGCTCCCAGCCATCAGAGGCCCATGCAGGCTTGGGTGAGAGCATCTTCTGCAGTGACCAAATGGATTAATGACAGAGGCTTTTCTTCCCATCCTCCTAGACTGAGTAAGCCCTGGAAGCCTGGGACAACTAAAGAGAGGGGTGATAGAGAGGGAGGACCCCTCCCCAGATGACTGCTCTTGGGCTCAGAGAATACTGGAGATGAATTTGATGAGCCAGAAAAACAAAGTAATATTTATTGCACCTCAAGTGCCGTGAAACACTATACCGATTACGCACATCATACATTTCAGCAAATCCAGACGACCAAAAAATGATTAACCACAAACTATTTTGAAAACCAAGCTATTCTTTATCTCAGTGGTAGAGAAAGATAAATATCTGGGTATCAAAATAATAAAAATAAAAACAGAGGAAATTAAGACAAATGGGGTCATGGAAAAACACACAGGCTAACCAGCACTTACAGAAATATAATCATGTAGTGTAGCCAGGTGCGCCCAAACAGCTTGGATTCATTCTAACTCAGGACTGACTATAATAAATCCCGAAGGGCCCATTAGCCAGATGTCTTCATTACAGTGGTATAAGCCCAGTAGTGTAATCTGCATTTTTCACCAAGTGTGACATAAAAATTTATGCGGAGTCTGAGTTAACAAAGGACTTATTCAGTTTATGCAGTGTCTTAACCAGAGATGGCTTCCTGAAGCCATTCCAGAGAGGGGTCGGGCCTCTCTGATGTTTCTGAACTGGCTATTCATGTTGGATTAGGCCACAAGATGGCTGTCCTTGCAATCTCTAGCTATGAGGCAAGGCCTAACTAGCAGTTCCAGACGGGACCCAACACATCACCTGGGTCTCCACAGCATTATGATATAAATCCAATGGCTGGCGAAGAAGGGTCCAAGGCTAAATGGGACCCATCTGCCTCCACGGTGTGGCCACTGAGAGTTAGAGGAGGAAAACAGGTGTATCTTATAACTAGGGGTTCCTCAGGGACTATTCATTTGCCTGACACTGTGTTTGCAAAACTAATCACCAGTGTGTGTCTCTTTAACAGGCTTGGATTAGCTAATAATTCTAACTGAACTGAATCATAATTCATGAGATAATTTTGAGTTCCTCAGATTTACTTCCACTAAAATTCAAAATGAAGCTGGGACTTATGGATTTCTGACAAAAGGACAGTAGGTATCAATTCCTCCTATGTCCTTGACTCAGGTTTGAGTTACATGGATTCTCATTCAACACTGTCATTCCTTTTTTTATTTGGTTTTTTGTTTGTTTATTTTTTGAGATGAGTCTTGCTCTGTCACCCAGGCTGGAGTGCAAGTGGCATGACCTTGGCTTACTGCAACTTCTCCCTCCAGGTTCAAGCCATTCTCCTGCCTCAGCCTCCCAAGTAGCTGAGATTACAGGCGCCTGCTACCATGCCCAGCTAATTTTTTATTTTTTATTTATTTTTTAATTTTTTTGTATTTTTAGTAGAGACAGGGTTTCACCAAGTTGACCGGGCTGCTCTTGAACTCCTGACTTCAGGTGATCCGCCCACCTCAGCCTCCCAAAGTGCTGGGATTACGGGCGTACAGCCACCGTACCCGTCCAACACTGTCATTCTTTTTTTTTTTTTTTTTTGAGATGGAGTCTCGCTCTGTCACCCAGGCTGGAGTGCAGTGGCCGGATCTCAGCTCACTGCAAGCTCCGCCTCCCGGGTTTACGCCATTCTCCTGCCTCAGCCTCCCGAGTAGCTGGGACTACAGGCGCCTGCCACCTTGCCCGGCTAATTTTTTGTATTTTTTAGTAGAGACGGGGTTTCACCGTGTTAGCCAGGATGGTCTCGATCTCCTGACCTCGTGATCCGCCCGTCTCGGCCTCCCAAAGTGCTGGGATTACAGGCTTGAGCCACCGCGCCCGGCTCACTGTCATTCTTAAAAGTAAACTAAGGTGGCATTCACTTAATTGAATTTCTGATCACATGGTTCACTATGGTAAAAACTTGATCATTCCTGCTCAAGTTCATTAAGTCAACCATTCTAAATCTAAATATATAGTAAATATGTAATTGATTATAATTGTAGTTTGAACAAATTCAGCATTATTATTAGGCCACTAATGGCAGTAAGTATGCTGGTTATTGATGTCTTCCAAGTTTTTACCGTGTTTTCTCTTGCCACAAAATGTGCTCCTTCCTGTGGGTGCTCTATGTCTGTTGTCTTTCCCTTAAGACAGTGGCCTGAATTTGGATTTTCTTTTCTTTGTTTTCTTTTTTTTTTTTTTTTGAGACGGAGTCTCGCTCTGTTGCCCAGGCTGGAGTGCAGTAGTGTGATCTCAGCAGCTCACTGCAGCCTCCACCTCCCAGGTTCAAGGGCTTCTCCTGCCTCAACCTCCTGAGTAGCTGGGACCAGAGGTGCACACCACCACATCCAGCCAAGTTTTGTATTTTTAGTAGAGACAGGGTTTCACCATGTTGGCCAGGCTGGTCTCCAACTCCTGGCCTCAAGTGATCCAGCCGCCTCAGCCTCCCAAACTACTGGGATTACAAGCGTGAGCCACCGCGCACGACCTGAATTTGGATTTCTTATTTAGTAAATTGGAATGTCAGTATCATCCAGGGTAATGGCAGGAGCACCAACGTTGATGCTACAAGACCTGAGATGCAGTCCAGCCTACCCCATTTTATTGTGTGTGACCTCACAAAAGTTACTGGATAGCATACAGCTGTGGTCTTCATAAATGGAATGATACTACCTGTTCTGATATTCTTCCCTGAGGGTTATGGTGAGGCTCAAATGAGATGTTACACAAAAGTCTTTGTAAAGCATGGAGCCCTATAAGCTCTAAGGTATTACTATTATTGGCACTGTACAGGAGTCAATGTGCTTAAACCTTGAAGTACATTAAAATCACATGACTTGCTGGTTTTCAATGTTCACTTCCAGGCTCTACTTCCACAGAGTCTAATTTAGTAGGTTCCAGGTAGAGCCCAGACATCTGGTTTTTATTTTGTTTGGGACAGAGTCTCACTCTGTCACCTAGGCTGTCATGCAGGGGCACGATCTCAGCCCACTGCAACCTCTGCCTCCCAGGTTCAAGCAATTCTCGTGCCTCAGTCTCCTGAGTAGCTGGGATTACAGGCACGCACCACCACACCTGGCTAATTTTTGTTTTTAGTAGATACAGGGTTTTGCCATGTTGGCCAGGCTGGTCTCAAACTCCTGACCTCAAGTGATCCGCCCGCCTCAGCTGCATTTTTTTTTTTTTTTTTTTTTTTTGAGACGGAGTCTCGCTCTGTCACCCAGGCTGGAGTGCAGTGGCCGGATTTCAGCTCACTGCAAGCTCCGCCTCCCGGGTTCACGCCATTCTCCTTCCTCAGCCTCCGGAGTAGCTGGGACTACAGGCGCCCGCCACCTCGCCCGGCTAGTTTTTTGTATTTTTTAGTAGAGACGGGGTTTCACCGGGTTAGCCAGGATGGTCTCGATCTCCTGACCTTGTGATCCGCCCGTCTCGGCCTCCCAAAGTGCTGGGATTACAGGCTTGAGCCACCGCGACCGGCCCTCAGCTGCATTTTTAATACTCACCACCACCACCACCATTATTCTTTCTCCTGTTATGTGATTTGTATATGAATAGTCCAGGGATGACACTTGGAGAAATACTGGGGTAAAGGTGAAATAAGACACTTCAAAAGAACTTCAGAAATGGCCCTTCAGAAGAATAAATTGGATCCTGACAGTTTGAGATTAAATATCCAACATATCTCATTGATATAAGTGATAAGCTTAAATAAGCTAATGAATGGATGGTGTACTGAAAAATAGTGCCCACATAAATTTACTACAGAAAAAGATGTTCATTGTAAAAGTTGCTTCTAGAATTGGTTGAAAGTAAGAAAGACCTTTTGCTTTCCACTGCAACTTAGCTCCCTCTAATCCTATTTTGGGCCAGTGTTTCTGGCCTCACTCCTCTGACATGATTTCTGTGCTGAATGAATGTTCTTCTTCTGTTTTTTTGTTTGGTTTGGTTTTGTTTTTTCCATTTTGGGGAGATTGATGGAGTCTTATCATTTTAACAAGGCTGTGTACTCAGCCATGTGGGCATGCCACAGGCCAGATGGATGAGCAAGAAACAAAGTTTCAAAGATGCTGGAAACCACTGGTGTATCCAAGAAGGGAAGTAATAGAGCTGTTGTCTATCAATAGCCATGGAATCAAATGATAGCAATGTTGTCACTCAGCATAGATTACGTGGGGCTAGCCCAGGGCTAAATTATTAAATCACTGAATTTGACTTTAATGTCTCCATGATCTCCACTTTGTGATCATGCCTATTATCCCTGCCTTCTATCCTCAGCAGGGACTTAGGGCCCCCCCGTGATATCCCATCCTGCCCTTTCTGATTAGCCTGAACAGGGAACTTGTTCTTTTCTATGACGACACCCTGACTGCCCACTGGCCCATTGTTTGTAATGGTAGAGAAAATGGCGGGGATGAGTAAGAGGGGTTTTTAATTTTATAATTTTTCCAATTTTCCTAATTTTCTAATTTTACTAATCAATACATTTCTGCTGGGTTTATTTTTATTTTTATTTGAGATGGAGTCTCGCTCTGTCGCCCAGGTTGGAGTGCAGTGGCACGATCTTGGCTCACTGCAAGCTCCGCGTCCCAGGTTCACCCCATTCTCCTGCCTCAGCCTCCCGAGTAGCTGGGACTACAGGTGCCCGCCACCACGCTGGCTAATTTTTGTATTTTTAGTGGAGATGGGGTTTCACCATGTTGGTCAGGGTGGTCTCGATCTCCTGACCTCGTGATCCGCCCGCCTCGGTCTCCCAAAGTGCTGGGATTACAGGCGTGAGCCACTGCGCCCGGCCTCTGCTGGGTTTAATATGTTGCTCCTCCCAGGTTATTGGGGACTTTCTGGCAAGAAGATGTCTTGACCCTGAAGAATAAAGCTTCCAGAAATTATAGACACCTCAAGCAGCCTTGGAGCAGAGGTGGGTGGGGGCTGGAGGAGAAATTCTCAGGTAGCAGCCCTCCCTAAGACACACTAGCCTGGGAGAAGGTAGTACTGACGACTCTGCTCATTTCCAAGGGGTTCATTTATCTGGGGACTGCATGGCACCAGTCTGGGGACTCACCAGTAAAATGACTCTTCCTAGCCCCCCAGTCTCTAGTTCCTGAAATAGAGGGACAATGTATGTCACTGAATCCTCTTAGCACCCACAGAAGGAAGGTGTTGTACCACCCCTTCACCGTTGTAGACCACTGGAGTCTTTCAAAGCAGTGCAAACTGGGAAGGTTAAATTCATTGATGCCAAGGATTAACTATACTGACCCTAAATTCGTCTGTTATCCTGAATTTAAAAAGAAAGATTATCCAGCTGGGTGCCGTGGCTCATGCCTGTAATTCCAACACTTTGGGAGGCTGAGGTGGGCGGATCACTTGAGGCCAGGAGTTTGAGACCAGCCTGGCCAACATGGCGAAACCATCTCTACTAAAAATACAAAAATTAGCTGGGCATAGTGGTGCATGCTTGTAATCCCAGCTACTCAGGAGGCTAAGGTGGAAGAATTGCTTGAACCCAGGAGGCGGAGGTTGCAGTGAGCCGAGATTGTACCATTGCACTCCAGCCTGGGTGACACAGCGAGACTGTCTCAAAAAAAGTAACAAAAGAGAGAGAGAGAGAGAGAAAGGAAAGAAAGGAAGAAAGGAAGAAAGAAAAAGAAAGGAAGGAAGGAAGGAAGGAAGGAAGGAAGGAAGGAAGGAAGGAAGGAAGGAAGGAAGGAAGGAAGGAAGACAGACTATTCCACCTCCAGGGGTGGACCCTGATTAGTCCAAGTCAATTTATGTAAGTCTGATTCCCTTGCCACGGTGATTGGTTCTGTCAGAACTAAACCAATCAGTCATGGCAATCCCCTGGCTACATTTGACCTAATTCAGGGCGATGAAAAGCAAGATGTCAGAGGGCTTCTGGGGAAGGAGCTTCATCATTTTTATGAGGGCTTCTAGACATGATTCTCTCTCTCTCTCTCTGAAAATTGATAAGGAAGCATGTACTAACGATCTTTTTGTTAGCAGCCATCTTGTCCCATGAGAGAAAGGCAGTATTAAAATGAGACTGACACCAAAAGCAGAACAAAGACCGAGCTGCCAAGTCAAACCAACACGGAGCCCACCCTACCTCTGCACTTCCAGCTATGTGAGCAGTGTATGAGTTAGGATCAGGTTCAGTTGCAAGTAACCAGAAACCCCAAACAAGAGTGGCTTCAACAAGTTTAGGTTTTATTTATTTCCCAGGCCAAAAAAAATGTCCAGGGGGAGCATACCTTCTGTCTGGTAGCTCTGTCAGATACATTAACACAATGTATTCCCCCCGTCCAAGATGGCTTCTCCAACTCCAGCCTTCACACCCAAATCCAGTCAGCAAGAAGGAGAAAAGGAAATGATCCTTCCCAGAAGAGACATATAGCATTTCTGCTTGTATGCTAGGATGTAATTACACGGCCACACCTAGCTTCAGATGAGGCTGAGAAATGTTTTTATTCTGGGAGGCCACATGACTGGCTAAACCTTGGAGATTGTGCTCCTAGTAGAAGAAGAAAATGGATATTAGCAGATAACTAGAGGCAGTTTGAGTTGGGTTTCCTGTTACTTGCAATCAAATACACCCTAATTGATACAACCTCAGAAACTCCTTTTTACCTGCCATCTCTAATCACATGTTGAAGGATAAAAATGAGAGAATTTTCACTGGGAGCCCCTCAAGATTTTCTCTTCAGGCTTGGGATAGCACCCGGCACATACAAGCACTTGATAAATATTTTCTAAATTAAAGAAAATTAACTAAGGGGATTCAAATAGAGAGAGTTCAATAGAATTGTTTTTTGACTTGTCAGCTCTGGCCTTGGGCAAGTCATAAAACCTTCTGAGCCTCGGCTTCCTTGCCTGTTAATGAAAGAAGTAATACCTTCCTTCGACCATTGTTATAAATGTTAGTGACAATGCAAAGTGCCTAGCACAATTCCTGGCACATGCCCATGGTTGACACACACAGACACCATGTATAAATATTTTTTAAAATTATGATTATGTGATTAGATGTTTTGAAGGAACCCTGAAGTTGAGAAACACGGGATTCTGGCTGGCAATGTTTCAAATATACACAAACTCTATGGACCATTATTAATTCTTATTCTTAATAATGGAAAATATGACTGCTGGATTCAAAGAAAAGAACACTTTGAAGAGATTTTTCATTAAAACTTGAAGACTTCTTAGATATCAAACGGTTATTTAATGAGTAGAATGTGAATGAATCAGAACATACATATTGAATTCATGTTGGAGCCCTAGGGGTGTAAAACCTAACTAGAACATATGCTTTGCACTCACTTGCTGTCCTAGGACTGAAAAAACAGCGTGATGTTCTGCTACACCCAAAATGATCTTGTATTGGTTCATTTGCATTGCTATAAAGGAATACCTGAGGCTGGGTAATTTATAAAGAAAAGAGGTTTATTTGGCTCACAGTTCTGCAGGCTGTAAAAGCATGGCAGCAGTATCTGCTTGGCTTGTGGGGAGGCCTCAGGAAGCTTACAATCATGGCAGAAGGTAAAGGGAGAGACAGTGTATCACATGGCGAGAGAGAGAGAGGAGGAGGCGCCGGGCTCCTCTACCAACAACCAGCTCTAAAGTGAGCTAACAGAGCAGCAACTCACTCATTACCATGGGGAGGGCACCAAGCCATTCACAAGGGATCCACCCACATGATCCAACACCTCCCACTGGGCCCCACCTCCAACACTGGAGGTCACATTTCAGCATGAGATCTGGAGGGGACAAACATCCAGACCACATCAGACCTTGAACTTAGTAAACAGACTAAGTGACGAAGAACCACAGGTCACTTTTCAGGACATTCAGTGATTTACAACTCGCTCTGATTTGTGATCTTTTTTTGTTTGTTTTCATGGATTTGGTTCAGAAACCTGAAGGGGGAAACAGAACTATCCCTTGTTCACCCACCCACCAAGGTGTGAAAACAGATGGAAATGTCACTTCTCTGAAGATGCCCTCTGATAAGACATGATACCTCACAGATGCATAAAAAAATCAGTTAACTTTTAGGTCAAAGCACAGATAAAGCTGTCAGTAAGAGAGCAAAAAGAGAGGCGTGAAGGAGGTTTCTAATGTTAATGGCAACCAACTGTCCAGGCTTCCCTTTTGGAGATGAGGAAACGGCCTCTCAGAGAAATGGTCGTTCTCCACGGGGGTGGTAGTGAACGAACAGAGTGGGGGCACGAGGCAATTTCCCGTTTCACAGTCCAGTAGACGCTGGCAACAAGGATGTTTAAAAAGACAGGGAAATTTACTTGCAAAGGCAGCATATTAGTTTTAAAGGGTGGCTAGTGCATTAGTGTTTGTGAGGTACTTTCATACACATTGAACACTCACACACATTGGACACACGCATTGGCCTTTCACACACATTGGATAGTCACTCATACCAGAGGAGGAGTTGGGCTGGAGAAGTTTAGTGATTTGTCCAAGGGAGAAAAACTGCTCAGAGGTGTGTGACTTCAGACACACTCCTCTCCTCGCTCTACACAGAGACATGTCAGAGGCAACATCATTGTGTTTCTTTTTTAAAAGAAGAAAGAAATGCATATTTGTTGTTCTGGTACCATCATCTCCATTTGCTGAATATCTTTGGGGGGGAAGTCTCCTTTCAAATTCATGAACAGATTTCCAGATTTGTGTGTATGAGGAGGTGACTGATGCTCTGCCTAGTAGAGGGTCTGTTGCGTCACCGCCTTGGCCTTTCCTTCCTAGTCACCCACCCGCCTCCCTGCATGGGCCCTCATTGCCTCACCCCTCAGCATCACAGCAGGTCCTCGATGGCCCCTGCAGCCACGACACTCCTGATGAAATGCTGCACAAATGCAGAAAGCTCACGACCCACATTTGACATCAAAATGTTAAAATGTGTGTCATCAAAATTGTCAGTGTGTTCTTTCTGTTTTTGTTTTGTTTTTGAGACGGAGTCTCACTCACTCTGTTACCCAGGCCGGAGTGCAGTGCCCCAATCTCAGCTCACTGCAGCCTCTGCCTCACAGGTTCAAGCGATTCTCCTGCCTCAGCCTCCCTAGTAGCTGGCGTTACAGGTGCATTCCACCAAGCCCAGCTAGTTTTTGTTTTTTTGGAGAGATAGGGTTTCACCATGTTGGCTAGGCTGGTGTTGAATTCTTGGCTTCAAGTGATCCACCCACCTCAGCCTCCCAAAGTGCTGTGGTTACAGGCGTGAGCCACCATGCCTGGCCTAAATTGTCAATGTGTTCTAACCGATGGGCTCTAATCCTTGTCAAATTGCTCCTCCCTCTCAGGGGTGTTCAATCATTTGGCTTCCCTGGGCCACATAGGAAGGAGCATTGTCTGGGGCCACACATGAAATACAGTAACACTAATGATAGCTGATGAGGTAAAAATAAATAAATAAATAAATATAAAAATAAATCACAAAAAATCTCATAATGTTGTAAGAAAGTTTAGGAACTCATGTTGGGCCACATCCAAAGCCATTGCAGGCACCACAGGTTGGACAAGCTTGCTCTAGATTGACTCAAAGTACAATTTATCTCCTTTTTTCAAAGGGAAAATTCTCTGCTTTCTCAAAATTGTAGACCTCTTAAGTTTGCTGGGTAGACCATCAAAAACATTAAGCTCTGTTCCTAAAAAATGGTAGGTTTGGGGCTCTGTCCAAGGTTGACTTTGCAGTATTGACCACCAATTGGTGCTTTTTATCCTCATAGAGAAATTGATCTTTCTTTGACTCTTCATTAGGTTGACCAGAACCAGCGAAGTGCTGGAACCACTTAACTAGCTCATGGGAACTGATCTTTAAATTTTTGGGAATTTTGCAAACTGGTTGTTAAAAAATAATCATTATTCACAATGAAATTAAATATGCTTACAACTAAATTATATTAAAAACAAATGTAATAAATGCATAAAATGTGTAACTTTCTATTTTATCAATATTTTATTTACTAATATTTTATTAATATCTAATATCTATTATCTTGAGATTATTTAGGCCTATTGTATCTGTATGGCAGAAACAGCATAAAATAGTGTGCTCTTGTGTTTTTCTACCCAACTCTGCATTTAGTAACATCACATTGGTAGCATGAAATCAGCCATGGAGAGAGTGTTTGCCCCACAGAAATTGGAAATTGAAAAGACTGTAAATCAGCTGGGCACGGTGGCTCACGTCTGTAATCCAGCACTTTGGGAGGCTGAGGCGGGCGGATCACTTGAGGTTAGGAGTTCGAGACTAACCATGGCCAACATGGAGAAACCATGTGTCTACTAAAAATACAAAATTTAGCCGGCCTGGTGGTGGGTAGCTGTAGTCCCAGCTACTCGGGAGGCTGAGGCAGGAGAACTGCTTGAACCTGGGAGGCAGAGGTTGCAGTGAGCTGAGATCGCATTACTGCACTCCAGCCTGGGTGACGGAGTGAGACACTGTCTCAAAAAAAAAAAAAAAAAAAAAAAAAGAAAAGAAAAAAAAAAGAAAGGAAAGAAAAGGCTGTAAATCAGGACTTTATTTCAGAGAGCTAGCTAATTTTTATGCGTTTGCCAGCATACCATTGACCTCGGTCTCCCAACTGCAGACCAAGCAACAGGAGCATATCGAGATCACTGTTTTTAAGGCTCTTGCAAAATCTTGTTTATAATACCAACCACTGAATCAGGGTGTGGAAGAAGGACTTTGAAGGACCAGATGAGTGTTAGGCAATGTAAAATAAGGGTGCTTTTGGGCCATCCACTCTTTTCCTTTTTTTTGAGACAGGGTCTTTCTCTGATGCTTAGGCTGGAGTGCAGTGTCACCATCACAGCTCGCTGCAGCTTTAACTTCCCACAGCTCAAGCAATCCTAGGTCAGCCTTCTGAGTAGCTGGGACTACAAGCACATCCCACCATGCCCGACTTTTTGTATTTTTTATAGAGATGGGGTCTCACTTTGTTGCCCAGGCTGGTCTCAAATTCCTGGGCTCAAATGATCCTCCCACCTTGGCCTCCCAAAGTGCTGGGATTACAGCTGTGAGCCACCATGCCCAGCCCCTTGTTTCTTTTGATGTAGATGTTAATGGCTTATACCACTTTTAAATAGCATAGACCCACCCCCTGCCATAATTAATAGCAGGTATAGTTTTATTATCAAAAAGCAGACAGAAGAGAATAGTGTTGGCATTTATCCATTTTCAGAAAGAAGAGTTTAACTTCAACAACCAAAAATGTTACACAAAAATTACTGTTTACGGTAGGCTGCTGCCAACATTATCAAACATGTTAATGACATGCCTTCAATCCTTCTAATGGTGCTTTTGTGTCGATTTCATCCCACTAGACACACAGGGAATAAATTGTTCTGGTAGTCCAGGGGAAGGGAAATGCCTCCCCTGGCTGGAAGGTTTAGGGGGTTTGGAAGGTGAAATGACAGGGTTGCCCAGCCCTCACTTCTCTCTCTCTCTCTCTCTCTCTCTCTCTCTCTCGTTCTCTCCTCACCCCTTTGGGAGCATGTTTCCACCAGGGACCACATGTTCTCAGTTCATTCTTGTCCTACTTCTTACAGAAGCCTGTGCTGCCCGGGCATTGCCAATGACAAGGTAGGAAAGGTTAATTCTGGGGCTCAGACCCAGGAAACTCACTTGCCCACAGACACAAGCCACATTTCCCAACATCAGATGTATTTTGGCCCCATCTGCCTTACCATTTTGTCTTATTTCTCCATGGACTCAGAATCCAATAGGGAAGGGGCCATTAGTTCCAGGACCTCTCTAACCCATCAATGGGCAAGGGAGACACAGCTTAGAACTTAGTCTTCCAGCCGGGCCTGGTGGCTCATGCTTGTAATCCCAGCACTTTGGCTGAGGTGGGCAGATCACGAGGTCAGGAGTTCAAGACCAGCCTGACCAACACAGTGAAATCCCATCTCTACTAAAAATACAAAAAATAGCTGGGCATGGTGGTGGGCGGGCACCTGTAATACCAGCTACTTGGGAGACTGAGGCAGGAAAATCGCTTGAACTCAGGAGGCAGAGGTTGCAGTGAGCCAAGATTGCACCACTACACTCCAGCCTGGGCAAAAGAGCTAGAC
This sequence comes from Macaca nemestrina, assembly GCF_043159975.1. Lineage (NCBI taxonomy): Eukaryota > Metazoa > Chordata > Mammalia > Primates > Cercopithecidae > Macaca > Macaca nemestrina. The sequence goes on from NC_092125.1 coordinate 36,393,612, forward strand.
TTGGTCTCAAAAAAAAAAAAAAAAAGAGAGAACTAAGTCCTCCAAGGACATTACAAAGAAATTTCTATGGCTGAAGTGGGAAGCTGTCAACACTTGCCCACTTTCATATTAAAAGTGTTACTTTTAATGTTCTACTATGTGGAAATTTGGCATCTCAACGGAGCCCTGGCTCATGTTGGCCCAGCTCCAAAACTGGATCCTAAAGATAATCCTGGCTTTTCCTCAGACACCTCCCCCACCCTGACAGCCAGCCTCCAGGCAGGATGGGGAGGCCTTTGATCTAGACAGGGATCCTGTCCAGGCCCTTTTAAGTTTCATAACTGAACATTAACCTCCCACATGCTCACCTGGGTTTCAAAGCAAATGCCTCTGCCCATAAGGGAGTAATTCCCAAGTTCCAGACCCTTGCTAGAGAAGATAACTTTGAATTGTTTACTCTCCCACTTCTTTGAAAAGCCCAGTTGAGATAATCTTTTTTAGGGCAGAAACTTTAATATTTGCTATAGAAATGTTTATAGACGATTGTGCAGACAAAACAGACAAATGAATATTCCTGCTGCATTTGCTATGAAATAGTCATCCAGGACACAGTGCAGAGCATCTTCCAGAAACTTCTATCTGATCATCTATGTGAGGAATAGCTCAGATCTTTGTACTAGGGAAACTTTATCTCCCCTGAGAAATGAAATGCTTCCTCCTCTCAGTTGGTCATTTAAGCACCACTTTTCCCTCTTTATGTTGGTTTTAAGGAGGCTGCAGCCAAGCCCCAACCTTCAAGCTCAGTCACAGAAGCTCTATCGACCCTATGGGTTGGGATGTCTGCCTTTCTCCTCTTCATCTTGCTTTCTCCTAATTTGCCGTCTTTTTTATTGATTTTGATATATTTATTCCATTTTAAGGCCATTTTAAAATTCTTTTGGGAAGAGGTGAGATATAACTAGAATTAAATGATTCCATGATTGCTTGAAGCCAGGGAGCAGGAGTGTGGGAGGAAAGACAACTGCAAAAGGGCACAGGGGAGGTTTTGGTGTTCATGGAATTTCTATATCTTGATTATAGCGGTGGTTACCTGGGTGTGTGCATTTGTCAAAATTTATTGAACCGAACAGTTAAAATGGTGCATTTCATTGTAGGTATTATAAATTATACCTCAATAAAGTTGATTTATTCATCCAACTAATATTATGTTTCTATATTCTGCCAGGCACCTTGTGTAGTGTTGGGCAGGGAGAGTGTATACAGTTGTATAGGTTGTTCACTGAACAAGGGTACCTGGTCAGGGGGCAAGGAGTGGTTGAAATCCAGGCCATGTCTGGCTCACCAAACCAATGTCCAGCAAGGGGCTGGGTGTTCTCAGAGGAAGAAGCAGACTTTTCTATTTCAGAAAAGGTATTCTGTGGCTTCCCAAAGTCTGATTCTGAAGATGTAGTGAAAAAGAATATGGACAATTCCCTGCTTTTGTGGAACTTGTAGTCTATCGGCGGAGGGTAATAATGAGCCAGCAAACATAGAAGATAGCTATATATTATAAGCTATATAGCTATATATATATATATATATATAGCTATATATTAAGCACTATAGAAAAATAAATAGGATGAGGTCACGGGGAGCGTCAGGCTGGGAGAGATGCTTACTTAGATAAGGCTTCTAAAGAGCTGACATTTCAGCTACGGCCCCAGTAATGAAAAGCAACCAACTTTGTAAAGTGCAAAGAGGATAGCAGCCCAGACAGGGGAAACAGCAAGAGGAAATTATCTTGCTCAGAGAGGCAGGAGAACTTGGTCTATACAAGGGTCAGAGGGAAGACTGCTGTTGCATGTAATGAGTGAACCAGGGGCTGGTATGGGGTCGGGAGTGCAACGAATTCTCAAAAGTTAGACATAGACCTTGAGAAATGGCTCTGAAAACTAACTGCACTACAAAACATTTTACTCCTCATAGACTTTAGATTTACAAGAGACCTTAGAGATAAGATAGTCCTTCAGTCTTCTCCTATAACAATTGCAAAAGGCAAGGCCCAGCTCCCTCTCGTAGCTAATGACACAGATAGGATTAGAGCTCAGGCTTTGCTTCAATTCAATTAAACTAATAGTTACTGATTGCCTACCATGTGTCAGGTAACTACTTACTCCCTGTCAGAGATTTTAAAGTGTGGTAGGGTTGAATAACAAGGATGGCTGGGCATGGTGGCTCACACCTGTAATCCTAGCACTTTGAGAGGCTGAGGTAAGCAGATCACTTGAGGACAGGAGTTCAAGACCAGCCTGGCCAACTTGGCAAAACCCTGTCTCTACTAAAAATACACACACACACACACACACAAAAATTACCTGGGTGTGGTGGTGCATGCCTGTAATCCCAGTTACTTGGGAGGCTGAGGCATGAGAATCACCTGAATCTGGGAAGTAGAAGTTGCAATGAGCTGAGATTGCACCACTGCACTCCAACCTGGACGACGAATCAGACTCTGTCTTGAAAAAAAAAAAGAACGAGGACGACTGAAAGGAAAAAAGAAAGAAGAAGGACGACTGAGTTGATGACATTCTGTTGTTGGAGACATCTTTTTTTTTTTTTTTTTTTTTTTTTTTTGAGACAGAGTCTCTCTCTGTCGCCCAGGCTGGAGTGCAGTGGCCGGATCTCAGCTCACTGCAAGTTCTGCCTCCCGGGTTTACGCCATTCTCCTGCCTCAGCCTCCCGAGTAGCTGGGACTACAGGCACCCGCCACCACGCCCGGCTAGGTTTTTGTTTTTTTGTTTTTGTTTTTTTTTTGTATTTTTTTAGTAGAGACGGGGTTTCACCGTGTTAGCCAGGATGGTCTCGATCTCCTGACCTCATGATCTGCCCGTCTCGGCCTCCCAAAGTGCTGGGATTACAGGTGTGAGCCACTGCGCCCGGCCGGAGACATCTTAACATGGGAAACAGCTGCCTTTAGCAAGCTGTAGGGGTTTAATCAGATGAGTATTTCACAAGACTTGAGTTTTGCTTTTTTTTTTTGAGACAGAGTCTCGCTCTGTCACCCAGGCTGGAGTGCAGTAGCACGATCTCGGCTCGCTGCAACCTCTGCCTCCCAGGTTCAAGCGATTCTCCTACCTCAGCCTCCCAAGCTGAGACTACAGGCGCCTGCCACCATGCCTGGCCAATTTTTGTATTTTTAGTAGAGATGAAGTTTCACCATATTGGTCAGGCTGGTCTTGAACTCCTGACCTCAGGCGATCCACCCACCTCAGCCTCCCAAAGTGCTGGGATTTACAGGCATAAGCCACTGCGCCCAGCCTAATTTTTGCTTTAAGAAATATTTTCATTCCTGAAATTGAGATAAAATTTTTAAATAATTCATGTTTTAAGTCAGAAAATTCTGAAGATGTAGAGATGAGAGGACTCTGTTAAGGGAATGATGGGTGGAGAAGTACCTAGGGCACCATCAGTGATAAAAGTGCTAGTCATTAACTGTCGAAAGCCCAGCATCCTCTTTGAAATCCAAGTAAAGCAAGAGTGGGACAGAGGCCTTGCAAGGAAAAACTCAGCTACTACAGCCCAAGCCATGCCAGTGTCTATGAGCAGAACACGATGTCATCCACCACACTTCCTTCACCTGTCCAGGCTCACTGCCTGTAAATGGCAGGTAAAAATGGAAACCACCTATTCTGAAGCCATGTCCTCATCATTGTTAAATGATTTGCTGACTAGCAAAACCAAAATTTCTTGGAATTGTTTTTTCCCTCTCTAATCTTCCTTTGTAGTTAAAGAAGCTATAACCGTGCAATTAAGCACTAGGCCACAGAAACACACCACTAAACCGCTTTCGGCTTTATCTCATCAAGTTACAATAGTAATGGAAATGAAACCTACTATCTTCAACACAAACTGGAGTACACTGCTCAAGCGGATAAAAGCTAATGAAGAAAGCAAGGCTAATATACCAAGTCATGTTTTCTCTTGAATGTGAAGGGTTTGATTTTTTGTTTTCCTTTTAAAGAAAGTGACTTTCTTACTTTCAGCTCACAGATATTTCCTTAACTGACCTCTAATTCACAGATGCAACCCCCTGGCAGTCAGGCCTATGCTAAAATGGCTTCATCCCCTGACCTCAGTGAGTGATCTCACAGTAATCCCTTCCAGGGATTAGTCTGGGCCAAACTCCCATCTCAGTCTGGGCCAAATTCCTAACTGGAGATGCAGAGAATTATTCTGAAATTTGTTGCCCAGCATCTCCTCCTCTTCTGGAACTGCCCCCCGCCCACCTCCCCATCAAATCACAATGCAGTTTCTGGAAAGACCTGCTTCTTAGGACTGACCTCTCAGGCCAAGTTTGATTGGTCCAGAGATGGCTGGGCCTCAGAAACTGACCAGACCTTAAGGCTTGTAGGCAGCACCCAGTGCTGCCTCTCTTCTTCTCTTTGCTTTTCTTTTTCCCTCTGCAGACTGGCTCTTTCTGTTGCTCAGTCCATGTGGCAGAAGATGGCAGTGCAGAAGTGAGTCTCTCCAAAGTAAGAACTCTTGTTTGCAAGCAACAAGGTGTCACAGAAACCAATAGCAGGATTGCAGATTCTCCTGAATCTGCAAGAAGAACCAGGGACTTGAATGAGAATGTGGGCAACAGTCTCATTTGGTCACTTTTCCCTATCTCTTTTTACTTATCTGTATCAGTCATCTCTCACTGCAGATTGGTTCTCTTTCCAACCCCCAAACTAAATAATGGCCATGGCCAATAGTTCCTAACATCTCCTGGAGACACAGCTCTCCAGTTCAAGAGAGCAGTTATACTGGGTTGGAATCTTAGTCCAATTCTAAATTCTTGGGGAACCCTTTGGTTATATCTCCACAGGACGTTGTTGGCCTTTTAGGCACAGCAAGTCATGCTCTATGGAACTGTCCCATCCCTGGCAGGACATTTCACATAGTGGCCCCTGTCCATTAAATGCCCATAGCATCCCACCTTACTGATTGTGACAACCAGGAAAAAAAAAAAAAACTTCTGTCAAATACCCCATTGTGGGACAGTATCATACTAATGTAAGAACCACTTCATTAGGTATTTCAAACTGCTTGATTTGGTGTCTTATTCGCAATTAATTCTAATATTGGTCATAAGTGGCTAAATCCTGAGAGGAAGTTCCCTCAGAATGCATCTTAGAGGACAAAGAGGTGTATGGAACCCAATGACATTTTAATTTCTTTATGATTCTGAGTCAACAATGTATGTTTCTAAGAAGCAAACTGTGTTTGGGTTTTCTTTTTTTTTAAGTCACATCTTGCTCCTGCTAAATAGCTGATTTATTTTTCTTGCACAATGGCATGATAATGAAATCAAGAATGTGGTAAATGTTTGGGCTTTTCTCATCATATAATGTAATTAGTAGCCAAAAATGGCAAATATTTACTTGTGAGCTGGTATTCTCCTTTGGACTCATACAACCAAACACCAATGCAAGTCAAGTGTCCCTCTTCCTGTATCCCAGGGACAATGGAGGGAGAGGACAATCACAGAGAGAGTTTGTCAACTAAGGCAGCTCTTTTTTTCCCCCCCCCCCTTCATAGAAATCTAGGTTTGGTCATGGCCAGCTCTGCTGGCCCCTTCTCCCATGATCTGACCTTGAGGTGGGGTCCTCCCTTAGCTTAAGCACCACAGCATGAGCGTGGTTAGACTCAGCACACACAGGCCTAAAGAGAATGAAGATGATGAACACAATGGCTTTAAGGCAGATTTTCAGACTGTTATTATAACCCCAGAAAATATCACCCAGAGCAATTGTTCTAGTACCCCTTAAGACTTCTGGGATTCCTTGGCTATAGCTTGGAACCTGCACTGGCAAGGGGAGAACACCATAAAGTTTATGGGCTGAAGAAATGTAAGACTACACATGTGGGACGGGTGTGGTGGCTCACACCTGTAATCCCAGCACTTTGGGAGGCCAAGGCGGGTGGATCACTTGAGCCCCAGAGTTTGAGACCAGCCTGGACCATATGGTGAAACCCCATCTCTACCAGAAATACAAAAATTTGCTGGGCCTGGTGGTGCATGCCTGTAGTCCCAGCTGCTCTGGAGACTGAGACAGGAGAATTGCTTGAACCTGGGAGACGGAGGTTGCAGTGAGCCAAGATCATGCCACTACACTCCAACCTGGGCAACAAGAGCAAAACTCCGTTTCAAAAAAAAAAAAAAAAAAAAAAAGAAGACTATACATGTGGCTCTAATTTACAACTTGCATGATATTTCTATTAGATAGTTCTGTTATAGTATTTAATCCATTTTTAAAACTAATTATTTTAATCAACAAATGAAACCTGTATAAATATACACATGATATCATGTACAACATGTTTTGAAATATGTCAATTTTGAATGAATGTGATAAACTAATAAATCATATCTGAAATAATGGTATTAGCAGCAGGGTCATATAGTGGGAAAAGAACTGACTTGGGTAGCAAGAGATATGAATTCTAGAATTTTTTACAAAAAGAATCCAGGGCTGGGCGCAGAAGCTCACGCTTGTAATCCTAGCACTTTGGGAGGCTAAGGCAGGCCGATTGCCTGAGCTCAGGAGTTCGAGACCAGCCTGAGCAACATGGTGAAGCCCTGTCTCTACTAAAATACAAAAAATTAACTGGGCATGGTGGTGTGCGCCGGTAGTGCCAGCTACTCAGGAGGCTGAGGTATGAGAATTGCTTGAACCCAGGAGGCAGAGGTTGCAGTGAATCAAGATCGCACCACTGCACTCCAGCCTGAGAAACAGAGCAAGACTCTGTGTCCAAAAAAATGAAATAAAAGAAAATAAAACCCAGGAGCCCATGCTAATATGAATGAATGAATGAATGAATGGGGGCAAAGGGAAAACTTTTCCTTACAGTCGGATTCTAGCAACCTCATGTGCCTCCTGATATCATGCCCTGAGAAGGACACTACACCATGGCTGTACCGTGCTGTGTCTATGCTAAAGACACAGAACTTGAATTTAACCACAAGAAAACTCCAACAAACCCAAATCTAGGGCTGTTCTTCAAAATGACTGACCAATACTCTTCCAAAGTGTTAAGGTCCTAAAAGACAAAGAAAGACAGAGGAGTTATTCCAGATGAAAGGAAACTGAAGAGACATGACAACTACATCTGTTTGAATCTGAATTGGATCTTGGGCCAGATAAAGGACATTAGTGGGATAATTGACAAAATTTGAATAAGGTCTGTAGATTAGTTAATAGTGTTGTTTTAATGTTAATTTCCTGATATTATAACTGTACTATGGTTATGAAAGAAAGTGTTCTTGCTTTTAGGAAATACACATTAGGCCGGGCATGGTGGCTCAAGCCTGTAATCCCAGCACTTTGGGAGGCCGAGACGGGCGGATCACGAGGTCAGGAGATCGAGACCAGCCTGGCTAACACGGTGAAACCCTGTCTCTACTAAAAATACAAAAAACTAGCCGGGCGAGGTGGCGGGCGCCTGTAGTCCCAGCTATTTGGGAGGCTGAGGCAGGAGAATGGCGTAAACCTGGGAGGCAGAGCTTGTAGTGAGCTGAGATCTGGCCACTGCACTCCAGCCTGGGTGACAGAGCGAGACTCTGTCTCAAAAAAAAAAAAAAAAAAAAAAAAAAAAAAAAGGAAATACACATTAAAGTATTTAAGGATGAGGGAAAGGGAGGGAAATTGAAATTCTAGTTCCAGCATTACTAGCTGGGGCATCTAGGACAAGTGATTTAAACTCTCTGGGCCTCAGTTTTTCATTTGCATTGGCTCAGTGGTCTTCAAAGTGTGGTGCTTCTAAAACAGCATCATCTGGGAAGTTGTTAGAAATGCAAATGCACATGTCCCACCCCAGACCTGAATCAGATACTGGGAATAGAGCCCATGTTTTAACAAGCCCTTCAAAAGATCCTGATGTATGCTCAAGTTTGAGAACCGCTGCCCTAGTTGATTACTAAGGTCCCTTTAGCCTTAATGTTCTGTGGTTCTCATTTGTCTCTCCTGCTGAAGACAACCGATTCCCAAAAAGGACAGCCTTCCCCCAAGTCATTCATCATTTATTTGGTGCTGACAAAGGGCTGGCCAGGAAACCAGGAGTGCTGGAACTTTGGAGGAACAGTTCTCCTGGGCATTCAGACTCAACCTCTGCTTGCAATAGGTACAGATTAAATGTAGAACATTTAATAACCCTACTTAGCTAAGGAAACATTAAAGAAACCGAGTGATGCATAATTAAGTTCCATGCAGTGGCTTATCTGCCTTGGCTTCTTACTAAAATGCTTGAGCCAGTTGCTTCTAGGAGGAAATAAGGCTGTGAATCACTCTGGCATGTTTCTATTACTAGTTATAGAAAGGTTTACCTCAGACTTCTCTGCAGGATAAATGTTTCCTGGATTACTGGGGTGGTGAGAGTCTCTCCCAGTACCTTCTAAATCATTCTACAAACTCAGCCAACTCTTGTCTGTTAAGAGTCTAAGCTGTGGCCCAACAGAGTATTAAGCTTGCTTCTGATTGGCTGATTAAAAACAAAAACAAACAAAATCTCTCCCATCTTGGTGATTGGATTGCCACTGTGCCCTGGTTCTTAGAGGTTCCCATCACACCTACTCCCTCATCTTCAACACCACCTGACTCCCAAACCTACTTTTTTAGTCCTGAACATTCCTTAACTTTAATTTCCGATTTTTTTAATTTGTACATTTTAATTTCTTAAACAATACACCTATATGATTCAAAACTCGAGAAATGCAAAAGGCTATTTAGTGCAAATCTATATGCACTATGTCCTTCCTTTCCCTGACTGTAACCCCTCCCGCATCATCCTCCAACTTCAATTTCTAATTTTTTTACTATCCTGAAGATCTACTTTTATGTTTGTTTGTTTGTGTACTTATTTATTTATTTATTGAGAGGCAGGGTCACACTCAGTCGCCCAGGCTGGAGTGCAGTGGTGCAGTCATAGCTCGCTGCAGCCTCAAACTCCTAGGCTCAAGAGATCCTCCCACCTCAGCCTCCTGAGAAGCTGGAACTACAGGCACAAGCCACTGTAACCTAGTGATTTTTTTTTTTTTTTATTATACTTTAAGTTCTAGGGTACATGTGCATAACGTGCAGGTTTGTTACATATGTATACTTGTGCCATGTTGCTGTGCTGCACCCATCAACTCGTCAGCACCCATCAACTCGTCATTTACATCAGGTATAACTCCCAATGCAATCCCTCCCCCCTCCCCCCTCCCCATGATAGGCCCCGGTGTGTGATGTTCCCCTTCCTGAGTCCAAGTGATCTCATTGTTCAGTTCCCACCTATGAGTGAGAACATGCGGTGTTTGGTTTTCTGTTCTTGTGATAGTTTGCTAAGAATGATGGTTTCCAGCTGCATCCATGTCCCTACAAAGGACACAAACTCATCCTTTTTTATGGCTGCATAGTATTCCATGGTGTATATGTGCCACATTTTCTTAATCCAGTCTGTCACTGATGGACATTTGGGTTGATTCCAAGTCTTTGCTATTGTGAATAGTGCCGCAATAAACATACATGTGCATGTGTCTTTATAGCAGCATGATTTATAATCCTTTGGGTATATACCCAGTAATGGGATGGCTGGGTCATATGGTACATCTAGTTCTAGATCCTTGAGGAATCGCCATACTGTTTTCCATAATGGTTGAACTAGTTTACAATCCCACCAACAGTGTAAAAGTGTTCCTATTTCTCCACATCCTCTCCAGCACCTGTTGTTTCCTGACTTTTTAATGATCGCCATTCTAACTGGTGTGAGATGGTATCTCATTGTGGTTTTGATTTGCATTTCTCTGATGGCCAGTGATGATGAGCATTTTTTCATGTGTCTGTTGGCTGTATGAATGTCTTCTTTTGAGAAATGTCTGTTCATATCCTTTGCCCACTTTTTGATGGGGCTGTTTGTTTTTTTCTTGTAAATTTGTTTGAGTTCTTTGTAGGTTCTGGATATTAGCCCTTTGTCAGATGAGTAGATTGCAAAAATTTTCTCCCATTCTGTAGGTTGCCTGTTCACTCTGATGGTAGTTTCTTTTGCTGTGCAGAAGCTCTTTAGTTTAATTAGATCCCATTTGTCAATTTTGGCTTTTGCTGCCGTTGCTTTTGGTGTTTTAGACATGAAGTTAAGAAAATTTTCATAGAGATGAGGGTCTGGCTATGTTGCCAAGGATGGTCTTGAACTCCTGGCCTTGAGCATTCCTCCCACCTCAGCCTCCCAAAGTGTTGAGATTACAGGCATGAGTCATTGCACCCAGCCAGGATTCCCTCTTAGAACTGATGTCCCTTGAAAGTCACCATGTCCTAGAATGAACCCCATCATCTTCCCTGCTACCCTGAACCCACCCTCTTTAAGCCTGTTTGTTTTCACCAGTAAAATGGGCTAATAATAGCACTTTCTTCATAGGGTGTTGTGTATATTCCCCATAGAGCCGAGACTTGTAAGCTTTCACACCGCTGGAAACATAGTAAGCACTCAGTAAAATTCACTATGGATAATACAGTAATGATACCATGAAATTCTCCGAAAATTGAATATCTATGTATGACTTTCCCCTCTACTTCGCCTCCCCACCCACAGTCCCCCAGTCTTCCAAACTGCCAAGCTCTGGGTTTTTTTTTTTTTTTTTCTCTTTCCTTCTCCATTCCAGATGTTTGGCCTCATCTATCTTTATATCGTCCCCTTCTTGATGGGACTTGGATGGGGCAAGAAGAATTAGGAGGAAATTCCCTGGGAAGCTGCCCTTTTCTTGCGAGGGCTCTTGGACTAAGCTGCGGAGGAGACTTCTCAGCTCAAGGGTCACATGCCTTTGCCCCACGCCCCTCCCAGCATGGACTCTCTCAGTCTCTCTTCTGGGATGTTGCTGGTAATTAGTAGTTCATTCCTGACATTGCTATTTCCCCCTGGGCCAAATGACCAAGATAGATATATTTAAAAATACAAGGTTTCCTGGCTTTCTTTAGTGCATTTAATCTTTCCACCATAGCTTACATTTCCCTCCCTTCCCTTGGACTTCCACGAACAAATGCACGATTAGCATTTTCACAGTAAAATAAATAAATACATACGAGAACAAATCCTTCCGTCTGTCAAGTATTGTAGTCCTGAAATATAAAGGACCGCTATCCTGACATAAGGGAGGAAAGGAGGGACAATGGAATGACTGCCTCACTGACAGCAGTCAGAATTTGAAGGAAAACAAGGGTGCCAATGCTGCCATTTCTGCATTCCAATCTATATTATCTCAACCATCTTCTCTCCCACCCCACCCTTAGCCAATGGGTATTCCACACCAAGGACTGCATTAGACCTAATCGTGTGAGCCATTAAAAAGTTTTCAGCCGGGCGCAGTGGCTCACACCTGTAATACCAACACTTTGGGAGGTCAAGGCGGGCGGATCATTTGAGATCAGGAGTTCGAGACCAGCCTCGCCAACATGGTGAAATCCTGTCTCTACTAAAAATACAAAAATTAGCCAGGCATGGTGGCAGGCACCTGTAATCCCAGCTATTCGGGAGGCTGAGGCAGGAAAATCACTTGAGCCCGGGAGGTGGAAGTTGCAGTAAGCAAAGATCGCACCACCGCACTCCAACCTGGGCAACAGAGCAAGACTCCATCTCAGAAAAAAGGTTTTCATAGTGTAGCGCTTGAGTTAAGAATATCTTTCACATCCTGAGCAATGTAGTGAGACCTTGTCTCTACTAAAGTAAATAAATAAATAAAAGTAGCCAGGCGTGGTGGTGCAGACTAGGGAGGCTGAGGTGGGAGGATCGCTTGAGCCCAGGAATTGGAGACCAGCCTGTGCAACATAGGGAGACTCCATCTCTACAAAAAATTTAAAAATTAGCTGGGCATGGTGACACTCACCTGTAGTCCCAGCTACTCGGGAGGCTGAGGTGGGAGGCTCACTTGACCCCAGGAGATGGAAGCTGAAGTGAGCCGTGATCGTGCCTCTGCACTCTGGCCTGCGTGACAGAGTGAGACCTTGTCTCAAAAAAAAAAAAAAAAAAAAAAAATTTTTTTCTTATCCTCCTGATAACTTAGAAATGAGTACATGGACCTCTAACTGCTCTCTACCAAGCCATATTTGAGCCTGGTAGAGCGACATCTCAATGGAAACCACAGTCTATCAGAACATGGTAATCTTGCCAAACGAAGTGGTTAAAAGAGAAATACCTTCTTAACCAAAGCTAAAACAGCTGCTACCTGGTTGTAATATTTCATATTTGATTTCGAGGAACATTAGATTTATTATGTCATGTACTTCGGTTTTGCAACAGATGCTTCCTCTGCAGGAATATATTGGGTTCAAACATTTCTACCTCCAGGAATCCTTTCTTCGCCCTGCCTTCCTTTCACTGGCCTCGATTATTTTCCCTGGGTTCCCATAACCAATAAACAGTATTGTTCTGCTTTGGGTCCTGTGATTTTAGGGGGCCTCCCTCTGACCCTCTTTTTGACTGACCCCTCCTTACAGGACAAATAGTGCCCGCCCAGAGGCCTTCTCTTTCGGACGATATTCTAGGTACCCAACATCCCAGAATACCCTCCTTAAAAAGCCCAGAGCCCTCTTCTGTAGGTCCATCCTAAAAGTGGACCACGCTGCTGGTGAACACGCTCCGGGGGGAATGAAGAGGGACCAGGCAAAAACCATTTGCTGCCAGAGAGCTTGGATCTGCGGTCCCAGGAGTCCACATGCACCTGACTCTGTGGAACAGGATGGAGCTAGAAGTGGGAAAGCCCCAAGGGGCTGAGCTAGGGATATATCGATTATCTGACAAGGTGGGAGGAGAGGACATAGTTCATTGATAGTTCATTAGCTTGGCTTATAACTTTTAAATACTTAGACATATAGTCCATGGGCCTCTCTTTATACTCTTGCCCTGGGCCCTGCAGATGTTAAATGTGGGCCTGCTCATAATGCCCCGGGAATAGCTCTAGATTTGCAGTGCTAGCATTGTATTTAATATAATCATCTGTTTTCATGACTGGCAGTCGCCACATACTACCCCAACCGCAGGGCCTTTTTTTTTTTTTTTTGAGACGGAGTCTCGCTCTGTCGCCCAGGCTGGAGTGCAGTGGCCGGATCTCGGCTCACTGCAAGCTCTGCCTCCCGGGTTTACGCCATTCTCCTGCCTCAGCCTCCCGAGTAGCTGGGACTACAGGCGCCCGCCACCTCGCCCGGCTAGTTTTTTGTATTTTTTAGTAGAGACGGGGTTTCACCGTGTTAGCCAGGATGGTCTCAATCTCCTGACCTCATGATCCGCCCGTCTCGGCCTCCCAAAGTGCTGGGATTACAGGCTTGAGCCACCGCGCCCGGCCTGGGCCTTTGCATACACTTTTCCCTTACCTAGAATGCTCTTCCCCACTGATCCCTTTAGCCTAGGAAACTTTTTTTTTTTTTGAGATGGAGTCTTGCTCTGTCACCCAGGCTGCAGTGCAGTGGCATGATCTCGGCTCACTGCAAGCTCCGCCTCATGGGTTCACGCCATTCTCCTGCCTCAGTCTCCCAAGCAGGTGGGACCGCAGGCGCCCACCACCACGCCTGGTTAATTTTCTTGTATTTTTACTAGAGATGAGGTTTCACCATGTTAGCCAGGATGGTCTCGTTCTCCTGACCTCGCGATCTGCCCGCCTCTGCCTCCCAAACTGCTGAAACTTTTAATGTATCTATCAGATCTCAGTTCAAATACCATTTTCTCGAAAAGTTTTTCCAGACTTCCTAGATTAGATCAGGCCCTCCAGTTTTCACTCTCACATCTGCCTCTGATAAACACTGAGGAGAAAATATAGTAGTCACATAATACCAATATTAATGATAATGAAAAGGCAGTCATCAATACTAAAGGCCAGACATTGTGATAGATGCTTTACTTACATTACCTCATTTATTCTCCATAAGAAGCCTAATAAACTAGTATTAGATCCCCATTTTACAGATGAAGAAGCTGAGGCTTGGGAAGTGTGATGGACTATTATGCTGATAGTCCCCAAATGAATCAGGCCTCCTAGAATTCACATCCTCATGCAGCCCCCTCCTACATTGATTCCTGGGTTACCCGGGTGATTTGCTTTGGCCAATGGCACATCAGCAAACATGACTTAAGCGGTGGTTTGATCAATTCTTCCTTTTGGAAGCTAGACACCATTTAAGAATCCTGGACCAGGGCCAGGCATGGTGGCTCACGCCTGTAATCCCAGCACTTTGGGAGGCTGAGGTGGGCAGATCACTTGAGGACAGGAATTCAAGACCAGCCTGGCCAACATGGTGAAACCCCATCTCTACTAAAATTACAAAAAATTAGCCAGGCCTGGTGGTGGGTGCCTATAATCCCAGCTACTCAGGAGGCTGAGGCAGGGGAATTGCTTGAACCCAGGAGGTGGAGGTTGCAGTGAGCCGAGATCTCACTACTGCACTCCAGCCTGGGCAAAAGAGCGAGACTCTGTTGGATAAAACAAAAAAAGAAAAGAAAAGAACCCCAGATCAAACTGATGACTAAAAAGAAGCACATGGTGACAGAAGCCCAGCTGGCTCAACATCTCAGCCCCTCCCCTTTTCCTGAGTGTGCAGCCACTTAGAAAAGGACAGTGGAAGAACCATAGTCAGCAACTACAGAACTATTGTTGTAAGTCACTAAGTTTTAGGATACTAATGATGTAGCATATGTATACTTTGAAATAGACATAGTCATAGATAACTGATACAGAGAAGGTAAGTAATTTGCTCAAGAACACAGAGCTTAAAAGTGATATATATGAATATATAAACAGTCCCATGTGCGCACAATATACATTCCTAGTCCAGTTATCCTCTTCCGGACACTGCTGGGCATTGTGACTGGATCTCTGCTTTCTGGGCTCCTCTCCTGGTCTACACTGCTACACATGTCCCCTGCTTATCAACCTCGCTTCCTCTGGCCTTGTTGTCTTAAGCCTGTCCTAGATGAGACAGGACCATTGACAGTAACAAAAGTCCCTGGGTAAGATGGGCAGATTCTCATCACAGTGTGAGATTTCTCCCTAGGTCTGGGTGCCCACCGCACCCCCTGGGCTCCTCCCAAAGGGAAACTTGTAGGCCCCAAACCAGCCCCTTCCTTCCCTTAGGTCTCCAGAGCACTCACTCCTCAGGCCTCCACTCAGCGCTTTCCCATTCCTCAGGCCGGGTTTACCCCACAACGGACTTAAAAATAAGCTTGTCTTGCTACCAGGAAGATTTTCCATCAGGAGCCTGCAGAATTGGCCCTTCCCATTCCAAGACGCAGAAGGTGGAATAGGAAACAAAAGTGCTGGTCCTTTCTCTCAAGTACTAGCCAGAACTATAAACCTTTTCCAGCCCCAAGCCAGAAACTAGAAGGGAAGAACACCTTCTAAAGAGAGAAAGACTGTGAAGATAGCTGACACCCAGAGAGTGATTGGTTGAGATCTGAAAAATCCTTTATCATGTGCAGGGTTTCTAAGGGACCTTAGAGAGCTTGCTGATTCCAGAAAGATATGCATCACTTTCTTTTTTAAAACAGCATTATCAAAGTATATTTTCCATTTCGATTGTACAATTCACTTATTTTTACTTTACCAAATGGCACAGCCATCTCTTTAAACCAGTCTTAGAACATTTTCATCTTCCCTGTAAGATCCCATATGCCCTCATCCCTATTCCCATCCCTAGCCCCAGGCAATCACTATCACTGTCTGTCTTATAAATGTGCCTTTTCCAGATATTTCATGCAAATGGAATCATACAATATGT
The DNA here is from genome assembly GCF_043159975.1 of Macaca nemestrina. NCBI lineage: Eukaryota > Metazoa > Chordata > Mammalia > Primates > Cercopithecidae > Macaca > Macaca nemestrina. The sequence continues at coordinate 36,409,346 of NC_092125.1, forward strand.
GGTCTCTTGTGTCTAACTTCTTTTACTGAGCGTAATGTTTTTGAGGTTCATCCATCACATAGCGTGTGCCAGTAGTTTATTCCTTTTCCGTTTCTGAGTAGTATTCCATCATGTGAGTATAGCACATTTTATGTACGATTTACCAGCTGATGGACATTTAGGCTGTTTCCGGCTTTTGGTGATTATTAATAACACTGCTACGAACATTCTCATGTTAGTCTTTTTGTGGTCATATGTTTTCATTTCTCTTAGGAAATTTGGGAGTGGAATTGCCAGGCCATTTCATATTTAACTTTCAACTGTAAACTGCCAAACTGCTTTCCAAAGTGGCTTTATCATTTTACATTCCTGCCAGCAATTGTGGGTTACTTCTCCTCCCTAAGACATAAGACAAGTATCCTCTAATCTTTGATCCACTTCCAGTTTTTTTACTCTAAGATTCAATGAGGTCACTGAGAATGTTTCAGCTATGTTTTCCTGGGTTGAATGTCACTTTTATTCTCTACAGTTACCTTGAGTAGTCGTTTATGATGTGTACACTCAATATACACATGTGTCATTATCTATTTATTTAAAATACTTAGCTCATCAGTATGATTTTTAACTATCTCAGGGAATGGTCATGCAAAGGTATTTATGTAAACTCTGAGGCAAACAACAGTATACAGCTCAGAAGATTTGCCAGGAAACTGAACTCCTCAAAAATAGATTTCGCAAGAGTGCAACCTCAGGTGGTATTTTCCATAAGCGTACGTTGGTCCCAAATGTGTCCACATGAAACTCATTAAGGTAAAAAGTTAGCACAAAGGACGTGTATATAGAAAACCTCGGAGGCCAGAGGAAACAAGTTTAGGGAAAAAACAAAACAAGTGTAAGGTTAAAGAAGATATACACCAACACGTCACACAAAATTTACCTTAGAATTTTTTTTTTTTTATTATGCCACTATAGTTAAAGAAACTGTGGTCAGAAATCCTAACCTTTTCGAAAATATTTTCGAAAGAAATCCTAACCTTTTCTAGACTGTTTTTACACAATAGCAAGAATATACATTTAAAATTTTTTGCCAAGTGACAAAAAATATTGAGATTCAGAAATAAAGCCCAAGATAATTAGAGTCTAAAAATTGCTATTGAGGCCTTGGTCATATTAAATATGTTTACCAGAGAAGGAGGTTGATGACGTCATAACTATTGTCCGTGAGTTTATTTGTATAAGTTGGCTGAACTAAGATTTCTATTATAACACTGAGAATAGAGTATATAAAGAAAATCACTGGTTATTCAGGAATAACATGAGGAAGTTTCATGTCTTGATTGTGGAGTTGGTTTCTCATTCTACACATGTGCTAAAATATCATAGAATGCCCCCTCCAACACACACACACGGTGAATGTGAAAACTAGTAAAATCTGTATCGTCTGTACCTGAGTGAATATCATACCATTGTAATGTGGTTTTGAACCTGTACTATGTTATGTGAATTATTTTCACTGGGGGAAGCTGGGTGAAGTATACACGAGAACCTTCTATACTATTTTTAAGACTTCTTGTAAATCTTGAACTTCTTTAAAATAAAAGTCATTTGAAAGAGATAAAGGAAGAAAACTACTACGTTTAAAATTTACGTCTTTTTTTTTTTTTTTTTTTTGAGACGGAATCTCGCTCAGTCTCCCAGGCTGGAGTGCAGTGGTGCAATCTCAGCTCACTGCAAGCTCCACCTCCCGGGTTCACGTCATTCTCCTGCCTCAGCCTCCTGAGTAGCTGGGACTACAGGCGCTCGCCACCACGCCCAGCTAATTTTTTGTATTTTTAGTAGAGACGGGGTTTCACTGTGTTAGCCACGATGGTCTCGATCTCCTGACCTCGTGATTCACCCACCTCGGCCTCCCAAAGTGCTGGGATTACAGGCGTGAGCCACCGCGTCTGGCTAAAATTTATGTCTTGGTTGAGGACTGTGGCTCATGCCTGTAATCCCAGTACTTTGGGAGGCCAAGGAGGGTGGATCACCTGAGGTCAGGTATTTGAGACCAGCCTGGCCAAAATGGTGAAACCCTGTCTCTACTAAAAATACAAAAATTAGCCAGGCGTGGAGGCAGGCACCTGTAATCCCAGCTACACGGGAGGCTGAGGCAGGAGAATCGCTTGAACCCCAGGAGGCAGAGGTTGCAGTGAGCTGAGATTGCACCACTGCATTCTAGCCTGGGCGACAAGAGCGAAACTCCATCTCAAAAAAACAAACAAAAAACAAAACAAAACAAAACAAAAACTTATGTCTTACACTATTGCAAAATAAAAGGTTTTTGAAATACCTCAAAATAAAAGGAGGGAAGGGGAGGATAGAAAGAAGGGGAGAAGGAAGGAAACACTAGGGATTCTTTTCTTCCTTTTTGGTCCATGTAGGGTAAAGACACCTGACAGCAATAACTTAAGCACACCCTTAGAATGACCCTGTATGGCGGATGCATCGAATTTGTGTTCTAAGCTAGAGAATCCAGGTGTGGCCAACTCGAGGATTCATTCGTTGTCTATGAGGAGCATCTGAGCCCTGCCTGCCCTTGTCCCAACCATCGTTCCGTCCCATGAAACAGGCTCTACAGGAGATGGAGGCCCCAAGTTTGGGTTGATGAAGGTTGCCAGGTGGAGGTTGTTAGGGAAAGGGTGTGCCAGGTGCAGGTTGTTAGGGAAAGGGTGTGCCAGGTGCAGGTTGTTAGGGAAAGGGTGCTGAGTGAAAACACTACCTAAATTGCATGCCTTTTGCAAGCGGTTTTGGTTCTTCTGCCTAGTCTGCCCCCACTGGGCCCTGGGGTTATCTTGTCCACCACTGGACTCTCTCCCTTGTATGTCACCCCCTAGTAAAACCTCCACAGATCTCATTTCTGGCTCTGTGTCTCTTCTTTGGCCTCTTGAACCTGATGCCTTTTCTGTTGAGGTTAATAGGGTGTAGGCACAGCAGTCAGGATGGACTAGAGAAAGTGAAGAGGTGGGGGGACAGTAAGGTGCCTCCTAAAGTTGAAGATAAAGATCCCTTCTGAGAAGGAAATTATGAAAGATCAACACAACTAACCCGCCTTAAACTGGAATGTGTATGTGGCTGACATTTCCTAATGGAAGAGCCTAGGTATAGCATGAGGAAATTAGCATGTCAAAACCCGGGGTTCTACTCTTTCCATTGTAACTTTCTTTGGAAAGAGTGATAACAGAAGGAGTTAGCCTTCACTGCATCTGCAAGCACAGAGTACAGACATCAAGGATTGTTCACAGGAAAGAGCCTGGACTGGCTGTTCCAGCATCCTTGGCAAGAGTTACCTCGACAGCAGAGACAGATGCATCAGACTATCATAGCTTGGCGACAAGAGCCATTAAGACCATTCTTGAATTCCCTTCTCTATGATTCCATCCTCACTTTTAATTGTGCTTTGGCGATCTGTGTAGCTTTTGCATAACAAGATAATGAGCGGATCGGCCAATGCCAGGATTTTAGTCCATTTGACATTATTTCTTCTTCATAAATTAGTAATTTGGCATTCTGGTTCGTATATCAATATCGTGTGGGTTTTGTAAGAATGAGCAACTGAAGCAGGAGTTCTTAACCTGTAAACCAAGGGCAGGCTTCAAGGGATCCATTAAGCCCTAAGATTACGTGCAAAAGTGTGAGTGTGCCCTTGCAGTGTGCATTTATCAAGGAGAGGGGGCAATAGCTTTCACCAGATTCTCATAGAGGGTTTCAAATCTGGATACACTGGCAAAATAGTATTTCTGGGCTTCTAAAACTGAAGTGACCACAATAAGACAGTGTGCTTTAGTGTGCTGTAAAACAATGCCTATCAGGAAGGGGGTATGCTTTTGTTGTTGTTGTTCTCACTCTAACTATAATATCTTAAATTGAGGGGATTATTCATAACATAGTTTTGTTTTTCTTTTCACAGAATACCCTGGGAATATTTTCCTCTGCTATTCTTCTTTTACGACACCATTTTAAATAACTTCATAAAATTCAATGGCACAAATTCATCTTATGAGAAATATTTTAAAAGTTTATTCACTAATAACCCCTAAGAGGCTTACTGTTTATGTGAAATGTAGACTTGTTTTTATTAATAGATACTAAGTGTGAGAATGAATTGCAGTCACTATTATTGACAGCTAATATTTATGACACACTAGCTCCATACCAGGCAATGTGCTAACTGCTTTGCATATGAAATCTGGCTGTGAGTTTTACAACAGCCCTGGGAGGTAGATATTATTATTTTCACTCAACAGCTGAGGAAACTGAGATATAGAAAAGTCAAAGAACTTTCTGAGGTCACATTGCACTCAGCAGTGGAGTCAAGCTGCCAGGCCACATCTGGCTGCCCTTCCCCCCTCACCATGATACTCAATGTCTTTATCCTTTAAGCTCCATTTGGACGTACTTCAACCTTGAAGTTTTATTCTCACTCAAAGTCATTTCTTCCTTTGTGGAAGTCCTCCGGTTCTTCAACTGGCTCCAAATCACCCCCCTTAGCACCATTAGAGTATTACCTAACTCAAGGGTCAGCAAACTTTTGCTGTCAAGGACTAGATTGTAAATATTTTAGGTTTTGTGGCCCATATGGTCTCTGTCACAATTACTCCACTCTTGTGCCCACTGTAGCATGAAAGCAGCCATAGACAACCACTAAATCAGTGAATGTGGCTATGTGCCAATAAAATCTTATTTGTGGACATTGAAATTTGAATTTCATGTAATTTTCACATGTCATAAAACGTGTTCTTCTTTTGATTTTTTCCAATCATTTAAAAATAAACTATTCTTAGCCCATGATCTGCAACTAAAACAGGTGGCCAGCTGGATTTGACCCATAGACCAAAGTTTGCCAGCTGTTCAGACTGCATCTTCTGTGTTCATATTCTCCACAACTACGTAGAACATCTTTGAGCTTAAAAACTATATCTTAACCCTTTCTGACTCTCCACAGAATCTATATACAGGGATAGACTCATAATTAAGTACTCAACAAATACTATTAATCAACATTAATAGTATTGATGCTTTTCACCCTCAGAGCCATATCTAAGAAGAAATAAGTCCATTTCAAAACGTTTTCTTCACCCTTTTCCCTCTCTAATGAAATTCTGTATCTCTAAAGTACCACAGCAGTTTTTTGGTTCTGAGTGCTGATAAGCAATACCCACGTGCTTGGTTAGCTTAAAGGTCAGATGCTATCCTGGCCAGAGGCCAAGGAATACAGCTGGTGAAAATTCAAGCTGTCACACACTTGTTGCTAGCCTGAATTTCTAGTTCCTTCATCATGAATTATTAGATTGTTTATCATAACGATTTGCTGCATGAACAATCATTTTTAAAGCCATAATCCCCCACCGGGAGAGATGTCATGACTCAATGGGCTAAATTTAGGACCATGAGAATCCTGCTGCAGGACTGGCTGCCATGCATCTTCTGTGGGCCTTCATCTGTTGATGGAGGGTAAGAAGCACTACCCTCTTCTTATGGGCTTCATGAGGCTGGGCTGATGGTGAATGACTCTGCACATGTAGCGGTGGGAGTTGTAAGCATCTTCATTTACTTTTACTCAATCGTATGACGCAGTGCCAGTGAATGGTCGTATAAGACAGAGAAATATGCTGTACTCTATTATGTGTAGAAATGAAAACTGTTTTGTTTTTAAATTTGCCTTAAGGCCATGTCAACAAGATATGGAATCAAGCTGGTATTTACCACTAGTACACACTTAGAAATTATGCAACATATGCCAATGAGCTTTTTTTGTTTTATCATCTCAGAGTGAAGCTGCTGAAACCAGGAACTGTAATTACAGTAGTCTTTTTGCTGTCCTGCTATTGGTCAGATGTCACTCTGCTGAAGAGCATATGAAAATGATTGGTATTATACTTTTTTAAGAATGGCCCATAACATGGTTTTCAGGATGGAATTTTGCAAATGCTTCTGCGTAACAAGTAAAATTCTAGGTTTTGGAGGAGCCAGCTGTGCTGCAGGGCTTGAATGTTATTCTGATTTATTTCTAAAAGTTTATTTTAAGGGCTTTTCTTTTTTCACTAGAGTTAGTTTTCACCCACTTTACAAATGCCTTAAAATAATCTGGTGTTGAAAACTCTTCCAACAGCTGCCACCTTGCCTATGGGGTGAGGAGGCTGCTCTCTCAAGGGTGAAGCAACACTAGGCAGGAACAAATGTTTAAAATTTGTTGAAGACAGAAGACAAAGGAAAGCTTTATCACTTACTTGTTAACTACAGCAAGGAGAAACTTTTCCACTTAGAAATCCCTCAACATTCTTCAGCAGATTGATGGCTTACAGCTCCTAAGCAGACAGCAATCTCATACTTGGTGTATAGTAAGAGGTGGAAAATAAATTGACTCACAAAAGATGTTCTTTCAAACCTCAAACTGCAATTACCATGGAGAGGGAAGGAGAGGAGGCATTTGGCTTTGTAACTAGAGCCTCAGTAATAGGCCAGGGCTCAGGGGTAGCAGCTGTTTCTGCCTCCACATGCTGCCTCATTCCACAGACAGGTCAGGTGGCATCTATGCACACAGAGTTTGTGACATTTGTTGGGTGCTTAGGGTGCCTGGATGAAGGGTGCTTGTAGGAATGTTGGCAATTGCTAATTATTACTGTAATAATAATATTGTGGATAGGAGGTCTGTTGGCCTTATATAAATATCTACTTTGATGTAAGAAGCTCCTGAGCACCAGCGGTTAACACAGTTTTGTTTGGGAAATCTTACGCTCAGCTGTGGTCATTATGGTGTCTTCCCTACTGTAACCCCAAAGAGTAGCTCGCATATTTCTATGTGGGTTAGTCACTGGATCATTAATAAACCAAGAATGTAAGACACTGCTATGGCAGATCTTGTTGGTATTACTAACATGCTGGACATGCTAGTCCATCTTTCCCTGTACCTTCACTGGTGGTCTCAGGGTAGAGAAGAAAATATTCTTCCCTAAATTTAGATTCGCACTATTTGAAATTTAAAAGCTCATGTACTTTATTCAATTTTATTTAGTAAAGAAAACCTTTAGAGGCCGGGCGCCATGACTTATGCCTGTAATCCCAGCACTTTGGGAGGCCGAGGCTGGCAGATCACCTGGGGCCAGGAGTTTGAGACCAGACTGGCCAACATGGCAAAAACCGATCTCGACTAAAAATACAAAAAATTAGCCAGGCATGGTGGTGGGCGCCTGTAGTTGCAGCTACTTGGGAGGCTGAGGCAGGAGAATTGCTTGAACCTGGGAGGCGGAGTTTGCAGTGAGCCGAAATCATGCCACTGTACTCCAGTCCGGGCAACAGAGCAAGACTCCATCTCAAAAAAAAGAAAGAAAGAAAGAAAAGAAAGAAAGAGAGAAACAGAGAAAGAAAGAGGGAGGGAGGGAGAGAGGGAGAGAAGGAAGGAAGGAAGGAAGGAAGGAAGGAAGGAAGGAAGGAAGGAAGGAAGGAGGGAAGGAAGGAAGGAAGGAGGAGGAAGGAAGGAGGAAGGAAGGAAGGAGGGAGGGAGGGAGGGAGGGAAAGAGGAAGGAGGGAAAGAGGGAAGGAAGGAAGCCTTTGGTTAGCCTAGGAGTAAAAATGGAAAGAAAGGAAAGAAATATGGTTTGGGGAAGTCTTAGGTTAATTTGATTATTTTTAACAATTTTTGAGCCTCCACTATGGCCAGACACTGGAGATAGAAACATACAAAGCCGACAAGGAGACTGCAGGCTGGGAGGGATGCACGGATGAACTGACCAGTGCCATAAAGAGCCACGTGTGGAGCGATACATGCACTAAAAACAGTAGAGGTACAAGGGAGAAAAGGACTTTTGTTTCTGGAGGGGAGTGAGCTTATCAGAAAATCCAGAGCAAAAGGCATGAGCTAAGTCTTGAAAAACGGATGCAATGGATCCTACAAGCTCACTAACTGCCCACATTCCAGGCAGAAGCTGCAGTAGGAGCAAGAGTGTGGAGGTGAGAAACAGACCAGCCTGCATGCTGATGGAGAAGAAAAGAGAGACAGAAGTCTCAGAAATGCCTAAATCCTGTGATTCTCTGCTGAAAAGAACCACCAATCTTGCCCAAATCCCATCCAGGACCTCTGCAAGCACCACCTCCTCTAGGAAGGTTTCTGGCTCCTTTGAATGTCTGCAGCAGTTTTACTATTGGTGTTATTTGTCTAGCACTCCCATCCCATTTCCCACCCTACACTGTTTCACTGTGCTCTCGTTACCCTCTGTGAGTAACCTGAGGGCAGGGATTGAGTCTTGTAAAGCAGCATAGTACCTTAAACTTAACTGTTACTTTGTAATCACTGGGCTTGATTTGAATTGAACTGCTCAGTTTGATTCACCGTGGTCCGTGTACATAGAGATTCATAGTAGATAGTTTTTTCTGTTTTTATTTATTTATTATTTATGCATTTATTTATTTATTGAGACGGAGTTTCACTCTTGTCACCCAGGCTGGAGTTGCAATGGCACTGTCTCAGCTTACTGCAAACTCCACCTCCCAGATTCAAGCAATTCTCCTGCCTCAGCCTCCTGAGTAGTTGGGGTTACAGGTGCCCACCACCAAGCCTAGCTAATTTTGATATTTTTAGTAGAGACGGGGTTTCACTAACCAGCCTATTGGCCAGGGTGGTCTCGAACTCCTGACCTCAGGTGATTCACCCGCCCTGGCCTCCCAAAGTGCTGGGATTACAGGCGTGAGCTACCACACTCAGCCTTTTTTTTTTTTTTTTTTTCAAAATTTAAAAGTCATAGAAAAATTGTAAAAATAGTACTTGGAGCTCCAAGTACTCCAAGCACTAGTGCTCACCCAGATTACCAATTGTGACCATTTAATCACATCTGCCTTATTCTTTCTAATAAACACACACAAGCATTAAAGTTGTTTTTGTTTTTTCCTGGACCACTTGACAGAAAAAGTCACAGACATGACGCCCCCTTACTTACCCTTTAATCCTTCAGTGTGTATTTCCTGTAAACAAGGACATTTTCTCACACATTCAGACCATCAATTAACATTGACAATGAACAAACCAGAACATTAACATTGATCCAGCTTTACCACATAATTCACAGACCCCATTCAAATTTCCCCTGTTGTTGCAATAATATCTTGTACAGGTTCAGGCTTTTTATAGTTATAATTTCTCTTTAATCTCCTTCACTTTGGAACAATTGCTCAGTTTTTCTTTATCTTTCACAACCTTGACATTTTTTTGAAGTACGTACTTTGTAGAATGCCCCGCAAGGTGGGTGTGTCTGACGTTTCCTCGTGATTTATGCGTTTGTAGCAAGAGCACCTCAGAAGCAATGCCTTGCCCTTCTCAGTGCATCTATCAGGAGGCATATTATGCCAAATTGTCCTATCACTGGTTTTGGTAAAGATAGTGTCTCATGGGTATCTCCACTGAGTCATCCCTAAGTATTTCATGAGGAGACACCTTAAGGCTTCTATTATCAGATAGAGCTTTCCTTTCTTCTCCATTTATGCATTTTTTTAATCAATGTAGATTCACAGATTCCTATTTTATTCAAAGAGTTAAAAATAGGTAACTATCATTTGTTCAGATACTCAAATTGCCCAGACCTGACCATCGGGAGCTCTTTTTTTTTTTTTTTTTTTGAGACAGAGTCTTACTCTGTCACCCAGGCTGGAGTGCAGTGGCGCGATCTCAGCTCACTGCAACCTCCGCCTCCCAGGTTCAAGCGATTCTCCTGCCTCAGCCTCCCAAGAAGCTGGGACTACAGGTGTGCACCACCACGCCCAGTTAATTTTTGTATTTTTTAGTAGAGATGGGGTTTCACCATATTGGCCAGATTGTTCTCAAACTCCTGACCTCGTGATCCACCTACCTCGGCCTCCCAAAGTGCTGGGATTACAGGCGTGAGGCACCGAGCCCGGCCCATTGGGAACTCTTTTAAGGCAGATCTTGTGACCTTTTGATATGTCCCTACCATGCTTTGGACATTTCCTTACTTTGTAGTACAAGATGTCCCTGTCTCATCTTTCATTTTATGTACGTCAGCCCTAGAGTCAACCATTTCTCTAAGGAACCCTGGTTCCTTTAAATGGAGAATAATATTTAGAAGCCAAGCCCTGCAAGCTAGGGGTGCTCATCGCTACCAGGTGTTTTTCCCTCCAGCCCTCACAGCACACAGAACTAGGAAATATATATGTATATATCTATTTACATATTTTATAAGTATATACATGTATGTGTATATGTATCTCTGTGTGTATACAGTAGTCCCTCCTTATCTGTGGGAAATGGGTTCCAAACCCCCAGTAGTTGCCTGAAACTGTGAATAGTACCCAACCCGATTGCTGTTAGAACGCACTTCTGCCCGCGTCCTCCATCCACAAATGTAATGCCTTCTCCATCATAACTAAACAACGTGGCTGTAACTTTTGCAGTTTGAGGTGTGATAGCAAAACTAGCAGTTTCTTTTTCCTTTTTCACAATTTCACAGATGGAAGATTCGTTCTTACTGTGGATCTCAGCAATCTCGGCATATAATTTTCTCTTTCCTTATTAAGGAGAACTTTCACCTTTTTACTTAAAAGCACTTTATAGCTTCTCTTTGGCGTATCCCAACTGCCAGCATTGCTACTCTTGTGCTTTGGGGTTATTATTAAGTAAAATGAGGGTTACTTCAACACAAGCACTGTGAGACCTGACAGTTGGTCTGAAAACCAACACAGCTACTAAGTGAATAATGGCAGGAGCGTAGACAGCGTGGGTATGTTGAACAAAGGGAGGATTCAAATCCTAGGCAGGACAGAGCAGGATGGCACACAATTTAAAACTCATGAATTGTTTATTTCCAGAATTGTCCATGTAATGTTTTTGGACCAAGGCTGACCTCAGGTAACTGAAATTGAGGAAAGCAAAATCACAGATCAGGGAATATGCACACACACATAAACATCTGCACACATTGGTGCCTACATCAACATCTAGTCAATGTCTACATAAAGCTATGAGTTCACATTGATTCCTCTTCTTCCAATCTAATAGCACAGGGCTTGTTCAAGCCATTCCTCTTTCAGTATTTATAATTCCCTTCTGACAGCAAGAAATGTGACTCTCATTATGCTCAATGTATTCACCTCTTTGCTTAATCATCCCTATATGTCATCAGTCCCAGCTGCAATGGCAAAAGCTAACAGGCAAGTCCCTTTCCCCCACTATGGTGGGGACTGAATGAACAGTTACCCGCGGTGATCAGAATGCACACTCTGAGGGAATTCTGCCCGCTTCTGCCACTGCCTGGACTCTGAGAATCGGTGGGCAAGGATCACAAGGTTGACTTTTCCTGTTGTTGCTTAGCAGAGTGAATGTTATTTTCTGCTTTGCCATGGCAGTGACCCCTTTAAATGTGGAATTTTTTTTTCTGTTTGCTTCTCTCTACTTCTCTAATTACTCATAGGACAGTAAAAGGATTAACCGAATCCATTCAAAGATGTGTCCCGCTCCAAGCTTCTGCCAGGAAGAGTGCATGATAAATATTATATAGCTTGAGGCCAAAGGTCAGCTAATCCCTCCTCACAGCTGCTAGTACATTCTCAGGGCCACCAGCTCACTTCCTAGACACACATCTCTAAGTCATCTTGCACTCCTCCTGCCTCCACCCCGCCACGTACCCCGCCCCATGTCAAATTGCAACCTTGGAGGCAGCAAGTTCCTTCGCACTGCAGCTGCTGCGTCAGTTTCTCCTTGACCGATTTACTGTGGCCCTTGAGACTGCCCCCTTCACAATGTCCTTACCGTTCTTGAGGGCCAGGGAAATCCTTTTCTACGACTTAAATCCTCCCAACTCATTTAGATGTTTCCTTACAGAATTTTCAAAACCAGACAGTGTGTGTCATACCATGTTCCCCAAATGAAGTTGAAAATCCAATTTATAAGACCAATTTCTATTCTCTCACAATTTATATTATTAGAGAAAATGGATAATGAAGCCCACAGATTTCACTCCAGAACTGACTTTGCTGCAGAGGAGTGAGGAGAGCTGCCTGGCAACACAACGCATCGCTGTGCATAAACTTTGTTTACAGCCAAGGCTGGAGTAAAGGAACAGATGGCAAGAAAATCGGATTTAAAGAAAGGAAGGATGTGCCTGCATCTGGGAGCTCGGTAAATCTCTTGGCTTCTGGTGTGCATACAAGGGTGACGTCTAGCTACCCCAGCAGTCGCATCCCAGTTTGCTGTTGATTTTTGCCTGTTTGGATCTGTCTCTGAGGATGGTTAATACATCTTATTACAAGCATTTATCTCATCCCTCCCACAGGAAATGTGTTTTCCCAGGGATTTGTATGATCCCTAACCTTTTATGGAGAGCAGTTTCTTGATCATCCATGTGATTGTGTATCTAAAATTTCAAGAATATTTAAGCTGTTAATCCTGCTTGTCTGTAAAAGATGGGTTTATATTTCTATGATCTTGGAAATATTTACAATGAGTGTGTATAACAAGGAGAAATAAGCATAAACATTTATGCGTGCCACATTCGTAAGCGTGCTTGCACACACACCCACTTCATGCTTTATTGTCTCTCTCCGGTGCTTTTCTCTGAAGGCAAAACCGTTTGAAGCAGCTGCCCCTCACAATATATGAAATAGCTATTACCAAGACTCACAGTAAAGCTGCCCAAGGCTTGCTTACCCCGCCCTCCAGAAGGAAAGTGCAAGTTACTCTTCAGGTAAGATTTACATCTGCTCCCTTGGGAGGGTAAAGGGAGAGAACATATACATTTTATCCCAATGATGTAAACTTGCACTTAACAGCCCCAATTGTTCAATGCTGACAACAAGTTATAAGCATTTTTATTTCAAAATAACCCCATATACATTTATAGCAATTCTAGGATCTTCACAGCTACCCATAATCAATCCCCTACAGAAACATGCTCCACGCCAAGAAACTCCACCCCACTCCTACATGTTAGCAACCTGTCACTCCTGAGCAACATCCAGTTCTGTGGAAAGTCACTTCTTCAAATTCATCGTGAGCTGAAGATGAAATTACTTAAGCAAAAATACCATATATTATAAAAATAGTTCTTTACGAAATAGTCACCAGTTAAAAAGATCAAAGCATCTTATAGGATTGACTGCCAAGCACCACTGGAAGCAAGCACTATTAGAACTGGTTTGACCTGACTCATTGCCTCCTGGTCTGTGCCAGGCCAGTTGCAGCTGTTAGGCGTAAGTTATTCTTTCTGGTGGCACACAGCTTGCCCTCTTCAAATAAACCCTCCAGGCATACCTTCCCAACCCCCTGGAGTGCATCTGGGGCCACATTCTGGAACTTTCAGGCAGCCCCAGTGGCCAATGGCCAGTGCAATCCCCCTCACAAACCTCTAGAAAGGTAACTTTGGGTTCAGAGGTCTATGGCCTGCCAGTACTCCCAAATCTCTCATAGTGCTTGAGTTCTGGCCTGTATGATTATGGCTTCCTCAACCTACTGGCAGAGGGCACAGAGGAGGCCTTGGTACAAAGGCCAAGCTGGGCACAGGGCACTTAGTGACAATGTATCACTCATTGTTGAGTCATGTTCTTGTACTTTACATAGCCTCTGAGTTGGCCACCACCTCGGATCCTCTACCTTCAACCCACTGCTGTGACTAAGTCAAGGAAAAAACCCTACCAAGAAATCCCCAGAAGAATCCACTATGGCAATTCACAAATGATCCTTGTATACTCTAGGTGGTTCATAGTAGGGTGATGGGAGAGTTCAGTGCAGGGACAAGGAACCAAGGCTGTGACCAATTCCATTTAAGTATTTTTAACTAATTTCTGATGTTTGGAGGTCCCAGTGGCCTCAAGAATATTGCAGTTCTTGAGTCCTGTGTGCCAGGAACCACTGATAGATGTGCAAATGTAGCTTTAACCAACAGCAGCCACCATCCAGGAGGCAACTCATACGTTTCTTTTTTTGATATCCTTTTTTTTGACTGAGGCAAATATACCCTTGGCTCTGTGGGGTTGCATAAGGATCACCTAAGATGCTTTTTCAAAATGCAGACTCCTGGGGTCTCCCTTGCCTCAACCTTCTAGGCTCAATAGGTCCAAGGTAGGACCTGAGAACAACAGGTTCCACAAGTGAATCTGATGATGGTGGATTTGGGGAAAAGTCCCTAGATAGTAACCTTTGTCTTCTTGTCTTTTCACTGTACACAATCCCCCTTCCCACTTGTTTTAATTACCTCCAGCTTTAATTATCACCTATATGCCAATGACTTCCCAGTCTCTATACCTATAGTCCTAACCTCTCTCTTGAATGCTAGGTTTAAATTTCCATTCGTCAGCAGATAAATCTCCCTTAATATACCATGGATAATTTCAAAAACACTTTCAAAATATAATTGTGAGAACTCATTTCCTCCTCAGACACTTGAAATTAATTGCTGCTCTTTGAGGACTATGTAGGTAATAAAAGGCCAGTGTTGACCCAAACGTGAAATCCACTCAGGGTAAAGAAAGTTTTATTTAAATTTCTTGTAAAGTAAAAAAAAAAAGAAAAAACAATGTTGCTAATAGCTGAATAACGGATAATACTCAAACTGGAAAGCAGTTTGCTTCCAGTCTATAGGTTTTAAGCTAGTGTCAGCTCTTTGCAGCAGATGTGAACAGAAATGCAAACATTTCACCCACTTAATGACTTTTTGCCTTGTTTCCCTAAGGCAACTAATAGCTCTGTAAAGGCAGTATTTGATAACTGTGAGTACATATTGTCTGGTGATTTGATTCTTTATTGCTTCTCAAATCAGGATGGTAAAGATTCCAACTTGAGAATCTGAGTTGTTTTATTTACCTGAAGGTACAGAGCTGTAGTAATCAGGCTCCTTTTGTTGCAGGGAGCAGAAGCCCAGTCAGTTTATCTCAGGTGTTGGATCACCTGAGGTCAGGAGTTCAAGACCAGCCTGGCCGACATGGTGAAACCCCCTCTCTACTAAAAATACAAAAATTAGGCAGGTGTGGTGGTGGCACCTGTAATCCCAGCTACTCAGGAAGCTGAGGCAGGAGAATTGCACGAGTCAGGGAAGTAGAAGTTGCAGTGAACTGAGACCGCTTCACTGCACCCCAGCCTGGGAAACAGAGCAAAACTTTGTCTCAAAAAAAAAAAAAAAAAAAAAAAAGATAAATAAAATGGATGGGTTTTCAAATCAAAGTAAGTTTCAGTCACTATTATTGCTAGTTTATTTATATTTAATAAATATATAATCCCATGACACTGTGCAACGTAATTGGCAAGTATTTATGCTGTTGAATCCATGACCCAGTTTCCTGAAGACATCTGTTTTCTAAAAGGATTGTTTTCAAACTTAGATTAAAAAGGCACTACTTAAGTAGGGTTGCCAGAGAGAATACAGGACACTCACTTAAATTTGAATTTCAGATAAATAGTAAATAATTTTTCACCATAAGTATATCTCAGGGATATACTTATACTAAGGGACATACTTATACTAAGAAATTATTCCTTGTTTATCTGAAATTCAAACTTAATTGGGTGTCTCTCTTTCTTTCTTTCTTTCTTTCTTTCTTTCTTTCTTTCTTTCTTTCTTTCTTTCTTTCTTTCTTTCTTTCTTTCTTTCTTTCTTTCTTTCTTTCTTTCTTTCTTTCTTTCTTTCTTTCTTTCTTTCTTTCTTGTTTCTAAACCTGATAACAAATCCTCCACCCCATATATTTATTTTTCTTTCTTTTCATAAAAAAGACTAAGATGTTAGTTCTCCCTGGTGTAATGGCCTCACTTCTCTTCCAAATTGTTTTTAGATCTTTTTTCTCCTTTGACAATATATAACAGGTGTGTCACCTTTGTTGATTTCTAATGTGTAATTTTTAAATGTGTATAAGGACCAGGTGCAGTGGCTCATGCCTGTTATCCCAGCACTTTTGGAGGCCGAGGCAGGCAGATCACCTGAGGTCAGGAGTTAGAGACCAGACTAGCTGATGTGGTGAAACCCCGTCTCTACTACAAAAGTACAAAAAAAAAAAAAAAATTAGCCTGGCATGGTGGTGCACACCTGTAATCCCAGCTACTTGGGAGGCTGAGGCAGGAGAATTGCTTGAACCTGGGAGCTGGAGGTTACAGTGACCCAAGATGGTGCCACTCCACTCCAGCCTGGGCGACAGATTGAGACTCTTGTCTCAAAAATATATAAATATATAAATAAATAAAATGTATATAAGATAAATTGCTGGCGAAATCAGCTTAAGCAACCTCTGAACTGATGACTAATAGTTAAACAATTGCAAACAGGTGAAACCAGTCTCACTGTGTGAATAATGCAAATTCAAGGGCCAATCTGGGTGGAGATCTGTGACAGTAAAACACAATTTCTTGTTAACAGAAAGGAGTTTGTTTAATGTTATCTCCTGTGATCTAAAGGCCTTGGATATTCAACATGTGTCTATTTTTCAAATGAGAACTGGACTTATTTATTTTCTTTCTTTTTTTAAAATACTTATATGACTTCATTTCCCTTTCACCCCATAAGTTCTTGAGACCATCCACAAAGGTCGGCAGACAATAATGTCTGAGCTCTCTGGGACATCCCATGCATCAAAAGGCCGTATCTTTACTAGGCTGAGGAGTGCAGAGCCGAGACGTGTCAGAGTACCACCTCCTCTCAGCCAGCAAGGCAAACTGCCACCATGGAGTCATGCATGCTACTGCACTGGCCATAGGATTGATTTATTTCACTACTGTTTATGGATCTCAGTAGGCAAATGTGTCCAGTCATAAACACAGGGAAAAAGAGACACGTTATTCCTGTTGACAGTAGGATGCAACAATGTCAATAATTGTTAGGTAATTATTGTCAACATATTAGACAATGCCAGCCGGTTTCATGTGCAGTCATATGCTTTACCTCTTGAAATGACAAACTGTGCAGTAAGTTGTACCTATGTTTAACAAAATACTACCAAGAATAGTCTGAAACTAATACATTTACTTAAACATGGATACTTAGAGATGTTAAAAAAAAATAGTAGAGCAAATGTTAAGGTTTTCCTGAGCTTCAAAGAACAAACTGGAGATCCAGTGAAACTTCGGTTCTCAAGATTTCATATACAGTACGCAAAAATGCCCCCAGAAATGTTTCTAAATACAGACCACTCCTGTGTCCCGTTTCCAGAGATTCTGTTTCAGCAAGCTGTATGGCATTGTGGTTGGGAGCGTGGAACTAGACTATTCTGCCCCTTTGCTACCTATGGAACTCTCTCATGTCTGTTTCCTCCTCTGTAAATTGGTGATAATACGCCTCTTGCATGGAGTTGTTTGGAGGATTAAGAGTTGCCATTTGTAAAGCACTTAATAGATAACCCATATATGTTAGCTTTTTTTTTTTTTTTTTAGATGGAGTCTCGCTCTGTTTCCCAGCCTGGAGTGCAGTGGCGCAATCTCGGCTCACTGCAACCTCCACCTCCTGGGTTCATGCCATTCTCCTGCCTCAGCCTCCTGAGTAGCTGGGACTACAGGCGCCCACCACCATGCCCAGCTAATTTTTTTGTATTTTTAGTAGAGACAGGGTTTCACCATGTTAGCCAGGATGGTCTCAATCTCCTGACTTCGTGATCTGCCCGCCTCGGCCCTCCCAAATTGCTGAGATTACAGGCGTGAGCCACCGCTCCTGGCCTTTTTTTTTTTTTTTTTTTAAAGCAGCACTCCAGGTGGCTGAGATGCTGGCAATCCTCAGTCCATAATTTAATCAACACTGCAGTGTGGCCTCGGGATGGCTGTTGACTCAGTTTGGGCCGGGCATAAATCAGTTAATCTCTCTGTGCACCAGTTCACTGCCAGTAAAGTAAGTCTGAGAATTCTTAACTAACTCAAAGATACAGTTCTTGAGAAAGGAAGTAGCCACATTTCCCTCAATAGCCTGGCAGTGTACACTCCTTGCTCTAAGAAATACATGGTCAACAGGGACTGTGCCAAGACTATACACCAATAAAACACTTTGGACCTTTAGCCCTGCTCTCATGGAGAAATATGAGCGGTCTCAGGAAGTTTGCAGCCTTCATTTTCATGGTAAGTCCAGCGCACGTGAAACTATTAGCACGCCACACACCACCATGGATGTGTCTGAATATGTGGGATACCTCGAGGGCCACATGTTTGGAGTTTCCTTCTAGCTCCTCCTTCCTAACCTTTAAATGTTGGTGGACTCTGGGGTTCTGGCCTCTTCTCAATTTACATTCCCATCCCTAAGCTTAAGTGAATGCCCAGCTTGTATCTCTAGCCTGATGGCTCCTTGGGCTTCAGAGTCTTACATATCCCACTGTCTACCCAACAGCTACACTTGGATGTCTCAAGGGCTCTCAAACTTCACATGTCCAAAAAGGAATTCTTGTTTCCAGATTCAATAACCCCATGCAAATTTGCATTCACTTCCTTCCCCAAGCTTTCCCTACCAGGATTGGTAACATCATCTATCCAGGCACTTAGACTTAACATTAAGAAGTTGCTCTTTGTTTTGTTTTTGAGACAGTGTCTCATTTTGTTGCCCAGGCAGGAGTGTAGTGGCACAACCTTGGCTCACTGCAACCTCTGCCTCCTGAGTTCAAGCAATTCGCCTGCCTCCGTCTCCCAAGTAGCTGGATTACAGGCATGTGCCACCTTGCCCAGCTAATTTTTGTATTTTTAGCAGAGACAGGGTTTTGCCATGATGGCCAGGCTGGTCTTGAACTCCTGGCCTCAAGTGATCCACCTGTCTTGGTCTCCCAAAGTTCTGGGATTACAGGCATGAGCCACGGCACCCAGCCTAAGGAGTTGCACTTGATTCTTCTCTCCCTCAAAGCCCTGCAGGTTCTCACTTCTGCCTCCCGTGCATCTTCATCTCGTACTACACTCTGCCCATGTTAGCCTTCTTGTTGTTCTCCTAGAACACCCCTCATCTTTCTAGAACACTCCTGCCTCAGGGACTTCACTTCCTGTTCCCTTTCCCTTTCTTCTCTTGGGTTAGCTTATGGTTGATTTCTTGTCTTTTCTTTTTTTTTTTTTTTCTTTTTGAGACAGAGTCTTGCTCTGTTGCCCAGGCTGGACTGCAATGGCACAATCTCAGCTTACTGCAACCTCCGCCTCCCGGGTTCAAGCCATTCTCCTGCCTCAGACTCCCGAGTAGCTGGGATTACAGGCGCCTGCCACCATGCCCAGTTAATTTTTGTATTTTTAGGAGAGATGGGGTTTTACCATGTTGGCCAGGCTGGTCTTGAACTCCTGACCTCAGGTTATCTGCCCACCTTGGCCTCCCGAAGTGCGGGGATTACAGGTGTGAGCTGCCGCGCTCGGCCAGCTTATGGTTGATTTCTTCTCACAATTTAAGTCTCTCCTCAAACACAAGTGTCTCCTCCTCAAAGAGGCCTTTCCCTATCACCATATGGAAAATGGTCTTATTCCTGTGGTCACACACTATCCCTTACCCTGCCTTTTAATTTTTTCTCACAACATTTGTCTCAGTCTGTTATACTACTTATTTATTTACTGCCTGATTATCTGTCTGTCATACTAGAATAAAATCTCTAAGAGGGCAAAGACTGTCTTACTCACCATAGCATCCTGAGTTCTAGAATGGTCACTAACTGTATTAGGTTGTTTTTGTGTTGCTATAAAGAAATACATGAGACTAGGTAATTTAGAAGAAAAAAGGTTTAATTGGCTTATGGTTCTGCAGCCTTTACAGGAAGTATGGTGCTGGCATCTGCTTGACTTCCAGGGAGGCCTCAGGAAGCTCACAATCGTGGCAGAAGGTGAAGGGGAAGCAGGTGTCTCACATGGTGGGACCAGGTGCAAGAGAGAGAGTAGGGCAGTTGCCACACACTTTTAAATTACCAGATCTCATAAGAACTCACTCACTATCATGAAGACAGCACCAGTCCATAAGGGATCTGCCCACATGACCCAAACACCTCCCACCAGGTCCCACCTCCAGCACTGGGGATTACAATCCAACATGAGAGTGAGTCAGGGACAAATATCCAAACTACATCACTAATAGTGGGTTCTTAGCAAATATTTGTTGCAAGAATGAAAGAACAAATGAGGAATGGGTATCAACTATTAATAACAAAGGGGTTTTGGGAATCAGAAGAATAATGAGTATTGGTACACTAAAAACAAAACAAAACAACAACAACAAAAAGCAAAAACAAAACAAAGATTCTATTTGGGGCTTTGGAAGGGCTGGAAATATTTGCGCAGGCAAAAAAAAGGAAGAAAGGGCCTAGCATAAGGTAGGTGGGGGAAACCCCAAGATTCGTGTGGCAATAAAAATAAACTGATCTAATAGAGGCAGAGGAATGACAGATGCAAAAAGGAACTGAGGTTGAGTAGGTTAAAAAGGGTCAGATCCGAGCAAATGTTGAATGTGTCACATAGAGGAGTTATTTGATGGGGACGTGACATTTTCCAGTGGGGTGTCAAGGTGTCAAGGATGAGTGTGGTGTCATGTCGTGACTGAAGCTGGGAATAAAGGAGTGTTCTCCTGCTGGCACAATACTCAGGGAAAGTATCTTGGGAACAGATAAAGGGTGCTACAATTAGATTTCCCCACAGTGTAAGTAGAAATCCCAAGGAGAAGCCCCTTTGCTCTTGGAATATGTCTCATAAGCTTAGAGTTCACAGCTGAATCTGAGAATGGGCCCAGTCAGGAGGACCTCACATATGCACTGGTTAGAAATAATTGTTTGCTGCTATAGAATCCAGTTAAGTATTGGTTCTTGTATGAAGGCATGGCACTGGGGGGCTTTCTGAAAGCACATTGGAGATATTGTTGGGAAAATGTTAGGTTTTTAATCACCAAAAAGTGATCACAATTGAATTTCAAGTAAATCGCCTCCTTAGTTCTACTGCAGCTGCCTTAAAATCATCCTTGCTTTTGGAAGTGGAATATTCATTATGATTCAAAGTGATACTTTGTAGTCTTGCTCTAATGATGCACACACATGACCTTTTGAGAAATCCAGATGTTGCTAATGTTCCAGCTGTGTAGAATTGATTTACTGTGACTAGAAGCTGGAAATGACCTAGATAAGCACAGCAAATCCCAAAGGACCCACTCATTTTTTTTTCTATTAAGATCAAGTGACTAATTGGATGGTGAAACCCTGGCTTCCACCTCTCCTCAAAGAAGAGAAAGGCATCTCATTATGTATCACCAAAGCAACATTTTAAAGAGTGCTTCAGCATTGACTTTATTCCCAAGCTTGTAACTAGGCCAGTTATTGCATTTGAAAAAAGAAAATGCCTCCATTGTGCCTCCTACTGTGTCATACACCACAGCATCACCATGGGTGATGGGAACACTGGGATGTGCTACCTTCCTCTACGCTGGCCTCAGTCCCTCCTATTTTCTGATGCACTAGGAAGAAGGCTTACATCTAGCGGATGTTACATCCCTGGGTACCCACCTCTCTGCTGGGTGCTCAGTGAGTCTTCATATGTGAAGGAGATAACATCACACCCATGTTACATATGAAAAAACTCCAGAGAACATTTTCCCTCCACATCTGTTTATTTTGGATAAGTAGTATAGTGAGCCTTGGGGCTCTCATTTCTGGACTCCAAACTTTTGCAATAAGAATAGCTCTGTCGGGAGGGCGCAGTGGCTCATGCCTGTAATCCCAACACTTTGGGAGGCTAAGCCAGGCAGATCACTTGAAGTCAGGAGTTCGAGACCAGCCTGGCCAACATAGTGAAAACCCGTCTCTACTAAAAATTCAAAAAATTAGCCAGGCATGGTGGCGCATGCCTGTAGTCCCAGCTACTAGGGAGGCTGAGGCACAAGAATCGCTTGAGCCCGGGAGATGGAGGTTGCAGTGAACCAAGATTACGCCACTGCACTTCAGCCTGGGTGACAGAGTGAGACTGGGTCTCTCTCTCTCTCTCTCTCTCTCTCTCTCTCTCTCTCACACACACACACACACACACACACACTAGCTCTGCCTGGTCACATAGAGGTGGAACCCTTTGTAAAAAAAAAAAAAAGAAAAAAAAATGCTGTATTACTTAGAAATGGCTACCTCTCACTTATGTCAAGAAAAAAACACTGAGAAAACAAAAGTCCAGGACAACGAAGAATATACAAAGGAAAAAAACAAATGATCCCTTTCTTCTCCAGACAGGGGCCACATTTTCTTTGTCACTATATCCCCAGTGCCTAGAATAAAGAGGAAACTGAGATAGTTCTGTGGGGGCAAATGAATTCATATGGTGACTTTGGGACCCTGCATTATGGGGTCTGGACTGAAAGGTTCCTTCAAAGTCACTCTGGACCAGGCCCGCTGCTTCCGGGCATGTTTACATCCAAAGTAAGCAACGAAAGGACCTGACATCCCTCCCTAAGGCCTAGAACACAATACAGATAGACAATAAGAACAACAAAGTGGGTTTAAGATAAAATAAACACAATGCACATTGCATTCTTGTCTTCTTTTCTTGTCTTTTCTGGTTGTGTGTGTGTTTTTTTAACAGGAATCTGTTGGTGGGAGAATTCCTGGATGTTTCCTATAAGCAGATGGCAATGTTCTCTTAGTCTCATAGGAACTAGACAGAGAAGGGGATGGTGGAAAAAGGACTGATAGAAACAGAAAGAGACAAAGCACATCTAGCCAAGCAGTCACTCTCTAGTTCTAAAGACTTTTGAAAACAACAGTATTGTCAATAATTATTTAACATTTTTTTGATACTATCATTATAATCAAGGAGTGAACTGTTGAGAGATTTCATCTTCATTCATTTTTTCAACAGATGTTTGGTCAGTGCCTAGTGTGTCAAGTACTGGGCTAGTTGCTTGTTTTATAAAGATGACCAAAACAGAGTCCTTGCTAGCAACTAGGTCATAATCAAGACAACCCAAACAACAGTGACCACGCCGTTAGCTAGAACAGCAGAGTGCTTAGGATGCAAGGAGAACCTTGGAGGGCAGTCAGAAAGGGTCCCAAGACCAGGTGACGTTAGAGCTGTGCTGGGAAAGAGGGGTAAGATTTAGACACAGGTGAAGAAACAAAGCAAGCACATTCAAGGCAGGAGTCAAAGTCCCTGAAATATGAGAGCACCTGAGCTAGTTGGTACCACTAGAATCAGGGGTAAGGCTAAGAGAGGATGAGGCGCTGAGGCTGATGAAGGCAGCAAAAGTAGATCAAGAAAGATGTTGGCTCTCATGTTTGGACATTTTTTCTCAAAGCAGTGGGGAACCATCAAAGACTTTTCAACCAGAAAAAAATGTCATGTTAGCATTTTTTTTTTTTTTTTTTTAGATTGAGACAGGGTCTCACTCTGTTGCCTAGGCTGGAGTACTGTGCCACAATCACAGCCCTCCTGGGCTTAGGCGATCCTTTTGCCTTAGCCTTATGCATAGCTGGTACCACAGGCACATAACCACCACCGTGCCTGGCTAATATTTTAAAATAATATTATTTGTAGAGACAAGGTCTCACTATGTTGCCCAAGCTGGCCTCAAACTCCTGGGCTCAAGTGATCCTCCTGCCTCAACCTCCCAAAGTGCTGGGCTTATAGGTGTGAGCCAGTGCACCGGACTCACCTCAGCATTTTTAAAAGATTACTTGAGAATAAGTGTAGGACACAGACTTGTTGGACAGGAGTTAGGAAACAAGACTGAAGAAAAGGAGACCAGTAAATAAGCTATGGCTGGAAACTAGGAGATAAATTATACAGGTCCTAAACCAAAACGTGCTAATAAGGATAGAGAGGAGAGGCAGATTGGCCAATTGAACGTGAAGAATGAGTGGAGAAGGCGCACAAGAAGACACTTTAGATACCTCTCAGGCTTCTGTCCTGAATGACCAGATGGATGTGGATGTTGTTAACCAACATTCAATGTAGGGAACGGAAACATTTTAGGGAGGAAGATGATATGGGCAATTTGGGATATGTTTAGTTTGAGATGTCCAGCTGGGAGTTGAAAAGCCGTGTGTGGAGCAGGAAGAAGTTCTAGGCTGGAGATAGAAATCAGCACTGGGATGATAACTGAAGCTATAGGCTTAAGGTCTACTGGATCAATGGCTTTCAGACTATTTTTTCTATAACCCACAGCAGAAATACATTTTATATCACAATCCTGTGTACACATATACACACCTATAAAAACATTCATTCAACAATATTTACCATGACTAAGTGTGATGGACTGTAAGAGCTTTCTATTGAATTTCAGTGTTTTTAAACGCTGGTCAGATGCACCGATTTGATTTCACAATCTACTAATCACTAATGGGTTGCAGCCTGTAGTTTAAAATACACTACCCTAGATTATAAGCTTCTTGTAGCCGGGACCACATCTTACACAATTTAGATTCCCCATGGCCTCTATGATAATGCCTTGTACATAATGAACTTTTGTGGAAGGAAATAAGGGGAAAAAGGAAGGAATGAAGTGAGGGAGGGAGAGAGAGACAAATTTTTCCAATACTCAACCTTAAAATGTTCTCCAAAACTACGGTGAAATCTTATCTCCTCCAATTCTACTGAACTTTCATATACACAGTTTCTATTTTTTTCCTTACATTTCCAAGGTTAATCAAACATGGGTCACAATGCCTCAGGGGAGATTTGGAGTTTTGCTTTTTCTCACCACCAACTCACTAAACCACACCTAGTGCTCCAACCATAGTCTTTTAGTTGGACTAGACTGGCCAAGCAAGACACTTATGTTACATGGTTGCAGCCCTCCTATGCAAAGGTTGTCACGCTGTATACCACAACAACTGCCCGTATTGGAGGAATATGGCAGCAGCAGTCAACACATGCACAGAGAAGAGGCAGTAGAAGCCGTAAGAAAATAGAAGCTATGAGCAAGCTGAAGACAAGAGGAAGAGAGGACAGGATGGAGAATGGTTGGTAGCGGCAGAAGCAGAGAGTAGTTGGGAAACTGAAAGAGCAGAGCACTAGAAATAGGTATAGTCGCCAACTTCTGTTCATAGGGACAAGATACCCAAGTAAGCTGTGATGAATACTACGTTATCTTTCCCGATGACATTGCATCATTCCCCTGATGACATTGCATCCTCTGTGAGGACCAGCTTTTCATAGATTCTTCTTTCTCCACAAGGCCCGTATATCATAAATTAAATTTCTCCCTTGCTTCCTTCCTTTCTCTTGTACTTAAACAAAAATTAAGTTACAGAAAAGTTGCAAAGTTGCAAGAATATTGCAAAGTACTCATACCCTTTACCCAGATTCACCAATTTTTAACATTTTGCCACATTTCCTTTCTCTTTCTCGTTTTTTTGCTGAAGCATTTGAGACTAGGATGCATGTATCACTTTTTCTCTTAATATTTCAGTGTGTATTTCCTTAGATATTTTCTTACACAGTCATGGTACACAGCTCCAATTCAGGAAATTTTACATTGATATAATACTTCGAAGTTAAACCCCACATTTCTACACCAATGTTCATAGCAGCACTATTCACAACAGCCAAAAGGTAGAAACAACCCAAATGTTCATCAACAGATGACTGAATGAACAAAATGTGGCCAGGTGCAGTGGCTCACGCCTGTAATCCCAGCACTTTGGGAGGCCGAGGCAGGCAGATCACCTGAGGTCAGGAGTTCAAAACCAGCCTGGCCAACATGGTGAAACCCCATCTCTACTAAAAATACAAAAATGAGCCAGGTGTGATGGCGAGCACCTGTAATCCCAGCTACTCGGGAGGCTGAGGCAGGAGAATCACTTGAACCTGGGAGGTGGAGGTTGCAGTGAGCCATGATCATGCCACTGCACTCCAGCCTGGATGACAGAGTGAGATTTCATCTCAAAAAAAAAAAAAAATGATACGTACATACAATGGAAAATGATTCAGCCTTAAAAAGGAATGGAATTCTGGCACAAGCTATAACATAAAGAGACCTTGAAAATATTACGCTAAGTGAAATAAACTGGATATAAAAGGACAAATACTATATGATTTCACCTACATGAGATACCTAGAATAGGCAAACTTCTAGAGACAGAAAGTAGAATGGTGGTGACCAGGAGCTGGGAGGAGGAGAAAATGGGGAGTTATTATTTGACAGGTATAGAGTTCATGTATGGAAAGATGAAAACGTTCTGGAGATGGATGGTGATGATGGTTGTACAATATTGTGAATGCATTTAATGCCACTGAGCTGTACATCTACAAATAGTTAAAATGGTAAGTTTTATCTTTTGTATACTTCACCATATATTAAGTTGATATTCTAATTCTGTGAATTATCCCAATAATGTACTTGTAGCGTGGTTTTTTTTTTCACTCCAATCCATGATCCAGTCCAGGATCACATGTTTTACATATTGCATTTAATGATTATGTCTCCTCAGCAGGGTGATCAAGTCATCAATTCAGAATAACCCTGTTTGCCCAGACCTTCTCCAGTTTAGCACTGAAAGTCCTGCATCCTGGGAAACTACTCAGTCCTAGGTGAACGGGTGAAGAGTTGGTCATGCTACTCTTCAGTCTCCTTTAATCTGGAACTGTTGCTCAGCCTTTCAATGTTATGTCTTTCATAACATTGCCATTTTTAAAGAAATCAAGTCAGATACTTTACTGACCATCCCTCAACTTGATATTACCTGATATTCTCCCAGGTTATGCATTTCTGGTTGGAATACTACAGTAGTGATGTTGTGTCCTTTTTGAAGTATCACAACTGGAGGCACAAATGTCCATCTGTCCTGCATTGGTAATGTTAATTTTGATCATGATCAAGGTGTGGTCTAGTTTCATAATCATTTGCTTATTATTTCCTTTCCACATATGTGCTTATAATAAACTTCTGTTACAGTATATGTGTTCCTTGCTACCTGAAAGAGCCTAAGCAGAAGCTCAATATATTATAGGAATCATTGCACTTGACAAAAGAAAGCATTTCAAAATCCCTTTTCCATTGTCATTGCAGAGTATAATAAATCACTGCATTCCTCATCTCTTCTGTCCTTGGCTACTTTAGGTTTTGAGGTGACAGAATTTTCAAAACGTATATATTTCTATATAATTCTTTCTTTTATTAAAAAATCACATTATTGGTGGAAAAAAGCATGGCTTTCTGTTTAAATTATGTGTCTTGACATTTATTCTCTAAGTGAAGACTATTGTCTGCGGAAAACACACTATGTGTAGCAAGAACCTTTACACTTTTTAACTGACAGCCGCAACTGCCATCAGCGTTTGTTGTATATTTAGTTATCGTATAGATCAGTTCAAAGGAACACATTTTCTTTATTAATTAGTCAGGTAACCAGTTGATACGGTTTGGCTGTGTCCCCATTCAAATCTCAACTTCGATTGCATCTCCCAGAATCTCCCAGTGTTGTGGGAGGGACTCCGGGGGAGGTAATTGAATAATGGGGGCTGGTCTTTCCCGTGCTATTCTCTTGATAGTGAATAAGTCTCACGAGATCTGATGGGTTTATCAGGGGCTTCCGCTTTTGCTTCTTGCTCATTTCTGTGTTGCTGCCGCGGTGGAAGAAGTGCGTTTCACCCCGCGCCGTGATTCTGAGGCCTCCCCAGCCATGTGGAACTGTAAGTCCAGTTAAACCTCTTTTTGTTCCCAGTTTTGGGTATGTCTTTATTAGCAGCGTGAAAACGAACTACTAATACACCAGTGAACTCTCCAAGTTCACTAATAGTCTTTGAAAGTGGGACTTTGGAGGTAGAAGATAAGCAATGGTCTCTGGCCTGTTTGAAAGATGCAGAAGCCTTCAGACAATGGGCACGCTGTGCCCCAGGACCTAACCATAGCCTTTGGCACCTACTAACATGCCACCTAATCTATTTATTTATTAGGTTTACTATTCGTTTTCTGCCTCTCTCTGCTAGAATGAAGAAAGTTTCAAGAAACCAGGGACCTTTGTTTTTAAGATCAGACAGTATGCATGCCCTATATCGTACACTCAACTAAGATATGTTAAATGAACTTGTTATGAATGTAATTAATGCCACTGACTTGTATGCTTAAAAATTATTAAAATAGGAAATGCTATGATATGCATATTTTACCACACACAAAATAAGTTTATAAAAGCCACAGTCATCTAACATGGGCTAGTCCTGGATTGTTGCTGTATTTGAAATAACTTAGTAGATCTACTCTACTAAGGAAATGGCCCAGACCAATTTCTCACCCAAAGAACTGATGGAGGATCAGTCAATTTCAAAGCCCGTTGATTCAAGTGTTGTTGAAGTTTTTAGTTTTTGGTGGAGAGATGAAGGGAAGTAGCCCCTTTGGTTTTAACCTTTCCTGCCATGATTTTCCCCATAGGTATTCTTACTCTTACTTCCACAGAGATTTAAAAAGTGGATTTCATGCAGTTGAGCTCAATTTTTTTTTCTTTTAAAAAAGAGATTTAAAAAGTGGAGTCGGCCGGGCGCGGTGGCTCACGCCTGTAATCCCAGCACTTTGGGAGGCCGAGGCGGGCGGATCACAAGGTCAGGAGATCGAGACCACGGTGAAACCCCGTCTCTACTAAAAATACAAAAAATTAGCCGGGCGCGGTAGTGGGCGCCTGTAGTCCCAGCTACTCAGGAGGCTGAGGCAGGAGAATGGCGTGAACCCGGGAGGCGGAGCTCGCAGTGAGCCGAGATCGCGCCACTGCACTCCAGCCAGGGGGACACAGCGAGACTCCGTCTCAAAAAAAAAAAAAAAAAAAAAAAAAAAAAAAAAAAAAAAAAAAAAAGTGGAGTCATCAGCCAAGTGTAGTGGCTCATGCCTGTAATCCCAGGAATCCCAGCACTTTGGGAGGCCAAGGTGGGCAGATCACTTAAAGTCAGAAGTTAAAGACCAGTCTGGCCAACGTGGCAAAACCCCATCTCCACTAAAAATAGAAAAATTAGACGGGCATGGTGGTGCAGGCCTGTAATTCCAGCTACTCGGGAGGCTGATGTGGGAGAAGTGCTTGAACCCAGGAGGCGCAGGTTGCAGTGAGCCGAGATCATGCCACTGAGCTTTAGCCTGGGCAACAGTGTGAGATCCATCTCAAAAAAAAAAAAAAGAAGAAGAAGAAGAAGAAAGAGAGAAAGATTGAGAGAGGGAGGGAGGGAGGAAGGGAGGAAGGGAGGGAAGGAGGGAAGGAGGGAAGGAGGGAAGGAGGGAAGGAAGGAAGGAAGGAAGGAAGGAAGGAAGGAAGGAAGGAAGGAAGGAAGGAAGGAAGGAAGGAAGGAAGGGGAGAGACAGAAACTGCCCTTTGGGTAGCATGGCATGTGCCGCTTCTCCTGTTCTCAGTCAGATCCTCCTCCCTCCATGTAAAGAGTCTATTCTTACCACTGCTGACATCTAAAGAGCACAGAAACAAGAATCACAGCTTAGAGAAGTTGTAACAAGGGAAGACAGAAGATTGTCTACTTTGGGGAGTTTTCTGCTTTAGTGTTCACAAAACATTTCATAATCTGCAGATAAATGTGCAGGCTCTGCAAAATACAACATGCAAATAGTTCTTGGTAAAATCTATGGATCAAAGCTATTTCTCTTTGCCCTTCAAATGATCTAGTTTGCTTTTTAAATATTTGAACATTTTCCTACAAGTTTTGACAATGACACAAGTTTAAACACACCATGCCCTTTATAAATAGATCCTGACCTGAAAAAGCTTCCACCCTGACTCTGACTCTTGTCTGAGGTTTGAGAGGAAAAGAGAGATTTAAAAGGAAGCTAATTAAGACAAATCTTCTAAAACATATATGAGGCTACGAATATATTGAGTGCTTAATTAAAAAACAGTGTTCTATTGGGTTTAATACCTAAATCAATGAAGTCTTATCAGTTGAGGAAATAGTCACAAAAGAGGTTGTGTAAATGGCAGAATTGATAAGTGCTACAGTTCACAAATTTTCTACCATCCGTTCAGATTTGGATTCAAATGAAGATTCAACTAACAGGTATTGAACATCTGCTTTGTGTCGTGTTCTGTGAAAATACTGCAGTCTTCTTGAGGCAAATATTTTGGTTCTCAGCTAAGAAATTTTCTTTTTTCTTATTCTCTCTCTTTCTTTTCTTTTTCTTTTTTTCTTTCTTTTTTTTTGGTTGTAGTGTTGGTGGTGTTGAATAACAGGAACAAGAGGTCATTCTTACTTTGTTTTAGTACTGCTATTTCAATGACTCAGATACTTTCAGGATTTGTCTAACAAATAGAAAAAGTGTGTTTTTGTTGAAAACCACAAAGTTAATTCTAACAACTCGAAGCCAATATTTTTATGAGGATATTTTATTATAACTGTATATTTTAGTTGTAGTGCACCGTTGTATTTAGTTTATTTGTATGTTTTGATTCTGTATTGAAACATAAATTCTGGGTTTGAGTTTAAATGTTCACAGAAATGAGCAGAAAACTTATAAAGGAAGTCAGGATGAGAAATACCTAGTGGGGATTAGGCTCTTAGAAAAATGGAATATCTCATTTACTCCCTCACATCTAACAAGCTCAAGGTACATTTTCTAACTCTCACTTTTGTAAAAAAGTGCCAACGAGCACAATGGCTATTTTCACATCATCCCAGAACATGACACTGATAGATGTTAGTGCCCTCTTGTTTTCAATTTTCATTCTAGGGAAAACATTTTAGTAGAAAACATTTGGAATAGGGTACCATTTAAAAAGCATCATACTAAATAGCACGTTAAGGTCATTTCTATATGGCCTTTTAAATAATACAACCCCACTCAAAAAAATTTACGTAGATTCCCATATGTGTAGGGACTATTATATTGTTGTAGTTCTCACTCCAGTGGCTGTAATAAATAACTGTTACATTGTTAAAATTGAGTACTGCCTCTGAAGGTATAGCTGAATAGGTAAATTTTGGGAGAAGATAAATGATTCTGTGTATAGGGACCGTAAGAAGTATGAATTTACCCGAGAACATGGGATCTGCGGCATGAAAGTCTGAACTCTAGAATCCATTCTAACATTTACTAATTGTATGACCTTGAGGAAATTCATTTTAAATTTGTAAAACAGGCATAAAATATTACTTGCCTTCTAGGAATATTATGATGTTTTCAGAATAGTGTAAAGAAAAACATTTTTTAGAGCTAGGAACCATTAGTAAATTAGTTATAATAATATATGCTTTTAATACAATTGTTTTGGTTTTCACATACGTATATTTTTTTTGTTTTTTGTTTTTTTGAGATGAACTCTTGCCCTTGTCCCCCAGGTTGGAATGCAATGGCACAATCTCAGCTCACTGCAACCTCTGCCTCCTGGGTTCAAGCGATTCTCTTGCCTCAGCCTCCAGAGTACCTGGGATTACAGGTGTTTGCCACCACACCGGGCTAATTTTTGTATGTTTAGTAGAGATGGGGTTTCACCATGTTGGCCAGGCTGGTCTTGAACTCCTGACCTCAGGTGATCTGCCCACCTCAGCCTCCCAGAGTGCTGGGATTACAAGCATGAGCCACTGTGCCCAGCCGCCTCATTTGTATTTTTTAAATCTAAAAATCAGTTTGGCCAGGTGAAGTGGCTCATGCCTGTAATCCCAGCACTTTGGGAGGCAAAGGCAGGTGGATCACAAGGTCAGGAGTTTGAGACCAGCCTGGCCAACATAGTGAAACCCTGTCTTACTAAAAATACAAAAAATTAGCCAGGCGTGGTGGTGCATGCCTGTAGTCCCAGCTACTCGGGAGGCTG
Source organism: Macaca nemestrina (assembly GCF_043159975.1). Lineage (NCBI taxonomy): Eukaryota > Metazoa > Chordata > Mammalia > Primates > Cercopithecidae > Macaca > Macaca nemestrina. Next base: position 36,440,984 of record NC_092125.1, read on the forward strand.
AGTCAGCAAAATCCCTTGGACCTGGGAGGCAGATGTTGCAGTGAGCCGAGATCGTGCCGTTGCACTCCAGCCTAGGCGACAGTGGGAGACTCAGTCTCAAAAAAATAATCAATTTGTAGAATGATGCCAGCAAAATGGTTGAATAGGAGGTCCCTGCTCATATCCCCCCATAGCAACAATAATTTGGCAGCCATCCACAGACAAAAGTGTCTTTGTGAGAGCTTTGGGATCTACGTAGGAGGTTGCTCAGGTGGAGCCCAAGACCTAGGTAAGCCATTTTAAGAAGGCAGGCCCATGTCCAGGTGGAAGATTCACTGACCATGATCCTCGTTATAAACCCAGAAATAGCCCCATCTGCCAATGGACTGAGATACAGCCCTATTTGGCCTAGGTCCTCCCCACCAGCACCATCCATCAAGGGACTTAGGAGGAGACACCCCTGCCCATGCCTCAGATAACAGGCTGGCTGACCTGGGTCCTGACTATGAACCCTAAAGCAGTCCATGACCCAGCTTCAGTCCCTCTCAGCCATTGTTCAGGAGCTGTCTTTCCAGGGCAGTCCCCCTGGAGGCAGTCCCACTGACTTCAATTCAACTGCAGGTCCTGAAGCAGCCCTGTGACCCAGCTCCAGCCTGCTTTGGGGATTAGTTATTGGATCTTTATTAGTTTCCTTTGATGGTGTCATTTTGCCTGTTTCTTCATGATTCATGTAGCCTTGCATTTATATCTGCGTGTTTGAAGGTGCAGTCACTTCTGCCAGTAAAAGCAGATAAAGACTTTCTCTTGTCAAGTCCCTAGATAGATTAGATCTCAGTCACAGCTGTGGATCCTGAAACAGCCATGTGACTCAGTTCCAGCCCCTCTCAGCTAACATTTGGAGCCATCACCGCCTGTCCAGGGACCCATCCCAGTGACCTAGTAGGAGTCCTACCAGAGACCTGAAGGGAGCCACACGTATCTATTCACCTAGTAACAGGCTCTCTGTCTGAGGATCCAACTATAGACCCTTGAGGAGACACTTCGGACCAGAGCCAATTAGAGGAATAAAAAGGAAAAAAAATTTTAAAAGTGACAAAAGAATATAAGACACATGAGACACCATTGAATAAATGTGTGCATTATGCAAGTCCCAGAAGAAGAGAAAAAGAGAAAGGAGTAGAAATCTTATTTAAAACAATAGTGGCTGAAAAGTTCCCAAATCTTGGGAGGGAAGTGGATATCAAGACTCGTGAAAGCTCAAAATTCCCAAGCAAGATCAATCCAAAGAAGACTAGTCCAAGACACATGGTCAAATCATCAAAAATCAAACACAGAGAAAATTTTGAAAGCAGCAAGAGAAACTCTTCACATACAAGGGACCTCAATTAGGCTATCCTAGATTTCTCAGCAGATATATTCAAAGTGCTTAAAAAAACAAAAACGAAATAAAATGAAAAAAAAAACCCCTGCCAACCAAAATACTAATCCCAGAAAAGCCATCCTTTAACAAAAAATGCTAAAGGGAGTTCTGCAAGTTGAAACAAAAGGATGCTAAGTAGCAACATAAAAATATATGAAAGCACAAAAGTCACTGGTAAAGGTAAATACATAGTCAAGTTCAGAATACTCTAATACTATAATAGCAGTAGGTAAATCATTTTCACTTCTAGTATAAAAGTTAAAAGACAAAAATATAGCCAGGCACAGTGGCTCATGCCTGTAATCTCAGCACTTTGGGAGGCCGAGGCAGGCAGATCACCTGAGGTCAGGAGTTCAAGACTAGCCTGGCCAACATGGTGAAACCCCATCTCTACTAAAAATACAAAAAATTAGTCAGGCATGGCAGCACGTGCCTGTAATCCCAGCTACTCAGGAGGCTGAGGCCCGAGAATCACTTGAACTCGGGAGGCAGAGGTTGTAGTGAGCCAAGATCGCACCACTGCACTCCAGCCTGGGCAACAAGAGTGAAAATCTGACTCAGAAAAAAAAAAAAAAGACAAAAATATTTAAAATAACTATAGTTATAATAATTTGTTAATAGACACAATAAAATGATGTTAAATGTGACATCAGCAGCATAAAATGCAAGGTGGAAGAGAAGTAAAAATGTAAAGTATTTGTATGCAATTGAAGTTAATTTGTTATCAGGTTAAAATAGACCATTATAACTATAAAATATTTTATGTAATCCTCATGGCAACCAAAAAGAAAAAAATTTAGCAGATACATAATGGATAAAAGGGTACAAAATCAAAACATAGCACTACCAAAAAATTAAATCACAAAGAAAGACAATAAGAGAGAAAGGAAGAAACAAAGGAATTACAAAGCTGTCAGAAAACAATTAACAAATGGCAATAGTAAGTCTTTACCTATCAAGAATTACTTTAAATATAAATGGTTTAAATTCTGCAATCAAAAGACACAGAGTGGTTGAATAGATTTTAAAAATAAAACAAGGCCAGGCGCAATGGCTTACGGCTGTAATCCTAGCACTTTGGTAGGCCAAGGCGGGCGGATAACCTGAAGTCAGGAGTTCGAGACTAGCCTGACCAACATGGAGAAACCCCATCTCTACTAAAAGTACAAAGTTAGTTGGGTGTGGTGGTGCATGCCTGTAATCCCAGCTACTCAGGAGACTGAGGCAGGAGAATGGATTGAACCTGGGAGGCGGAGGTTGCAGTGAGCTGAGATCGCGCCATTGTACTCCAGCCTGGGCAACAAGAGCAAACTCCATCTCAAAAAATAAAAAATTAAGAAAATTAAAAAATAAAACAAGATCGAATAATATACTGACTACAGTAGACTCACTTTAGCCTACATAGGCTAAAAGTGAATGGATGGGAACATATATTCTTTGCAAATAGTAACCACAGGAGAGCAGAAGTGGCTATATTTATATCAGCCAAAACAGACTTTCAGTCAAAATCTGTCACAAGAAACCAAGAAGGTCATTATACTATGATAAAGGAGTCAATTCATCAAGAGAATATAAAAGTTACAAATATATATGCACCCAATGTCAGAGAAACTAAACATATAAAGGAAATATTAACAAGACTAAAGAGAAAAATAGCAATACAATAATAGGAGAATTCAATATGCCGCTTTTTTTTTTTTTTTTTTTTTAAATTTTGAGACAGAGTCTTGCTCTGTCACCCAGGCTGGAGTGTAGTGGCGCGATCTCAGCTCACTACAAACTCGGCCTCCTGAATTCAAGTGATTCTCATGCCTCAGCCTCCTGAGTAGCTGGGATTACAGAATTGTGCCAGCATGCCCAGCTAATTTTGGTATTTTTAGTAGAGACAGGGTTTCACCATGTTGGCCAGGCTGGTCTCAAATTCCTGACCTCAGGTCATCTGCTTGCCTCGGCCTCCCAAAGTGCTGGGATTATAGGCATGAGCCACCATGCCTGGCCATATGCCACTTTCAACAATGGATAGATCATTCATACAAAAAATCAATAAGGAAACAGTAGACTTGAATAATACTATAAACCAAATGGGCCTAACATACACACATGGAACATTTCACTCAACAGCAGCAGAATTCACATTCCTCTCAAGAGCAATGGAGCATTCTCTAGGATAGATCATATATTAAGCCATAGCACAAGTCTTAACAAATTAAAGAAGACTGAAATCATATCAAGTATCTTTCCTGAAATCAATAATATAAAACTATAAATTAATAACAAAGGGAAAATTGGAAAATTCACAAATAGTATTAATAAAAATTAAACAACATGCTCTTGAACAACCAATGGGTCAAAGAAGAAATAAAAAACTATCTTCAAACAAACAGAAATAGAAACATAACATACCAAACATACGGGATGCAACAAAAGCAGTTTTTTTTTTTTTTTTTTTGAGACAGAGTCTCGCTCTGTCGCCCAGGCTGGAGTGCTGTGGCCGGATCTCAGCTCACTGCAAGCTCCGCCTCCCGGGTTCCCGCCATTCTCCTGCCTCAGCCTCCCGAGTAGCTGGGACTACAGGCGCCCGCCACCTCGCCCGGCTAGTTTTTTGTATTTTTTTTAGTAGAGACGGGGTTTCACCGTGTTAGCCAGGATGGTCTCTATCTCCTGACCTCCTGATCCGCCCGTCTCGGCCTCCCAAAGTGCTGGGATTACAGGCTTGAGCCACCGCGCCCGGCCAACAAAAGCAGTTCTAACAGAGGAATTTATAGAGATAAATACCTAAATTTTAAAAAGAAAGATCTCAGAGCCAGGTGCAGTGGCTCATGCCTATAACCTCAGCAGTTTGGGAGGTCGAGGCAGGCAGATCACTTGAGGTAAGGAGTTCGAGACCAGCCTGGCCAACATGGTGAAACCCCATCCCTACTAAAAATACAAAAATCAGCCAGGCCTGGTGACAGGCACGCTCAGGAGGCTGAGGCAGGAGAATTCCTTGAAGCCAGAAGGCAGAGGCTGCAGTGAGCTGAGATTGTGCCACTTCACTCTAGACTGGGCAATAGAGTGAGACTCTGTCTCAAAAAAAAAAAAAAAAGACAAACTAAGCCCAAAGTTAGCAGAAGGGAGAAAAATAACAAAAATTAGAGCGGAAGTAAATGACATAGAGAACAGAAAGACAATTTAAAAGATCAAAGAAACTAAGAGTTGGTTTTTTAAAAAGATAAACAAAATTGACAAACCTTTAGTAAACTAACCAAGAAAAAAGAAAGATGACCCAAAAAATTACAATCAGAAATGACAAAGGAATAGTTACAACTGATACCACAAAAATACAAAAGATTAGGTGGATTCTACCAAATAGAAAAGAATAAACACCAATTCTTCTAAAACTTTTCTAAAAAAAAAATTAAGAGGGAGGAACATTTACAAACTCATTTTACAAGGCTGGTATTAACCTTGCATCAAAGTTAGATAAGAACACTAAAAGAAAAGAAACTTACAGGCTAATACTGAACATAGATGGAAAAATTCTCAATAAAATTTTTGCAGGCTGAGGCCAGGCACAGTGGCTCACTTGGGGATGCCAAGGTGGGCAGATCACTTGAGGCCAGGAGTTTAGACCAGCCTGGCCAACATGGTGAAACCCTGTCTTTACTGAAAATACAAACATTGGGCCAGGCACGATGACTCCCAATTGTAATCCCAGCACTTTGGGAGGCCGAGGCGGGTGGATCACCTGAAGTCAGGAGTTCGAGACTAGCCTGGCCAATATGATAAAACTATGTCTCTACTAAAAATACAAAAGTTAGCTGGGTGTGATGGTGCACACCTGTAATCCCAGCTACTTGGGAGGCTGAGGCATGAGAATAGCTTGAGCCCAGGAGGCAGAGGCTGCAGTGAGCTGAGATTGCATCACTACATTTCAGCCTGGATGGCAGAGCAAGACTCTCTTTCAAGAAGCAAAACAAAACAAAACAAAACAAAAATTGGCTGGGCGTGGTGATACATGCTTGTAGTCCCAGCTACTTAGGAGGCTGAGACACAAGAATCGCTTAAACCTGGGAGGTGGAGGTTGCAGTGAGCTGAGATTGCACAGTGGCACTCCAGCCTGGGTGACGGAGTGAAACTCTGTCTCAAAAAAATTTAAATTAAAAAAAATATATATTAACTGGCTGAATTCAACAGCACATTAAAAGGAGCATACACTATGATCAAGTGGAATTTATCCTTGGTATGCATGGATGGTTCAGCATACACAAATCAATAAATGTAATAAACCACATTAACAGGGTTAAGGTAAAAATCATATGATCATTTCAATCGATGCAGAAAAAGCATTTAACATCCTTTTATGATAAAAATTCTCTACAAATTAGGTATAGAAGGAATGTATGTCAATGTAATAAAGGTCATATATTACAAACACACAGGTAACATCATATTCACTGGTGGAAAACTGATAGCTTCCTTTCTAATATCAAGAACAAGACAAGCATGCCCACTGTCATTACTTCTATCTAACATAGTACTGGAAGTCCTAGCCAGAGCAATTAAGCAAGAAAAAGGAGTAACAGCCATCCAAATAGGAAAGGAAGAAGTGAAATTGTCTCCGTTTGTGGATGACATGATCTTATATGTAGGATACCATAAAACTCCTCCAAAAAAAAACTGTTGGAAATAATTTTAAAATTCAGTAAAGTTCCAGGATACAAAATCATCATACAAAAATCAGTTGCATTTCTATACACTAATAATAAACTATCTGAAAAAGAAGAAAACAATCCCATTTACAATAGCATGAGAAAGAATAAAATACTTAAACCAAGGAGGTGTAAGATTTGTACGCAGAAAATTATAACACTGATGACAGAAATGAAAGAAGACACAAATAAAACGGAAAGATATTCTGTGTTCATGAACTGGAAGAATTCATATTGTTAAGATAGCCATACTACCCAAAGTACTCTATAGATTCAATGCAATCCCAATGAAAATTCCAATGATGTTTTTCACAGAAATAGAAAAAAACTGTCTGAATATTTATGTGGAACCACAAAAGACCCTGAATGGCCAAAGCAATTTTGAATAAGAAGAACAAAGGTAGAGGCACACATTTCTTGATTTTAAATAATATTACGAAGCTATAGTAATCAAAACAGTATGGCAATGGCATAAAAACAGACACATAGACCAATAGAGAGCCCAGGAAAAACTCCATGCATATATAGTCAACGAATCTTTGATAAGGGCACTAAGAATACATAATAGGGAATGGATTATCTCTTCAATAAATGGCCTTGGGAAAACTGAATTTTCTAATGCAAAATAATGAAATTGGACCCTTATCTTACATCACACACAAAGTTAACTTGAAATGGACTAACTTTTCCACTAGTTAGTCCATCAAATTAACTGTGTATGTGATGTAGTCCCAGCTACTCGGGAGGCTGAGGTAGGAGAATCACTTGAACCTGGGAGGTGGAGGTTGCAGTGAGCCAAGATCATACCACTGTACTCCAGCCTGGGTGACAGAGCAAGACTATCAAAAAAAAAAAAATTACAAAAATTAATAAGTCATGGTGGTAGGAAGCTGAGGTGGGAGGATGGCTTGAGCCTGGGAGGAGGAGGTTGCAGGCCAGGCACAGTAGCTCACACCTATAATCCTAGCACTTTGGGAGGCTGAGGTGGGCAGATCACTTGAAGTTAGGAGTTCAAGACCAGCCTGGCCAACATGGTGAAATGATGTTTCTACTAAAAATCCAAAAAAAAAAAAAAAAAAAAAGTGTCCAGGCATGGTGGTGCACACATGTAATCCTAGCTACTTGGGAGGCTGAGAGGGGAGGATTGCTTGAACCTGGGAGGTGAAGGTTGCAGTGAGCAGAGATCGCACCACTGCACACTCCAGTCTGAGCGACAGAGGGAGACTCTGCTTCAAAAAAAAAAAAAAAGAAAGAAAGAAAGAAAGAAAGTCAAGCTATTGGAGAAACTGGACAGCAGTGTAAGTGTGAAATGTCTTATAGAAGAGTATTGTGTTGGAATGGCCACCATATATGACCTGAAGAAACAGAAGGATAAATTATTGAAGTTCTATGCTTAAAGTAGTAAATAGAAGTTATGAAAAATAGAAAAGCATAAAGCTAAAAATGAAGATCTCGATTATGTATTGAAAGAGTGGATCTGTCAGCATTGCAGTGAACACATGCTACTTAATGGTATGCTGATCATGAAACAAGCAAAGATCTATCAACAATGAACTGAAAATTGGAGGGAGCTGTGAATATTCAATAGGCTGGTTGCAGAAATTTTTAAAAAGATATGGTATTAAATTTTTGAAGATATTTTGTGGTAAAGCATCTGCTGATCACAAAGCAGTAGAGAAATTCATTGATGAATTTGTCAAGGTCATCACTTGAAAATCTGATGCCAGAACAAGCTTGTAATTGTCTAAGTCCATTTTGTGTTGCTATAAAGGAATACCTGAGGCTGGGGAATTTACAGAGTAAAGAGGTTTATTTGGCTCATGGGTCTTCAGGCTGTACAAAAAATACGGTGCCAACATCTGCTTCTGATGAGGTCCTCAGATTGCTTCCCCTCATGGTGGAAAGTGAAGTGAGAGCCAGCTTGTGCAGAAATCACAAGGCAAGAGAAGAAGCAGGGGTAGGGAAGGTCCCAGGCTCTTTTTAACAATCAGCTCTATAGTACAGTGAGAACTCACTCATGCCTTTTCCCCTCAGGGAAGCCATGAATCTATTTATGAGGGATCTGCAAACCCCCGCCCCACACTGCCTGACTCAAACAGCTTCCATTAGTTCCCACCTCCAACACTGGTGATCAAACTTCAACATAAGATTTGGAGGGGACAAACATCCAAACTGTAGCAACAATGCTAATGAGACATCGCTATTTTGGCATTGTTGCCCCAGAAAGACACTGACCACTGAGAATGAGACAGCTCCTACAGGAATTAAGAAGAATGTCAAGGACAGAATAACTATGCTGGGATGTTCCAATGCAGCAGGTATGCATAAGTTACATAAGTGTAAAGTTGCTGAGGTAGGGAAAAGCTTGCATCCTCACTGTTTCCAAAAAGTGAATTTTATACCAATCTGTGATTATATTAACAAAAAGGCATGGATCACCAGGGATATCTTTTCTGATTGATTTCACAAACAATTTGTATCAGTGGCATGTGTTCACTGCAGGGAAGCTGGACTGGATGGCAATTGGAAGATTTCATTATTCCTTGACAACTATTATGCTCATTCTCATCCTCCAGCTGAAATTCTCATCAAAAATAAAGTTTACGCCATGTACTTTCCCCCAAACGTGACTCCATTATTTCAACCACATGACCAGGAAATTCTTAGGTAAGAGTAAATATAAAAACAGTTTCTTCAACAGCGTGCTAAGAGCAGTGGACAGAGGTGTGGGTGTGGAAAGTTTTCAAAAGGAGTTTAGCTATATATGCTATATATGCTTTTGCAATGCTTGGCACACAGTGACTAAAGCCACTGGCCTGGCATAACCTGTGTCCTGCAACTATGTTCAGTGATGATGATGAACAAGATGGTGACTCTAAAGAATTCCATATGTCAAGTGAGAATAAAATGATGCCTGACCTCCTTACATATGCAAAACATATACCTTTGGAGTCTCTAAGTAAGCTGGAAGAAGTGAATATTGAAGACGTTTTTAACATCAATACTGAGGCTCCAGTTGTTCATTCACAGATTTATGGTAAAATAGTGAAAATGATTCTGAATCAAGGTGATTGTGATCATAGTGATGATAAAGATGATGTTACTAACACTGCAGAAAAAGTGCCTACAGATGACATGGTGAAAATGTGTGATGAGCTTATTGAAGGATTTGAGCAGTGTGCATTCATAATTGAACAAGAAATAATGTCTGTTTATAAAATCAAGAGAGACTTCTAAGACAAAAACCGTGGTTAATGAAGCAGACCAATCTGGAGGAAACACTTTAAAAAGCCAGCAGATGCCCCCTCATCCCTAGAGGACCCACTTCCTGGTCCTTCAACTTCTTTTGATGTTTCTTCTCACCTAAAAAAAAGAAATACAGGCTAGGCGTGGTGGCTCACGCCTGTAATCCCAACACTTTGGGAGGCCAAGGCGGGTGGATTACCTGAGGTCGGGAGTTTGAGACCTGACCAACATGGAGAAACCCCATATCTACTAAAAATAAAAAGTCCCAGCTACTTGGGGGGCTGATGCAGGAGAATCACTTGAACCTGGGAGGCAGAGGTTGCGGTGAGCTGAGATCGCGCCATTATACTCCAGCCTGAGCAACAAGAGCAAAACTCTGTGAAAAAGAAAGAAAGAAAGAAAAGAAAGAAAGAAGGAAGGGAGAGAAGGAAGGAAGGAAGGGAGAGAGAAATAAATACAATGTACAGTTGTAATTTTTGAAACGCAGCATTGTAGACAGAGAAGCAAAAACATTTGCTTTGTTTGTCATTGTCATTGTTTCACAGCTGATACGGGTATTCTGGTGATGCCACTGTGCTGCTTAGTTACCCTGAACACATTATTTTTTCACTGTATTAATGATATGTCACATTTTTTATTGTTAAGTACTTATGTGTGAATAAGTCTGAGGAAATGATTGCTTATTAGTAGCATATAAATTCAGTCAAGGATGATGATGATGCCAAACAACCACAGATTGTCCACATGGGTGGCTGAGATCGTGACACCTGTGCTTTCTGATGGTTCAGTGTACACAAATTTTGTTTCGTGCACAAAATTATTTAAAATATTGCATAAAATTACCTTCAGGCTATGTGTATAATGTATATATGAAACATAAATGAACTTTGTGTTTAGACTTGGCTCCCATCCCTAAGATATCTCATAATCTGGAAATAGTTCAAAATCTGAAATCCAAAACACTTCTGGCCCCAAACATTTCAGATAAGGTATGTTCAAGCTGTATCTGCACTCCCATTCTCATTGAGCATTATTCACAATAGCCAAGATATGGAAATAATTCAAGGGTCTGTCAACAGATGAATGGATAAACAAAATGTTATACACACACACATGTGCACACACACACACAGACACACACACACGTATTGGAATATCATTCAGCCATGAAAAAGGAAGATCCCACGATTTGTGATAACAGGCTTTAACCTGGAGGAGATTATGCTGAGTGAATTAAGCCAGATATAGAAAGACAAATATTATCTCACTTATATGTGGAATCTAAACAAGTCAAACTCATAGAAGCAGAGAGTAGAATGGTGGTTGCCAGGGGGCTGAGGTGAGGGGGAAGGGTTGTGGAGGGAGATGTTAACCAAAAGGTACAAACTTTCAGTTCTAAGATTAATAAATCCTGGGAATTTACATACAGCATGGTGACTGTTGCATCCTTTTTTTTTTTTTTTTTTTTTTTTGAGACGGAGTCTTGCTCCATAACCCAGGCTGGAGTGCAGTGGCACAAACTCAGTTCATTGCAACCTCTGCCTCCCGGGCTCAAGTGATTCTCCCACCTCAGCCTCCCGAGTACCTGGGACTACAGGCATGCTCCACCACACCCAGTTAATTTTTGTATTTTTAGTAAATGGGGTTTCACCATGTTGGCCAGGCTGGTCTCAAACTCCTGACCTCAAGTGATCCGCCCGCCTCAGCCTCCCAAAGTGCTGGAATTACAGGCGTGAACCACCACACCTGACCTACTGTATACTTGAAATTTGCTGTGTGCATAGATCTTAAGTGTTCTCACCACAGGTGACAATGTGAGGTAATGGATATGTTAATCAGCTTGATTGTGGTAATCATTTCACTGTGTATGTATACATATAAAAACATATATATATTTTCAAATCTTTATTATGTGGATAAAATCATCACATTGTACATCTTAGAGATATACAATTTTTATTTTTCAATTATACCTTAATAAGACTAGAAAAAGTTAAACCCTTTTTCAAAATAAGAAATTAAAGACAATAACATGTAAATGCTCATTTTAAAAATCAGAAAAGTAGATATAGGAAAAAAGGAAAAGTATCTGTAGTCCTACCATCCTGCACCTTCAAGTCTTTGCTCAAATATCACTTTCTTGGTGAGGCTTTTCAGGACATCTGGTTTAAACTTGTTGCACTACCACCTCCACATACACAAATGCCGGCTTCTTCTGATCTTTAGCACTTCAGGATGTGTGAATCCCTGTTTAATTTATGTCTTTGTTCATTGTCTATATCCCTACCCAGAATTTAGGCTCCATGAGGTCAAGGACTTTGTCCACTTTGTTCACTGTTTTATCCCTAGTGCCTGTACCTTGTTGGCCTTCAATAAACATTTGTTGGGTGAATCTAAACACAAGTACTGTTAACATTTAGACTTAGGTCTTCTAGTTTTCAAGGCAGCGAGTTTTACTATTTTTTAACAGGATGGAACACTAACATCTATTAAATGCCAGGCACTGTGCTAGGGGTTTTACATACTATATTTCATTTTATCTCTCAAAAAGCCTCAGAAATATTATCCCTAATTTACAGATTAGAAAAACAAAAGCTGAAAGATATTAATATGCTGAAGTTCACACCCTAGTAAATTGAAACTGAATTCAAATCAAAATCCATGACTCTGCAATTTTACTGCATCTTTGTCCTCTATATAGTTGTATTCTAGCTGTATCTGTATACATATCTATCTTTTCCCACTTAGTTTTATATCCTAAGTATTTCCTTCTGTCATCACATTCCATTTCCTATTTTAATGGAAAAAGCTAACTGTATAAATGAGGGTCATACTAGAGATAGCAGTAATATACATTGGCTGAAGGTCATAAACATCTATCATTTAAGTGTTTCATTATGAACTTTCCTAAAAATCATATTTAATCTAACCTTTGTGCTTTTGTCCAAAAGCCCATCCCTACTCCTGTCTCCCTACCCATATTTTTATTACTTGAGATTCTCAGATTCAACCTAACCACTTAGCTTTTTGTTTTTTAGGGAGGTTATTTACGATAAGACACAAGATTCACTCATAGATTTGAAGCTGAACAGTTAAGCCTTGAAAAAGACGTGTTCTCTGGCCCTTGGTCACTGGGGCTCACTTACCATCCCCTGCCTTTGAATTTCTGCCTGTTGGCATCATCCTCTCAGACCAACCTTGAAGACATAGCTGCCTTGGGCACATATCCTTGCAGCTCTCTGACTAGAGAAAAAAGGAATATCTTTCTTCTGCTTAAGTTTGAAGATAAGTGGTCAAAAGACACTGAATGACCTGGGTGGGACTTTGTGCCTATCCAGGGACCAGTCAATGTGCCCAGAGGAAAGAAGAACACTGATTAACTCAACCTGAGCATGTGCCGTACCTCTGAAGTACTTCATGATTAGTAGCCCCCACATGGTTTTAAGGAGCATTTGCCAGAAAAAAAAAAAAAAAAAAAATGCCTGTTCTGTACAGACAAAAGGTTGAATGCCTCTCTATAGGACCAGGTCAAATCCTGTCTCCTTTCTTGATGACTTCATTCATTATGAGAAAAGGTTCATGGAGCGCCTACCATGTGGTAGACATTGCTAGGTTCTGGAGGCATCCATTTACTCATTCGGTCAATCAACAATTTTTATTCAGCGCTTTCTGTGCCAAGTACTGTGCTAAGTTGCTGGGGGACACAGCAGTGAGGAAGACAGACGAGATCTCTGCCCTCTCAGAACTTGTGTCATGTCGGCCGGGCGTGGTGGCTCATGCCTGTAATCTCAACACTTTGGGAGGCTGAGGCGAGCAGATCACCTGAGGCTGGGAGCTTGAAACCAGCCTGGCCAACATGGAGAAACCCTGTCTCTACTAAAAATACAAAAAAAAAAATTAACTGAGTGTGGTTGCGCATGCCTGTAATCCCAGTTACTCAGGAGGCCAAGGCAGGAGAACCGCTTGAACCTGGGAGATAGAGTGAGCCGAGATCGCATCACTGCATACCAGCCTGGGTGACAGAGCAAGACTCTGCGTCAAAAAAAAAAAAAAAAAAAGTATGTGAGGACAACAGTCAATAAACAAGTAGATAAACTAAACAATTACAGATTGTGAGAAGAAATGAAGAGATGAAAAGCGTAACTTATTAAGAGAATGATGAGGGTGGGCATGGGGGAGGGTGTCTGCTTGGGTGGTGAAGGCCAGGCTCTCTGAGGAGCTGATACTAGAAAACTTAACCAACCCATGTGTCCTCCTTTTGAAGCCCTCACAGGCCTTAGCATAGAGGCTGAGCACATGAAGGTCTGCTAAAGTGAATGGGAAACTAGGGAAATGAAAATAAATATCTAGCTTACTGTAAAAGTAAAGAAATACTTTTTGAAAATTGAAACCTGTTGGGTAAAGGTCATACTCTCTTAGAGTTTTTGAAAAAAACACATCATTTAACAGTCATTAAGAAAAAATGTGTGACCACAGGAACTGCAGAGTTCATAAGACTTCAATACATATTTCAAAACAAGCCTCAGAAATAACAATCCAATGTGTCATTGCTATACAACTCCTTGAAAAATAAATCCACAACAAAAGGAAAAAAATAAGACTATTTTGCAGTCCAGATATCTAAGTACTAAAGAACTTACAGGAGCCTTTGAAAATCCAGTAGGCATGTTTTTGTCTTTATGATGATCTTCTCCCCTGGATAAATTTGTTTGTTTTTAGAAAGAACTAAAAACTTCTGTTTTGAGATTGCTCTGTACACATGCATGATATTCGACCATGTAGAGTCATGAACATTCTCTGTCTATACATTCACATACATAAAGGCAGGGGGATATGGAAAGGATATGGATTTAGTCAGATAGAACTGGGTCCCAATTCTGGTTCCAGTACTTTTTTTTTTTTTTTTTTTTTTTTTTTCTTGAGATGGAGCCTTACTCTGTCGCCCAGGCTAGAGTGCAATGGCGCGATCTCGGCTCACTGCAACACCCACCTCCCGGGTTCAAGCGATTCTCCTGCCTCAGCCTCCTGAGTAGCTGGAATTACAGGTACCCGCCGCCACATCTGGCTATTTTTTGTATTTTTAGCAGAGACGGGGTTTGCAATGTTGGCCAGGCTGGTCTTGAACTCCTGACCTCAGGTGATCCACCAGCCCCAGCCTCCCAAAGTGCTGGGATTACAGGCGTGAGCCACCACGCCTGGCCTGTTTCCACTACTTATTAGCTGCGTGATTATTTAACGTTATTTAACTTTTCCAGGCCTCATTTTTCATCTGTGAAATAGAGATAATAATAACTTCATAGGGTTTTCTGAAATTTTCATTAAATCAGATGTGTTGAATGCTAGATAGATGTATTGAATGTGAAACAGAGTCAACCCCTCATGAATGTTATTTATTTATTTATTTATTTATTTATATATTTAAGGTTTACTTATTTACTAGGCCTGCAAGACATAATCTCATTTCTGTTACTCTTACGGTCTACGAAAGAGCAAATTTAGAATATTTTGTTTGCTTCTGATTCTGATCACACTGGAAACATTAAATTACAACCACTACTATTTCATGAACATATTAGGAGTAAATTGGAACAAGTTCAGCTGTGAAATAATTTTGAGAAAGTTAAGTAATTTTCTGCTCTTTCTACTTTAGCTCAGAATATACATGGGATATGTTTAATTATTCATGTGTAAAGGAAAGATCCCGAATAACTTTCAGTCAAACCAGCCTTTTCATAGGCCAGAGGGGCTTTGGCCATCTGTGTGAGTGTTGTTGCTTCTCCTGAGTTTTCTGCTAATTCCTGCCTCTGTGATCTGGTTCAAGGTGCTTTTTTTTTTTTAAACTTTTTATTTGTTTTATTTATTTATTTATTTATTTGAGACAGGGTTTCACTCCTGTCACCCAGGCTGGAGTGCAGTGGCACGATCTTGGCTCACTGCAACCTCCGCCTCCCACACTTAAGCGATTCTCCTGTCTCAACCTCCTGAGTATCTGGGACTACAGGCACAAGCCACTACACCTGGCTAATTTTTTTTTGGTTGTTTGTTTGTTTTTGTAGAGATGGGGTTTTGGCATATTGCCCAGGCCGGTCTCAAACTCCTGAGCTCAAGTGATCCTCCCACCTTAGCCTCCCAAAGTGCTGGGATTACAGGTGTGAGCCACCTCACCTGGCCTCAGGTACTTTTTGACTGGACTGAACTTCATGTCTACTCACCTCAATTTCATTCATCCTCCTACCTGGTTATTCATGCTCCTTACCTTACTCATTCCAACTGCCATCATTGCTTTGGTTTTAGGGAAAGGGGATTTCACAGTTCTTTTGTTCCATCAACAAACAACATTTACTCTTGAATGTCTCAAATTTTTCTTACCTTTTTATAAGCAGGAATTCCCCCTTAAATTGTCTCAGCTCATCTTTAAATCGTGCTGCCTCAAACATGGAGTACTAGTATCTTATAGTTACTTATAGTGACTTGGTCCATGTTCCACCTAAAGTAGAAATCTTTAAAATATCCTATTTGAGACAATGGGGCAATCAATACTTGAAGACATAGCCAAGTCCTTATGGGTAACTCTAATCTTAAGAAAGGTTTTCATTAAACAGTTCATACAGGCTATCTCTGGAGAGTAGAGATGGAGGAAGGTGAGACACAGGAAAGGAAAGGAAAGAAGGAGAAAGATTTTCAAGTTTCATTATATGCCCTTTTGTTATGAATGTATTTTTTTCCCTTGTGGGTGAATTACTTAAATTTAATCAAAATCTGCATCCCCATAACCGTCAGTACTAGAATTACACAGAGTAAATCTAACGCTTCCTCCAAATGACACTTTCAAATGTTAAACTACCTTGTCCTTTTCATGTCTATTCATCTTTAAGCTAAGGACACTATTCCTTCAAATGTTCCTCATGTAATGAAGCACATACCTTTATTGGTTACCTCTTGCAGCATTTATTTTTTTCTTCCCTTACCCAATAGCTCCTGATTTCTGAATGGGGCTCCATCTGGTTCTGGAGAAGCTGACGCTGCCCCTGCTCCAAGGGTGGAGTGTATGACTTAGGCTAACGTTCCTCTTTCCTGGCCACAGAGATGTGTTCAGGGGGTGGGCACTTGACCTACACTAGTCCAATCAGAACAAATCTCAGGAGTTGAACTAGAAATGCTAGTTTAAAGTGTGAGATGAAGATGAGGATGCATGGAACCTTGGGAATTGCTGACATTTATCTTGGACCACAAAGGGAAGAGCCTACCTGAAAAAGGCACCAATATTCAGAAAGCAGGTGGAGAGATGGAGAGAAAAATCTGAGTACTTCTTGTATCGTGAACTCCCAGAAAGGCCTTGTTTGAATTCAATTCTACTTTAGAATTATGTGATTTCAACTACAAGTCAACAAACTGTTTTGCTTAGCCCAGTTTGAGTCTAGTGTTTTGTTACTTGCGACTGAAAATATCCTGACTGATATGTGTGAGATGGTTCTTCCCTGGAGTTGCCTGCCTTTGGACAGACTCCAGTTCGTCAGTGACCTGCTTACCAGGTTCCCAGAACACAACCTACTATTGTAGATGAGATTGACTATGGCAGGCCACAGAGGCTTTCTAATGAGCCTGGACCTGAATGTATTGCTGTTATGTCTGAACTTGAAACTGTACTGGAATTTTGATCATCCCAATTCCAACAACTGTCACCAGAAAACTACCTATTTTACAAATCATTTGGGAACGCAAACCCTAAACACCCAGGAGCTTGCAGGAGAAAATAGAAAGTATATTTCAGAATATACTTTTGACTTGTTCCTTTTCTATAAAAAGTTCAAAGTCCCTTCTGTTTCTGCTTTAGCTTTCAAAAAACAGAATTACCAACTCTTTGCTTAGTTTAATTTTGACATGTGTATTTAACAAATTGCAGATTTTCAGAAGAATTACTATACATAAGTACTGTTAAAAAAAAATGTCTAAGCAAAGTAACCAGCATGTTTTGCAACCATGTTGAGTGGTTGCCATCAGCGATGAAGTAAGAGCACCAGAGGTCTTTCCTGGGGAAGAACACAGCTCATGCACCCCCAAGAGGCCTCTGGGTTGGCATTTCCTCGGTAACTTTACCAAGGTCCAGATTCTGGACCTCAGTTTGGGCAGGTCCATAAACTAGACTTTCTGAGTGTATTCCCAGAGGTGCAGATTCAGTAGAACACTCACATGAGATGGACATGTAAATCAGAAAATGCCAGTGCTTTCATTTTTCAGTGGAGAAGACCCTGTGCAGGAGATAGATGACCTGCATCTCATTCAGAACATTCCCTTTCCTAGGGGTAGAAAATTGGAAAGCTGGATTAGTAATCAAGACAACTGCTGGGTGAGCATGGAACTAAGAGAGAGGGAGTGGATTGTCTTGAGGACTATTTCACCCAGGTCATGATGAGACTGTTAAAATGTATCCTCGCACATGGGTGATAATATTTATCTAGGGGGCTGGGCACGGTGGCCCATGCCTGTAATCCCAGCACTTTGGGAGACCGAGATGGATGGATCACCTGAGGTCGGGAGTTTGAGACCAGCGTGACCAAGATGGGGAAACCCTGTTTCTACTAAAAATACAAAAATTAGCTGGACATGGTGGCAGGCACCTGTAATCCCAGCTACTTGGGAGGCTGAGGCAGGAGGATTACTTGAACCCAGGAGGTGGAGGTTGCAGTGAACCCAGACCGTGCCATTGTACTCCAGCCTGGGCAACAGAACAAGACTCTGTCTCAAAAAAAAAAAAAAAAAAAAAAATCTATTTAGGGGCCAAAGGGAATGTGGCATGGTCCACATTACCAAATTTTTCTTTGTAGAATGACAATAGCTAATACTTATTTATGGTAGTTCTTACCATGTGACCAATCACTATTCCAGACATCTTATCTATTAACTAATCTTTGTAATAAGACTTTGAGACTTATGCTATCATTAGCCCCATTTTACAGATGCTAACACTGAGTCACAAAGGGGTAAATGACTTGCTAAAAGTTGCATTGCTAATCAAGTTGTAAAACTGGGATTCATATGTAGCCTGACTCCAGAGTCCATGCCTTAAATTGCTATGCTATACTGCTTCTTGAATGCTGTTTTTCTGTGCTACACACTCATCTCTGCTGCTACATCCTACATAACACATTAACTACTTTATATCCTATTTGACACCACCTCTGTAGTTCTGAGTCCTGATAATGCTATGTCTCTGAATATTTTCATCTGTATATATACACATACATGCATAAAATGTATGTATATATATAATTTCTCAAGAAAATATATACATGCATGTGTGTGTGTATAAAATCCTTTACTGTTGCCTCTATACATACCAACAAATATAAACAAAACCATGCTAGTATGAACTGTTGGCTAGGAAAGAAACTTTGTTATATTGAACCGGACAGTGTGATGATAGTTGTTAAAATAGGATTCTGCCTATATTTAATCCTTCTCCAAAAAAGGAAATATTTAGTTTCAGAGAGGTATTACAGCAAGCAATATTAGAGAAGAATGAGGAATGTGCATTGGCCTTCTATCAGAATGTAATGCTCCAGTCGAAGCCAGCTGTTCCTGCACCAGGCCTAAGGCAGCACACCCTTGGCCACGCTGTCTCTGAATCTCTTCAAAAGAGTCAGGTTAAGTCTGGATTTTATTGAACTGATCCTATTCTTCCTTCACAAGGATTGTTTTAAAACCACTATAATCTTAAGAAATATTCCCTTGTTATTTTCTTTTTAAAAGTTACATTGAAAAAAAAAAAGGTTAAAAATGTATGATTCAAAAGTCTAAATGTATGAAAGGTAATTCAGTCAAGTCTTTTCCATGCCCAAACTCCTAACACTTGGTTTCCCTCCTGGGAGGCAATTATCAGTTCCTTCCTTACTTTTCCTGCCAGAGATATTCCATTATCGTTTCCTTTTATTGTCACTTTTTTCCCCAAGGAGTTGGGGCCTTTTCAGCTTATATTGCCATACTTTCTTTTTCTTCTTTTCCTATCCCTTCTTTCAAAAGACAAGGTTAACCTCTTCTGCGGACTTTTCTTCTAAATGCCAATCTGCCCTTGGTTGATACTGGTTTTATCGTCTTCCAAATCCAGTTTCTGTTCTAGCTAGGAATAAGTTTGTATGCGACAGCTGGTGGTCCCAGTCACCGTCCAGTGAATGATGGATGGGACCAGGAGGAGCAACGGTTCCCTAATGTCATTAATTACAAGATTTTCGTAAGCTCAAAATTCTAGAACTGACAGTTGCTTCCAACTGTTACCAGCTGTTAATTTGGCAGAGCTGTTGGGGATCTGAGTGCCTTTCTGCAAACAATCCGGGACAGCGGCTGGCTCACCATATATCTTCTTTTACAGGCTCTGTGATGGTCGATTCTGGATTTCTTGGGCTAAAATAATATCCTAAGCCCGTTCCAGAGTCCACATGCCTATCATAGCCATGTGACCTTGCAGGAGTAATTTACTGTAGGTACGTGGTTTCTTGTCTGTAAGATGACGGAATTGGATGATTCAATGATCTCTCAACTTCCAGTTCTAAAACTTCCATAAGAATATGGGATCTGCTGTTACATGGTGAATGTAACCACAGTCCTTTTCTCTTTCCCCAAAAGTTAAAGCTTGAAGGCGTGAAGAATTTGACCATGATCTCGAAACAATAGCTGATGCGTCCCTGTGCAGTTTTAAAGCAATTGCTTAGAGGTTTCTGTTCTTCTGTTTTCTCCCAGCGGGTTTAAGAACTGCTTGTCCCATAGCTGAAAAAAGAAAAAAAGAAAAAAAAATTCTGGCCGCACACACTGGCAAGTAAATTTTTTTTTTTTTTTTTTTTTTTTTTTAAGACAAAGTCTGGCTCTGTTGCCCAGGCTGGAGTGCAGTGGCGCGATCTTGGCTCAGGGCAACCTCTGCCTCCCGGGTTCACACCATTTTCCTGCCTCAGCCTCCTGAGTAGCTGGGACTACAGGCACCCGCCACCATGCCCAGCTAATTTTTTGTATTTTTAGTAGAAATGAGGTTTCACCGTGTTTACCAGGATGGTCTCAACCTCCTGACCTTGTGATCCACCTGCCTCGGTCTCCCAAAGTGCTGGAATTACAGGCGTGAGCCACCGCGCCCGGCCAGTAAATTTTTAAAATAATTTTTAGTTATTATGAAAACAGAATTGTGGGCTGGGCACAGTGGCACCCTGTAATCCCAACACTCTGGGAGGCCGGAGTGGGTGCATCACCTGAGATCAGGAGTTCAAGACCAGCCTGGCCAACATGGCGAAACCCATCTCTACTAAAAATACAAAATTTAGCCGGGCATGGTGGCGGGCACCTGCAATCCTAGCTACTTGGGAGGCTGAGGCAGGAAAATTGTTTGAACCTGGGAGGTGGAGGTTGCAGTGAGCCGAGATCACACCATTGCACTCCAGCCTGGGTGACAGAGAAAGACTCTGTCTCAAAAAAGAAAAGAAAAGAAAACAGCATTATGTATATATGTATGTATGCATGTATTTTGAGACGGGGTCTCATCTCACTCTGTCACCCAGGCTGGAGTGCAATCTTAGCTCACTGCAACCTCTGCCTCCTGGGTTCAAGCAATTCTCCTGCCTCAGCCTCTGGAGTAGCTGGGATTACAGAGGCAGGAGTTTTACCATGTTGGTCGGGCTGGTCTCTAACTCCAGTCCTCAAGTGATCTGCTGGTGTTGGCCTCCCAAAGTGCTGGGATTACAGGCATGAGCCACCACGCCCAGCCAAGCATTAATTATTTTTAAAGTATGGAAAGGCAGTGGCAAAAGAGCAACCCCTCCTTTTTAAGATCCTCCTGTATAAAATCCAGTTAATCTATAATTCTCACCCAATTTGAATATTATTTTGAGTCTTCAAAGTGGCAGTTTTGCCATATGCTTGTTGAGTTAGATGCATCTCCCTACGAAAGGCCAACCTAGCTGCAGTGACCTGGCTTTTCGGGTGGCAGTACACTGGGTGCCGCATTTCCATGTAGGCACATTGGCTTGGTAAATTCTGAAACTCAGTTTTGTCGGGATGCTCAGAAGTGTCACGTTCTCAGGACCCAACTGCAAAAACCAAACTCCCAAACTCCTGATAGTCTGATATTCAATCCAGATTGACAACTTATCTATTTGCAATGGGAGATGTACTTTCTTCACAACTGGGATGCTCAGGCCTGCTGTCTAGGCACCACCTCTCCTATATCAAGGTACCTGGGGAAATTTTTTTTTATTCAGAAGACTTGAGGAGCATGGAATTAGTAAAAGACATCATATCCAGGCCCTGATAGATAGGATAAGATGAAGAATTTCTACCCTACAAAAAGTTCTAGGCTACAAGTGCTTCACATTTGATTCATTTACTCATTCAGTGAACATTTACAAGCCCACTAGGAGATTTACTGGGCCATTAAAGCTTAAGTTTCATGGCCCTCGCTTACAAGGACCTTTTCAAGGCTGTTGGAGGGGCCTTGATAATACGTTCATACATTCATACTTTTTGTAAGATTTGCAAAAGTAAGATATTTTACATGCAGTTGGTTAAGACTACTGTCTCTTTGTGTGCTGACTTCCTCGGTCACACTTCCTCTTGAGTAGGGTGGCATTGAAGTATCTCAAGCATTTTGGGGATCTGGCAAATGAGAAGGTGAGCTGGAGCTACATTATGTTGGGGTTTAGAGGGCTGACTTCCCCATGTCAGAATGCCTTTGGGGAATGCTTCTGCTGCCACTGAGACAGCTCACCTGGTATTGAGACCCAAGGATCTCAATGATCAGAAAGCCAGATTGCGACATGAACATGTCCTGTTAGCATTGAAGGTAAGTGGAACAAAAGAGAAGATTTGAAATGTAGAGTCAGAAGCTAATCTGTGGGAAACCCTTCTAGCCTTCACATATGTAATGTTGCAAGTAGAAATTTCAGTAATCTTGAATGCCTGTTCAAATTGCGAGTTTTCTGCCATCAGGAAGAAATTATGTAATACATACGGTTATCCAATACATACAATTATAAACGTGTCACGATTTTTTTTTCTTGATGAGAATGAGGAAGAGTAGAACTTACTAGAATCTATGTATTTGTATTGCAGTATTATAAACTATGAATATATTTGTGTGAAAAGTTAAGTATTTTGTGCACCCCTGTCATCAATAATTTAATTTTTTGGGTTTTTTGGATCAGCCAAACTAGAAGACTGAATTAGCTTCCAGTTCTCTCTCTATAAATTGAAAATGGCAATGATGTCATGGACCCAGCCTATGGTCACTTAAAAGCCAGCAGCATTCTCCTTCCACAGCCCAGTGCTCAGGTCAAGGAATCTTTGCTGAGACTGGGCCCCTGGTGCTGAGATCCTCGCCCTTAGATACAACATGCAGCCAGCCTCTCCTGCTGCTTCCCGGAAACTGCTGCTGAGCGGTGTGACATTCCCCGTGGCTCCTCTGTTCTCCATCCAGGGGAATTTCTGGAGAGAATTACCATTTCTCTCCGAAAGTTAAAAAAAAAAAAAAAGAAAGAAAGAAAGAAAAAAAAGTATTTGCCCTCTTCTCTTTCCTCTAGGACACTCTTCATAATTCTCTTCAAGGGCCTTGAGATTTTTACAAAACCAAAGAGGAGGCTTTAACTCTATTGCTGGTAAATTTTGCCTGGGAAAAATCCCCAGTCCCAGGAATGCTGCAATGGAAGATGTACTTTCTCCCATTGAGAGAAACTGGGAACCCACTCAAAATACAGAGAAGTGAAAAATATGGAAAATGCAAATTAATATGAATGGAATGAGGTAGAAGGTATTATGGGAGTAGAATATAAAATGGTGTGTGTGTGGTGAGATTTGACAGACACTGCCAAATTCTTGCTCTCTGCATTCCTTTGATTTATTTTTTATTTGTATTTATTTACTTATTTATTTATTTTTTTTAATTTTTGAGACAGTTTCCCCTCTGTCTCCCAGGCTGGAGTTCAGTGACATGATCTTGGCTCATTGCAAGCTCTGCCTCCTGAGCTCAAACGATTCTCCTGCCTCAGACTTCTTTTCTTTTCTTTTTTTTTTTGGATGGAGTCTTGCTCTGTTGTCCAGGGGTGCAATGGTACAATCTCAGCTCACTGCAACCTCTGCCTCCCAGGTTCAAGCGATTCCCCTACCTCAGCCTCTCAAGTAGCTGAGATTACAGGTGCCTGCCATCATGCCTGTCTAATTTTTGTATTTTTAGTAGAGACAGGGTTCCACCATTTTGGCCAGGCTAGTCTCAAACTCCGGATCTCAAGTGATCCACCCGTCTCGGCCTTCCAAAGTGCTGGGATTACAGATGTGAGCCACCACACCCAGCTCAGCCTCCTGATCATGCCTCAGCCTCCCAAGTAGCTGGGATTGCAAGAGCACACTGCCATGGCTGGCTAATGTTTGTATTTTCAGTAGAAACAGGGTTTTGCCATATTGGCCAGGCTGGTCTTGAACTCCTGGCCTCAAGTGATCTGCCTGCCTCAGCCTCCCAAAGTGCTGGGATTACAGGCATGAGCCACTGCAGCCAGCCTATTAATTTTTTGAGACAGGGTCTCACTTTGTCGCCTAGGCTGGAGCGCAGTGGCACGATCTGAGTTCGTTGCAACCTCTGCCTCCCAGGCTCAAGGACCCTCTCACTTCAGCCTCCAGAGTAGCTGAGACTGCAGGCATGCGCCACCACATCCAGTTAATTTTTGTATTTTTTGTAAAGATGGGGTTTGCCATGTTGCCCAGGCTGGCCTCAAACTCCTGGGCTCAAGCAGTCCACCTGCCTTGGCCCTCAAGTGCTGGGAATACAGGCACGAGCTTTCGCTCCCAACCTGTTTGTTTATTTTTTTGAAGACATGGGGTCTCACTTTGTTGCCCAGGTTGGAGGGTAGTGAATATTCACTGGTGCCATTATAGTGCACTACACTTTGAACTCCAGGTCTCAAGGGATCCTCTTAACTCAGCATTCTGAGTAGCTGGGACTACAGGCGCGTACCACTAAGTCTGGCTGCATTCCTTTTAGAGAGGCTAAGCAGATCAGATCATTCTCTTTCCAAGACCTTCTTTTTGCAAAGTCCACCACCACTGGTTAGTTTAGGCTTTGTTAGTTGCAAACAAACACAGAGATTTGTTTAATCAGGATGACTTGATGCAACTGAGGATGACCTCAGGTCATCCTGATTAAATGTGAGGGTATTTTTGAACACTTGACTAAATCTTTAGTAAATATTGAGTGGATTGAAGAGAATACTAACCGTAAAAGGGATAGATAGATAGATAGATAGATAGATAGATAGATAGATAGATAGATAGATATAGGATAGACTGATAGACTAGATAGATAGATAGATTGGCAGATTGGGCTGGGCACAGTGGCTCACGGCTATAATCTTAACACTTTGGAATGCAAGGCAGTGGATCACCTGAGGTCAGGAGTTCAAGACCAGCCTGGCCAACATGGTGAAATCCTGTCTTCACTAAAAATACAAAAATTAGCCGGGTGTGGTGACGCATGCCTGTAATCCCGGCTACTTGGGAGGCTGAGGCAGGAGAATCGCTTGAACCCAGCAGGCAGAGGTTGCAGTGAGCCGACATTGCACCACTGCATTCCAGCCTAGGCGACAGAGCCAGACTCCATCTCAAAAAAAAAAAAAAAAGATAGATAGATAGATAGATTGACAGATAAGATAGTTATCCTTCACCCAACCTTCTACCTTCAAGTTTAAAAACTAAAATTTAACCTGTGAACTCCTCCCTGTACTTCCTCTTCCTTTCCCCCTCAGAGGCAAGGACTGTCCCAAATTTTGTAAAGAACATTCCTTTACTTTCCTTTGTAGTTTTTATCCCTAAACACTATATTGTTTACTTTTGCATGTATTTGAACTTTCCACAAATGAGATCATGCAGTTGGTATTCATGTGTGACCTGCTCTTTTACCAAAATCATGTTCCTCAGATTCATGCATATATTTGTAATTCATTAATTTTCACTACTGTATGGTACTTTGTTTTATGAAATATACCACTGTTGATTTATCCATTTTACTATTGATAAACACTTAGGTTGTTTCTTGGTTTTGGCTTTTGCAAATCATGCTGCTCTGATCTTTCTTGTGCGTGTCTCCTAGTACACGTGTAAGTTTCTCTGAGGTATTAATATTTATCTAGCAGTGGAATTGCTAGGTTATAAGATACATCCTCTTCAACCTTATTAGATAATACTAATAGTTTTCTAAAATTATTGTTCCAATTTACATGCTTATTGGTTGTTTATGAGAGTTTCTTCCTGTTGCTCAATATACTTGTCAACACTTAATATTATTATATTTTTAGTTGTAGTCAAACTGGTTTCATAGCAGTGTCACATTGTAATCTTAACTTTCATCTTCCTGATTACGAAAAAAGTTAAGCATCTTTACATGTTTTTACTGAGCATTCAGGTTTCTTTTGTGAAGTTCCTATTCTAATGTTTTTCCCTTTTTTATATCAAGCTTTGTAAGGGTTGTTTACATTCTGGTTATAAATTATTTGCCATTATGTTTTACAGATTTGTTCTCCAAGTTTGTGGCTTATCTTTAATGACCAGGGTTTTAAATATATATATGTAATTAAAAATATTAACATTTTTCTTTTGAGTTTGTGATTTTAAAGTCTGGTTCAAGAAATTCTTCACTACACTGAGATTGTGAAGACATTACTTATTTATGTATTTATTTATTTTTTGAGACAAAGTCTCAGTCTGTCACCCAGGCTGGAGTGCAGTGGCATGATCTCAGCTCACTGCAGCCTCCCCCTCCTGGGTTCGAGCGATTCTCTTGTCTCAGCCTCCCGAGTAGCTGGGATTACAGGTGTTTGCCACCACTCCCGGCAAATTTTTGTATTTTAAGTAGAGACAAGTTTTCGCCATGTTAGCCAGGCTGGTTTTGAACTCCTGACCTCAAGTGATCCACCTACCTCAGCCTCCCAAAGTGATGGGATTAAAGGTGTGAGCCACCGTGCCTAGCCTATCCTCTATTATTTTCTAAAAGTTTTATAGTTTTGCCTTTTACTTTTAAATATATAATCCACCTGGAATTGATTAGGGGGGTGGGGTACAGTATAAGGTAGAGGTCCAAATTAATTATTTCCTTATGGGTAAACAATTGTCCTAATACCACATTGACTTCCCAGCACTGACAGTGCTGATATAATTCAGTTTTTCACATCTGTGTAGGTCTGTATATAGGTTCTTTATTCCATTTTATTGGCCAATTTGTCTATTCCTGAACTAACACCACACTCCTAATTACTTTGGCTTCATAGTAAGTCTTGCTGTCTCATAAGGCAGTTACCCCTGCCCTACCTCCAACTATGTTTTTCTTCAGACTGTTCTTGGCCACTTGTTCCTGTATATATATTCTTAAATTAGCTTATTAAATTCCAAAAGAAAAAAACAAAACCCTGTGTTGTCATTTTGATTGAAATTACATGGAATTTTTAGAACAATTTGGGTAGAACTTACATGCTTATAAAATTGAGACTTCTAAAATGTAAAATAGTATGTCTTTCCATTTTTATAGGCCATCTTTAATGATTTCAATAAACTTAAAAACAATTTTTGATATAATACATTTCTGTTGTTACATTTATTTGTAAGCTTTTTTTTTGGCTTAAACAATAGACATTTATTTCTCACAGTTTTGCAGGCTGGGAGTCTGAGATGAGGATGTCATGAGCTTTATTTTTCATGCCTTTTTATTTATTTATTTTTTTTGAGATGAGGTCTTGCTCTGTCACCCAGGCTGGAGTGCAATGGCATGATTTCGGCTCACTGCAACCTCCACCTCCCGAGTTTAAGCAATGCTCCTGCCTCAGCCTCTCAAATAGCTGGGATTACAGGTGCCCACCACTACACCTGGCTAATTTTTGTATTTTTTTTTTTTTTTAGTAGAGACAGAGTTTCACCATGTTGGCCAGGCTGGTCTCGAACTCCTGACCTCAGGTGATCCACCCGCCTTGGCCTCCCAAAGTGCTGGGATTACAGACGTAAGCCACCACGCCCAGCTAGTTTAGGGCTTCTAAGTAGAGTTGAAGCCACAGACCTCTCAAAGCCTAGACTCAGAAATCACACAGGTGACTTCCATTGTATTCTGTTGGTCAAAGGAAATCACTAGGAAAGCTCACTTTCAAGGGGAACAAAAATTGAGTGGACCTCTTGATGCGAGGAGAAATAAAATACTTCACATGTTTTTTCTAAACGATAACATAGCCTGTTTTCTTGACTTGCTGAAATTATTATCATGGATGAACATTGAATTTTAGCCAAATCTTTTTCTTTATTTTTTATAATAATCATGTGATTATTCTCATTTTATCTGTTGATGTGGTGAATTATATTAATCAATTTCCTAATGTTAAGGTATCTTATATTTCGGGGTAAATTCAACCTGCTGGAGTCAGTTATGAATAATTAGCTTGGTATTATATTTTTGCCACTGTGTTCATAATTGAGACTGAGCTTTTTATTTCTTGTTCTGTCTTTACTAGTTTTGATTCCAAGGGTATGTTAGCCAAACATTATAAATTATTTTCTCCTTTGCTATAATATAGAATAAGTTTTTTTTAAAACGGAGTCTCGCTCTGTCGCCTAGGCTGGAGTGCGTTGGCATGATCTTGGCTCACTGCAACCTCTGCCTCCTAGGTTCTGGCAATTCTCCTGCCCCCGCCTCCCGAGTAGCTGGGATTACAGGCACGTGCCACCGCGCCCAGCTAATTTTTGTATTTTTTAGTAGAGACAGAGTTTCACCATATTGGCCAGACTGGTCTCCAACTCCTGACCTCGTGATCCACCCGCCTTAGCCTCTCAAAGTGCTGGTATTACAGTGTGAGCCACCAAGCCCAGCCTAGAATAAGTTTTTAAATATTGGAGTGATGTGTTCCTTGAATGTTTGGCAGCAAAACTGGTGGAGGTAGTGGTGATGGTATATGTTTGCTTTAGTTTGGTTTCGTTGGAAGATTTCTAAGTATTTTTTATTTTTTAAAATAGTAGACTTAGTTTCTTATATCTTCTTGAGGAAGTTTTAAGTTATACTCTCCAAGAAAGGTTTCCATTTTACCGAAGTTTTCAAATCTCTTGACATGTTCGTTGTTCAGGGTATTCTCTCACCTTTTAGTGTCCTCAATGTCTACAACATGAACCCTTTTTCATTCCCAATATTGTTTATTGATGTTCTCTTTTCTTTTTCTTGATAAGTTACCAGAATTCTGTCCATTTTGCTCATCTTTTCAGAAAACTTTGACTTTGTCGATTTTATCTAATATCGTTTTCCCATTAGTTTATGCTTTCTTAACTGAATTATTTCTTTTTCTACTTTCTTTGGATCTGTGCTGCTTTAGCTGTGTGTTTAGCTCATTAACTTTCAAACTTTCTTCTTTTCTCTGAGTACTGCTGCAGTATTTTCATTATGATTCAATTACAAATATTTTCTCGTTTTCATTATTGTCTTTGCTTTCTGAGCTATTTCAAAATGTGTTTGTTAATTTTCAAATGGGTGAGTTTTTACTAGTTATCTCCTTGATATTTATTAGTAATTTAGTTGGACTATATGAAGAGAATCAATAAATATGTTATCTGGCATTGTGGCTATCTTTGGCTTATTTCTACCATCTTATTTTGTGCTATTTGTCATGTTTTTTCTTCCACTGTGTTTTTTTCTATCTTTTCTGGCCCTTTTTTAGACTGATTGAATATATCTTTCTCCTTCCATCTGTTCTTTCTTATAATAATTAGAAAGTTATACACTCTAATCTTAATATTTTAGTGACTAAGACATTTTAGTTTGCATCAAAGTCTAACATTTATCAATACCTTTATTTCTCTCTTAAATAACATAAGAACATTTGAACATTCTATTTCTATTTATCCCTTGACTTACATGTTATTGTAGATGGGCACTTATTGCACTTATTCTTTATTGGTTTTGAACCCCATAGGGTGTTGTTATTGTTGTATGTAGTTTAGATTTATGTTTACTCACATATTTATCACATTTTTGCTCATTTCTTCTTGCATCTCAGGCTTTCCATTTGAAATTGTTATTTTTGCTTGAAATATATTCTTTAGAATTTTCCCCATTAAATTGGCAAACTCAAATTCTGGAAAGATTTTTTTCTGGCTACACAATTTTAGGTTGAAGATTATTTTCTCTCAACCCAGTGAAGATACGATTTACCACCTTCTGACTTTCACTGTTGCTGTTTAGTCTAATTTTCATTCCTTTGAAGATAATGTGTCCCGCCCCCCATCTTTTTTTGAGCTCTCTTTCACTTTGCTGTTCTGCAGTTACACGATATGTAAATATGATTTTTTAAATTTGCATTTATCTTGCCTAAGATTTTTTAAAACCTCACACAAAGATGTGAAAGAGACCAAAATTGAAGAGGTAGTAGGGGGTCAGATTATAAAGGGTTTTGGAAGTCAGGATTTTATTCTGTAGAGCTGTGATCTTCAAGCTTTGTAGCTTATGCACATTATATAAGAATTTTGAAAAATGTGTTCTTTTGCACATATTTAAGTTGACATACAGTTTTCATCATAAGGTTAAGTAAGTTTATTTCTTGCTAATAAAAGAGAACACATATTAAATATTTTATAAACTAGAATCAGGTGACAATTTACCAAAATTAGAATACTTTTATGATATGACTTG
Organism: Macaca nemestrina; assembly: GCF_043159975.1. Taxonomy (NCBI): domain Eukaryota; kingdom Metazoa; phylum Chordata; class Mammalia; order Primates; family Cercopithecidae; genus Macaca; species Macaca nemestrina. Next base: position 36,470,988 of record NC_092125.1, read on the forward strand.
ACTATATCATATTTGATATATATTTGGACATAGTTATATGCTATTTGAAGTATACTGATGCACTTATCAAACAAATCATGCCAATTTTAAAATAAATCACATACAATTTTTACTAGTTTTATGAAATGTTTTTAAAATTTTATACTTTAAAATATTATAGTTTCATTTAAAAGAATAAGAATTATTTGCCTGTACTGCTTCAAATGTTCTGAATTTCAACTATCCCCACATGAAACCAACACTATTTCTAACTTGAAACTTCACTCTTAACAGAAATATAGGTAAAACATTAAAAGGTAGGAAGACCCACGGATTTAAGGTGCTTTGATTAATCATTAAGAAGGCTTCCCTGGAACCAATTGTCATTCCAGGTGGGGCCCTTTCAGGCTGCAATCTTGTCACAAAAGAAGTCTGAACAAATTCTACAAAGTCGCAAAGATTTTAGCTGCTGCCTGTGATACTTTTTCTCCCTGTCGCCCTCCCCTCCACCACCCCTCACTTTTATATATGCAAGCAATCCTGGATGTGCCACATTTACTTTTTGGAAAGGGAGTTATGCAAGACACAAGAATTTTTGCCCACAAACAGCTGCTTCAAATGGAAAGGGAGTGAGACCTTTTTGGTGCAAAAATGATTAGTTATGGAGAGGTCCCAGTCTTAATTCTATTTGGAGGTGGGTCCAAATGACCTAATGAGCAGATCCTTCTCTGCTCTTTATTGTAATATTAAACAAGAAACTGACACAAGTTGGGTCATAGAGTTTTTTTTCCACAGGCACATGTAAGCATTCCATGTTGTATTATTGCAATATTGTGAAATTCGTCTTTTTGAGAAAAGTACACACAGATCTTGGCGTATTTTACTTGAAAACAATAATTGTTACTATTAGTTATTTCCACTTTTTTTTTTTTCCAAAAAGAGAATATGGGAAGAGTGGTGCTGTGGTAACTACAGATCTATAGAGAAGAATTTGACCAAGGGTATCCTAAAACAAGGTTTAACACATGTTTTATGGTTAAGCATTAACTACCAACAGTTATAGGTTGTATATTTGATATTATATATACTAACTATTAAGCAATTGGAAGAAGTAAAACAATAGTGATTAAGAGTGTAAGCACAAAATCAAGCTAATAAGGGATAAAACTGAGATTTTTATTTTTATTATTTTATTTTATTTTTCTGAGGCAGAGTCTCGCTGTGTTGCCCAGACTGGAGTGCAGTGGCACAATCTTAGCTCACTGCAACCTCTGCCTCCTGGATTCAAGTGATTCTTCTGCCTCAGCCTCTCAGGTAGCTAGGATTTCAGGAGTGCACCACCACGCCAAGCTAATTTTTGTATTGTTAGTAGAGATGGGGTTTCACCATGTTGGCCAGGCTGGTCTCAAATTCCTGACCTCAAGTGATCCACCCACCTCGGCCTCCCAAAGTGCTGGGGTTACAAGCGTGAGCCACCATGCCCGGCCAAAACTGAAATTTGAACCCAGACTGCCTGGGTTCAAATCTCAGTTTTATCCCTTATTAGCTCTGTGAACTTGGGTAATTTTCATAACCACTCTGAGCCTTAGTTTCCTCATCAGTGTAGAGGACTAAAATGTTATCTACCTCAGATGATTGTTTTAAGGATTACAGCAATGCCTGTTTCTTCACCTGTAAAATGGTTTCTTTCTCTTAAGATTGTGGTGAGGATTAAAAGAGTTATATGTGTACAATGCTTAGCATGAAGGCCTGGCTCATGGTATAACTTCAATAAGTTTACTTTGTTAACAGGTAGGGAAATAAGTCTGACTTAACAATATAAAATTAAATGTTTATTTTACTCTTGCATAGCATATCACAACCGAGAATTTGGAGATTTTAGCACACTCTGTTGATAGTGAATATGCTGAAAGAGAAACAGACAAGGCATTAACTTTGAAGAGAAAATTCCCTTGACATTTTTGCATTTCATTGCACAAAATACCAATTAAATGTGGTGGGAAATTATAGCAAAGACTTACAAAGACTTCAATGATTTTCAAATTTTTAAATAAAGCATATCTTGATTTTAGTTCTTTGTTCAACTCTATTATGGAAATGTAATGGCAATGCAGTTTCTCCCTTCTATCTTACATTAGTTCTCTGGTTTAGCTCTAGCTTGTTGAGTGGAAACATGATATGGCAAGACCATAAATTACCTATTAAAATCCAATTTTTTTAAATCATGTAATTATGATTCAGGGTTACTTGTTCTAGATTCTAAATGGCATTAAATTGGGTTTATATAGTATTAAAACATCCAGATTTTTAAAAAAGAGTCAGTCGACTAATTACCTATATTTTTGTAAGACACCAAAATAAATATTTTGAAACTTCTTTCTGATTGAATGAATTTTTCACTTTTTATTTAGACATTTGTCATAGCCAGTAAGGCATACACTAAGTACACAAAGTGTTTATCCTAAAGCTGGTTCTGGCTTTTTGAGTTATCCAATGTAAGCTATTATTTGTCTCTTTAATTTCCCTAATTTTCCAGCTAGAGATAACATTGAACATTATAGTAGACAGCTATAGTTTTGATTGACCAAAGCCTTCCAACTTTATTAGAGCATGGCGGGGTTATCAGTCACAGTACTCTGCCACCTACTCCCCACATCATGGTGACAAGTAAATAAACTAGACCTGGCTAATCAAAGAAATCCGGCTCCTCAGGTCAAGTGATTGGCTCAGGGGTGGACACACAACCCCAAATGAGCCAGTCAAAGTCCTCCACTGGTACTTTTCAACTGGAGTTGGGGTGGAAGCCTGTCCTCATTTTGAGATTTATGGGCTGGAAGGATGTGTTTCTGGGGTGCTATCTTCTCATCTGTAGAAATAGATGAGATCTACACACCAACAGAAGATCTGAAAGATGGAAAGAGGGGGCTTAATTATATTGCTTGGGTCCCTAGATTTAGTTCATGTCTGACATTGTGTCCTTACATCCCAATACACGTGTGTGTTTTACAGATAATTTGAACTGGTTCATGGCACTTGCAACTGAAGGAGTTGTAATAAGTACAGACATCTTTCTAATTTGTTCACAGATGTAACCATTAACTGTGAAAGTCAATACATTTACAATGAAGTATGTTAAAAACATTGTCCAAGTGTGACTTGAACCCAGGCAGGATAACACAGCAGTTAAGAGCCCAGGCTCTGGAGTGAAATTGTCTGCTTGCCTGCCTACCAAAAAACACCTGGGTCTGAGAAGCTGTTGTCTCTCTAGAGAGGATACATGCTCTCTGGTTGCCACAGAGAGAGCCTCAGCACACCAAGGCACCCGGTCTGATTTCCATTTACTGTTGGCACTGACACTGCTGCCTGTATTATAGGTCTCTTATGAGAAATGTCAACCTTTTCTTGTATCTATTTCAAAACTGGGAAGAGAAAGGTAGAATGGGAGAATCAAGAAACATAGGAGATAACTTTTTTTCTGTGAATAGGAAGAACATTCCTATAGGTTGTGCCTGTGAGGAAAGAATCCAATCTAAACCACCAATGGTAAAGCCACCATTTATTCGTTTTCATCACCTAATTGAGCACTGCAAAGCATTCTCATTTTTTTTTTTTTCCCCTGAGACGGAGTCTCGCTCTTGTTGCCCAGGCTGGAGTGCAGTGGTGCCATCTCAGCTCATTGCAACCTCCACCTTCCCAGGTTCAAGTGATTCTCCTGCCTCAGCCTCCCAAGTAGCTGAGATTACAGGCGCCTGCCACCATGCCCAGCTAATTATTTTATGTTTTTAGTAGAGATGGGGTTTCACCATGTTGGCCAGGCTGGTCTCAAACTCCTGACCTCGTGATCCGCCCGCCTCGGCCTCCCAAAGTGCTAGGATTACAGGCGTGAGCCACTGCGCCTGGCCACATTCTCATTTTTCACTCTGGCCTTGTGCCTGCCTGTCCCAGAATATCTTCTCTGACACTACTTAAATGTTTTTCACTTCTCTGTTATGCTGCTTAAGATGTAGAGACTCAGTTGGGTTAAGCATTTCATTTTAAAGAAGAAAATAGGCTTCTTTAAAATGAACATCAGATCACCGGCTCCAGTATCAGACTGCATGGATTCAAATACCACCTCTACCACTGACTATAGCGTTATGACCTTGGGCAAGTCACTTAACCTCTCTGTGCCTCAGTTTCCTCATTTGTGGTATGTAGATAATAACACCTCTCTCACAGGGTTGTTGAGAATCTAGAGAGTTGATACATGCTTAAAATAGTGCCAGGCACACAGGAAGTACTATGTAAGTGTCAGCTCTTATTAAGCTTAGGTATTTACAGATCATTTAAATCAGATTTCCTTCTTCCTAATCTAGCTGAGGACAGCTTCACTGAAGGAGTGGAAGTTGGATGGGAGGATAAGGTGGGGGTAGGGTGAAGACCAGCGGGGTTATAGATGGAAGATGGGGGTGGAAGAGCAGTAGAATGGTGGGGTGGAAATGGAGAGGAGAGAGCAAGTTAGTAACTTTGTAGAGTGAAACAGGTGTGGGTTGGAGCCTTTGGGTCCCTAAAGGACATTAAGAAGATGGAAGACAGGAAAAGGAATGGAAGTAGGAAGGTGCCCAGGTAAACAGCACATATTTCAAAGTTTTGTCTAGTGTTGACTTGCATCCAGAAAGGGAAAAAGAAATTCTTTTTCATCCCTCTTACCCTTGGAATGATATCATAATTTAACTACCTTTATGAATGAAGTAGATTGCTGTGGACAAAACTGAGATCCCAGCCGTCATTTATGATGTTGTTCCAACAGGAAAATAGTTTCTGAGTTCCAAATAACAAGCTTCCATGGTCTTTTGGAACAAGATCCATTTGTAAGTTGGGGCCTGCCTGTCTGCTGAGCGGGGAGGTTGCAGCTGGGCAGGTCAGACGGAGAGCCAGCATTTCACAATTGAATAAACTGGAGCTTGCTGTGGTTGACTTGTCTGTACTAGTGACACAACTCCAGCTACAGCCCAGGTCCCCAGGTCTCTACAACCCTAATTTACTAGCTTTACCTTCATAACTAATGATGTTCAATGAAATAAGAATAGCGATGTGCATTTAATGGGCTAAAGAGCATAATATGCCACTGAAATGCTTACTTTTAAAAAGATAACAATCTGAATTTATGAACAGCATTGGCCAACTAGAAATTGGTAATTGCAAGCTGTCTTGTCTTCATGAGCTGCATGGTGGCGGTGAAGCAGAGGCTGAATGACATTTTGTCATTCTTTATAAAGGAATCCAAATATCAAGTAGGAGGAGGTGGAAGAAGGGAGGAAAATGGGGAGATCTTCAAGTCTCCTCCAAATGCAAGATTATTTTGTTTGACACTGCTTAATCTTAAAATCGATCATACTGTCAATAACTTGTTGTCTTTTTCCTTTTAGGTATTGCAACAACCCAAATCATAATTCCTCATTGACAGAGATGGATTTGTACAATCTGCCCTGAATTGTTCAGAGTATTAAGGATCTGGCCAGGTGTGGTGGCTCATGCCTGTAATCCCAACTCTTTGGGAGGCAGAGGCAGGTGGATCACCTGAGGTCAGGAGTTTGAGACCAGCCTGACCAACATGGTGAAACCCCATCTCTACTAAAAATACAAAAATTAGCCGGGTCGTGGTGGCACGTGCCTGTAATCCCAGCTAACCAGGGAGGCTGAGGCAGGAGAATCGCTTGAACCCGGGCGGCGGAGGTTGCAGTGAGCCCAGATCACACCACTGCACTCCAGCCTGGGGTGACAGAGTGAGACTCTGTCTCAAAAAAAAAAAAAAAATTATTAAGGACTTATGAGACACAGTTATAGACAACTTTGCATTAGGAGAGTGATAGGAAAATTTTAATTTATTATTCTTTACTTGCAAGAAACATCCCAAATCAATGATGTCATTGTTCTCTCTATTTGACAGCTGTGGGGCTAACCAAGGAAGGTGAAATGACCAGCTGCCTTGCAGAAAATTCTCTGGAGTAACTGGGATCTAAAGCAATAATATGCAAATCCATAAAGACACTATATCCTTTCACTGATTAATGGGGTACAAGAATCTGTGAGATTTATAATCCAAGCAGTTTTAACAACAACACAACAAAAAAGCTACAGTAACAGGAGGCTCAGTGAGTGGGCAGATCTTTAAGAACAGCTCTATGTTGATCATTCTTGTGCAGCAATACCTGTATGAATTGCTAAGAGAATAATAACAACTACTGTTAATTCAGCACCTACTGTATGCCAGAGGCTGTGCTAGTTACTTTCCCTACATCATCTCTGAACCTCACAGTAACATTCTCATGAAGATTTTATTGTCCTTGTTTGTCTGATGAAGAACTGAGGTGAAGACAATTTCAATGATTTGCCCAAGTCTCCACAGCTGGGGCTGGGCGCGGTGGCTCACGCCTGTAATCCCAGCAATTTGGGAGGCCAAGGTGGGCGGATCACATGAGGTCAGGAGTTCGAGACCAGCCTGGTCAACATGGTGAAACCCCATCTCTACTAAAAATACAAAAATCAGCCAGCTGTGGTGGTGCATGCCTATAATCCCAGCTACTTGGGAGGCTGAGACAGGAGCGTCGCTTGAACCCAGGAGGCAGAGATTGCAGTGAGCCGAGATCGTACCACTGCACTTCAGTCTGGGAAACAGAGCAGATTCCAACTAAAAAAAGAAAAAAGAAAAAAGGTTCCACAGCTGGTAAGTAGCAGAGCTGAGACCCACCCTCAGGTAAATCTGTTGTTGCTGTTGTATGTGAGGCAGGAGCAGCAAGGGGCCTTGGGACTGACATTCTGAGACATACACAAGTGTCAGAAATGACCAACCTGCCAAGAAGTTGTGGTGTTATGGATAACTTGGTGGTAATGCAAGCTTTTCCATGAAAAACAGAATCACATTATGGTAGTAAGGCAGCTATTTTAGCAGTATAAATAATAAAAGGAGCAAAGAGAGAAACAAAAGCAGCAGAAAAATCTCTTCTGTCTGACTACAGCACAAACCACCATTTACCAAAACGCATGGCTTTAATAAACTTTTTAGATTAAACCAATTGTTCCTGAAGCCACTGTAATGTTTTCTGTCTACAGGGCAATAAAGCAGATTTATATTAATGTTTTTTTGTTTAGGAGGCAGTAGAGTGGTTAAGACAAGGGGCCCTAGAGCAAGATTGCCTGAGATCAAATCCTGGTGCTGCCACTTTCTGTTTGTGTGACCTTGAGTTAGTTACTTATGTCTAGTACTGTAGCGTTGCCATGAGGGTTGAATGATTAAATCCATATGAATTGTTTAAAAACCACCTGGCACCTGGAAAGCACTGGATAAATATTAGTTAAAACTGTATGCAGAATCGTGTATGAATGGTGTGAGGAAATTGAAGATATGGTTCCTTACTTTCAAAAATACTTAGAAACTAACTGGGAAGAGAAAGCATCTGCTTATAATATGTCTTTAAAACAGGTACAGCAGGCCGGGCACGGTGGCTCATGCCTGTAATCCCAGCACTTTGAGAAGATTAGGCGGGTGGATCACTGAGGTCAGGAGTTCAAGACCAGCATGGCCAATATGGCAAAACATCGACTCTACTAAAAATACAAAAATTAGCTGGGAGTGGTGGTGTGCACCTGTAATTCCAGCTACTCAGGAGGCTGAGGCAGGAAAATAGCTTGCACCTGGGAGGTGGAGGTTGCAGTGAGCCGAGATCACATCACTGCACTCCAGCCTGGGTGACAGAGTGAGACTCTGTCAAAAAAAAAAAAAAAAAAAAAAGAAAGAAAGAAAGAGAAAAAAAGAAACATGTATAACATTAAAAACAGCTTCTTTAATCAAGGTATACACTGTTATATCCCTAATAAAAATCAAGAATAAGAATTAAGGAAACAAGGGATAAAAGAGAATGTTTTCTGGAGAAAGTGAGCCATGACCTGGATTTTGAAGGAATCGTGGTTTATGATTGTGGAAATTTTAATTTGAGGACTTTGGTAAAGTGACTTGTGCATGATCAGTATTGTTCACCTTGATTTGTTATGTATGAAAACCTTTTAGTGAAAATTTTCTCTGTGCAAGACATTGGGATGGTGGTAATAAAGGACTACAAATTCGAAGGCACCTTTATCCTCAAGGAACTTATAGTCTATTATAAGAAGTTATACATTAATGAAATACAAGACAGAGAGTGCCCTGGAAGGGCAGTGCCAACTGGCAACACAATGATAAGCACACTTAAAAAATGGGTTAGTCTTTCGTGCACAAAGGAGCCCAGATGCCAAATGTAACAATGAACATGAGGAACATGAGGGGAATCTAGTCCTTTAGGAAGGGCCTCATGGGGTACAATAGCTACTGGGATTAGTTCTACCTTGGCTTTGCAGGATGAGAAATTTAATCAGGCTGCTCAGAGGCTGATGAGACTCTCATTAAATGAGCAAGAAATGAATCAGAATAAGAATTTATTAGATTACATAGCTAAACAACAGAACTGATCATCCATAAAACCCCTGACTCTCCTCTCTCCATCTCCACCCCTCACCATTCCTGGTAGAGAGATTCATTTTAGGAATAGATTGTATATCAAGACATTGTTTGGTATGAGTCAGAAAGATTGACATTTTCCACTCTAAGAATATTTGTATTAACTATATGATCACTTTTGTGTCCAGACAATTATTTTTCCAGACTCCTCTTTTTATAATTTTTTCTATTATAACACATTCTTTTTTTCCATGTGAAGAGAGATTTTTAGCATGCTGCAGTTTCCAAGTTTACACTTTTAGTTTCTTCCTGATGACATTCAGGGAGGAAACTTACTTTCTTATGGGTATGTTCTAAATTCCACTATAGCATGGGTTATGTTGGAAGTTTTTCTGTAGAAAACAAATACTAACCTAGTAGTTTAATTATTTCTTTTCCTGAGGATTTCATATTCTTCCTGATTTTTGTCTCCACCTCTTGTCCTAGATCTTGAATACTATTTTTAGACTTAAACTTCTGTTTGCTGGTTATATAACAAATTTTATACAGTTAATTGAGTAGGATTCATATCTCATTTGAAACCTAACTCATTTGTAGCTTAAGCATCCATTTGGCTGTCGCTAGGGGGTTGTATGAAACCTGAGAAAATCATACTGGTGCCCTGCATAATGGGAAATAGATGTATTCAGGTAATATCAAATTGAAATAAATATCCAAGGAAAAGAAGTCAGAAAAGAGCACATGTTTGTAAGAAGGATGGGATGGAGTTTTGTCCTTCCTGAAGGGGGATAGATGTTGAAAGATGATTAATTGATCTGATATGATGAAGTGGCTGTCTCTCTAAGATATTGCAGAGATGTGGCAGGAGAGTGAGATTTTACAATGCGAGTTTGGAGTCTGACATGGGTTTATCATGTGAACAACTCAGGAGAGAATGGGGTGGGTTAAGTGCTACCCAGGTAAGTTTGTTTGAATTCCCTTTCCAGACAAGGTGGGCCCGCTTCATTTTCCAGGAGCCTGACCTGGACATGGGTAGGACAAGGGTAGGACAAGGCTAGCCAGGGGTTGGGGAAGCAGAGAATTGGAAGGTGTCTGAAAGATAGTGTTGAGGGACAAATCTGGAACTAGGCAAACACAGCCCAGCCTGCACATTGATGTATTGATACAGGTCAGCAATTTGGAAACAAAGGAAAGAAAATGGAGACAACTAAGACCCTGCAGGTCTTACAACTTCAAGTTAACACCAAACACTCAAATTAACTTCATTGATTTCAGGAAGTTCTCTGAAATTGATATTATGACACATAACCATAATACTACTTATAATACCTGATATTTTTTAACTTTTTTTTTTTTTTTTTTTGAGACAGAGTCTGGCTTTGTCGCTCAGGCTGCAGTACAATGGTGTGATCTCAGCTCACTGCAACCTCCACCTCCCAGGCTCAAAAAATTCTTCTGCCTCAGCCTCCCAGGTAGCTGGGATTACAGGTGGCTGCCACCATGCCCGGCTAATTTTTGTATTTTTAGTAAAGATGGGGTTTCATCATGTTGACCTGGCTGGTCTTGAACTCCTGACCTCAAGTGATCTGCCTGCCTCAGCCTCCCAAAGTGCCCAGCCTTAAAACACTTTTCAAAGTTATCTTTGCTTTTGTAATATAATTTAATCCTCAGACTAAAGTTATAAAGAAGGTAAGGCAAATATTCTCATCCTAATTTTAAAGTAAAAGAAACTGGATATAGAAAGCAAGGTTGAGTTGTTTACTGTGGTTTACTGGGAGAACGATGACTAACTTCCACATCACCATGCTCCCATTATTATATTATTTCTACTGGGATAAATATTGAGAAGTATTAATAAATAAAAGACCAGTCTTTAATAAGGAGGCTGGAAAATAGTCTACATCTTAGCCCTTGGGGAAGTCAAGGCAGGAGGATTGCTTGAGCCCAGGAGTTCAAGATCAGCCTGGGCAACACAGTGGCATCCTTCTGTACAAAAATTTTTTTAATTAGCTGGGTGTGGTGGTGCGTGTCTGTAGCCCCAGCTACTCAGGAGACTGAGGTGGGAGGATCACCTGAGCCCAGCAAGTCAAGACCGCAGTGAGCCATGATCATGCCACTGCACAAGCCTGAGCAACAGAGCAAGACCCCATTTGAAAGAAAGAGAAAAAGAAAGAAAGAAAGAGAAAGAAGGGGAGGGAGGGAGAGAAGGAAGGGAGAAAGGGAGGGAGGGAAGGAAAGAAGGAGGAAAAAGAAAGAGAAAGAAAAGAAAGAAAAAGAAAAGAGAAAGAAGAAAGAAATAGAAAGAAGAGAAAGAAAAAGGACTCTATCATAATTAGCTGGGTGTGGTGGTGCGCGTCTGTAGCCCCAGCTACTCAGGAGACTGAGGTGGGAGGATCACCTGAGCCCAGCAGGTCAAGGCCACAGTGAGCCATGATCATGCCACTGCACTGCAGCCTGAGCAACACAGCAAGACCCCATTTGAAAGAAGGAAGGAAGGAAGGAAGGAAGGAAGGAAGGAAAGAAGGAAAGAAGAGGAGAGAGGGAAGGAGGGAGGGAGAGAGAGAAGGAAGGGAGGAAGGAAGGGAGGGAGGAAGGGAGAAAGGGAGGGAGGGAAGGAAAGAAGGAGAAAAAAGAGAAAGAGAAAAGAGAAAGAAAAAGAAAGAAGAAAGAAAGGAAAGAAAGAAAAAGAAAGAAAGAGAAAGAAAAAGAAGGACTCTGTATCATAATTAGCTGGGTGTGGTGGTACGCATCTGTAGCCGCAGCTACTCAGGAGACTGAGGTGGGAGGATCACCTGAGTCCAGCAGGTCAAGGCTGCAGTGAGCCATGATCATGCTACTCCACTGCAGCCTGAGCAACAGAAGGAAGGAAGGAAGGGAGGAAGGTAGGAAGGGAGGAGGGAAGGAGGGAGGGAATGGTTTGGCACAAGGAATAGAAAACTACTCGCACCAGCTGAAGAAACAGACATAGCAGACAAGCACCAGGATATACAAGCAAAAAAAGGCCAATGGGTCTGGAATTGGAAAGACAGGAATCATCTCTCATGTGGTTTCTGTCCCTCATCAGCCTTGTACTTCTCTCTGGAGACTGGCTTTCTTTCTCTGCTTACTTGTGTCTTTTCTGCCATTAATTGAGCACTACATAACCTTGTGGTTTGGCTTCCAAGGCTAACTGACTGTTTCTCAGTGACCCTTTTCCAAATTTCCGGAAGAGGCAGGAAGATTGAGCTTGGCCTAGGTCCTCCATCACCTTTGCAGGTCAAGGGAGGGATGTGTACAGGTTCACAGTCACTCAGGACCACCATTTTACTAGAGGCTATAGGTCATGGCAGAAGTGTAGGACAAGAGGTACATGCACAATGACTATGATAAAATAGGATCACCAGTTATCAGTATTGTCATATAATTAAAACCAAAAAGAGGACAGTATACCTTAATTGATTATAATAAGATGCCATGTTCAATTCAAGGGTATTGGTTATTATAGTTCAGGCTCTAATTTTGGGCGCTTTAACCAAAAGATCCTAAAGGATTTAGGAATAAATCAGATGAGAGTTATAAACCTTATTTTGATTAGAGATGAATACATTTTAATGAAGATAAATGGAAGCATTAACCCTATAGATTAAAAATAGTTTTAAAAAATAGATACAAAATTAAAAAGATACAAAAGGGCAAACATTGAAAACTTAGTCTCCCTCTTACCCATGCCCCAGCCCTCAGTTCCCCTTGTCGGAGGTAATCATCATTGTCAACTCAGGTGTATTCTTCTAGAAATGTGCTCTCTTATTTAAGCACAAAGTTCCATATCTTGCTTTTTCCAGTATGCCTTAGAAATCATTCCATGCAGGTCATCTAGAGCAACCTCATTTTTAAAATGGCTGCACAGCATTCCAGTGTATGGGTGTAATGTAATTTTTTGAACAGTCTCCTATTGATGACATTAAGTATATTTAGTCTTTTACTGTCTTTGCATATACCTCTTTTTAAACACAAATGAGGATAAAATTCCTAGAAATGGAATTTGTAACTTTTTTTGAGAGAAATTGCCAAACTGTCCTCAGTAGAAATTTTACCAATTTCTTTCCCATCAGCAGTTTATAAAGCACTGATTTGCCTACATTCTTAGCTCAGTGTAGAGTTACAATATGGTTAGGTCTGGAGTTTTTTGTTTGTTTGTTTAGAGACAAGATCTCACTCTGTGGCCCAGGCTGGAATGCAGTGGTGTAGTCATAGCTCACCGCAGCCTCAACCTCCCAGGCTCAAGTGATCTCGCTTCGGTCTCCCAAGTGGTTGGGACCACAAGCACACGCGACCACACCTGGCTAATCTTTGTATTTTTTTTTGTAGAAACAGCCTCTCACTTTGTTGCCCAGGCTGGTCTCGAACTCCTGGGCTCAAGCAGTCCTCCTACCTAGGCCTCCCAAAGTGCTGGGATTACAGGCTTTGAGCCACCATGCCTGACCTAGAGTCTTTTACTCTCTGGGAAACTTCAATTTACTTTCCAACTTCCTGTTAACATCTTTATGTTAGCTATTATATTTATAATTTGTAAGAGCCTTTTTCTGTTCTTTGATTGTAAGTTTTTCATAGCATCGTAGCCTTATTTGAATGCAATGTTAATGAATGCAATGTTGTATCTTTCCACAGATATTAATTAAACTTAAAAAAATTTCTATTTCTGCCTTTTGTTTTCCGGAGGGGGCAGGTATGTTCGGGGCTGGTGTGGGGGTGGGTGTTGGTTGGGACTGGGAGATGCTCTTTGCCTAGCATGTGAGAGACTTTCCTAAAATGTTTGGTGGTCCTTCACTGCTTGCTCATAATTAAGAGTCGGATACATCTCCTCAATCTCTCCGGTTTAAATCTCCACAGAGCAAAAGTGCATTCTCCCTTTGGGGTGGAGATGGTGTGGTAGCTTGAGGTAGGACGGAGGCTGCAACTGTTCTTTTTACAGACTTTTATCCAATATTGTTTTTAGAGGGACTTCTCATCCCCATTTTCCTTAGTATCTGGTGTCTCCAATTCCCAAAATTTCCAAAGTTCTGCTGTGCAGATCAGCTGGCTTATTTTTGCCTTTCACCTCTATAGGCAGTGGATTTCATTTTTCTCTGCTTAACTAACTCAATTACTATTTGTCTTTTTCTCTGTCTTCCAAAATTTAGCATTTGTTTCCATCTCTTCCATTCTTTTTGTTCTTTATTATAATTTTAGGGAAATTTTGGGAGGAAGCGTGGATAAACATGTATATTCAATTTACCAAGTATAGAAGGTGGTCAGTAAATTTGGTTTTTATCTGCCAGAAGCACTGCCTCTGTTGTGGGTATATTTCAAAATTAATAACATTGATAGGAACAGAAAGTACTGAAATATAAGTATGTCTTTGTGGGTATTTATGTTTAGATGTAACTCAGTCCTAAAACGCATTAGTTTTAAAGTGATTTTATTTTAGGTTCAATGTGTATACTGTTAACATTTATAGTGTAATACATATCAGTATATTCGTACCAATTTTTTGAAAAATGACTAACATATCATGCTGTTTTTATTTTTGAAGTCATGTTTTCTAACTAGAGTTGTAGTTTGAAAGTCAATTTGTAACTAATTTTATTACCAGTTATACTTTCCCAAGTCTAATAATCTTAATTAATAACTACTCTGTTATAGTGCCTTTTAGTGACAAATACAATTGCCAGCACTCAACAATGAATATCAAACCTGTATATGTTGGATTGTATCATAATTAAGAAAGTCTTTCTTGCTGAGTGAAGTCTCAATTAAATGTAGTAAAAATTATATAAAATTTACTGGTTGATCTAACATAAGTACTTAAAAATGCTTATGTTACTAATTTCCAGAAGGAGTAAGAATATTTCTTTCTGGAATGTGAAACCACAGATAGAATTGCGTCTCTCCAGGGAAGTAGACTCAGTGGTTATGCAGTAAGCCTTTCCCATCTGTAATGTGATAACTAACTTTATTACTGTGCTATTATGGTAGAAAATTATCTCCTGAAACATATATTTTTAATTCACTTGGGTGGACAAAATAAGGAATTGGACCTAATGCCATTTTTTTCCAATTTAACTTTCCCATTATTCTAAAAGTATTAAGATTTTGAAACTAGTTTTACTCTGCGGAGCTCTTGAATAAGTGTCTATAACAGGACTAAATTATAGAAAATACTAAACCTGTATTAGATATGTACCGGGTAGCACATGTTGGATTGCTGATTGTTAGCACAAAGCATATTATATTCAATGAGTATCTTCCAAGCCTCATTGACATCTGTGACATTGTGTTGTTAACTGATGAATACATGGGAAACGCAGTTTTATAGGGAGGCAATAGAGCATGGAGACTGTGAATTGGTCTGCTTGGATCTGATAACTAACTTTGCCATTTCCTAGCAGCATGACCTTGGACAAGTCATTTAACCTTGTCCCAATACCAAAATGTGGCAAAAATATCTACCTTTCAAGGTTGTTGTGAGAACTAAATAAGGTGACATAAGTGAGGCATTTAATGTGTTGTGTGTCTATTGTAAATGCTCAGCAAAAATGAATCCAGGGAAAAAATCAGGGATCGTGCTTTCCAGGAATTTACAGTCTGTTGGGGGATATGAGAAGTTCACACTTTGACAAAACTGTAAGGCATTACATAATAAATTGCCAAAGTGAGACAGGATGCCAGTGAAAACCTCAACGGGAGTTTGGAGAAAGGAGATGTCAGTGTGAAATAGATGTGTCAATCAGCACATCCTCTTGGAAGGAGTAGAGGTGGGTCTTAAGTCAGATCCTAAAGAAAGTCTTAGAACAGACAGACAGAAAGGGTATGGAAAAGGTGCACTGGAGTGAAATGATAGGAGTAGGAGGGTATTTGGTGATCAGAGAGTAAGTGTTCGCTTATTGAATACATAAAAGAATGGTTTGGCTAGTGTGCAGAGTGGTGATGAGGTGAATTAGTAGGGGAGACTGGGCTTACGTTAGTCCCTAGATATCACCTTACTAAATCAAAAGCAACAGCTGGGGATTTTTGAATTGGGAAGTGAGGGGGATGAGGAAGACGTGTGACACAATGAAAATAGTGGTGTAGGAAAAGGTGTGTGAAAAGAAAGGTGTGAGGAGTAGCTAAATCTAAGAGATCAATTAGAATTACCTTTCTACATATGTGGTTGGTGCTAATAATTGCAGTAAAATTTTTTTACAAGAATCCAGATTAAATGGATACATGACGAAGGAGAGAAAAAGAGTTAAAGGTCATTTTAAAGCCTGAGAGAGAAAAGAAATAATGGAAACAGTGATGTTGGAGGGGATGATGATTAAGGAATTAAATATTTTCAGTTTAAAAAGAAAGCAACACCTTTGTTGTTTTTATAGAAGATATACATGCTTGTAGCAACAAAACCCTCCAACAACAACAAACAATAGAAATGTATAAAGTAGAAAATGAAAGTCCTCTTCTCCATCCCCCAATTCTATTATCTTGTAATAATCTGTTGTATAGCTTTCTAGGCTGATTTCTATGTACATAAAAGGAAATGAAATCATAGTATGCATATTTCTCTTCAACTTTTTTTCCAATATTGGTTCATATAGAGCTATCTTTTCATTGTAAAAAAATACTGTGATTTTGTATTTACTGACTCACTTGTTGATGGACATATAATATTCCAATTTTTGCTATTACAATGCTTAATGAACAGTCTTATATGTCTCTTTGAACAGTATCACAGTATTTTTGTAAGACAAATACCTATGTGTGAAATTGCTGGGTCAAAGTCTATGTACATTTATGTTTTTCATTGATTTTGGCAAATTGTCCATGAAAGAGATATGCTTATTTACACTAACCAGGGTATGAAAGAGTCTGTAGCCCATATCCTTGCTAGAACAAAATATTACAAATCTTATTAATTGGGCAAGCTATTAGGCAAAACAAATCTTGTTTTAATGTGCATTTCTTTGATTATTGGTAAGGATGAATAGATTTTCTTAGCCGTTACAATTTTTTCTTCCATGGTTTTTTTCAGTTTGAACCTGTAGAGGTTGAACTGATGATGAAATGTCCTAATGTAGACATCATAGGGGCAATGAGGGATGTGCTACAGAAGCCTGGGTAAGAATTACCAGTGGAGCAGTGATAGTTCAAAGAGTAAGGCCGCATATAGGTTCCTTGTATAATCATAGAAAGAAGACAGTACAAAGCTATTAGGAAACGCAAAGTCAGGAAGGAGAAAAGAGAGAAAGTGATAGAAACTGGCCGTAGCAGCTTAGCAGTTGTAGAGGTAGAAGTAGAATCAAGATTGTCCTCTGTCATAACTGGTTAAGGGGCTTTGAGCAAGTCTCTTGAATCTCTAAGCCTCAGTTCCCTTATTTATAAAATGAAAAGGTGAATAAGATGCCTCCTCAATTATAAGACATCTTGTCTCTCTAATTTTAACCTGAAAGATGAGGCAATTTCATGGAAGCAGTCAACAACTTCAGAAAGCATATGGGATCTTGCAGTAAGGTGGTCATTTAAAATTATTCTGATGTTATAGTCTATGGATTGCTTACTTCTGCTCCTCCTGCTTCTTTAAAACTGTAACCTTAAATAAACCGTTCTATTTTGAACTAATTTCAAAATTATAGAAAGACTGCAAAGAATATCTACTGTTTACCCAGAGTCGCCTATTATTAACATTTTACCTTTTTATCATTTCTGTTTTCTCTGTCACTATATATGTGTGTATTTTTTTTTAGAACCATACCTACGTCCTGGCCCTTTATTCTGAAATACTTTAGTATATATTATCTCAGAATAGAGACATAACCACAGCACAGTTACCAGTTTCAGTGACTTTAACATTGATGAAATATTTTTATCTAATCAGTCTACCATCAGTTTTCTAATTAACTGAATAGTGTCCTATATAGCATTTTCTTCCTCCTCCAGGAAAGAATCCAGTCTAGTATCTCATATTACGTTTAGCTGTCATGGCTCTTCAGCTGGAATATTTTCACAGCCTTTGTCTTTTATGACAGTGACATCTTTGAAGGATACAGCACCCTACCCCTTTTAAAAAACAAAACAAAACGTTCCTCACTTGGGATTTGTCTGGTATTTCCTCATTGGATTCCTCATTTCCTCATTAGATGCTGTGTCTTCGGGGAATCACATCTGGAGGCAAATGATGTCCATCTGTCCCTCATCAGTGATGTTAATTTTGATCACCTGGTGAGGGTTTTGTCCAATTTATCCAGTGTATAATTACTCCTTTCCTTGCAACTAGTAAGAAGTCTATGGAAAAATACTGTAAGATCATGCAAATATCTTGTTCCTCATCAACATGTCTTCCTATGTTTAGATATAAGATGGTTTTTGCCTTACCCAATCTTTGCCCTAACTGGTTGCAAAATGATGATTTTCTAACTTCAGCAATCTCTCAACACTCTACCATAAGCAAGAGTATTTCCTTTTGCTTCATTTGTTTTATCAATTAATTATTGGTATGCATTTATGAATTCCTGTTTTTAAAAAAATTTCTAACCTATTTTAACATGCAGAATATATAAAAAGAAAACTACAGAGATGAACACTCATCCAAAATCCTTTCCTTTCATTCATTAAATGTAAAGAATAATGCCTAAAAATGTTATAAAGGAAGTAGAATATAGTAGTAATTCACTTATCTGGAAAAAAAGTTATCTGGTAAATGTAATGATCCAAAATACAGATGAAAATATCAAAGCAAGTGAAAGGTCTTTACACTAAGTAAATGCTCCCAAAATATCAGAGTTGTTTTAGCCTTTTCTTATTTTATATGCTTATTTATTTATATATTTTGAGATGGAGTTTTGCTTTTGTTGCCCAGGCTAGAGTGCAGTGGCAAGATCTCGGCTGACTGCAACCTCCACTTCTCGGGTTCAACTGATTCTCCTGCATCAGCCTCCTGAGTAGCTGGGATTACAGGCGCCCACCACCTTGCCTGGCTAATTTTTTGTGTTTTTAGTAGAGACGATTTCATCATGTTGGCCAGGCTGGTCTCAAACTCCTGACCTCAGGTGATCCGCCCACCTTGGCCTCCCAAAGTGCTGGGATTACGGGCATGACCCACCGTGCCTGGCCTTATATGCATTTTTAAACATTGGTTATTTAGTTTCCCAGCCCACTCTAACATAAGACAATTCAAGGGGAGGTGTGTGTGTGTGAAATGTGTGTGCAGAGCTAGTCTGTAGCAACAGAGGCAAGACCAAGAAGGCACAGCAGAAAGATCAATTATGAGGGCCACCAAATCCATTAGACTCAGAAGAATGCAGGAACATAGAAGGCTGTGATTACTTAGCGTATGGTGAAGAGTACCAAGTACAGTACTTGTTGGCTCCTGAAGATATCTTGGTACTATAGCTTTGTTTTTTATCTTTACCTATTCCTGAGGTAACTCTAGGCTATCAGAAATAGGTTCAGCTATACAGTTGGCCTTCCATGTCAATGGGTTCCACATCCATAGATGGAAAATATTAGGGAAAAAAATTAAAAATAACAATGCAACAATAAAAAATAATATAAATTTAAAAATATGGTTTAACAATGATTTACATAGCATTTACATTGTATTCGAGATTATGAGTAATCTAGAGATGATTTGAAGTATACGGGAGGATACGCATAGGTTATATGCAAATAACTCTGCCATTTTATGTATTTATTTTTTTTGAGACAGAGTCTCGCTCTGTTGCCAGGCTGGAGTGCGGTGGTGCGATCTCGGCTCACTGCAATGTCTGCCTCCTGGGTTCAAGCGATTCTCCTGCCTCAGCCTCCCCAGTAGCTGGGACTATAGGTGCCCGCTACCATGCCCAGCTAATTTTTGTATTTTTAGTAGAGGCAGAGTTTCACCATGTTGGCCAGGCTGGTCTCGATTTCTTGACCTCGTGATCTGCCCACCTCGGCCTCTCAAAGTGCTGGGATTACAGGCATGAGCCACTGCACCTGGCCTACTCTGCCATTTTATATCAGGGACTTGAACATCCATGGATTTGGGTATCCTGGAAGTTCCTGTGGATACCAAGACAACTGTACTGTGTTTTATTACTTTAAGACAGAGTTGGTGATATTTCAGGAAAAATAAATAAAAATGGTTTAAATTGTTTCTAGTACTTCAAGATGAAAATCTGTTATTTAGAATATCTAATTATATCCAATCCCTTACTGCCCCCTTTCCTAATACTGTCAGATAAACAAGTCATTACTAAAACTATCTTTTTTTTTTTTGAGACGGAGTCTTGCTCTGTCGCCCAGGCTGGAGTGCAGTGGCACGATCTTGGCTCACTGCAAAGCTCTGCCTCCCAGGTTCAAGCGATTCTCCGAGTAGCTGGGACTACAGGCGCCCACCACCATGCCCAGTTAATTTTTTTTTTTTTTTTTTTGTATTTTTAGTAGAGACAGGGTTTCACTATGTTAGCCAGGATGGTCTCAATCTCCTGACCTCGTGATCTGCCCGCCTTGGCCTCCCAAAGTGCTGGGATTACAGGCGTGAGTCACCGCTCCCGGCCTACTAAAACTATCTTTAAAGTTAATATTGAAAAGCATAAGTGTATGCAAACATTTATATACTTTCCGGCCTTTTGAAGAATTATTCTAGGAAAACATTAACGATTATTAAGCAAATAAATCCCTGCTGCTCAACACCCCACATAGAGTTGCCCTGTGAGATGCAACTTCACTGTAAATGTAAACTGTAAAATTAATATGCTGCTCAGATTTGAACGGACTGTTGATTATCTTTGTTGTTGGTATCTGGAGACTTGTGACGTATCTCTCTTGATTGGGAATTATGGCAGGCTCTCCTTCTACTGTAGTGTCAGTTTTCTGGAAAATGTCTGTCTAGCCCTTGGAAGTTCCCTTACGCGTCCTTTCCCACAAGGTGAATTTTGGGAATGCTAACTTTGACTATATTTTAAATTGTGATATCGTCAACACAACCAACACATTTCTTCAAAATGTCCAGCAACTATATATATTTGAAAAAAGAGATTAAAGGTTAGAGAAATAACAAAGGTATATGTTATTACTGAAATTCTTTTGGTTGTAATAGAATTAGGTATTACTGAAAAAATAAGCTTTCTTACCATGCCAGTTTGATTTTGTTTTGACAGCTGTAATGAATTGTGTTGTTGATTGGTTTATTGCAGTGGTGGTCTCTTTGAACTGTTTGTTCTATATCTAAATTAGTTCCTTGGCTTGCCCCTTGGAAATAATTTTGATGGATAGTAATAAAACTATTACATAATGGTGATTCCTCTGAAATGACTTTTAAGCATATTCAATTCTTATTGATTTCTATTTTACATAATGGCATTTCTATTTTATACATTAGTACTTTTTGTTATACTAAGACTTTGCATATTTCTTGTATTTTGGCAAAAGCAATTGGAATCCATAAAGCAATGCACAGAATTTAATTGTGATAAAAGTGCTCTGGTAAAGAAAATTTGGTGTGAAAAGCCACTGCTTTCATTTATCAATGAATGGGAAGGGACACTTATTTTATAAAAGAGATTGAGGACAAACTTTTTTCTATATTTTTTTCTATACATATATATTTTTTGAGAGGGAGTCTCGCTCTGTCGCCCAGGCTGGAGTGCAGTGGCCGGATCTCAGCTCACTGCAAGCTCCGCCTCCTGGATTTACGCCATTCTCCTGCCTCAGCCTCCCGAGTAGCTGGGACTACAGGCGCCTGCCACCTTGCCTGGCTAGATTTTTTGTATTTTTTAGTAGAGACAGGGTTTCACCGTGTTAGCCAGGATGGTCTTGATCTCCTGACCTCGTGATCCGCCCGTCTTGGCCTCCCAAAGTGCTGGGATTACAGGCTTGAGCCACTGTGCCCGGCCTTTTTCTATATTTTTATATACAACTTCTTTTATTCTTTTGAGGTAGGACCTCTGTCTGTTGCCCAGGCTGGAGTGTAGTGGCGCAATCTTGGCTCACTGCAACCTCTGCCTCCCAGGTTCAAATGATTCCCCTGCCTCAGCCTCCTGAATAGCTGGAATTACAGGCGCCAACCACCAAGCCTGGCTAATTTTTTTGTATTTTTAGTAGAGACCAGCTTCACCATGTTGGTCAGGCTGGGCTCGAACTCCTGACCTCAGGTGATCCACCCGCCTCAGCCTCCCAAAGTGTTGGGCTTACAAGTGTGAGCCATCATGCCCGGCCTATATACAAATTCTTAATCTTACCAAGTTCACAAATTTGAACTTAACACAACTCTTAAGGTTAATAAAAGTATTGTTTTATAAGTTATCAACGTGAGAAACAGATTTGGGCTAATTATTCAAACTCGAATTCAGTAGGCATAAGAATTTAGTATATCCATGGCCTTGCTCATGAGTCACATGGTTTTTTCTTTTCAAAGTCCAAGTGAAAACTTCACTGCTTTTACAATAAGCTGTGAAAATTATTGGCAGATGTAGGGACCCTGGCTTATTTATGTCTATGAAACCCTAATTCAAGTTTCAAGTAATTGTATGACATTTAACAACATAAGAGTTCCATTCCTCAGTTTTCCTATTTCTCAAGAGCACTTAATTATGTGTGATAATGGTATGTATGTTGTATGTATTATTGTTGGCATATAGCCAATAACATTTTCCTTAATCTCTTAGTAACACTTTTAAAAGACTAGACCTTTACCCAACTCAATAACTGGAAGGGGTTTGTCCTCCAACAAACTGAAGTGCTAATTCAGTTTGTTGTTGTTTATTTGGGACTTGAAGCAACTAACATCTACGGGAATACTTTCTGTATACATAATGCATTTCCCTCCTTTTTACCAATCATCTTCCTTTTTCTTTTCTTTTTTGGACTCTTGTCATTTGAAATATTGGTGGCGGGGGAACGCTTTTTTTCTTCTTTTGATTGCTCTACTTCTTCTAGTTATTTCGTCATGATTCAAGACTTTCTTTGAAAGTAAAATGGAATAAAAATGAAACACTATGAACTTTGTTGCCTATCCTTGCTGTTTCTCTTTTTGACAACTTTGCGTTGGGGTGCTTTAAAGAAGTAAGCCTATTTGAGAGAAGGGGGTTGAAGGGCATTCTTGCTTCCCCAACTAGAGTAAAAGGGCTATGACACAAAGCAATCAAAGGAGGAAATAATTAGCATTCTTCAACGTTCAAGATTAATCAGTTCTGTTTAGCGGTTATTAAAGGGAGGAAAGAAACCAAATGGGAATAGTGAATTATTGGTCCTGAAATGTTTTACACTTAATGCTGGTACATAGTATTCTTTCCACATTCTACTGCACATTGCCTAGAGAAAGAACTGCAGATCATCAAATAATTATCCATTTCCAAATGGTCTAATGACAGCAGATACAAAGGCGGCTCACTTAAAACCTTCCGTTAACAGTCACTGCATCAAATGGTGCTAGTTTTAAGTAGGCCACCCATTTAGTACACTCTCTGAAACACCTTTCCGCCCAATTTCTGTCATTTGCCCCTTAAGTCAAGGGTAGGACCCTGCGTGACATCTACAAAGGCCTACTTCTAACACCTCCCGAATCTTAAATGTGTGAGGATACTGATCACCATAATTTATGACCCTATCTACGGCAGTGGGGTGACTCGCCACATCTGGAGCCCCCTCATTTGTCCGCAGTGATTTCTAAAAACACCGCTGGCGTGGGCTGAATATTTGATCTTTGGGCCAAGTGCTTCCAGACTTTGGCCTTAAAGGTGAAGAGCCGGGCGCTGAAGGCCACAGACATCACCGCGGATTTCACAGAGGGCCGCGTGCCGGGAGCGGGTGGCCAGGCGGTGGCGGACGCCCCACCTGTCCATCCTCCCACCCCTTCCCGCCCCCTTCTTTGGCCGGTGGGAGCCGCTTCTTTCAGCAGGCGCCGGGCGGTGGGGGTTGCGGCTGGCTGCGCGCGCTGCGGACACCGATCCCCGGCGGCAGTTGGGCTCCGCTGGGCCGAAAAGCTGCGGGCGGGAAGCGCGAGGTTAAGACCCTGACGGCTGCAGCGCTCAGGGGCCCCGCGAGCGCGCTCCGTTGGTGCGCGCGCGCGCGCGCGGCTCCGCCCCGCCCGCTTGGCGCGCGCCCTCGCCAGGTCCGCTCTCTTCCCCCACCCCTGGCGCGGACGGGGTGGTTCCAGCTCACTCTCCTCCCCCGAGCGGCGGCAGCGGCGGCGGCGGCGGCTGCGGGCGCTGAATGAGAGACGGTGACTGTTCGGGTCGGCGAGCGTTACTCTAGGCGGCGGCCGTGGCGGCGAAGCGTGAGGCCGGCGTCGTCTTTCCATCCTCTGAGGCGACAGCCGCGGCTGCACAGGTCGGTGGGCTCAGGCCGCGGGGCGATGCGGGGGAGGGAGGGAGGGTGGGTGCGCGGCGCCCCCCGGGCGGCGCGGGGAATGGCGGCGGCGGCGGCGCTGCGGAGTGTGGCTCTGCCGGCCGCGGGCCCCGGGGCTGCTCTCCCTGCGCGCAGGGAGCGGGTTGCGGAGCTGGGGCTGAGGTAGAGGGGCGCTGGGGGGCGCGCCTTCCTCGGTCGCGGGTTCTCAGAGTCGGAGCGGTCGTGGGGTCCCCGCTTGGGGGCGCCGTCCTGAAGCCGGGGGCGCGGCGACCCCTTGAACCCGCCTCGCTCTCCCTCTTGGGTGGCGGAAGCCCCCAGCCTCCACCCGCGCTGTTCTGACGCCCAGCGGCGCGTCAGTCTCCCTTCAGGTGAGCCAGATCCCGGACCTCGGAGCCAGGACCAGCAGAAGCCGGGCCACACCCCCTCCCCTGGCCCCGGCGGCTGCGCCCAGAAGCCTGGCCGCAGAGTTGGCTGCCCGCGAACCCGCGGACTCGCGGTCAGGGTGACCTGTTGCAGAGCGGCCCGCAGCCCAAGCTGCTCCGCCAGCCCCGGCCCCGGAGGGGCTGCGTCCTGCGCTGGCCTCCGGCCGGTCGCGCGGCCCGGGTGTGGGCCAGGGGCCGCAGCCTCAGGTCGGCTTGCTGTACAGCCAGGAACCGGGCTGTAGAAAAAAGGAGATTCGGAACGTATCTCATCAAACACTTGCAAAGCCGGGAGATCTGTCTGCAAATATCCGGAATTCCATTGCAGTATCGGATTAGGTAGGCTCATAAACACCGTGCTTTGGAGGTGATTTGGAAGAAACGCGAGCCATGAGCGAGGAGCTAATTTCTGGAAAATAGCCGTAAACCTGTGCGGAGCGAATTATTCCCCCCCCTCCCCAGCTCCCCCCCCCCAAGCTCTTTTCCTGTAGCTGTGTGTTTTGTAGACGCAGGCCAGTTTCAGTGTACGTGGGCGTGTTTGGGAAGAAGCTGCGAGCTGATAGGAGGTACCTAGTACAAATGTTAATTTGTTTGAGCTGGGAGGGGTAAGGGAGGAGGAAGAAAGGGCACTGATGTTAGCTGTGGAGGAGGGGCAATTGAAATACTAAATTTCTGTTAAAAAGAAAAAAAAAAGCTCTAAAAGAAATACCTAATGCCTAGTGTGTATTTAAGACCATAAAGTAGAAACCTACAGGCAGCAGTTAATTGAGCTTTATCGTTTATGCTCCCTGGATTTTTTTTCCCCAGCACTTTAGTTGCTATAGAGAGCCTTGTTTTCTTACCAGTGTTTGTGAGTTGTCTTGGGTATTTTTCTGTATCGACCATTAGATAGATTCCTGTTCAGGTTTCTTTGAAGATGACCATCAGAATGTTAGGAAACTTTTCAGTCCGTGTTTGCAGAGTATTGCTGTTAGGCAGATCATAGCTTGCTTATTATAAAGCCTGTTCCACTCAATATAATTATGCTTGTACAAGTGCTATAGAACAAGTGCTATAGAATCGTACATATAAGTGTATTACTCTTACTGCTAAATATCTTACTTTAGAATTATGAGGAAACTTCCAAAACTAAACATCCAAACAGTATTATTTTAACAAAGATAACCTCTAACTCAAGCTTTGTAGGCATGAAGTTTATCATATAGCTTCAAAGGTCTTTTTAGGCAGATCTAAATATCAAGATGTAAAGGCATTAATGCCATTTGGGATAAATAATTTCAGTGTATTTTAAGCCTAGTTCATTTTTTCTTTTTAAAATTCGGCATAGTTTTTAAACGGTAAGATGTACATTTTTTCCATTATATTCCACTTTTTTTTTTTCTTTTTTTTTCTTTTAAGGTAGATTCTCCTTATTTGGCTGAGGCTAGTCTCAAACTCCTGAGCTCAAGCGATCCTCCCGCCTCAGGCTCCCAAGGAGCTGGGACTACAGGCGTGAGCCACTGTGCCTTATTTCACTTTTCATTGAATTAAGGAATTTGACTTTTAGTAATACTTTGGGGCAGGACCCTGGAAATACTGTTTAGTTTGCCTAGATTTTTTTCAGATTGCAACATAAATTTGAAGATAACACTTGCATTTGTCAGGACACAACATGCTTTTCTAATATTTATATGTAATACTCGAAAGAATACAACAAATTTTCCTGAGAGAAAATATAACTGAAAAACTGGCTTTGTGAGTCAGATACATATGTGAGTAATATATTTGTGTGTGTGTTTTTAAATACCTGGTACGAGTCTTTTTATTACGTCATTAGAGTTGAGTGTAGTGAATGATGGCTATATAGGTGAAATTGTCCTATTGCAACTTAAAACACTTACGCTTTTTCCAGAGGCTCAGTTCATTCTGCACGTATTTATTGGGTACCTACTTGGTGCCAGTTAGTCCCCTAGAGGTTGGGGACACAACAGGGGAAGAGACAGGTCTGTGCCCTGATGGAGTTTAATAATAAGTGGGCAAAAATGTTAGTTTAAAAGTTTAAGAAGTAGAAACTCCTCTGATAACTTTTTGGTTAAGGATATTGTTTTTCTCTTTCTGAGGATAGTGGGAATTATTGCCTGGAGAACAAAAGCATTGACAAATGTTTTTAAAATATGCCTATGTTTATATACTTTGGGTTTCTGGTTACCAAGTATACCAAAGATAAATATTCTACCTGAAGTCAGATGATGCATAGTTTACATGTGGTTAGACAGCCTTATTCTTTTGGTTTATGTAGTTAAATGAAATGTTTGCTGAAAATATTCTCTCTTGGCACTTATTTATAAGGGAATCTAAATTTTTTTTTGGTCTAAAATTTTAAAATATCACCGTTTTCTTTCTGGCTGGCTATGAGTGAACCAATTCCTTGACAATCTGGTTTTCCAGAAATTTTTAAAATAACTTTTAAACCTTAAACTATTAATTGAAATTTATTTAATCAAATTTGTTTTCTTTTGTGAGTTAAACTTTAAACCCATTTATTTTCTCCCAAAGCATGCTTTTTTTTTTTTTTTTTTTTTTGCTATGTAAAATAGACACATAGTTTGGGTTTACTTTTAATTTTAATGATACACGGTTTGAGAATAAGATATGTTGAAATGTATCCATTTTTTGAATATGAGATATTGTGTAATGCCTGTATTTGGAATAAAATTGTCACTTTAATCTGACTACTTTTTTTTAAGTTGATTTTCAATGAAAGATAATTCAAATAGCTTGAAACTACCCCAGCCTGAGGTTCCTTGGAGAGGAAAATGAATGTATTGCATTACCCTATAAATTGTTTCTTTAAATGTGTCTTAAATTTCCTGTTGTTTCCTTTTTAGTGAGAGAATAAAGATTGGGTGTGATAAATTTTAGTACCGTGGAATTAATGTGGAATCTTTTTTGATTTAATGTCTTGAGCTTTTGATTTAGGAAAACTTTTAACTACATAATAGAAATAAAACACTGGAATTTAAAATGTGTTACATTTACCTATTCTATGGAAAGAAAAAAGTTTGAATATAAATTTACATAGTTACTTTACTAAGTACCTAGTTAGGGATATGGGAAGGATCTATATAGACATACAGATATGTGGATATAGCAGTGTTCATATGACTTAGCTTGAGGAGGCTTGGCAGTTTATTTCATTACAGAGAAACTTTTGGTGCTGGCTTTTGAATAATACATTATTTTGGAGTGTAAAAGACTTGAATCTCTCATCTTGAATTTAATTGATAGTTTTCTGTTGTTTCACTTACATGACCTTTTTTTTTTTCAGAACAGATTTTCTTTAGTTTGATTTCCTTTTGTTGTTTTGGAAGAAGTCTTTTCTGAAAACCGTATTAAATAGCATCCCCCATCGTACTCTGTGCCTTTGCCTTGCTTTATTTATTTATTTTTACATCATTGCTTTATCTGACATTAGAACATACATTAGTTTATTATCTGCCTCCCTCTCTGATTGTAAGCTTCATGAGAGCAAGGGCTTATTTTGTCCACTGTTGTCTTCCTAGCACCTAGAAAAGTATCTGACACATAGTGATGCTCAGATATTTGTGGGGTATTATTTGTTATGAATAACAAAGGACCCCTGGTTTTGTTCCCTTTTTTAAAAAAATTAATATTTGACTTATACAGCTGTGCAGTTAAAAAGAAAATTGTACTACAAGGGTTATACAGGTTGAGCATCCCGAATCTAAAAATCTGAAATCCAAAATGTTAAACTTTTTGAGTGCCAGCATGACTCTCAAAGAAAATGTTCATTGGAGCATTTTGAGTTTTAAATATTTGGATTTGGGATGCCCAACTGGCAATGCAAGTCTTCCAAAATCTGACAAAATCTGAAATTCAACAAGATTTGAAATCTGAATTTTTCTGGCCCCAAGCCAGGTACTCAGATAACCTGTAATTAAAACTCCAGTCCTCTGTCTCATCTCTTTATGACTTTCCCTCCTGTGTCCTGCTCTCAGAGCATCCATAGGTGCTTCTTCTGATATTTATTTACATAACTTAAAAATGATATACTTTTACTGTTTGTTTTTCAATTTCATTTATTTATTTTTTGAGATGGAGTATTGCTCTGTCGCCCAGGCTGAAGTGCAGTGGCATGATCTTGGCATACTGCAGCCTCCGCTTCTTGGGTTCAACTGATTCTCCTGCCTCAGCTTCCCAGGTAGCTGAGATTACAGGCATGTGCCACCACGCCTGGCTAATTTTTGTATTTTTAGTAGAGATGGGGTTTCACCATGTTGGCCAGGCTGCGAACTCCTGACCTCAACTCTTGACCTGCTCTCCCCGGCCTCCCTAAGTGCAGGGATTACAGGTGTGAGCCACCATGCCTGGCCCTGTTTTTCAATTTTAGATGTTATCTCTTGGCTTTCTTCTGTGGTAGATGAGTCTATGCTTTAGGATTCTTGTGCCACCTTGAAATTTCTTTCCCACTGTCTTCCCAATATAGTCATGCTTTTGATTAAATCAGTGTTTGTTTACATTATTATGACTTTGTAAATATGTTTACAGTGGAACCTTACAGTGTACTATGATTATATTTCTTGGAGTTGATTTTTTTCTTTTTATTTCTTAGTTTCCTATTTGTCTCTGATTTTTTTTCTACAAAGTGTCCCAATATCATCAAACACATCAGGTAATTAATTGACCACTCAGTTTTTTAAAAAAGAATGAAATTCTTCTTGAGCTCTCTTATCTTCTTGCTCAAATCTGCACTTTGCCCACCACTTATTCTGTGTAGCTATACTTGTGACTTCCCTTCATCATGATTCTGAGAATTCTTTTTTTTTTTTTTTTTTTTTTTTGGAGACAGAGTTTTGCTCTTGTTGCCCAGGCTGGAGTGCAATGGCATGATCTCAGCTCACCACAACCTCTCCTTCCCGGGTTCAAGCAGTTCTCCTGCCTCAGCCTCACAAGTAGCTGGGGTTACAGGCATGCGCCACCACACCTGGCTAGTTTTGTATTTTTAGTAGAGACAGGTTTCTCCATGTTGGTCAGGCTGGTCTCGAACTCCCAACCTCTAGTAATTCACCCACCTCGGGCTCCCAGAGTGCTGGGATTGCAGGCGTGAGCCACTGCACCAGCTGATTCTGAGAATTCTTTTTGCCATTTTCTGTGTTGGAGCCTGTGATCTCTGGATCCATGTCCTCCACTTTCTTGATTTACTCCTTTGTTTTAGTGAAATGCATCCTTTGGTAACTTTCAAGAAAGAGTATATGAAGAGGTAAAATTTTTGAGATGTGTGTATTGCTGAAAATATTTTCCTTCTGCCTTGACACCTGGTTGATAATGTGGCAGGGATAGGTATAGAATTCCAAGGTAAAAATCATTTTCTCTCCAAATTTAACAGATGATTATAATTTTCTAGTTGTTTTGGTTTTTGTGTTTTTGAGACAGAGTCTCCTCTGTCCCCCAGGCTGGAGTGCAGTGATGTGATCTTGGCTCAGTGCACCCTCTGCCTCCTGGGTTCAAGTGATCCTCCTGCCTCAGCCTCCCAGGTAGCTGGGATTACAAGCATACGCCACCACACCAGGCTAATTTTTGTATTTTTAGTAGAGAGGGCATTTCACCATGTTGGCCAGACGAGTCTCAAACTCCTGACTCAAGTGATCCACCTACCTTGGCCTCTCAGAGTACTGGGATTACAGGTGTGAGCCACCATGTCTGGCCTGATTTTCTAGTTTGAAGTGGTTGTTGAAAAGTCTTATGCCATTCAAAATCTTCATGCTTCATACGTGATCTGGCCCTAAGATCTTTTGTCTTCAGTATGTCTGATATGTCCCTGATATTTTATGTATCTTGTAGGGATTTTACTTTATTTCTTCTGCACTGAATTTAGTGAGTACTTGCAACCAGCAGCGTTCATGATTATATGGAGAGGAGATATGATCTCGTTTAGAGGTCAGCAGACTTTTTCTTTGAAGGTTAGATAGTATTTTAGGCATTTTGGGCAATACAATCCATTACTGCTACTCAGCTTTGCTGTTGTCAAATGAAAGCAGGCATAAGCAGTGTGGACTGTGGTTTGCTGACACCTGATCTTGTACAAGCAAAAGGATTAGCCTTCGCTTTACCAGGAGTAGCAAGAGTTACTATAGAAATAGGAGAAAAGACAAGTATATGGATAGACACATCATGGTGGTAGCTTGAGAACATTCTCATGAGTGTTTCAGTTTACCTTTGTGTATAGAGACCAAGCTCATCATCTGAGAGTAAGGAAGAATGGGAATAAGTATTAGAGGTTTGAGAAGGAATAATACATGACATAGCCATTTGTCAAAAAGTAAAAAAGTGAATAGAAGAGGTAGAGTATGATTGCCAGGCAGTAGTAAGGGCTCCCTTGAGATACATGATTCTGAATTTTTTGTTCCTGATTTTTTTTTTTTTTTTTGAGATGAAGTCTCACTCTGTTGCCTAGGCTGGAGTGCAGTGGTGTGATCTTAGCTCACTGCAACCTCTGCCTCCTGGGTTTAGGCAATTCTCCTGTCTCAGCCTCCCAAGTAGCTGGAACTACCGGCCCGTGCCACCACACTCAGCTAATTTTTTGTTTTTTAAGTAGAGACGGTTTTACCATGTTAGCCAGGATGGTCTTGATCTCCTGACCTCATGATCCGCCCACGTTGGCCTCCCAAAGTGCTGGGATTACAGGTGTGAGCCACTGTGTTCAGCCACATTCCTGATTTTAATAGGAGTACCTTTAACGTTTCATCATTAATTATAATGCCTTAATATTAGTTTTGATAAATAACTTAAGACTTTTGGTAGATATGCTTTGTCATACTAGTTTTCTAAGAGTTTTTTTTTTTTTTTTTTTTTTTTTTAAAAAAAACAGAAAAGTGTTGAATTCTTCAGGTGCTTTTTCTTTGCAGGTAGAGATGATCATCTTTTCCATTAATCTGTTAATAGGATGTATTACATTAATAGATTATCTCCTGTTGAACCATCTTTGCATTCCTGAGTTAAACCATATTTAGCTGTGGTGCATTTTTTCACCCACACTGCTGAATTTGACTTGCTGGTGTCTTAGAGTTCTTTAAGATCTACATTTATCAGTGAGGTTTATATGGGTGTATTTTGAATTCAAAATTACGCTGACTTCATGAAATCAGTTGTGAAGCTTTCTTTTTTCCCCCCATTTTCAGAAATAGTTCTGTAAATAGAGATTCTTTGCTCCTTGAAGGAGCTATAGATTTAATATGAAAATTTCTAAAACAAGACATGGAAAATTATCTGTATGACCCTCTTGGAGGCAAAGGCTTTTTAAACCAGGATGCAAAAAGTACTAACCAGAAAAGACTGTATTTCGTTAAATAAGAACGTCTATTCATTAAAGAATACTATTAAGAGGAGAAAAAGGCAAGTAGCACACTGGAAGAGGTGTTTGCAATACTTATATCTGTCAGAGGACTTGTATATAGAGTATATTTAAAAGTATGCAAATCAATACAAAAGAATTCAGACAACCCAGCTTTAAAACAAATGGGCGAAAGACTGGAACAGGCTTTTTAGAAAATGAATTGTTCAGATGGCCAAGGTTAAAAAGTACTGATACATAATTTTCAGAAAACTACATTAAAACTATAATATGATACCACTACATACCCACCAGAATGGTGTTAATTAAAAAATCTGAAATACAAAGTGTTGACAAGAATGTAGAGCATTTGGAACCTTTATACATTTCAAGTGGGTTTGAAAATTGGTGCAGCCACTTTGGAAAATTCTTTGGCAGCATTTGCCTAAAACTGTATCTGTATGTGCTCTGTGATACACCAATTTCATGTCTAGGCATAGACCTAATAGAAATCAGTATATATGTGCATCAGAAGAAAACATAGGGGTAAATCCTTATGACCTTGGAATAGGTGAAGGATTCTTATATATGACACCAAAAGCAGGAGCAACAAAGCAAACAAGAGGTAAATTGAACTTGAAAATTAAATTTTTTGTGCTCCAAAGGATGCCATCAAGAATGTGAAAAGGCAATACACAGAATTGGAGAAAATATTTGCAAGATGTATGTAACAAGAAACTTATAGTCAGAATGTATAAACACTCTTATAACTCAGTAATAAAAAGACAACTCAGTTTAAAATCAGGCAAAGGAGCTGAATAGAAATTTCTCAAAGATAAACAAGTGGCCAATAAGCACATGAAAAGATGCTTGACGTTATTAGCTATCAGGAAAATGAAATCAAAACCACAGTGAGATACCACTTTACACCACTGGGCTGACTTGAATGAAAAAGTTAGATAATAAGTGTAGGCAAGGATATTAAGAAGTTGGGATCCTCATACACTCGTGGGAATGTAAATGGATGTAGCTTCTTTGGAAGACCATGAGGCATTTCTTCAAATGATTTAACATAGAGTTGCCTTATGACCCAGTAGTTCCTCTCCTAGAACAGCAGATAGAGGTAGAAAACAGATTATTGTCTTAGACCAGTAGCAGGGGTAAGGGGGTGGTAGCTAAAGGGCATGGATTTCTTTCTGAGATGATGAAAATGTTCTAAAATTGACTGTGTTGATGGTTGTACATCTGTGAATATGCTAGAAACCATTGACTTGTACATTTTCAATGGGTGAATTATATGGTATGTGAATTATATCTCAGCAAAGCTGTTAAAGGTAGGAAAAATAATCAGTGATGTGACGGTGTTGCCATAATATTTGAGAAGAGCAAGATGAAGAGGGATATACCAAGTATTTGTATGAAGCAAATAACTCCGAAACCTTTATGTCTGTATGTGTTTAGACGATTTTGTAAGGTGGAAAATGTTGCACACTAAATGTAAATGTTCATTTTCTTTTTCTTTTTTTTTTTTTTTGAGACAGAGTCTTGCTCTGTCGCCCAGGCTGGAGTGCAGTGGCCGGATCTCAGCTCACTGCAAGCTCCGCCTCCCGGGTTTACGCCATTCTCCTGCCTCAGCCTCCCGAGAGTAGCTGGGACTACAGGCGCCCACCACCTTGCCCGGCTAGTTTTTTTTGTATTTTTTAGTAGAGACGGGGTTTCACCATGTTAGCCAGGATGGTCTCGATCTCCTGACCTCGTGATTCGCCCGTCTCGGCCTCCCAAAGTGCTGGGATTACAGGCTTGAGCCACCGCACCCGGCCATAAATGTTCATTTTCTTGTTGGTCTAAAATAGGGAGAGGGAGAGAAAAAAGGGAGAAAATAACTAAAGGAGTTGATTTATAAAAAAAATAGCATGTATAGCAAGATCTCAGTTATGTGAACTATAAATGTTAAAAATGTTAAGAGTAGTTGTCTGTGTGGTGGGATAGCAGATCTTTTTTTCTTTATTTTTTCTGGTTGTTTGATCCTTTTTATTTTATTAATAGAAGTAGTTAAAATGAAATTAAGAGGCAATAAAATAAAAATAAGTTATGAAACCGCCAAAGCCATAGCAAACAGGGCATGTCCATAGCAACTTCGTCATCACTCCCAGTCTGTCAGCAACAACAAAAAAATGGGATAAATAATTTGTGGTATAGCCTTATAGTGTAACACTGTACAGTAGTGGAAAAGAATGAACCGTGGCTGTACTCAGCAAACATGGGTGAATATCACAGATAAAATGGTGAGCAAAAGAAACCAGACACAAAAGAGTATGTACTTCATGAAGTCATACTGAAATTAGGATGCCTAATAGTTAGTAGATTAATTAATAGAATTAAAATAGATTAATAATTAATAGAAGTAGTTATTTCATGTCTTCATTTACATAAAGTTTAGGGCAAGGTCAAACTCATGTGTGGTGATAGAAGCATGAGCATGGTGTTTAGGAGTTGGGGCTAGAAGGGTAAGAGGAACAACAAAGAGGAATCTTCTAGAGTGCTGGAAATGTCTGTTTTCTTTTCTTTTCTTTTCTTTTTTTTTTTTTTTTTTTGAGACTGTAGCCCGGGCTGGAGTGCAGTGGCGTGATCTCAGCTCACTGCAACCTCCGCCTCCCGGGTCAAGCAGTTCTCCTGCCTTAGCGTCCTGAGTAGTTGGGATTGTAGGCGTACGCCACCATGCCCAGCTTTTTTTTTTTTTTTTTTTTTGAGACGGAGTCTCGCTGTGTCGCCCAGGCTGGAGTGCAGTGGCGCGATCTCGGCTCACTGCAAGCTCCGCCTCCCGGGTTCACGCCATTCTCCTGCCTCAGCCTCCGAGTAGCTGGGACTACAGGCGCCCGCCACCATGCCCGGCTAGTTTTTTTTTTTTTTTTTTTTTTTTGTATTTTTAGTAGAGACGGGGTTTCACCATGTTAGCCAGGATGGCCTTGATCTCCTGACCTCGTGATCCACCCGCCTCGGCCTCCCAAAGTGCTGGGATTACAGGCTTGAGCCACCGCGCCCACCCTTTTTTTTTTTTTTTTTTTTAGTAGAGACGGGGTTTTACCATATTTGATTGGTGGTTACGTGGGTGTCTACATGGTAAAATTCATCACACAGAATACCTTAGATATGTACATTATGTTTGTGTGTCTCAAAAGTAAAACAAATGAAACCATAAAAAATAAAAATAAGCAAAATATTGTACTTACATCAAAAGTATTTGTATACTTCTGGGGATAATTATGTTGCATTCAAAGGTAGTTTCTCTCTACTATCATTTTTAATGGTGGCATTGTATTGTGTGAATGTATCATCTGTATCATTTAAACTCTTGATGAGCATTTAGGTTGTTTCTTTTAGATAGTATTAACAGTGATAGAGTTAACATCTTTTTTTTTTTTTTTTTTTTTTTTTTGAGACGGAGTCTGGCTCTGTTGCCCAGGCTGGAGTGCAATGGCACGATCTCAGCTCACTGCAAGCTCCGCCTCCCGGGTTTACGCCATTCTCCTGCCTCAGCCTCCCGAGTAGCTGGGACTACAGGCGCCCGCCACCTTGCCCGGCTAGTTTTTTGTATTTTTTAGTAGAGACGGGGTTTCACCGGGTTAGCCAGGATGGTCTCGATCTTCTGACCTCGTGATCCGCCCGTCTCGGCCTCCCAAAGTGCTGGGATTACAGGCTTGAGCCACCGCGCCCGGCCTTAACATCTTTTTTTTATAGCTCTTCCTGTAATATCTTTTTTTTATAGGTTTCCTTTTGATGAATTCCTAAAAAGAAAGTTATTTGGAGGTTAAAGATGTTTGCATACTCGCTTATGGTGTGCATGTTTGTTTCTCTATGCTCTTACTCACTTGGCAGTTAGCTTTTAAAAATCTATATGTGTTGATGTGTTATGTAATAAGTGCTCTCTAATTCTTTTAATTTGTGTGTGTGTTTTTTTTTTTTTTTTTTTTTTTTTTTGAGACAGTCTCACTCTGTGGCCCAGCCTGGAGTGCTGTGGTGATCTCGGCTCACTGCAGCCTCCGCCTCCTGGGTTCAAGCAATTCTCCTGCCTCAGCCTCCCAGGTAGCTGGGATTACAGGTGTCCGCCACCATGCCTAGCTAATTTTTGTATTTTCAGTAGAGTCAGAGCTTCACCTTATTGGCCAGGCTATTCTTGAACTCCTGACCTCAAGTGATCCAGCCACCTTGGCCTCCCAAAGTGCTGGGATTAAAGATGTGAGCCACTGCACTTGATTTGCATTTTAAACATTTTCAATGAAAGTACTGTTTTCACATGTGTGATATTATACTACTTTCTCCAGTTTTCTCTTCACATCCTACCCATTCTTTTTGTTCAATCTTTTAAAAGTCTTTTAATGAAATAGTTATGCAAAAAAGTGTATAGAGTCAGGCGCGGTGGCTCACAGCTGTAATCTCAGCACTTTGGGAGGCCAAGGTAGGCGGATTGCTTGAGCCCAGAAGTTTAAGACCAGCCTGGGCAATGTGGTGAAACCC
Source organism: Macaca nemestrina (assembly GCF_043159975.1). Taxonomy (NCBI): domain Eukaryota; kingdom Metazoa; phylum Chordata; class Mammalia; order Primates; family Cercopithecidae; genus Macaca; species Macaca nemestrina. Next base: position 36,507,022 of record NC_092125.1, read on the forward strand.
TGTCTCTACAAAAAAATTAGCCAGGCAAGGTGGTGTGTGTCTGTAGTCCCAGCTACTCAGGAGGCCGAGGCTAGAGAATTAAAGTCCAGGAGGTCAAGGCTGCAGTGGCCATGATCGAGCCACTGCACTTCAGCCTGGGCAACAGAGGGAGACCCTGTTTTAAAAAACAAAGCCAAAAGCATATGAATAATAATACAGTTAATCCCTAACTTAAGAAATTAATCAATGCAGTTGAAGCACCCTACTAGTTCACATTAATGTGTAAGAAGTCTTTATGTATTAAAAATATTGGCTCTTTGTCTCTTGTTTTACTTTTCCCTGTTTTATCTTTTGTCACCCAACTTACTGTATTTCATTGAATCTAAAATGGCTTCAGTTGCAAGATGCACTATTTATGTACATCTAAAAATAAGAAATGGCATTCAATTTTAAGAGGCATCCTAATCCTAATTTCAGAGATTTTAAAAGGTAAGAAAATGCACATCTAAGAATTGATGAAATACATGTAGTTCACTGTCTTGCGCCTTTTTTTTTTTTGAGACAAAGTCTTGCTCTGTCGCCCAGGCAGGAATGGTGGTGGCATGATCTCGGCTCACTGCAACCTCCACCTCCCAGGTTCAAGCAATTCTCTGCCTCAGCCTCCCGAGTAGCTGGGATTGCAGGTGCCCGTCACCACGCCTAGCTAATTTTTTTGTATTTTTAGTAGAGACGGGGTTTCACCATCTTGGCCAGGCTGGTCTTGAACTCCTGACCTCGTGATCCACCCATCTCAGCCTCCCAAAGTGCTGGGATTACAGGCGTGAGCCACTGCATCTGGCCAGTGCCACCTTTAACCAGATGATCAATCTCTTGTTTCTGTTTCTATTGTGAGTCCTAGAAAGCCTTTCCTTTGTCAAAATATATTTTAAAATTCACCTGTGTTTACTTCTAGTATTTTTATGGCTTAAATATTTTTCATTTTTAATTCATCTTATTTTAATGTAGGATCTAATTTTTGTCTTTTTACCCAGATGGTTAAACAGTTGTCAAAAAGTTAAATGATATTAATGATTTTTTTTTTCTTTTGAGACAGAGTCTTACTCTGTCACCCAGACTGGAATCCAATAGCATGATCACAGCTCACTGCAGCCTTGACCTCCCAGGCTCAAGTGATCCTCCTGCCTCAGCCTCCCAAGTAGCTGTGACTATGGGTGCACACCACCAAACCTGGCTAATTTTTTTTTGTCTTTTGTAGAGACATAATCTCTACTATGTTGCCTAGGCTGGTTTTAAACTCCTGGGCTCAAGTGATCCTCCTGCCTCAGCCTCCCAGAATGCTGGGATTACAGCGTGAGCCACCACGCTTGGCCACATTAATGATTTTAGAACAAGTAGTGATATGCTCAAATGAGCTGGCGAGGAAAACAATATGCCTTTGGATTTTGGTTGGGTCTAGTCAAAAATTATCAGTTTTATTTTCTAATAGATGAATATATATATATTTTTGAGATGGAGTCTCACTCCATCGCCCACGCTGGAGTGCAGTGGCACGATCTTGGCTCACTGCAACATCCACCTCCCAGGTTCAAGCGATTCTCCTGTCTCAGCCTCCCAAGTAGCTGGGATTACAGGCGCATGCTGCCATGCCCGGCTAATTTTTTGTATTTTAGTAGATACAGGGTTTCACCATGTTACCCAGGCTGGTCTCGAACTCCTGAGCTTAGGCAGTCTACCCGCCTTGGCCTCCCAGAGTGCTAGGATTACAAGTGTGAGCCACGAAGGTCAGCTAATAGATGTATGTCTTAAATTTGCATTGTAAGGATTGTGAACGTCAAAACTAAATTTGAATTTTATGTTTCCTTAAATTTCTAATGAGTATCTACATGTTCTTGGGATCAGTCATATAGTTTACTAAGTTAAAATTAAATACATTTTTTAAGGATAGGCAATGGTTATAATTCTTTGATGAAAGTCTATGAATCTGGGCAAGTTACTTAACATTCAGCTTTTTTATTTGTAAATGGGTGTAATAGTGCCTTCTCATAGGATCATTGTAAGGATTTCTTTTACTCTTTCTTTCAGAATTTTGAAGATCAAATGTAATTATAGCCCAGATTCTGTTGCATCTGTGGTTATTCTAGATCTCTAGGGTTACTGGAGTAAATTATTTGTATACCTCTTCCAGTCCTGATTTAGATTTCCAGGATTTGTCTAGAACATTTTTTTGCCTTCTGGAATTAGCTTACATGACAAATCTGTATGTTTTCTGTTGCTTTTCTTAAGCTACAGTTTTGTGTGTGTGCTGAAATATTCATAGATAATTTAGGGGTTTGTAGGTGGGTGATTAGTAAGGTTTTTTTTTTTTTTTTTGCAATTTTGATATGCTGATATATTTTTGTATGTTTGTGTAGTTTAGATCCTATCTCTTAAAGCTAGAGGGACAGGAATAAGTCTACTTAAAGAGAAACATTTTGAGAATATCTTACAGATAAGAAACTCTACTTCTGACTTGCTTGTTTTGGTCCCTGGCATTTTTTAATGTTTTCTTGTAAGCACAGTACTTGAGAGTGTTATCATGGAAGTATTGTTGTTCATGTCTTCTTGGTGAGAGGCAGTCTTACATGTGAAACCACAGTAAATAACATAAAACAATATGTTGTTTTGTGTCAGATTGAAGAGCATTAGCAGTTCACAGAAGAAGAGGCTCAATGAGGACAGGAGGAGTGGTCCTTAAGGAATGTGTTTCATTTAGGTGGAAAGAACGTACTGATTATTGAAACAGCATGACTCAAGATGTGGCAGCAAGAACTAGGTTTTGTTGGCACGATTTGGATTGAAGGGTTTGTTTGGAATGTGGCGGGAAATACAGTACATTTGATGCGGTAGGACTAAATATTCAGTCCTTAGAAATGAAGCAGGGGAAATTAGAATTGAAATGATAGTACATATTGTTATTCAGTAGCTTAGCATGTCACTCTATTTCCTTTCTTCAAGAGAGCCAAAAGGTGACAGATAGAACTCATTGCCGAAAGGTTTTTAAAGATACCACTTTGAAGGTTTGGACTTAAGGGAACAAGCAGTACTAATGAAGCCATCTGTGCTGCACTTGTTTATCTAAACAGTTTGGACAGCTGAACTGGCTGTAGGAATCAAGTTAACAAACCTAGCCCCCTCATCTGCTTGATTCCAATACGGCCTAATAGATACAGCTGTAAGGATGAATAGGGTCATTGATACTACTTCTGACCCTGAACAGTATTTGAAATAATAGACGATAGTGGGTTTTCCTCCTCGGTTGTGGTACTCTTGATGGAGTATGGCAACCTTTGACTTAATAGTCACTGGACCTGTATTTCATGTCTTGTGTGATGCTGTGAATTATATGATTCCCTTAGTAACAACCAAAATTTGTATTTATAACTACTTAATTACTATAACTAAGTAGATTAGAAATCCTGGCAAGACTTTTGAGTCCCAGAGTAGTAGTGATTTATCTGAGCCAGTATCCTAGGTATGTAATTTATAATTCTGGCTTGCCCACAGTTCCTTTGGAGGAAATCTGCTTTTTCTACAGTACATTGCAGAAGAACAGACCTCAATAGCAATTTTTTTTTAACCATATAAAACTGTATTGCAGTGGATTGATCCAGCAGTGGGCATTTGACCTAAGGCCTGCTAATTCATCAGCCACCTAAAAACCCAGGATTGTCTGGTTGGGAAAATTTATAGTCAGTTATAGAAAACATGGAGTTAATTTTCTATCGAGCCATGGGAGCCGAAGCTGGAAAGATGTGTTGGTGTAGAGTCCTGTAAAACTAAAGTTTAAAGGAATGGAAAGTAGATGTAAACAGAAGCTATGAATTACAGAAATGATAAAGGAGATGAGGAAGCCATTTGGTAACTATAAAAGAGTAGGGCATATGTGCTGAGAGAAGTGCAAAATTCTGAGAGAAACCATGTGGTTTGAGAGAGAGGCACACAACACGAGAGTGAAGATTCTAGTTTCTGGCACTGTAGATGCTGTTCTTCCTTTAGTACTTCTGTGGCTCCTGCCCTTCTTGAGACTACATTCATTCCTCCCCACCCCTAGGAAAGATTGTAGGCTTTGGTGTTAGACATTTGACATTAGAATTCTGGCTGTTTTACCAGCCCCTGCAACCTTGGACAAACTGCTTAACCTCTCTGTCTCAAATCTTTCTCATCTGTAAAATGAGCATCATAACAATGCCTTTTCTCACTGGATTGATGTGAGGATTAAGTGAGAATGACACACGGAAAGCTTAGAACAATGCTAAGCGTATAACAAATGTTCAATAAGTAGTATCATATATGTAATGATATTTGAGGTAATTTGATTTTTTTTGCAACTAAAAGTCTAACTATAGTTAATCTCCTTGCTGATTCACTTAGAGCAGAGTAATCTTGTGTGAGTGGGGGCTGGGTAAACAAGATAAGGTATAAGGAGTTAGAAAATACTGTCTTATACAGTGTGAATAATAATATATTCAGCATTTAATAGATGCTTGGTGTTCTAAGCATTTTACCTGTATTAACTCATTGGATGTTTCTGTTACCTTCATTGTAAAGATGTAGAAACTAAGGCACAGAGAGGCTAACCAACTTGCCCAAGGTTATACAATATGTAAGGGACAGAAATAGAATTCAAACCCAGGTGGTTCAGTTACAGAGTTTTAATTTTTAAATATCTAATTCCTTTTCAATTCTTCCTTTTTAAAAGAAGTTAAGGAGGAGGTCTCAGTTTGTTGTTACTATTTCTTTTATGTTTTTCTAGTACTTGCTTCTCTCCCATTTTGACAAAGACGTAGTATACCGCAAGTCTAGAAACTTAGGTGGGCAAGATGTGATACTTGGTAACATTCCTGTACTGTACATGAAGTGGTATATCATCTGAAGGAAAAGTTAAAGGTTTACTATAAATCCTAACACAATTCTGTGAAACAATGAGTTGTAGCTAAGAAGCCAACAAAGGAGATAAAATGGAATTAGAAACTACACTTATTTATTCAGAAGAACGCATAAAAAGAGAAAAAAATGGGACAAATATGAAGCAGATAGCAAAATATAATAGACTTAAACCTATAAAATCTAGAAGACCTAAACACATTAAGAAGCAGAAATGGGCTGGGCGCAGTGGCTCATGCCTGTAATCCCAACACTTTGGGAGGCTGAGGTGGGCAGATCATGAGATCAGGAGATTGAGACCATCCTGGCCAACATGGTGAGACCCTGTCTCTACTAAAAATACAAAAATAAGCCAGACATGGTGACGCATGCCTGTAGTCCCAGCTACTCAGGAGGCCGAGGCAGGAGAATTGCTTGAACCTGGGAGATGGAGGTGGCAGTGAGCCGAGATCGTGCCACTGCACTCCAGCCTGGCAACAGAGTGAGATTCTGTCAAAAAAAAAAAAAAAAAAAAGAAGCAGAAATGGTGACATTGGATAAGAAAACAAGAGTTAACCATCTCCCGCCTGCAAGAAACCTTCTTTAAATATTAAGACACAAATAAGCTAAAAGTAAAAGATGGAAAAAGATACACCATGCTTGTAATAGTCAAAAGAGCATTATGTGGCTGTATTAATATCCGACAAGACCCAAGCAAAGAGTATTTCCAGGGATAAAGGATGCCATTATAAAATGATAAAGAGGACAGTTAATCAAGAGGATGTAATAGTTCTAAACATTTATGCCCTTAATATCAGAATTTCAAAATACTTTAAACAAAAACTGATAGTATTCAAAGGAGAAATTGTCATATCCCCAATTTGAGTTGGATACTTACTCTTCTTTCAATAAATGATATAATAAGCGGACAGAAAATCATAGATATATATAGTAGGCTTAAACAATACTGTCAGCCAATTTAACTCAATTAACATTTAGAGAATCTCCACCCGACGATAACAGATTATTCTCAGTTTACTCAAATATCTACAGAACATTTTTCATGATGGTCTATATTTTGGGCCACAAAAAAGTCTCAATAATTTAAAAGGATTGAGATCCTTCAGACGATGTTCTCTGATCACAGTGTAATTCAATTTGAAACTGTTAACAAAATGGGGGAAAATCTAGTCTTTGGAAACTAAACAACAGAATTTAAAATAATTTATGGTTCAAGGAAGAGATCAAAAGGGAGATTATAAAGTCTTTTGAACTGAATCAAGATGAAAACAACGTATCAGAATTTGTGGTACTGGTTGTGGTGGCTCATGCCTGTAATCCCAACACTTTGGGAGTCTGAAGTGGGAGGATCATTTATGGCCAGGAGTTCAAGGCCAGGTTGGGCAACATAGCAAAACCCTGTCTTTACAAAAAAAAAAAAATTTAAAAATTAGCCAGGCATGGTGACATATACCTGTAGTCCTAGCTACTGGAAAGGAGAATCACTTGAGCCCAGGAAATTGAGGCCAGTGAACTATGATTACGCCACTGCAGCTTGGGGCAACAGAGTGAGACCCTGTCTCTTAACAGAATAAGTAAATAAAAAAGAATTTGTGGGATACTATTGAAGTAGAACTCAGACAGAATTTATAGCCCTGAATGCCTGCATAAGAAAAGAAGATCTCAAATCATTCACTTACATTTTCTACCTTAAGGCATTAGAGGAAAAGCAGATTAAACTAATTACAGGAAAGGGAATACTAAAGATCAGTGTGGATATTATTATTGTTTAACTTTCTCCTCATTAGAAAGAATCAATGAAAATGATTTTGATGTAAAATGAAAGCAATTACAGTAAAGGAAATGATAAAGATCAGTGTGGAAATTATTGTTTTTAAACTTTCTACTAATTAGACAAAAATCAATGAAAATTGATTTTATTGGTGTTGCCACAGAACCAATTTAAGTTAAAAAATTTGTTCTGTGGCAACATCGATAAAATTGATGAAGCTCTAGCTATACTGATTGAAATCAGGAATGACAGAAGTGGCATCATTACAGAGTCTACAGATATAAAAGGAAAACAGGAATACTGTGAATAACCTTATGCCTATACATTTTAAAACAGAGATGAATTGGACAAATTTTTTGAAAGACACATACTACCAAGCTTCACTCAAGAATAGACAACCTGAAATAACCCTGTATCTGTTAAAGAAATTGAATTTGTGATTACAATATTTCCACACCAAAAAATAAATAAATAAATAACTTCAGACCCAGATGACTTCACAAGTAAATTCTGTTAAACGTTTAAGGAAGAATTAAGACCAGTTCTATATAAACACTTCCAGAAAATTGCAGAAGAAGAAATACTTCCTCACGTACTTTGTGAGCGTAGCATTACTTTCTTACTCAAACTAGATAGACATTATGAGACAAGAAGATTACACAGAAATACCTCACATGAGCATACATAAAAAAGTTCTAACCATATTTTAACAAATTGAATGTAACAGTTTATTTAAAAATACATCATAATTAACTGGGGTTTATTTCAGAAATGCAAAGTTGGTTTAACATTTAAAAAGCGCAATCATTGTAATTCACTACAATAAGTAAAAAAGAAAAACTATATGATCATCTCAGAAAATTAGGGACAGGGGAGGCAAGCATTTGATAATCTAACCTTCATTCTGGGTAGTCACTTTGAGAAAACTAGGATTAGAAAGAAACTTCTTCAGCCCAGTGAAGGATGTCTCTAAAAAAACTGTAGGTGGCATCATATTTAATGGTGAAAGACTGAATGATTTTTCCCTAAGACCAGCAACAAAACAGATGGCTACTCTCACCACTTCTGTTTCACAGTGTGCTGGAGTTGCATTGCAGCCAATACAGTCAAGAAAAATAAATAGACTGGGTGTGCTGGCTCACGCCTGTAATGCCAACACTTAGAGAGGCTGGAGAGCAGGGGTGGATCACTTGAGTTCAGGAGTTCGAGACCGTCCTGGCCAACATGGTGAAACCCCATCTCTACTAAAAATACAAAAAAATTAACCCAGCATGGTGGCGGGTGCCTGTAATCCCAGGTATTCAGGAGGCTGAGGCAGGAGGATCAGTTGAAACTGGGAGGGCGCACCACTGTACTCCAGCCGGGGCGAGAAAGTGAGACTCCATCTCAAAAAAAAAAGAAAAGAAAAGGCATCCAGATTGGAAAGGAGGAAGTAAAGTATCTTCTTTGTAGACGACATGATTGTTTGTAGAAAATCTGATGGAACTTGCTGCAAAATTTTTGGGACTAAGTGAATTTAATAAAGTTGTGGATTACAGAGTCAGTCTATAAATATCAATTGTATTTATTTAGCAATGAGCAGTTAGAAATTGAAATGTGATAAAAAGCAGTACCATTGATAATAGTATCAGATATAAAATACTGTAAACTACACAGCATTGTAGAAAGAAAGTAAAGAAGACTTAGATAAGTGGGGAGATATTCTTTGTTTATGGGTGAGAAGACTCATTGTTGCTAAGATGACAATTATCCCTAAATTGATCAATGCGATTCCAATGAAAATGCTAGCAGGCTTTTTTTGGGGCAGGGGGATAGAAATTGACAAGCTGATTCTGAAATTCATGTGGAAACGTAAAGGACGTAGAATAGCCAAAACAGCTTTGAAAAAAGAAGAACAAAGTTGGAGGTCTAATGCTATCTAACATCACAATTTATTATAAATCTATAGTGGTCAAAACAATGTTGTATTTGTATAAGAATGGCAAAATAGATCTATGGAACAGAGCAGAATCCAGCAGTAAGCCAGTACATAAATGGACAACTGAATTTTGACAAGGTGCAAAGGCAGTTCAGCAGAGAAAGGATAGTCTATTCAACAAATAATGCTGGCACAATTGGATATCCAAATGCAAACAAATGAACTTCAGTCTGTATCTTGCACTGTTTGTGAAAATGAACTCAAAATGAATCAAAGACCTAAATGGTAAAGCCTAAAATTACAAACTTTTGGCAAAATTAGGACAAAATCTTTATTTTGAGTCAGGCAAAATTTTTAGTTATAACACCAAAAGCATGATCCATAAAATAGCACATTGATAAAATGATTTTTTTTAATCAAATTGAAAATGTGCTCTTCCAAGGAGAATTCTTTTTTTTTGTTTTGTTTTGTTTTTGAGATTCTTTCTGTCACCCAGGCTGCACTGCAGTGGTGTGATCTTGGTTCACTGCAACTTTCACTTCCTGGGTTCAAGCAATTCTGCCTCAGCTTCCCAAGTAGCTGGGACTACAGGCATGTGCCACCCACCACACCTGGCTAATTTTTGTATTTTTAGTAGAGATGGGGTTTCACTATGTTGGCCAGGCTGGTCTCAAACTCCTGACCTCAGGTGATCCACCCACCTCAGACTCCCAAAGTGCTGGGATTACAGGTGTGAGCCACCATGCCCAGCTGAAAAAAGAATTCTTAAGAGAATGAAAAGACAGGCTGCAGGATAGGAGAAAATACTTGCAAATCAAATGTGTGATTAAGACCTTGTATATAGAATATATACTAATGAACTCTCAACTAAACACCAACAATCCAATTTTTTAAAATCTGCAAAATATTTGATAGATACCTCACCACAGAAGATATGCTAAGTATATGAAAAGATGTTTAGTCTTTATATATTTTTTTATTTAACAATAGTATTTAATGCTGCCAAAAAGTATAAAAATACAGTAGGAATGGCAGTACAATACAAAGTAATCTTTCCTAATTTGTTTCTTGTATATCTTTCTGCGTTTCATACACATATTATAAACACTTCACAACACATCACATTAAAGGTTCTGCAAAGTCTTATGCTGGTGGGTGCTCTTCATCCCCTGGATGTAAAGTTTACTTTGTAAACAAACAACTGTGAGGCAATCTAGAGGGTTAGCAAGCCTCACTTTAGTTTCCAGAGTGGGCTTCAGGTATTGCTTTGCACATCAGTGGTTCAAAATTTATAGCTGCAGAATATTCTCAAGTCATAAATATTAGGTGTCTGTCAATCTTGGCCTTTTTCTTTTTCGTTCATTCTCATTTAGCCTCTGTTTCATCTGCTGCACCTTCTGAGCTGTGGTGGCCTTTCTTTCCTCTCGAATACATTTCCGTAGAGCGCTCTCATTGTTCTCCTCCATTGTATCTTGCATGTTAGAAGAAAGGCCTGTACATCAGTCACCTGTCAGTTTTTATTCTTCTAGACCTATTCTGTTCCCATTGTATTTTTCAGTCATTATTTTGTTTGGTGAATGATCAAAAGCTACGAGATAAGTCTTCCTTAGAAAGTTCTTTCCATCATTTCTGTATACTAGAATCTCCCTTTATACATTTGCTCCTTATATTATAGCCATGTATGAGAATCTCAGTTGATCTGGGGTCTGAGATAAGACCCATTCGGTATTTTCTCATGTTCAATAACACTTGTTTAATGTAAATATCGTCTCCTTTTTCCATCAAAACAAGACAAGTGTCTACCAGAGAGAAGATGCCGGAGTGCCCAATGCCTGCACTACAGTGGATCACTGCAGGCCCGTGGTCAGGGTTCAATGAGCCAGATTTTCTCACTTTAAACAAGAAATTGAGAAATGAAGCTGGTGATTTAGGGACTCCAAAATCTGGCCAGGTAGTATAATGAAAGTGAGATATTGTTCTGGTTTCACCACTGTTGATATTTTCTAATTGTAGTAGATGTACTGTATAATACGACTTCATATCTTCTGACAAGAGCTTCACATTGAATCCTGTTTCTTTACAGCATCTCTTGGTCATCTGTTGGCCAGTACTGTGCATGTTTAACTGATTCTTTTTTCACAATGTGGTTCAGCATGACAACTGCTTTGGTCTTCTGCTGCCAAACCATAAGCCAGAAATGGCAGCATGTGTTAGGAAGTGGACCCTGTGTTAAGATGTAACTTCTTTGTGCTTCTTCTGTGTCAACTAAGCTGGCATTAATATGATCATTCTCAGCATTTTGCAGTTTAACACAACTGTGATCATCAAGTACAGCGGCTGCCAGCGATGCTGAGCATCCCACTCCTTTAACTCCCGCTCAATGGTGGTGGGCATGGCAGCAGGAGCGAGCTGGTGTGAGCAGAACCTGCGCCAGCAGAGAGGCTCAGGCCCCGCACGATCCACGGAGAGCCTGTATTATATTAATTATCATGTTAATAGTCACTAAAGAAATGGTAACTAAAATCAGTGAACTAGCACTGCCTACCTGAAAGACTGACCATACCAAGTGTTAGCAAAGATGTGAAAGACTAGAACTCTATACTTTGCTGTTAGGACTGTAAAACCGTTCAACTACTTTAGGAGACAGTTTGGTTGTTTCTTAAAATGTTACATACAGGCCGGGCACCATGTCTCACGCCTGTAATCCCAGCACTTTGGGAGGCTGAGGCAGGTGGATCACCTGAGGTCAGGAGTTCGAGACCAGCCTGGCCAACATGGTGAAACCCTGTCTCTGCTGAAAATATAAAAATTAGCCAGGCATCATGGCATATGCCTGTAATCCCAGCTACTCGGGAGGCTGAGGCAGGATAATCCCTTGAACCCGGGAGGCGGAGGTTGTGGTGAGCCAAGATTGCACCACTACACTCCAGCCTGGGCGACAGAGTAAGACTCTATCTCAAAAAACAAACAAACAAACAAAAAAACCTTAACATACACCTACCAGCAGTTCCATTCCTAGGTATTTACTGAAAAGACTCGTGCACTAACGTTCACAGCAGCTTTATTTATGATAGTCACAAACTGGAAAAAATGGATAAACAAATTGTGATGTAACTATACTATTTAGCAATATAAATGAATGAACTATTTATTGATAGTCACAACAACAGGGATGAATCTCAAAATAATTATGCAGAGCAAAAGAAGGCAGGCACTGGCTGGGCACGGTGACTCACACCTGTAATCCCAGCAGTTTGGGAGGCTGAGGCAGGTGGATCACCTGAGGTCGGGAGTTCAAGACCAGCCTGGTCAACATAGTGAAACCCCATCTCTACTAAAAATACAAAAATCAGCCAGTTGTGGTGGCAGACACCTGTAATCCCAGCTACTCAGGAGGCTGAGGCAGGAGAATCGCTTGAACAGGAGGCGGAGGTTGTAGTGAGCCGAGATGGCACCACTGCATTCCAGCCTGGGTGACAGAGCAAGACTCCATCTCAAAAAAAAAAAAAAAAAAAAAAAAGAAGGTAGGCACTTTGGTGGTGACTAAGTATGTTCCCTATCTTGATTTTTCATAGGTGTATACTATATATATAGTTTGAACTATATAATTTATTACATGTAACCTATATATATAAATAAAGGTTTTTTGTTGTTTTTTGTTTGTTTGTTTGTTTGTTTGTTTTACATTGATAGGGATGGAGTCTTGCTATGTTGCCTAGGCTAGTGTTGAACTCCTGGGCTCAAGCTGTCCTCTTGCTTACAGGTACACACCACCAACAACCCATTTAGTCTATCACTTAATTGATAGACTAAAATTTAGCTTTTGTTTTTGGACCAAATCTGTTTTTAAAAATTTTTAAATTCATGCAGGCTGAGTGCAGTGGCTCAAGCCTAATAATCCTAGCACTTTGGGAGGCCAAGGTGGGTGGATCACTGGAGGTCCAGAGTTTGAGACCAGTGTGGCCAACATGGTGAATCCTTGTCTTTACTGAAAATACAAAAATTAGCTGGTGCCTGTAATTCCAGCTACTTGGGAGACTGAGGCAGGAGAATCACTTGATCCCAGGAAGCAGAGGTTGCAGTGAGCCGAGATCACGCCATTGCACTCCAGCCAGGGCAACAGAGCAAAAACTTTATCTTAAAAAAAAAAAAAATATATATATATATATATATATATATATATGTGCAATAAAGATTTACTACAGATAGAAAATGATAAAAGATTGATTACAAACTTTATATAACATGCATTAGGGTTCTCTAGAGGGACTGAACTAATGGAATAGATATATATATATTAAGAGGAGTTTATTAAGTATTAACTCACAGGATCACCAGGTCCCACAATAGGCTGTCTGCAGGCTGAGGAGCAAGGAGAGCCAGTTTGAGTTCCAAAACTGAAGAACTTGGAGTCTGATGTTTGAGGGTGGGAAGCCTCCAGCATGGGAGAAAGGTGTAGGCTAGGAGGCTAGGCCAGTCTCTTCTTCACATTTTTCTGCCTGCTTATGTTCCAGCCACACTGGCAGCCGACTAGATTGTGCCCACCTGGATTAAGGGTGGGTCTGCTTTTCCCAGCCCACTGTCTCAAATGTTAATCTCTTTTGGCAACACGCTCACAGACACACCCAGAATCAATACTTTGAATCCTTCAATCCAATCAAGTTGACAGTATTAACTATCACATGCATCATTACTTCATTTTTCATATACTTTAATATATACAAAGCAGAAAAAGTTGAAAGAAATTTTGTTTTTAGAAATCATTAAGAAATAAAATTCCTTTGGAGTAGTGGTTTTCAGCTGGAGACTGTTGTCTTGGAGACATTTGATTTCACAACTGTTACTGGAATCCACTGGGTAGAGGCCAGAGATACTTCCACACAGCCTGCAATGCACAGCAAAGTCCTCCTCAACAAAGAATTATCTAGTTCCAGATGTTAGCAGTGCCAAGGTTGAGAAACCCTGATTTGGAGTATCTAAAGTCAATTTTAGTTGTTTATTATTTAATCATGTGTTATTACATGTTCATGTGTTGAATATGTTACTGCCAAAACAAGTTGCTAAACAAAAACCTTTTAAGAAAATTGTGTATTAGGCCTTTGGGGATGTGTGGATGATGTGTTCATGAGACTCTTTGATTCATGAAATAATTATTTTTGCGTAGCCACCTGGAGTTCTATTTGGATGTGTTGCAGTACTTGTTTTCATATCCTTTGAAAAAAGATGTTGAAATATTACCACTTGTACACCTCATTCCCCAACCTAGTCTGATAGAGGCCACCAGTAGAGCTTAATTTTAATTGATAGACTAAAAATTAGTTTTTTAAAAAATAATTGGTGGCTATTCAAAATCTGAAATTTAGATTTAAGATTTATTAATTTTGAATGCCTACCTAGCCAGCTTTTCTTCCAGTGTTCCATAAATAGGCCAAGATCCTGGTTCTTAGATCTAACTTTAGCAGTTTTACCGATAACCCTTGGATCTTTAGTATTTTCTTCTTTTTCCATTTTAAAAGAGAACCTTGAGGAGAGAGAAGGTAGATATGAATGGAAGAATAGGGGGAAGGACAATGATTTGGATTGGTTTGAAACGTTGGCCCCTAATATGTTGTGTTTGAGGAGTGGTATTTTTCTAAACGGAGTAATACTTGGGATTTTGTAAGTTCATTTTGATGAGGATCTTAGAAGTAGCTTGCTGCTCTTGCAGTTATCTACAGCTGCTCCAGAAGACTGATGGCTATATGACTGGATTTGATCCATGCACAGAGGTAGAGAGTACCTTACTTTGCATATTACTTACATCTATTGCACTAAAGCAATGCTTTCTGGCTGGGTGCAGTGGCTCACGCCTGCAATTCCAGCACTTTGGAAGGCTGAGGCAAGCGGATTGCCTGAGCTCGGGAGTTCAAGACCAGGGTGGGCAGTGTGGCAAAACCCCATCCCTACAAAAACAACAACAACAACACACACACACACACACACACACACACACACAAATTAGCTGAGCATGGTGGCACACACCTGTAGTCCCAGCTACGTGGAGGGCTGAGGCAGGAGGATCTCTTGAGCCTGGGAGGTTGAGGTTGCAGTGAGCCAATATCACGCCACTGTACACCAGCCTTGGTGACAGAGTGAGACTCCGTCTCAAAAATAAATAAATAAATAAATAAACAAACAAAACAGTACTTTCTGAAGTAGAATCTATCCATTTTTGTTCTAGGTGAGAGGTTGGCAAACCTCTAAAGGCCCAAAGAGTAAATAATCTATGCTTTGCAGGCCATGCAAGTCTCTGTTGCAGCTATTCAGTTCTGCCTTTGTAGTTTGAAAGCAGCCATAGACAACACATAAATGGATGAGTGGCTGTGTTCTGTTAAAATTTTATTTACAAAAATGGGGCTGGATTTAGCTTGTGGGCCAGTTTGCCAAACGCTGTTCTAGGCCACCAGTGTTTCCTCTTTGGGATATTTGACATTTTCTGCTTAATTTTCCAGTGGTGGCTTATTGCAAATAAAAGAGAGTGGCACCCTTTCACTTGCAGCTACTGTGCTGTGTGTAATGGCTTTTACTGATGATGGTATGTAATAAGTGAATGACGTGAACTTTAAGAAGTAGAATAAGGCAACCTTAGCTTTTTTCTCTCTCACAGTCTGCATGCAGCTGGTTGATGAATTCAGGCACTTTTACTTTGAAAAGTCTCTGGAATTAGGTTTTTTAATGTTCGTATTTATAATTTCTTGGCTGCAGTAGGATAATAAACCTCCTTATTGCTCCTTCTGCATTTAAGGTTCTCAAATTCATCAGTGTCCACAAATGTTACCTAAGTTACCTTTCTAAAATAAAAGTATTGTGGTACACTTCTCTGTCTATAATTATGCAGGGACTCCCAGTCGCCCAGAGCAGTGGTTCTTAACTGCTTTTTATTCCTGAGTCCCTTTGAAAATCACTAATAGCTATGGACCCAGGAAAATGAGTTTATCTTTGTGTGTGTTCATGTACACAGTTTTCATACTTCGGGGGAATTGGGCAATGTATGGCCCTAAAGTATTATGCATGTCTCTTAGTTAGGAAATCTTGATTTACATTAAAGTGCATTTCTTTCCATGCTGTCGTAAGTGGTTCATGAGCTGGCTAGAGTCTATCTTTGTAGTTTATCTTCCATGTTCACACACACACACACACACACACACACACACCCCATGCACTCCACCTCCCCAACCCATTGTGCTTTTTTCTACAAAGAACCAACATTCCTCCGTTGTGGCAATTTCTTCCATTCTTGTGGCTTTGCAAATAGCATTTCCTTGTGCCAGGATTGCCCTTACCATAAATTTCCCTTCCATATGCCCATTTTCTACTTGTTAAGACTCATCTCAGATATCAGATTCTCTGTGAAGATATTCCTGACATCTCTTCCTTGGCAGACAGAAGTAAATATGAAGAAATTCTAGCAAATGAAACAAATAGGGACACCTTTTTTCGGATTGGGGAGGAAGATGGAAGGAAGGTTTATTGGAAAGCTTTATTTGCTCTTCTTGAGAGAGAACACTATTCCATAACCTTCTGAACCTCTCTACGCCTCCTTTTCTAAACTGATTATCAGTTTCTTAAATTGATTACATTATTGATAAATAATATTTATCTTGGAGGGGTGTTAGAATAAATGACGAGCAGTGTTTGAATCTCTGTAACACCTCAATACTTATACAGGAAATTCCCTTCTTCTGGTCATTGGGTGGCTTCTGGAACTTATGCAGGAAGGAGTAAGTGTATGTTCAGAGACCTGGTACTCTCAGTTCTTAATAAAAATGTTGTGCTGAAAAACTAGGTCATAAATTTACTAGAACATTTCTTGAAATCCTTCTGGTGAAATTAAACTTTGTGGGTAAGCTACAAGTCACTATGCAAATATTTATGTTGTTATAGGTATTGTTACTTTTAAAAGACCAGAGGGATCTTTACTATTAGAGCAAAAAACTTTTTTTTTCGTAGTCAGTTGCTGATAGAATAGATTCCTGGCTTTCACAAATTAACACTTATAATTGTGGGTTCTCAGTATTCCATGAATGACAGGGAGGATGCATGGCATATGATAGTTTGTAATTTGCTGAGCCCAGATTGGTCCTAGTCTACTACCGAGTGGGTAAATCTCAATGTGATTTGCTAATCTGTACTATTTGTGTAGTAATTTTTGTTTTTTTGTTTTTGAGACAGGGTCTCACTCTGTTGCCCAGGCTGGCGTGCAGTGGTGCAGTCTTGGCCCACTGCAGCCTTGACCTCCCAAGCTGAAGCAGTTCTCTCACCCCAGCCTTCCAAGTAACTGGGACTATAGGACTATAGGCATGAACCACCATGCCCAGCTAATTTTTAATTTTTTCTTTTTTTTTGTAGAGATGGAGGTCTCGCTTTGTTGCCTAGGCTGGTCTTGAACTCCTGGGCTCAAGTGGCGCTCCCACTTCCCTCTCCCAAAGTGCTGAGATTACAGGTGTGAGCCATGTGGCCTGGCCATAGTAACTTTTGTTGCCAGCACTATCTTTCTACAGCTGGAGCCAACTCCTACTGCTGGTGATCAAAGAGAAGCAAAAAGCAATAGCTGTAGAAGGAAGAATTTAGAGTAAATTAAAGAATAAAATGTAACATTTCGTGATGGCTTTAATTCATGATTCATATGAGTCACCTTTACAGTTTACATAGTAATGTGAATAAGTATAAATTATTTAAATCTTCTTAGAATTATTAAAGGTCTGTAGGAGTTAAAAAATAATTATACTTTAATGTTTTATATGCCATAGTAGTATTCTCCAATTTGGAAATCTTTCAAGTTGTCTTGGAAAAAATACTTCATAAACTTATACCAAGGGTCTATTGTAGTTGAAGTCATTGCTTAGGTATCCATTTGTTGAGACTTCTGAATTCAGTATGGTCTCTCTCTTTTTCTGTCTCTCTTTCTGTTTCTGTGTATATCCATCTGAATGGAATTTGTAAGATATAATTTAATAGTCCATTAATATGGACTCTACCTTTTCATTGTGTACAGTCCAGGCTTTCCTATTATTGTCACAAACATTGCCCTTTATTTCTTCAGACTCACTTCCTGATGCTTCCCACCTCCGTTTGCATTTGCCCTCTGTACTGTACTTGAACTACTGGCAGTCCACTGAATATGAGAAGGGATTTCACTGTTCCTTTGTACATACTGTTTCCTTTGTCATCTTACTCAACTAAAAAACTTTTATCAGAAATGAAGAAGGAGAGAAACCAGTTATTTTACACCCGGCCACTCACACATTTCCATAGCATTTAAACATTCAAGAAGGGCTGACGGAAAGTGCCAAGGATTAGCAAACGGAAGACTTGAATTTAAGATCTACCTGTGCCATTAATTGGTTATGTGGCCTTGGCAAGATCACATGACCTTGGCATTGGATTGGTGTTGTCTTTTGTAAAATCAGGATTGGAACAAAGCAGTGGGTTAGCAAATTTGTCCTTTTTTTTTCTGCCTTCATATTCTTTCATTCTTACACATTTGAAAGATACAACAGTTTCTCATCACTTTACAATGAATTCCTACAGCCATAATTCTCTATGGTATTCAGGGTTGGGACTTGGGCCCTGAGACGAGGCAAGCATTAAAAGACCTGGGGTTTGAAATGCACCCTAAGTTGAGATCTCTAAGATATCTTTCATCTCCTAAATAATATTCATCTGTATTATTAGCACGAGGCAAAAATATTTATGGATATATGAGCTTAGGTCCAGAAAGCTGTTCTTCAGCTTATTTTGTCTCAAGTCCAGATTGACGCTAAACAAGTGATCACTAACGCCATCTGTTGGTGGTAACAATTGTACTTTTTCTTTTAAAATTTATGTTGTAGCATAACGTTCATCATAATACTATCAAACAAAAATGTTGGGGACCAGGCGTCTCCGTTTTATTATGGAGTGGAGTTAGAGATACTTATGTACCAAATGCTTTAAACAGGAGGAAAAAACCATAAAACACTTCAGTTTTAACAGTACCTGCATTAGAGTTGTGCTGTTTATTGGGTGTGCAGCTTTGTTGGTTTCTATGAAAATTTGCAGGTTGAAGGTTTGTTTGTTTTTTTTTTTTTTTTAGACGGAGTCTCGCTCTGTTGCCCAGGCTGGAGTGCAGTGGCGCAATCTTGGCTCACTGCAACCTCCGCCTCCCGGGTTCATGCCATTCTCCTGCCTCAGCCTCCCGAGTAGCTGGGACTATAGGCACTCGCCACTACGCCTGGCTAATTTTTTGTATTCTTTAGTAGAGACGGGGTTTCACTGTGTTAGCCAGGATGATCTCGATCTCCTGACCTCGTAATCTGCCTGCCTTGGCCTCCTAAAGTGCTGGGATTACAGACGTGAGCCACCGCGCCTGGCCGGGTCTTGTTTTTCTTATCCAGTGTGCCACTCTGTATCTTGAGAACTCTGCTGTTAGACTGATGGGGTTCCTTTTGTACATGATCTGACCTTTTTCCCTATTTGTCTCTAAGATTATTTCCTTAGCATTGACCTTCGACAGTCTGGTGATGATATGCCTTGGTGATGTTCTTTTTGGATAGTGTCTCACAGGTGCTCTGGATTTCTTGTACCTGGATATTTATCTCTTTAGCAAGATTAGGGAAATTTTCTTAAATTATTTTTCTCAAATATATTTTCCAGGTGGTTTTCTTCTCTGTCTCTTTCAGGAGTGCCAGTAGGTTTGGTCAGTTTACATAATCCCATATTTCTCAAAGACTTTATTGGTTTTTTTTTTTTTTTTTTTTTTGAAAGTCTTGCTCTGTCACCTAGGCTGTAGTGCAGTGGCACAATCTGGGCTAACCGCAACCTTTGCCTCCCAGGTTCAAGCGATTCTTGTGGCTCAGCCTCCCAGGTAGCTGACATTACAGGTATGTGCCACCATGCCTGGCTAATTTTTGTGTTTTTAGTAGAGACAGTATTTCAGCCATGTTTGCCAGGCTGGTCTCGATCTCCTGGCCTCAAGTGATCTGCCTACCTCGGCCTTCCAAGGTGCTGGGATTACAAACATGAGCCACCACACCCGGCCCACCTTTATTTGTTTTAAAAAATTCTTTTTGCTTTATTTTTGCGTGACCGGGTTTGTTTGGGACTCTGGTCTCTAAGCTCTGAAATTCGTTCTTCTCTTTGGTTCAGTTTATTGATAAGCTTTCAATTGTGCTTTGTTTGTTTGTTTTCTAGGCAGAGTCTTGCTCTTTTGCCCATTCTGGAGTGTAATGGTGCAATCGTGGCTTACTGCAACCTCTGCCTCCCAGGTTCAAGTGATTCTCCTGCCTCAGCCTCCCAAGTAGCTGGGATTACAGGCACATGCCATCATGCCTGACTAATTTTTGTATTTTTAGTAAAGATGGGGTCTCACCATGTTGGCCAGGCAGGTCTCAAACTCCTGACCTCAAATGATCCACCCGCCTTGGCCTCCTGTTTTTAAATTTCTTAAGTTCTTTAATTCCAGAAGCTCTGATTGATTTTTAAATTTTATTTTATTTTGGGTTCAGGGGTATGTATGCAGGTTTGTTATGTAGGTCAATTGTGTTTTGAGGGGTTTGGTGTAAATATTTGTTTTGTTGCCCAGGTAATAAGCATAGTACCCAGTAGGTAGTTTCTCAATACTCTTCTTCCACCCTCCACCCTCAAGTAGGCCCTGGTGTCGTCGTTCCCCTCTTTGTACCCACTGTACTCAGTGTTTAACTCCCATTTATAAGTGAGAATATGCAATATTTTGTTTTCTGTTCCTGTGTTCGCTTAGGATAATGGCCTCCAGCTCCATCCATGTTTTTGCAAAGGACATGATGTCACTCTTTTCTATGACTGTGTAGTATTCCATGATGTATATGTGCCATATTTTCTTTATTCATTCTACTGTTAGTAGGCATTTAGGTTGATTCCATGTCTTTGCAATTGCAAGTAGTGCTGCAGTGAACATACATGTGCATATGTCTTTGTGTTGGAACAATTTATGTTCTTTTGGGTATATACCAAATAGTGGAATTGTGGGTTGAATGGCAGTTCTGCTTTGGGATCTCTGAGAAATTGCTAAGTTGCTTTCCACAGTGGCTGAATAATTTACATTCCCACCAGCAGTGTATAAACATTCCCAGTTCTCTACAGCCTTGCTGGCATCTGTTATTTCTTGACTTTTTAATGATAGCCATTCTGACTGGTGTGAGATGCTATCTCATTATGGTTTTGATTTGCTTTTCTCTAATGATTAGTGATGTTGGGCATTTTTTCATATACTTATTACCCATGTTTAGGTCTTCTGAGAAGTATCTGTTCATGTCCTTTGCCCACTTTTTAATGGGGTTGTATTTTGCTTGTAAATTTGTATAAGTTCCTTATAGATTCTAGATATTAGATATTTTTCAGTTGTGTAGTTTGAAAATATTGTCTTCCATTTTCTAGGGTATCTAATTACTCTGATAGTTTCTTTTGCTGTGCAGAAGCTCTTTAGTTTAATTGGGTCTCATTTGTCAGTTTTTGTTGCAATTGCTTTTGGAGTCTTTGTTGTGGTATCTTTGCCAGGGCCTATGTCCAGAATGATATTTCCTAGGTTATCATTCCAGGGTTTTTATGGTTTTAAGTTTTACCTTTAAGTCTTTACTCCATCTCGAGTTGATTTTTGTATTTGTATATGGTGTAAGGAAGGGGTACAGTTGCAGTCTTCTGCTTATGGTTATCTACTTACCCCATCACCATTTATTGAATAGGGAGTCTTTTCCCCATTGCTTGTTTTTGTCAGCTTTGTCAAAGATCAGATTGTAAATGTATGGCCTTATTTCTGTGCTCTCTGTTCTGTTCCATTGGTTTGTGTGCCTGTTTTTGTAAAAGTATTGTGCTGTTTTGGTTACTGTAGTCTTGTGGTATAATTTGAAGTTGAGTAATGTGGTGCTTCCTGCTTTGTTCTTTTTGCTTAGGTTTGCCTTCACTATTTGGGCTCTTTTGAGGTTCCGCATGAATTTTAAAATAGTTTTTTCTAATCCTGTGAAGAATGTCATTGGTAGTTTGATAGTAATACCATTGAATCTTTAGATTGCTTTGGGCAGTGTGGCCATTGGCCAACAATATTGAGTCTTCCTAGCCATGAACATGGAATGCTTTTACATTTGTTTGTGTCCTCTCTGTTTCTTTGAGCAGTGTTTTATAATCTTCATTGTAAAGATAGTAAACCTCTCTAGTTAGCTGTATTCCTAGTTTTTAAATTCTTTTTGTGGCTATTGTGAATAGGATTACATTTTTGCTTTGGCTCTCAGTTTGGATGTTGGTGTAGAGGAATGCTACTGATTTTTGTACCTTCGTACTTTGTTCTCATTAGTTTGAAAGAATTTCTTGATTTCTGCCTTAATTTCATTATTTACCCCAAAGTCATTCAAGAACAGATTGCTTAATTTTCATGTAATTATACAGTTTCGACTGAATTTCTTTAGTATTGATTTCTGTTTTAATTACACTGTGGTATGAGAGTATGCTTTGTATGATTTGGGGTTTGTTTTTTTTTTTTTAATGTAATGAGGATTGTGTTATGTCCGATTGTGGGTTGATTTTAAAGTATGTGCCTTGTTCAGATGAGAAGAATATATATTCTCTTGTCTTTATGTGTAATGTTCTGTAAATGTCTGGTAGGTCTATTTGATCAAGTGTTGAGTTCAGGTCCTGAATGATCTGCCTATTGTCAGTGAGGTGTTGAAATCTCCCACTATTATTGTGTGTTTGTCTGTGTCTCTTCATAGGTCTCTAAGAACTTGCTTTATGGATCTGGCTGCTCCGGTTTTGGGTGTGTATGTATTTAGTATAATTAGGTCTTGTTGAACTGAGCCCTTTACCATTATGTAATGCCCTTTTTTTAATCTTTTTTTTTTTAATCTTTGTTTAAAGTCTGTTTTGTCTGAAATTAGAATAGCAACCTCTGCTTTTTTCTGTTTTCTGTTTGCTTGGTACATTTTTCTCCATCCTTTTACTTGGAGCTTGTGGGCGCCATTGCATTTGAGATGGGTCTCTTGAAGACAGCATACAGTTAGGTCTTGCTTCTTTATCCAGTTTGCTACTCTGTGCCTTTTAATTGGAGCATTTAGTTCATTTACATTCAAGGTAAGTATTGAGATGTGTGGATTATTTCCTTTTGTCATGTTGCCAGCTGGTGGTTATGCAGACTTGTGTGGTGCCTTTATAGTGTTACTAGCCTGTGTACTTAAGTGTATTTTTATAGTGGCCAGTAACTGTCTTTCCTTTCCATGTTTAGCACTGCCTTCAGGACTTTTTGTAAGACAGATCTGGTGGTAACGAAATCCCTTAGCATTTGCTTTTCTGAAAAGGATATTATTTCTTCTTCGCTTATGAAGTTTAGTTTGGCTACATATGAAGTTCTTGGTTAGAAATTTTTTTCTTTAAGAATGCTGAATATAGGCTGATATGGTTTGGCTCTGTGTCCCCACCCAAATCTCATGTTGAATTGTAACCCCCAGTGTTGGTGGTGGGGCCTGGTGGGAGGTGATTGGATCTTGGGGGTGGTTTCTGATGCTTTAGGACCATCCCCCTAGTGCTGTCTCATGATAGAGTTCTCATGAGATCTGGTTGTTTGACAGTGTAAAACAACCAGATCCCTACTTTGTGCTTTCTCTCTCCTGCTGGCCATGTGAAGATATGCTTGCTTCCCATTTGCCTTCTGCTATGATTGTAAGTGTCCTGAGGCCTCCCCAGAAGCAGAAGCCTGTGCAGCCTGTAGAATCAGAGCTGATTAAACATCTTTTCTTTATAAATTACCCAGTCTCAGGTATGTCTTTTTTTTTTTTTTTTTTTTTTTGAGACGGAGTCTTGCTCTGTCGCCCAGGCTGGAGTTCAGTGGCACAATCTCAGCTCATTGCACAACCACCTCCTGGGCTCAAGCGATTTTCCTACCTCAGCCTCCTGAGTAGCTGGAATTACAGGTGTCCACTACCACGCCTGGCTAATTTTTTTTTTCTTGCACTTTTAGTAGAGACAGGGTTTCACCGTGTTGGCCAGGCTGGTCTCGAACTGCTGACCTCAAGTGATCTGCCCACCTCAGCCTCCCAAAGTGCTGGGATTACAGGTGTAAGCCACCACACCCAGTTAGTGTGTCTTTATAGCAGTGTGAGAACTAACCAATACATAGGCCCATAATCTCTTATGGCTTGTAGGTTTTCCACTCAAAGTACAGCCATTAGCCTGATGGGGTTCCCTTGGTAGGTGACCTACCTGCTCTCTCTGGCTGCCTTTAACATGGTTTCTTTCATTTTGACCTTGGAGAATCTGATGACTGTGTGTCTTGGGGTTGGTCTTCTTGTGTAGTATTTTTCAGGGATTCTCTGCATTTCCTGAATTTGAATGTTGATCTCTTTAGTGAGGTTGAGGAAATTTTCACAGACAATATCTTGAAATGTTTTCCAAGTTGCCTGTTTTTTCTCCCTTTCAGGGATGCCAGTGAGTCGTAGAGTTGCTGTCTTTACATAATCACATATTTATTGTTTTTTTTGTTTTGTTTTTTTCTGAGTTATTTTGGAAAGCAGGTCTTTGAGCTCTGAAATTCTTTTCTCATCTTGGTTGATTTTGCTGTTAAGACTTGTGATTGTATTCTGAAATTCTTGAAGTGAGTTTTTCATTTCCATCAGCTCAGTTTGGTTCTTTCTTAAAATGACCATTTCATCTTTTATCTCCTGTATTGTTTTATTGTATTTCTTAGAATTTTTCGATTGGGCTTTGACTATTTCCTGAATGTCAGTTATCTTCATCCTGTACATATTCTGAGTTCTATTTCTGTCATTTCAGCCAGGTTATGAATAATTGCTGGGGAACTAATGTAGTTGGGGTTAAGAAGACAGGACAGTCTGGCCTTTTGAGTTTCTGGAGTTTTTTGTACTAATTATTTCTTATCCATGCGGGCTGATATTTCTTCAGTCTCTGAAGTTGCTGTCCTTTGGCTTTTTTTTTTTTTTGTCTTTTATCTTCTTGGATGCCCTTGGGGGTTTGATTATGGTGTAAGGTGGGTTCAGTCGACTGACTTTGAGTCTAGTCTCCTCTTGTGGAGGAGCCCCCTCTGTTTACTGCCTCTATGCCTGCATTTCTTTTATTGGATGTTCTGGTCCATGGGGCTGCCTCATGCAAAGGCTGTATCCTTGCCGGGTAAGCCCTATTCTGCTCTTCATGTACTCCCCAGGAATCACAGTGTTGTCCCTGCCTATAGAATTCAGGCAGAAGCGAGACTCCTGGGTAGTCCCGCTACCTGTTGCAGGTATGGCCTGTCTGACTGCAAAAGGCCAGGCCAGGAGTGGGTGGAGTTGACCACTCTGTCATCTGGGTGTTTCCAGGAAGGCAGGAGGCTGTGCTCCTCAACAGATTCAGGCTGAAGTAGGACCACTGGGCTGGAAGCTGTAGCAGGTGCAACTTGCCTGGCTACCAGTAGCAGAGGTGGGTGGGGATGCCTGTCCTGCTGCCTAGGAGCTTTCTGGGATAACGGGAGGCTGTGCCATCCAGCTGAGTTCCCTCAGAGCACAACTATGGGCCAGAAGCTGTTTTGAACTCCTGGGCTCATAGCGATTCCCCCACCTCAGTCTCCTAAAGTGCTGGGATTATAGATGTGAGCTACTGTATCTGGCCTGATTTCTTTTTAAGATGTTTATCTCTTCCTTTATTTCCTAGATTGCCTTAGAAGTTTCTTTGTGTTGATACTTGACCTTGTCTTGGATCTTATTGAGCTTCCTTGCAGTCCATGCTTTGAATTCTTTATCTGTCATTTCTGAGTTTCCATTTTGGTTAGGGACCATTGCTGGGGAGCTTTTGTGATCCTTTGGTGGTGTCACTGTATTCAGATTTTTCATGGTGCAGAATTCTTGTACTGGTTCTTTCTCATCTGGAGACATTGGCACTTCTAATTTTTGTAATTATTTTTGTGCAGGCAGAATTTTTTTTTCTTTCTCTGTGATATTATTGATTTTTTCTTCCTTCTCTTTCCCCACTCCCTAGGGGGTGTGACTATAAAGAATGCTGGATAGGGTCTTGACTTTGCTTCTATAACCATAAGCACTTCTATTGGCAGATTTTTAATTGGGATATGCAGTTCTGCCTATCAGCCAGTAGAGGGCGCTTACGGGTAAGCGCTATCTGTGGCCAAAGTGGCTCGGTGTACACTTGATCTTTGTTTACTGGGAGATGTTATCTGTTGCCTCAGGCAGTGGGCTGATTTGTGGAGTAAACAGTGGTCTGTGCTCCCTCCTCAGCCCTGGGGAGGTGTGAGGAGAGGTGGAAGGTGGGCAGGGCTGGACCAAGCAGGTTCACCTACAGTTCCCCCAGTGGCAGGCACAAGAACCAAGGCCAAAGGAGAATCCAGTGGGTGGCCACCAAACGTCCAGAAGTGTGTCCAAGTATGGAGCTGAGAAACCTCCTTGATCCCAAGTTCTCTGCACATAGATAGGGGCGGCCGACACTCATAATCCAGGAGAGTGGATTCTCCACATGCTTGGAGATATGCCTGGGGCCTGGGCGTGGAGCAGAGATAGCCCCCCATGCACCAGGATCTCTGCACAGGAATGGTAGGGTGGCTCACTCTGCTGTTCCAGATGAGCAGGTGCTCCAAATGCCTGGAGATCTGCCTGGTTATGAAGCAGAGATGGGGACCCCCTGCACCTGGATCTCTGCACAGGAATGGTGGGGCTGTTCAGGCTACCAATCCTAGCAAACAGATGCTTTGAATGCCTGGAGATCTTCCTGGGCATAGAGCAGAGAGGCCCTGCTGCACCACGATATATACCCAGAAAGGGTGGGGCAGGTCAGGCTGCCAAAGCAGGCAAGTGGGTGCTTTGAATGCCTGGAGATCTGCCTGGACATGAAGTGGAGAGGACCCACCATGTGCAGGAAGGATGGGGTGATTCCGGCTGCTAGTCCATGCAAGCACGTGCTCCATATGTTTGGAGATCTGCCTAAGTGTGAAGCAGAGAGGGCCCTACTGCACCATAATCTATGCACAGAAAGGGTAGGGTGGTTCAGCCTGCTGATCCATGTAAAGGGATGCTCTGAATACCTGGAGATCTGCCTGGTTATGGAGCAGAGAGGGCCCTGCTGCACCATGATCAATGTCCATGAAGGGTAGGGTGGCCCAGGCTGCTGGTCCAGGCAACTGGGTGTTCTGAATGCCTAGATTTATGCCTGGGGTGGAGTGGAGAGGGCCCTGCTGCACCATGATCTTAGGAGAGCATGCTGGGGCACCCAGCAGTAATACACAGAGACTGGTTTCAGGTCATCAAGCTGGCCCTGGCCGCAAGTCTCATTGTCCAGGAGAAAGTGCAGCTGTAGCAGCTCTCCCCGCCATCCAGGGCCTGCATTGGAGGAAAGCACAGTTCCAACACCCCAGTTAGCTTCAGGGATTAGGAGCAGCAATGTTCTGTTCCTTGGCTTGGGTTGCTCAGATCCCCAGGGAAAAGGTGTCACAAAGGGAGGCTCTCTGCCTTTCTTGAATACTGGGGCCTCACTTACTTTTATCAGCCTCTGTTCTCCTTCCCGGGATCTGGGTGTCGTTTATGATTCCACTGGGTTTCTGTTTTCCTTCCTGAATTAAAGCTTACAGGGTCGATTGCCTTTTTTTTTTTTTTTTTTTTTTTTTTTTTTTTTTTTTTTTTTTTTGAGAGAAGGTCTTACTTTCTTGCCTAGGCTGGAGTGCTGTGACATGATCACAGCTCACTGCAACCTCGGCCTCACAGGCTCAGGTGAGTCTTCTGCTTCAGTGTCATAAGTAGGTAGGACTACAGGTGTGCATCACCATGCCGGGCTGATTTTTTGTTTGTATTTTTAGGGATGGGATTTTACCGTGTCACCCGGGCTGGTCTTGAACTCCTAAACTCAAGCGAAGCAATCCACCCATCTCGGCCTCCCCAAGTGCTGGAATTACAGACTTGAGCCACCATGCAAAGCCCGCAGTTGATCTTTATGCACTATTCTGATATTTCCAAGTGGCTGATGCATGCTAAAAGCCTCTAATCAACCATGTTGGGGGAAAAACGATGCCACATTATCTTTATATTCACTTTATTTTCTCTGTCACACATATACATACTGTTTTCCTGAAATATTTAAGATTAGTTTGCATACTTCATACCTTTTTTTTTCTTTTCTTTTCTTTTCCTTTTTCTTTTTTTTTTGAGATAGAGTCGCGCTCTGTCGCCCAGGCTGGAGTGCAGTGATCTTGGCTCACTGCGTCCTCAGGCTCCCGAGTAGCTGGTCCAATAGGCACCCGCCACCAGGCCTGGCTAATTTTTGTATTTTTAGTAGAGACAGGGTTTCACCATGTTGGCCAGGCAGGTCTCGAACTCCTAACCTCAGGTGATCCACCCACTGCAGCCTCCCAAAGTGCTGGGATTACAGGTGTGAGCCACCAGGCCTGGCCACCCTTTTACCTCTTACTTAGTATTTCTGTGTTTCTTAAAAACAAAGGTGTTCTTTTATGTAATTTTTTTTTTTTTTTTTTTTGAGACGTAGTTTTGCTCTTGTTGCCCAGGGTGGAGTGCAGTGGCACGATCTTGGTTCACTGCAACTTCCTGCTCCCAGGTTCAAGCTATTCTCCTGCCTCAGCCTCTGGAGTAGCTGGGATTACAGGCGCCTGCCACCATGCCCAGCTAAATTTTGTATTTTTCGTAGAGACAAGGTTTCACCATGTTGGCCAGGCTGGTCTCGAACTCCTGATCTCAGGTGATCCAACTGCCTCGGCCTCCCAAAGTGCTGGGATTACAGGCATGAGCCACTGCGCCCAGCCTCCTTTTATGTATTAATAACTACAGGAAATTGTCACATGTAGGAAATTGATACAGTAATATACAGTCTATATTTCAATTTTGTGAATTACCAATAATATCTCTTAAAGCATTTACTACCATCCAATACAGGACCTTTAGTTGCCGTATCTCTTGCATTTCCTTTAAATTGTAATAGTTCCTCGGCCTTTCTCATAACAGTCGCGTTTTTTGTAGAATATATTTATCAAATGTTCCTCAGATGAGATTTGTCCATGTCCTTGAGATTAGATTTCAGTTATGGGTTCCCAGCTTAACTTCTTGTCAGTTATGTTGTGTCCTTCCCAGAGTATCATCACATCCGGAGGCATATGATGTCTCTCTTTTCCCCATTGGTGATAATAATTTTGATCTACTCAGTTAAGGGATTGTCCAGTTCTTCACACAGTATAGTTACTTATTTTTTTTTTCTTGTAACTAATAAGCAGTCTGTGAGGAAAAAACTGTTTTTGTTCTTTTACTTTTTTCTAATTAATGTCTTTGTAGGAAATTAAAAAATATACAGGTAAGCTAAAGTTAGGGAAAAATTGTCTTATGAACCTAGCGATAACCACATTGTAGTGTATGTTGGTGCATCTCTCTTATGTTATAATAATGATTACCAAAAAGGATTATACCTTACATACTGTTTGGTAAATTGCTTCATTTATATAGCAGTATATTATAAATATTTTTCATGTGTCAGTAAGTATTAGAGTATTTTAATGGCTGCATAGTTTTCCATTGTGTAGCAGTCTTTTGCCTATAGATTACTCTGTGATGTTCAGTTTAGCCTCACATTCAGGTACAAGAGATCCTTAATGGCTATCCCCTAGGGCTTAGGGAATCTCTTCCACCCAAGAGCCTCCAACCATGAAATCTCGATGTCTGTCTTATGCCATCAGCACTACCATGTTGTTTTTCTGTTCTGCTGTTCCGTACTAATGTGCTATGTTCCTTTCTCTGACCATTTCTAGGTCCACAGTAGCACACTTTTGTCAAATATTTAAACCTATTTCTGATTCACTTGGGTTGTTCTCATGCTTTAACTGCTAATATTGTATCTGGATGTTAGTTTTTTTGTTTGTCTTATTGCAAATACAGACTATTACGAGTTAAGTGAACTTTTATGGGGTAGTCTTTTGAGTAGAGCATCTGGCCAAAATACCTTCATACCCACCAAAAACAAAAACACAAAATATTTGGAGCACAGTTTATCTTTTTATTTGGAACTTCTTTTCTATTACCTGAATTTCTAGTTAACCTATATTCATATTTTGGGTCAGGTATCTTAGGAGATCTCAGCTCTTGTCTATTAGGATTACTTAGCAAATTATCTTGAGTGAACTTTCTATACAGGAGATAAAGCGTAACCTTTAAATGCATTATTTTATAGATTTTTCTCCCTTTAATATTTAATCATTTGAAAGTCTGTCTTCCCCCACAAGTTGTTTAGTTTCAAGCTGTTTAGGTATATGGAAATATAACCTCTCTATGTAGATGTGGGACAGTTTACAAATGAATCTGCCGGTACTTTCATAGTTTAGTTCAAATTTGACAAAATTATATCTGGAAGACTTAGATGTAGGATCTCTTTTTCTTGACTGAAGGCAAAACAATTTTAACTCAAATGAATGAAGTAACTTTGTTATTTTTAAACTCTTTTTTGAGACAGAGTCTCGCTCTGTCTCCCAGGCTGGAGTGCAGTGATGCAATCTCGGCTCACTGCAACCTCCACCTCCCGGGTTCAAGCGATTCTCCTACCTCAGCCTCCCAAGAAGCTGGGATTACAGGCGCGGTCCACCACACCTGGCTAATTTTTTGTATTTTTAATAGAGATGGAGTTTCACCATGTTGGCCAGGCTGGTCTCGAACTCCTGACCTCAGGTGATCCACCTGTCTTGGCTTCCCAAAGTGCTGGGATTACAGGCGTGAGCCACTGCACCAGCCTATTTTTAAACTTTTCTTTACACTTTGAGAAATAATGTCTGCTATTTTATAGATGGCGATGTAATAGTGATACCCTGTCTCTTAAAAAATGTAAAAAATTAGCCGGGCATGGTGTTGCACACCTGAAGTCCCAGCTACTCAGAAAGCTGAGGTGGTGGGAGAATTGCTTGACCCCAGGAATTGGAGGCTGCAGTGAGCTAAGATTGTGCTACGTGCTCCAGCCTGCACGACAGAGCAAGACACCATCTCTTTAAAAAATGGCTGTTGTGATGTTGGTAGTCATGTTGAAAGATCTTGTCATTTATAACGCTAGCAAAAGTAAATAAAATATTAAAGCATATATTTGGTATATTTAATGTGAGCTTTTCTGGGTGCAAAGTATAGAAAAGTCTTTGAGGCACATACTAAAATAATAAACCTGTATCTCTTTTAGAACTTGTAGTATTTTTGTAATATCATATAAGCCTCTCTGTTACTCTTCAACATTATTAAATACTATTGACATGTACATTTGTAAGTAGTTATGAAGAGTTTATATTCTTTAAGGTATGCTTTGCTGTATTTTAAAATATGTAATGGATTTCATTATAACCTTAATTTTCATGAAATATATGAGTGACATTTTATTTTAAAAGCAGAGAAGGCCAGGTGCAGTGGCTCAGGTCTGTAATCCCAGCACTTTGGGAGGCCAAGGCTGGCAGATCACCTGAGGTCAGGAGTTTGAGACCAGCCTGGCCAACATGGTGAAACCCTGTCTCTATTAAAAATATCCAAAATTAGCTGGGTGTGGTGGCTTGTGCCTATAATCCCAGCTATTCAGGAGGCTGAGGCAGGAGAATTGCTTGAACCTGGGAGGCGGATGTTGCAGTGAGCTGAGATCATGCCATTGCATGCCAGCCTGGGCAACAAGCAAAATTCTGTCTCAAAAAAAAAAAAAAAAGAGAAAACGTGATTCTTCATGCTTATAGTTTACAAATATTTTAATATTGTTCCTGGTCTGTATTACCTTTTTTTAAGTAATAGTAATAAATTGTATATTTTGATATGTAAAGTAAGTTAAAGATATAACTCCTTTAACTATTAAAGTCTTTTTCTTAGCACTAGGGGGCACCCCTGATTTATAAATTCATGTTATACTTAATCTTGCCTAGAAACTGGAGTGAAATGAAATAATTTGAAAAATATCTTGCAAACTGAGAGACTGTTCAGAGAAGCTGGATTATCAAGCTGGTTTTGTTGTATAGCAGTATAAATATAAGTTGATTCTTAATAATATAAGGATAATGAAGCTTATAGAATGAGATAGTTTAGGTAGGAGGAAATTGTTTTATAGTTTATTCATTTTCACATTGATTTTCTAAGTGGGTGCTGTTAAATGGTTTTAAAACTTCATGATTTTGAATATATTTCTATTTTAAAAATTCTAGCGCAATGTTCTGCTCTTAGCAGGTGCCTAGGCTGTATCTGAATAAATTAAGATAAATTCAAGATGTGACTGAAGGCTGCTATCATTAGTAATAATTTTTAAGCATTTCAAAACCAAGAGCATGTTTTACTACATCTAGGAAACAGATCTTAGCCATTCTCATTCATTGTGTTTGCAATTAGGATTTTTAGTGATACTCAGCAACAATTGCTTCCCAAAGATATATTTCTAAGGTGTTGTCTTTTCTTTTTTATTTAAGAGACTCTGTTGAATTTAAGCCTTATGGGGATTAAGTAGGTAGTAGCATCTGCATCTTCATTGCATCATATTAATAGCATATTTACTAGTACCCACACTGTTTTAGGTGTTTTGTGTATATTATCTCATTTCTCTTCACCACAACTCTATGAAGTGTAGGTACTTATTATCCCTATTTTATAGATGAGAAAACTGAGTACAGAAAAGTTAAAATTTCCTGGGTTTACACAGAGGTAATGTGGTTCCAAAATTTGTACTTTTAAATCACTATATCCTATATTGCTTCTCCAGAGAAAGGAAACTTAGCATTGAAGTAATTATTATTGACATTTAAAACTCAGCTTTTAAAGTGAATATAACATAGAGTACCTAATTTATAGACACTTAACATTTCTCTTATGAAATACATCATAGATCTTTAAAGTTGAAAAGGGATCTTAAAGTTCATTTACCGCTGTCATTTTACAGAGAGGAAGAAATTCTAACCTAGGGAGGTAAAGTTACCTACTCAGTTTATATGGCAAGTTATTTATGGAAAGATATTAGAACTTGAAGTAAGTACTCTGACTTCCAGTAAAGTAGAAAATCTGTGTTGTGGAAAGAGTATTTGACTAGAATTTTGATGGCTTGAAACTTGCTCTTGGCTCCTTATTTGCCATCCTGTGTCCTCAGAAGTTCTGTGTTTCTTTATTATGTGGGTATGATGTATCTTCCCTAAGCGTATTCAGTATTGTTGATTTACGGGTGTCATTTGGATCACTAAAAATTTATTGTGTTGTGGTATGTGTTACTTTGCCATGCGTTTTTTTTTTTTACACATTTTATTTACTTTAAAAAAGTTGTACATTTGATTTTTTTCCCTCACAATAACCACTTAGCGAAAAGTTATGCTTTTGATTTGCTTATGAAGAACATAACAGTAACATCTATTGAATACTGTTTATTTGGTGTTTCTAGTTGTTTGAAAAGAGCATACAAGATTGTCCTCAATCTGGATTTAGTGGCTGAGCTAAAATAATAGAGTTTAGTGAAGTTGAAATATTTTGTTTCTTGTCATGGTGGTAGGCATAGAGTTGTTTTCTTAAACTTCGAGGGAGGACATTTGCTTAACTTTTTTATTTTTTACAGGAATAATGTATTTGTGGCCTTGGACATGAGGCAATCAGTCCTCTGTTGCTGTTAACATAAGGTCAGGGACTGATGAGGAAAGCATGGACCTAATGAACGGGCAGGCAAGCAATGTCAATATTGCAGCTACTGCTTCTGAGGTAAGATACTTAAGAAGCTTAGGTATAAACTTTCTTACCTGGCTTTCTAAGTTTTCAAGCATTATGTTTGTTCACATACTTAAATCAGAAGTGCATTTAGTGCAGAAGTACATGTGCAGAAGTACACATATTTTAACTTTTACTTTAGTGATTCATATGTTTGCTGTGCATCATAGATATACTTAATCCTTATCTACTTAAGATACTTGAAAAATAATGGCAAATAATGGTAACTCATAAAACTCTTTATTTTTAGAAGAAACATTTGGTTCTTGGGTTAAAGTTTAGCATTTAAGATGAAGATGTGAAGACTGAACTAGATGCTCACACCTCTAGTGAATATATTACGATTGTATTTTTGCCCCAACTTTTTTCTTTTTTTTCTTTGTGTATAGATCTAGAGAACTTGCCTGCTTTCCTTAGTAACTTTAGCATCTGGCTTCTATATTTCTTCTTTATTTTTCTCTTAGTATATTGGAAGAGAATAATGTTAATGACCCTTTAACACCTTGACCTCAAAGTTCCTTAATAGCCTCAACTCCATTCCAAAATGGGCTCCATTTTGCCCCAGCCAGTTACTTAGGCCTTGATATCACTGAAAATATTCTAAGTCTGTGGTTTCCATTGTTTTTCTTATGTAGATTATTTATTTTTATCTCTAGTCCTGGCTTCCCTCATGAATTTTATTAAGCATTTTTGATAGACCAGACATTTGTAATGTCCACAATATCAAGTTTCTTATTACTGTTCTGCTCCACAACTGTAAAGAAAATAGTCCAAGCCTTTTATCTAACTTACATTAATAGCATCACATTTCCATAGCCATCTAAGTTTAAATCTTTAGATGTGTGGTTTTTTTGTGTGGGGGTTTGAGACAGAGTTTTGCTTTCGTCGCCCAGGCTGGAGTGCAGTGGTACGATCTTGGCCTTTTGCAACCTCTGCCTCCCGAGTTCAAGCAATTCTCCTGCCTCAGCCTCCCCAGTAGCTGGGATTACAGGCGCTTGCCACCACACCTGGCTAAGTTTTGTATTTTTAGTTGAGATGGGGTTTTTATCATGTTGGTCAGGCTGGTCTTAAACTTTTGACATCAGGTGGTCCACCTGCCTTGGCCTCCCAGAGTCCTGGGATTACAGACATGAGCCACCGCGCCCAGCCAATGTGTTGTTAATTAACTTTGTTTTGCCCACCACAACCATTGTCTCATCATAGCAGAGAGAGTCCACTAGCAAGACGGAAGTTACAATCTTATATAATGTATTCATGGAAGTGACATCTCATCTCATTTTCCATATTCTGCTGATTAGAAACAAGTCACAGGTTCTGCCCACACTCAAGGGGAGAGGATCACACAGGGGTGAGAATACCAAGAGATAGAGATCTTCAGCAGCTATCTTAGAGCCTGTCCACTGTGCTTTATCTCTGGGATCCAGTACTTTTCTCCTTATTTCTGTTACTGTACTACCATCTTAGCTTGGTCATTTATTATTTCTTGTCTAGATTAGTGCCATGGCCTTATATTTGGTATTGCACTTAGATTTTCTGTTGTTTCTGGTCCTTTGACTGAAATTTAAGATTAGTATTCTTAAAATACAACTCTTAAACTTTATCTTTTCCCAAAACTGTCTGTGGTTCCTCATTGCCTACTAATTAAATTCAAATGGTCACTCGGCCTTTTATTCAAGACTTTCTTCAAAATGGCCCCAAATTTTTGGATTTAATCCCTACTCGTCCTCTACTTGAAACTTTATAGTCTAATGAGAGAATACTACATTTGCTGGTGTCTGTATAAACCATTACATTTTCCTTCTTCTGTCATAACTTTGCCTATACCAATTTTTCTAGCTGGAATTTTTCTTCCCATTCTGGTGTGTCCCCTCCCCATCACTGCACACATAAAACATTTTGTCTTTCAAACTTATTTCAAATGCTATGCTTTTAATAAAGCTTTTCCTAATCCCTTAAACAGATGGAAGCTTTCCTATTTTTAAAACTGTCACTTAGAAAAATCTCTTTCTATAATTTTTTCCATAAATTTATACATAGCTTTTTTATATTTACAACAATAGGATTATATTTATATATATGTTTGTAATATATGTTTGTTTTCTTCATATATTTGTAACCATATTTCTTGAATATGTTACATATGTGTATATATGTGTATATTTTTAACTATTCAGAAATACCTGTTCTAGTATCATAGGAAGCAGAATACAAATATTTGTTAAATAAAATAGGTCATTCACTTGTACAAACAATTCTGTTGACTTTACTAAAAGTGAATTAATTACACCAGGCTTCAGAGTAGTATAATTAGCAGATGTAAAGTAAGAATGAATTACTTAAATTACTTACCACCCTTTAAATTGTCCATTTATTGTGGCAAGAAAATAAAATTAAAATTTTGTATTTTTCCACCTTCTCTTAAAATACAGATCTAGTAACATCAAAGTACAAATTTCTTATAGAAGTGATAAGTTTACAGAATGGATAAAATACTTTATCTTGGTTGGCTGACTTATCCTTTCTCATTACCTTTTATATTTAACCTGTGTTTGAAGTTTCTGTTAGTAGGAGAATTACAGTGAACTTGTTTTCAGACATTTAGAAGTATCAGTAGTTTTTGAGTCATGCCTTGAATGAATTACTGCTGTTCTCCTGGTGAACATTATTGCATTGTGTCTTATCATTACCAATTTATTACTGGTATTAGGGAAGCACGTCAAAATGCACACTAGTAATTTTTTAAGCCTCTAATGGCATTAAGAAGGAAAAAAGAGAAGTGTTCATTCTTTTTGATAAGCAATAAAATTGTCATGATGATTTACTAACTTGGCTGAGTTAAAAACTTGGACAAAATTACTGATTTATGTTTATGATTCATGTGTTCACCTGACAGAATGCATCTAGTTATTTGGACAGCTATTGGATTAGTGTATACTGCTTAACTGATGTCTATTTGAATACTTAACATTATGAATAAAATTTTGTATTAGTTTTGGGACATAAAATAATATTGTTGACATACTATAAACTAGTCATAGTTACAGAGATTAAACACAAGAAGTGAAACTCCATTTTATTTATGAGGTTTCTGCTTTATTGAGGTTTCTGCTTGGATTCATTCACTGGAATTCAGGTTTCTGCTTGGATTTATAAAGAGCTTAGAATTCACTCCTGTCCTCACAATGGGAAAAAAGCTAAACAAACTGAAAATCAATAACTCCTCTTAGCTCTATCAGAGAATTGCTATCACAGAGCACATTTAATAGTGATGCCCTGAAACCTGGAGAGATAGGCAAATAGAGAATCACAGCTTACAGGAGCAGAAGTCAGTGGAGCCACGTAAACCCTAATTGATGAACTGCTGGATACTGTGTGTGGACTAGCTTGAGAGTTAAAAACTCCTTGGGGGTCCAGTCTTGGCTTCTTCTCACCCTCTACTTTTCTGATTTTTACTACCTCTAAGATGCCCACAAGCTTCTCACAGTAAAGACAGAAAAAAATTCCCTTCTGCTTCTAGCAGGGGGAGGAAAGAAATAGCCATTTTGAAATACACCCAGATAGAAAGTAAACATATTGAAATATGCCCAGAGCATTCTGTTCTCCACCTGCCCTCAAGGGGAACTACTTCACCAGAGCCTAACTCACTTGGGAGAGGAAAAAGCCTCAACTTCAAGCCCTTCCAGACTTCCTGTCTCACCTAAGCAGAGCCAGGGGGACAGAGAATCATTTGTGAAGTTCACAGTCTGGGGACACACTCAGTGAAAGACTAAAACCGAATAATAGGACTATAGGACACTCTCTCCCCAGCAACCCCTCAAATACACACACATACTCTGCCTACCCCCACCACATCAGCAGGGCTTCTGTATAATACTAAGATTTCAGCTGAAGGCTGCAAGGCTGAAACTAAGAAGGGATTTCTAGGGAAACCCAAAGACAACAGAGGATAAAAAAATAAGGATACTAGAGGAAATTGAAGACTCAGACACCTATAACAATACCAAATTATAAGCACAGTATAATGCCTAGCATGATAAAAAATAAACCCTTAACAGTAGTAAAGGCCTATTCAACCTGAGTTCCTATTACCCAATGTACCATTTCTAGCTTTCAACAAAAAATTACAAGCCATGCTAAAAGGCAAGGGAAAAAACACAATTTGAAGAGATAAATCAAGCAACAGAACCACTCTCATATGGCAGAGATTTCGCAGTTATCAGACTGGGAGTTAAAATAACTGTCATTAATATGCCAAAGGCTCTAATGAAAAAAAGCGTATAACATGCGAGAACAAATGGATAATATAGACAGGGATATTGAAACTATTAAGAATCGAAAAGAAATACTAGAATTCAAAAGCACTGTGACAAAAATGAAGAATGCCTTTGGTGAACTAACCAGTACCAGTAGACTGGTGACCAGTAGACAGCCAAGGAAAGAATCAGTGAGCTGGAAGACATGTCAGTAAAACTTCCCAAACTGAAATGCAAAGAGAAAATAGAATGAAAAAAAAAAAAAGGAACAGAATAGCCCAGGACTGTGGGACAGTGACGAAAGGTGTAGCATATGCATAATGCGAACACCAGAAGGACAGGAGAAAGAAGCAGAAGAAATATTTGAAGTAATAATAGTTGAGAATTTTTCAAAGTTAATGACAGATCCCTTTCTTTGTAATGATCATGGCTCGATATTTAGTATTTAGCTGCTACTAAAAGAGAGGAAAAGCAAAAATGAGGCATAATGACAAGTGCTTAAAACTAATATATAATAGCTAGTAGGTTGATCTGTGTACTGTGCTAATTGAAACTTTGGTTAATTTTTTTGCTGTTATCTGTAGCCTCATATCCTACTACCATTTAAAAGAGCCTGATCTAAATATTCTCATATTGATGTTCCTCTGAATTTAGCCAACTGATACAGAATATATTATTATGTCATGGCACAGGCGAAGTGGAAAATTTTTAACAGTAATAAGATTTTCAGGGCCAAAATCCACCGTTCATTCTGCCTATAGCCACAGCATATTCAAACTTGAAACAGTAATTTTTAAGCAGGGAAAACTTAAATTTGTAATATAATAGGTAGAATAGTATTAATTGTACTATCACAGACAGATCACATAACTAAGAATGGATTATGTGTAACTCTGTAATTAACAGCATTCTGAATATTTTCTGATGACTTATGTTATAAAGCTAATTTGTCTTTTTCTTACTAAAAATTAGTTTTAAAAATTTTAAATAGGTGTATAGCCTTCTCCCCTGACTTCCCTTTACCTTATTTGAGAATCATTGAACTAGTTAAAAATCATTTATTTCTATAGGAAATGATAGGTTGTCAGGATGAGGAAACTGACACACAAGAAAATAACTCATTCAAGAACCTAAAAATTGAAAGTCACAGTTTTAGATTTCAAGTTGTCCGACCCTTTATCTGGTACTCTAACAACTAAGCAGCATATTCTGCTCAGCTTTTCTGCAGCATTTGTTAACCTTCTGTTTTGTTTTCTCAGTTTTTAAGGCCAGTCTAGTTTCTGTCACTTGAATGTGAGACAGGATTAAAAAGGCTGCATTTTCTTTCACTTTAACAGAAAAGTAGCAGCTCTGAATCCTTAAGTGACAAAGGTTCTGAGTTGAAGAAAAGCTTTGATGCTGTGGTATTTGATGTTCTTAAGGTTACACCAGAAGAATATGCGGTAAGCCTCCTACCTCTGCCTTCTCCAGTTTTGCACATAATCTACATGTTGGTGCTATTGAGTTAGAATTTGTAGGTCCAGCAAAAGAGATGGCTTTTAAAAAGCTGGGTATGGGAATTATTGGGAAAGATGGTACAGCTGTGGAACAAACAGAGGGATGAAGTGGGAAAAGTAAGAAAAGCTGTACATTTTTTTTAAGGACAGCTTTATAAGTTACACTTCAATTTGCTAAGTAGCAATATGTATTTACCATTATGGTAATTGCTTTCATCCCTCTATACCATTTCTCTAAGCCAACTATATTTTATTGACATATCTAAGAAACATTTTTACGGTTTTTTTTAATTAAAAAATTGAAAAATGAAATGTGAAGGTGTTGTTGGATGAAAGGTATCTAGAAAAACATTTGTTTCTTAATATAAATTTGTTTTCTCATTCTCCTTTAATTTGTTAACAGAATATATTGATTTCCTAATGTTAAACCGTTCCTGCATTACAGAGATAAACTGTGCTTGGTCATAGCATATTATTCCTTGACAGTGTTGAATTTTGTTTTATATCTGTAGCCATAAGTGGGATAGGTCCATAGCATATAAAGCTCTTAGATATAATGTTGGCTTTAGTGTAGTTTCATTATATTTTTTTTAAGTTAGGAAGAAAACCTTTTTAGTAATACCTGATTTTATACCACTGTTTGAGGAGCTGTAATTTAATCATCATAACAAGAACACTGCTACATGAACTTACCTGGTTTTTATTTTTTGATTATAATTTAATGTGACTGTCCAAATTTTTAAAATTATTTTTATTTTTTAACTTTACACAATTTATCTTCCAAGAAAATACAGATAGCCATGAGATAATTAGAAATAATTCTATTTAATGGTACAGGGGCTAAATTTTATTTTCCATAAGCCCTTATAAAATTGAGTATTCGGTAATATTTTAGTATAGAATATAATTTTAATTTAGGTTACGTGTTATGGTATTGGATTCCAAAGAAGAAATTATCATTTTCACTTTATATTTCAGGGTCAGATAACATTAATGGATGTTCCAGTATTTAAAGCTATTCAACCAGATGTAAGTAGTTTTGAGAATGTTCCTTTTAAATATAGAAAACGATCAATCTCAAATTAATGTGTATTAGAAATGTCAAATTATACTTCATATTTATTTTAAAATGTTTAAAGCTTGTGTTGTAACTTATCTACATACTATTTGGGCCTCAGAAACCCATGTAGCATTCATAGCAGTACATTATTGAGTCATAGATGGGCCTATACTTGACCCTTGAACAAAGTGGAGGTTGGGAGCACTGACCCTTGCTCAGTGAAAACTCTTTCTATAACTTGATTCCCCACAAACTTAATTTCAAATAGCCTGCTGTTGACCAAAAGCCTTACTGGTAACATAAACAATCAACTAATGCATATTTTCTATGTTATATGTATTAATTACTCGGTTCTTACAATAAACTAGAGAGAAAATGTTACTAAGAAAATCATAAGGAAGAGAGAATGTATTTACTATTCATTAAGTGGAAGCGGATCATCATAAAAGGCTTTGTCCTCATTATCCTCACATCTAGTAGGCTGAGGAGGAAGAGAGATTTGTTCTGCTATCTCAGGGGTGGTAGAGGTGGAAGAAAATACGTGTATAAGTAGACCCATGTGTTGTTTACAGGTCAGCTGTATTTGAATCATTTTGATTGATTTGGCTCCATTACTTACTAAAGGAAATAGACTTAGGGAAGCTGAATGATTTACCTATTACTTTGAAGCTTTTTAATGGGAAGATGGAAATTTGAAACTGGGTTTCACCACTATAGTAATCTTTTCCCTTACATCTTTATTTTGTGACTTAATAATATGACTACATTGACATTTTGGAGAGAAGAGAAAGGATCAAGAAATACATCATTTGTTTCTAATGAAAACAAAGGGACTGGCATTATACATCTGTCCACTATAAGCATTGGGTGGGGGTGTGTGTATAGTGTTCCTATCATTTTCACATCCTGAGTATGATGGTATCTCTGTTTTACTGATGAGGAAACAGTGATCATTGTCTTTGGTACACAACTAAGTGGTGGAACTGGGTTTCAGACTCTCAAATCTGATTTTTTTTTAACCTCTTATCTAGTATTTCAATGTGATTTTGTATTCCAAACAAAGTCATTGATAATCCTGAAATTCACTACTATAAAATAGATACATTTTTAGTTCTTTTGGTAACAAAATATAGTGTATTCATTGTGATATTTACAAGTCTGTAGTGGCCCTGAACACTGTAATGACTATAAGTTTCCATTTATGTCCTACATGATTTAAATCGTATTAGTCCTGTGATTTTCAAGTAAGTTACTTACTGTCTTGGTATCTCAAGTTTGGTGCCTATAAATGAAGGGGTAGGCCTCAATGATCTCTTAGTTCCCATCATTTCCACAATTCTGTGTTTTCCTAACTTTTCCCCCATACCACAGAGGGCTTTCTAAATAGAACCATTGGATTAGCAATAGAAGAACAATATATTCTATAAATAAAGCACAAATAGAAAATGACTTTTGTATTTAAATGGCAAAAAAAAAAACCCAGAAATATTTATTTCTTCACCTCCCTGAAAAACAATAAAAAAATTGAAATTCTTTATACAAATTGTATTTTGACCTAAAATTCACGTGTCTTCTCCTTAGGTGTATTTTTTTCCTTTTGAATGAACTGCAACAGTTGTATTGCTGATGAGATCAGTGCTGTCTAGTAGAAATATAGTATAAGCCATTTGTATAACTGTGTCTTCTGGTAGCCACATTATAAGGTAAAAAGAAAGGTGAAATTGATTTTAATGATTTTATGTAACCTACATAGAAAATATTATCGTTTCAACTTGTAATCAGTGTAAAAAATTACTGAGATATCTTACATTCTTTTTTCTCCACTAAGCTTTCAAATCCAACATATACAACAATTAGTACGTCTTTATTTGGAGTAGCCATTGGTGGCTAGGAGCATTGAAGATCCAGATAATACTACTTGAAGACATAGACTTCACATCTATGGGAACTTTGTATTCCCTTGTGGCATCTGATAGTACTTTGTGAAACTTAGAAATAAACCTTAAAATTCCCTTGACCTTCACTCCTTTTATTTTATCCCATTGATTTTTTTTTTAGCCTCCTAAGTATCTTATCTATCCAGTCTGTCTCTACTCCCAACACCCCAAAGTGAAATACCATCTTCTCTCAAGTGAGTTATTGCAGTGACCTGTTACTTGATCTACCTGCATTTACTTTGACCCCTCGAAATGCTTTTTTATCCAGTAGCCGTGGTAATCTTTTCAGCATCTGTTGAATCTGTACATATGATCGCTCTGCTTAAAACACTTCTTTGGCTTCCTGTTGCTCTGAGGATAAGAACCATCTTAATATGGTTTACAGATCTCTTCACAGTTTTACCTTTTTCTACCTTCTGCAACTCCATCTTGCATCTTTCCTATCTCTTTCTGGTCTAAGGTATACCAGCCTTCCTTTAGCCCCTCTCACTGCTGAACCTGTGCACATCCTAATTAACTCCTACTCATCTGTCAGTTCTCAGCTCTAGTTTGACTTTCTCGGGTAAGCTTTTTGTCTTTCTACAGGGTCACCTAGCACTCTACTTTTTCACTGGACTTGTCAATTGCAATTTTACATTTGTGTTGTGATTTAACAAATATTTACTGGATGCCTATTGTATGCCTGTTATATTCTATTGTAAAAATCTAGTTTAGTTTAGAAGGTATAGTAGTAAGCAAACACTAAAATTCCTGCCCTCATGGATCTGATATTTGAGTGAGGTTAGCTATACAGTGTCATGAAAAACAGAGAGAGAAGAGAATAGGAAGTGTGAGGGTAGTGGGAGTTGCAACTTTAGATAGGATGATCAGGAAGACCTTACTGAGAAGATGACATCTGCGTTAAGACCTAAAGGAGGTGAGTGAGAGAGCAAGCCATATGGGTGTTTGGGGAAATAGTATTCCAGGCAAAGGGAAAGCCAGGGCAAAGGCCAGTGAGCTACAGTGAGTAAGCAAGGGAGGGAATGTACCACAAGATGAGAGGTAGGGTGAGGGCTAGATGTTGTAGGGCCCTGAACACCATTGTGAAAAAGATGGGAAGCCATTAGAGCATTGTGAGCAGATA
The DNA here is from genome assembly GCF_043159975.1 of Macaca nemestrina. Classification (NCBI taxonomy): domain Eukaryota; kingdom Metazoa; phylum Chordata; class Mammalia; order Primates; family Cercopithecidae; genus Macaca; species Macaca nemestrina. The sequence continues at coordinate 36,550,189 of NC_092125.1, forward strand.
GTGACATTTTCTGCGTTAGGTTTTAAGTCACTCTTTTTTTTTCTTTCCTTTTTTTTTTTTTTTTTTTTTTTTTTTTGACAATCTTGCTCTGTCACCCAGGCTGGAGTGCAGTGGTGTGCAGCTTACTGCACCCTCCGCCTCCCGGGTTCAAGTGATTATCCTACCTCAGCCTCCCTAGTAGCTAGGACTCCAGGTGCGTGCCACCATGCCCAGCTAATTTTTGTATTTTTAGTAGAGACAGGGTTTCACCATGTTGGCCAGGCTGGTCTCAAACTTCTGGCCTCAAGTGATCCACCCACGTTGGCCTCCCCAAATGCTAGGATTACAGGTGTGAGCCACTGCGCCCCGCCTTAAGTAGCTCTTTCGGACTGCTGACTAGGGTATGTGGCAAAGTGAGCATAGGGGAAGAAGAGGTGGTACCAAGGACTGAATCAGGGAGACCACGTGAGAGATGAAGGTGGCTTAGATCAGGGTGGGAATGGAAGAGATAAATGAGAAGTTGCCAGACATTGTATGTGAAACGAGTCTAGGATGACACCAAGGTTTTTGGCCTGAAGCCAGATGCATGTAGTTGATATTCTCTGGGATAAAAAATTATTATTGTTGTCCTATACAACTCCTGGGGCTGCTATTCATATAAAATATAATGTACAATGCACCCTTGTGGAGAAAGGCTAGAGGAACAGATTTTGAGGCAAGAGCAGGAATTTGGCTTTGGACATACTTACTTTAACATGCCTGTTAGACAGCCAAGGAGAATGTTGAGTTAGGGAATATATACTGGTATATATTTCCAATCCAGTCTAGAAATATGGACATGTCAGCGTAGAGGTGGTATTTAAAAGTGTGGGTGAGATTATCAAGAGAGTGAATACAGATACTTGATTTGCTTGCCTCTCCACTAGATCTTGAGCTACGTGAGGGCAGAGACTGACAATTTTTGCTTACTGTTTTATCTGACTGGCACGTAGTGGAAGCTCAATATTTAGAATGAGAGGATGAACATAGTATTTAGTAAACGTCTGCCCAATGAGAGAGTGTTTTTAAAAATTGACAGCAGTAACTATCGGAAGAAATGATGTAGCACCAAAATACTTTTAGTTTTTTTATTTTGGAGACAGAGTCTGGCTCTGTTCCCCAGGTTGTAGTGCAGTGGCGCAATGACGCCTCACTGCATCCAGGACCTCCCAGGCCCAAACGATCCTCCCACCTCAGCCTCCCAAGTAGCTGGGACCATACACACGTGCCACCATGCCTGGCTAATTTTTTATTTAATTTTTTTAGAGACAAGGTCTCGTTATGCTGCCCAGGCTGGTCTCAAACTCCAAGGCTCAAGTGATCTCCTGCCTTGGCCTCCCAAAGTGCTGGGATTACAGGTGTGAGCCACTGTGCCCAGCCAAAATATTCTTAATGTATTAGTCTCATGTGAACACTAGGAGTGTATTAAATCTGACCAGTAGAAAAAAGCCTTTGTTATCTGGCAGAAAAATGTTTTTGAAATTTAGTATGATATATTAAAGACATATAACAAAGCATAGTAAATAATAAGGTAAATTCCTTGTACCTAACCAGTACTAATAAAGGCCTTCTGCATTCTCCCACCAAGGTAACCACCATCCAGTATTGGTCTATATCATTCCTGTCTATTTAGTTATATTTTTTCTTTAAGTATAGGTATCCCTTAACACATGCTATTGCAGTTTTAAATATTTTATGTAGATGGTGTTGTATTGTTTTGGTCTTTTTAGCATGCTTTTGATGGTCAACATTGTTGATTAGCATCTATGTTGATATATACACTTTAGTGCATTAATCACTGGATTATAGAGCATCTTTAAATTTATCAACTACTGCTAATTTGTTTTCCAAAATGATTGTACAGATACCATTTATTATGTCAAAATTCTTGCTACTGATAAGTTAAAAATAGATTGTTTAACCCATGATGTCAGCCAGTTTAGTGTATTAATCTTTATTAATATAAAATGATGAAAATGATGTCTGTCTCTTTATATAGTATACATTAGAATATTACCTTCACTGGGGGATAAAGGAATTCTTATTGTTAAATCAAAATTAAACCTCAGATATTATGCAAAGATTATAACTGAGTCTATAACTAGTAAATTAATTTTATGTTTCTGTTCATTATATCAATATTGAAGTCTCTACTTCATATATCATTGTATATAAATTTTTATTAAAACTATACATACACTTTATAAAACCGTTTACAAGATCTTCAGTGTATTTTGTTTTTGTTTTTGTTTTTTGAGACAGAGTCTCACTGTGTTGCCCAGGTGGGATTGCAGTGGCATGATTACGGCCCACTGCATCCTTGATCTCCTGGGCTCAAGTGGTTTTCCCACCTCAGCCTGCCAAGTAACTAAGACTACAGGCATGCACCACCATACCTACCTAATTTTTTCTTTTTCTTTTTTCTTATTTTTTGGTGGGAGGGGTAGAGACAAGGTCTTACTACATTGCCCAGGCTGGTCTTGAATGCCTGGGCTCAAGCGATCCCCCGCCTCGGCTTCCCAAAGTGCTAGGATTACCAGTGTGAGCCAGCACACCAGGCTGAAAACTATTTAAATCAATGCTCATTTTTATGGGTTTCCACATGGAACATTATTTTAGGTGATGGTTTATTTTTATTAAAATATGAACTAAATTTCAATTTTGAAGAATATAGATACTGAATCCAACTATGTGGTATAGTGATTTTAGTTGCAGATTGGTGATTGAACCTCGCAAGTCTCAGCTTTCTATAATATAGGCAATTTCTGAGTTACGTATAATATATATCTCCCACTCCTGATTTAATTTCCTAAGCAGGACCTGGTAATTCTTACTAGTTTATGGAATTCTGCATTTTCAACTCTTGCGTGTCAAGCAGAATTTAGCTAAACGTGTTCTACCTATACTCATTCTTGGAAGAAGAAACTATAGGGCAACTATAAGAAATACAGTTGTTTGCTCAGAAATAAAGCTGCTCACCTACAATGTCTGTTGTACTATATATTCAGAATTGCTCAGGGGAATAAAAGAAAAATTCCAAGTCTTTTATTTCACTGTAGAAACTGTCTTATTTCTGAAGTGTTAAAAATTACTTTTCTTTGTATAAAGATTGTCCTTAGTCATTGGTAAAATACTAGATAAGTAAAATCACATCTTTAAAAGCAGATCTGAAGCAAACATAATGCTAAACCTGGTTTTTCTCCAATTCTGTAACACACTTGAAATTACCTCAGATTGAAGAACAAGAAAACAGGTTTTGGTACTTTATTTTTTAGTTTTTTGTGTAATGATAGAGACGAAAGGCAAAATATGTTTACCAAGGAAAAGAATTCACCATAAAACTTTACCAGTCATTTTAAAAACTACTTAGTAGGAATCTAATTACATAGAAAAAAATGTTCACTCACATTTTGTTATGTTTTTTAAGGTTCTCTGTCTGAGTGCTCTGAACCATCCATTTTTAATACAAGTGAGAAACCTAAAATTCAGCCTTTCCACTTCTTTCTCTATCCTTCTTCTCCTGTTCTCCAGTATCTCCCATTAACTTTATCTCCTAAATTTTCTCCCCTTCTTTTCTCCTGTCAACTCTGAAGGTTGTTTATTGAAAGAATAAAATGATATTACAAGGCTGCAGCTCACTGGCTCTAGAAATAGGAGTATTCTTTAGTGTCTGTCTGTGGTTGTCAGGACTGAGATTGGTCTCAGCTCAGTCAGTTATATATATGATGACAGCTCCCTCTCCACTCTGGCCTCAATACTGTGCCCTGGTGTTTCCATGCTGGTGCTACAGAAATCCTAAGACATTCCATTTGCCCATTGGCCCAAGGAGCATGATCAAATTTGGATACTTCTATGGATACTGATCTCTTTCACACAAAACCTTGGTTTTTACTGTTCCTCCTTCCTCTCGATATGTAGTCTTTTAGTGGTGGGGAGAAAATACAGTAACACGGTTGTGATTGTAAACTGTAATTATAGTGATTATAAAGAAGGGGAAAAGTTCCATCATCTACATTCAACCACTATTAATATACCCTTGCAACTCTTACTTTCACACAGTTGCTCTCTCACTTTCCTTCTTTTCTTTTTTAGTTTAAAGCAGTTCTGAAGACAAATTGCCATATATTTTGCTGCTGCCCCTCCCCCTTTTTAAAATCAGTGTCCAACACACAGCTCTCTGAATGGGTGCTCAATAAATCCTTAATTACTTAATTTCACTTATTTTAAACTTTATTTAACAGCCCTTTAAATTACAGAAGATAGTTTTTTAGTAGCCAAACCATAAGAGCAAGGAGCCAGAAGACTTGTATTTTTGTTTCAGCTTTGCCATTTATAAATTATGCTGCTAATACAATCTATTTCTTGTCTTTGGCCTTGAAATTTTTAAAAAATCTAAATAAAGGATATTTAGACTGGTTGATCTTTAAAATACTTTATAGATCTCTGAGAAATTCCTGGAAGTGGGTAGTTTCAGAGTTCAGCTGCAGTTAATAGTTATAAGGCTTTAATAAATAAGAATGTCGATAAAAACTACAGAAGTGTTTTTGTTTTTTTTGTTTTTTTGTTTTTTTTGTTTTTTTTAAAGAGATAAGGTCTCACAATATTGCCCAGACTGGTCTTGAACTCCTGAGCTCAAGTGATCCTCCCAAAGTGCTGGTATTACAGGCGTCAGCCACCATGCCCAGCCCAGGAGTCTTAATAGGTGATAAAGATTGGGGGGCTGTCACAAGTCAAGCACGTACACATTGGGGTTTGTCATCCCCTTTCAAGAATATAAATTCCATGTGGGCAGGAATCTTTGACTATTCCATTCACTGGTATCTCTAGTGCCTTAGAATAATACCTTCTCACCTGTTTACTATTAGAGATTGATAAATGACCATTTCGAAACTTCATACTATATAGCCTGTAGGCATATGATCTTCCATTGTTTATCATTTTGGAGTCATTTTTGCAAAAGTCTGTTATCCACCCAATGTGACTTTTATAAAATAGCATCCTTTCTACAGAAAGGTTTGTTCTTCCCATAATTTAGACTGTGTTTTCAGGTTTCTTCCCTAGTATGAATTTTCCAGTGCTGAGTAGGGCAGAAGTTTTGCCAAAGGATTCTGTAGTTTCGTTAATTTCTAGTATGATTTCTGGTATTCAGTCAAAGCTCAGCACTTACTAAAGTTTTTCCACGTTTCTTATATACATAGTTCTCCTCAATATGATTTCTCTTTTGATCATGAAGGTTTGTTTTCTTTTCCCTTCTCTTTCCCTTTCCCTTTCCTTTTCCCTTTTCTTTTTTTGAGACATGATCTCACACTGTCACCCAGGCTGGGGAGCAGTGATGTGATCTGGGTTCACTGCAACCTCTGCCTCCTGGGTTCAGGTGATTGTCATGCTTCAGCCTCCGGAAAAGCTGGGACTACAGGCACATGCCACCACACCCCAGCTAATTTTTGTATTTTTTGGTAGAGACAGGGTTTCACCATTTTGGTCAGATTGGTCTCAAACTCCTCACCTAAAGTAATCTGCCTTGGCCTCCCAAAGTGCTGGGATTGCAGGTGTGAGCTACCACATCTGGCTTAGATCATGAAGGTTTGTTTTCTTTTAGAAGGCTCTTACACATTTATTTATAGGGCTTCTCTCCAGTGTGAGTTCTTTCATGTTGCAGAAGCATTGACTGTATTCTGAAGGTTTTTCCATGTTACTACATTTATAGGATTTTTGTTTTATATTTTTGTCTGTTATAAATTCTCTGATGTTCTATAAAGCTTGTATTTCTTCAGAAGGCATTGCTACATTGATTACACTAATAGGGTTTACACTAATAGGGTTTCTCTTCAGAATGAACTCTCTTTACTAAGCACAGGGTGAGTTATGACAAAAAGGTGGTTTGCAGTCTGGTTTTCTTTCCAGTAGCAATTCTCTGGTGCTTTTGGTAAGTATTAAGTAGGGGATCAACTGTGCTTGAAATTTGTGCTGTAGTTATTAATTAGGTAATGTTTGCCTCTTTTATGAGGCAAGTAATCAAGTATTCATAAGGTGACAGGCTGTACCTGAAAGTCTGACATACAGAGCATTCAAAGAAGAAAGTTTTAGGCTGGGCGTGGTGGCTCACGCCTGTAATCTCAGCACATTGGAAGGCAGAAACAGGTGGATCACTTGAGGCTAGGAGTTCAAGACCAGCTTGGCCAACATGGAAAAACCCCATCTCTACTAAAAATACAAAACTTAGCCAGGCATGGTGGTACATGCCTGTAATTCCAGCTACTCAGGTGACTGACACACAAGAATCGCTTGAACCAGGAAGGTGGAGGTTGCAGTGAGCCGAGGTTGTGCCATTGCAGTCCAGCCTGGGTGATGGAGTGAGACTGTCTGAAAAACAAAACAAAACAACAAAAAAAAGTTTTATACTTTATTTATTCTCACAGATTAATACATTAAGTCAGTCATTTAGATTATATCAACAAACAGACATTAAATACAAAGAATAATAAGTCCCTCTATATAACTGGGATCACTAGGGATCAAGGAAGAATGTTGGTTAAATGAGGGAAAGAACATAATAGATAATTCTGAATCTTATTAATTAACATATTTCTTGGTGGGTTTTTTTGTTTGTTTGTTTTTTGAGACAGTCTTACTCTGTCGCCCAGACTGGAGTGCAGTGGTGCGATCTTGGCTCACTGCAACCTCTGCCTCCCGGGTTCAAGTGATTCTCATGCCTCAGCCTCTTGAGTAGCTGGGATTACAGGCGTGCACCACCACACCTGGCTAATTTTTGTATTTTTAGTAGAGACAGGGTTTCACCATGTTGGCCAGGCTTGTCTCGAACACCTGACCTAAGGTGATCCACCCACCTCAGCCTCCCAAAGTGCTGGATTACAGGTGTAGCCCCCACACCTGGCCGGTATCTTATTAAAATATTTTGAAAAATTTAACATTTGAGATATTTCTGACAGTATATATAAAAAGCTTCTAGTGCAAACCTTTTAGTGTATGTCAAGGTAATATAATCTTGGAAACATCCAAAGTTGCAGCATCAGAAATATCATAATTCTATCCTTGTTTCAATGAAAATTAATCATTTGCTTTAAAATTAAAATATAAACAATTCATAAATAAAGTGAGAGATTTCAAGAAAGCAAAGAAGACTTGTAGACTTGAAATTGTTCTGCGATATAGACCAGAATAAACTAATTGCTCTGTTAAAAGCAAGTTGCAGCTGTTTTGTCAGTTTGTATTACTGCTATTCATCAGTATGAACTTCTTTAATATATAGTAAGGTTAGGCTTAGATTAGGATTAAGGAAGGTAGAGAAGAAAAGTGTTTGGTAGTGTAGGTGTATATGACATCACTGATAGTAAAAGAAAGCTCCTGCCTGTATCTGTGATCTCATTATGTGGGCAGCTTTAACATATTGAGAGGAAGGAAGAGAAAAGAGGATGTGAGTACATTAGAAAATAGAAGAGTTTTTTTTTTTTTATATCTTAATACCTAGGAGTTAGTTTTAAAGTTTATTTTGTGGGTTAAGGTATAGGAATAGTAGTGAGCACTTCATGTGTGACTGAGACTTCTTTGTAGATAACCAACCATATTAGGCAGAATGCTAATGGATATACCGTATTCCTCTAAAGCTGTCCTCTTTTGAGCACAGAGATGTCTCAGCAATAATTATCCTCCCTTTGTTAGGATCTCTCAGCCCCATTGCCCTCCCTACCTCCAGTCATTTACAGATTTCATCGCTTTTTCTTTTCTTCCCTCAATCTCTATCTACATGCTAGTCTATATTGGCCTTTTCTCTCTTCTATCTGTAGGTATCCCTACAACATCACCCTTAGAACATTCCTTTTAAGAGTATTGGAACCTACAAGATGAAATTTAGATCAATAATTTCTTTGCAGAACAAACCTACAAGATTTAAGGAAGCTGTGACTCCTGTGAATTCAGTAATTCTTTCATAGGGTAGGTGGTCATCAGTCATGGGAGTTTGCCCTCCCTGTGCTTCCAAAATAAATGCAAGTGACAATTTGGCTTAGTAGTTTCATAGTTTAATCAATGAATATTCTTTCAAATACACTTTTAATGACTGTTAAGAAATTGCCTTTATATATGATTTACTATTGGAAAATTTCTCTTTACTACGTGATTTTAAAATTGCAAGTTAAATCCATTGGAACAAATTTTAAGGGGAGTCAGGACTGCTAAATTTAATTTAGCCTTCGCTAAAATGGAGGCTTATTTACATAGTATACACAAAATAGTTTTATTCCTAAGTCAGACCCTTGAAAAAAGCATCCTTTGAGTTGCTGAGTTTACTTCAACCTTTTGATTTTCATAGGAGATAGTTTAGTATAGACTAACTCTTGACCAGGCTGAACTGTCAATATACAAGATGGCACCTGTGGCGTAATTTATTTCCTGGATTGTATTCTAGTGTGACTTGGAGGAAGATCTTAGAATCTGAAATGGAAAGAGATAAAGACAAAGGGAAAAGCAATTTTTTTTTTAAAATCACAGATAAATTTAGCAGCTCTTAAGAGGTAGAGGTGGGGCAGGGCAAAATTCCTTTAATGCCAGGTAACCATAAATGTATGTCACAGTTTAAGAAGAAAGTAGTGGGTTAGTTCTTGGAGTCCCAGTGTAATTTTAGCTTCATAATTCATTATGTAGTTTTTTTTATTGCCGTTTTTAAACTTTTTATTTTGAGATAATAGATTTACAAGAAGTTGCAACAAAATATTACAGAGATAATTAGAGGCTCATATGAAGTTACAAAAATAGTCCAGAAAAGTCCCATTTACTTACTCTTCATTCAGTTTTCCTCAGCAGTTACATCTTATATAACTATAGTACAATATCAAAACCAGGAAATTGATATTTTTATAATACATGTCTGTATAATTCTGTGATTTTTGTCATATATATAGATTTGTCTAACCACTACCTCAGTCAAGATACAGAACTATTGCATTACCACAAAGATCTCTCCCTGTGCTACCTCTTTATAGTCACACCCATCCCATTACTCCTCCCCTACTCCTCACCACCCTTAACCCTGGCAGCCACAAATCTGTTCTTCATCTTGTTGAACTGTGAGAATCCACTCATACACAGATTTTTTTCAATAAATATTTTGGAAATTTTGTCTTGAAGATTTGCAACAATTTGTAAAAAACTTACTACATAGCTTAGAAGTATCAAAAAATTAAGAAAAGAGGATGGCATGACTGTGTAAAATACATGTAGATACTAGTCTGTTTTATCTTTTACTACCATAAAATATATCCAAATGAATTAAGAAAAGTGAATATTTATCAAGACTTACGCACACAAAGACCTTGTGTTCTGCCATATGTGATCGAGAGAAATATTAACAAACATAAAGATGCAGTATTAAATCATAACTGCATAAAATTAACTGTAGTCCATACAGATCTGTTATAGTAGTTTTGTAACCACCTCGTGTTGCTGTTACAGTGAGCTCAAGTTGAGAGTATCTGTTGAGAGTATCTGCTGAAAATGATGATGCTAATCATCTCCACATGAGCAGTTTCTCGCTCCAGTAAATTGCGTTATCACAGTAAAATGTGATCTCTCACTGTATTTGGTGTAATATCCTAAACCTTGGATAACACCATGAGACCCATAAGAAGTACCATTAATGATGCTGGAAGTGCTTCTAAGAAGCAGAGACAAGTTACGACATTACAAGAATGAGTTGAATTGCTTGGTATGTACCGTAGATTGAGGTCTGCAGCTGCAGTTGTCTGCCATTTCAAGATAAATGAATCCAATGTAAGGACCATTGTTTTTTTTTAAAAAAAAAAAAAGGAAATTTGTGAAATCATCACTTTTCATACACCAGCAGGTATGGAAATCCCACACTTTTTGTGAAATATTGTGTCTTTTATCTTGTATTGAAAATGCAGCTTTTTAAATGGGTCCAGGATTGCTATGAGAAAGTATACCCATAGACTCGAATATGATTCAAGAAAAAGCAAAGTCATTATATGACAACTTAAAAGGAAGATTAAGGATCTAAAGCTGGAGAATTTAATGCCAGCAAAGGATAGTTTGATAATTTTAGAAAGAAGTTTTGCTTAAAAAATGTCAACATAACAGGAGAAGCAGCTTCTGCCTACCAAGCAGCAGCAGACAGGCTCCCAGACACCATTGAGAAAATCATTAAGGAGAATGAGTATCTGCTTGAACGAGTTTTTGTTGTTGTTGTTGTTCTGAGATGGAGTCTTGCTCTGTTGCTCAAGCTGGAGTGCAGTGGTGCAATCTCTGCTCCCTGTAACCTCCACCTCCCGGGTTCAAGTGATTTTCCTGCTTCAGACTCCCAAGTAACTGGGATTACAGGCATGCATCACCATGCTTGGCTAATTTTTTGTATTTTTAGTAGAGACGGGGTTTCACCATGTTGGTCAGGCTGGTCTCGAACTCCTGACCTCATGATCCGTCTGCCTCGGCCTCCTTAAGTGCTGGGATTACAAGCCACTGCGCCCAGTCCAAACAAGTTTTTAATACAGATGAAAGTGCCCTACTCTGGAAAAAAAAAATGCCACAAAGGACATATATTAGCAAGAAAGAGAGGCAAGCACCACAATTTAAGGCAGATGGGGATAGGCTAACTCTACTGTTTTGTGCAATTGCAGTTGGGTTTATGATCAGGACTGCCCTTACCTATAAAGCTGCTAAACCCTGAGTCTTGAAGGGAAAAGGTAAACACCAGCTGCCAGTCTTTGGATGTGCAATAAGAAAGCCTGGAAAATGAGAACCCCTTTTCTGGATTGGTTCCATTGATGCTTTGTCTCTGAAGCCAGGAAGAACCTTGCTAGTAAGGGACTGCCTTTTAAAGTTCTTTTGATTCTGAACAAGGCCCCTGACCACCCAGAGCCCCATGAGTTCAACACCAAAGGCTCATTACACACAATACTTTATGAAAAGGATTGTCAGTGATATGGAAGAAAACCGTTATAGAACATCATCAAAGTCTAAAAGGATTGCACTATTGAAGATGCCATCATTGTTAAAGAAAAAGCCATGAAGCCCAAAACAATAAATAGCTGGAGAAAACTATGTCTAGATGTTACATGTGAATTCACTGGTTTTATGATAGAGCCAGTCAAAGAAATCATGAAAGAGATTGTAGATATGGCAAAAAAATGTAGGGAGCTGAGAGTTTCAAGATATGGATCTTGGAGAAATTCAAGAGCTAATAAAGACCATACCAGAGGAATTAACAAAAGATGACTTGATGGAGATGAACACTTCGAACCAGTGCCAGATGATGAGGAAGATGTAGAAAAAGCAGCACCAGAAAACAAACTGACATTAGACAGTCCAGCAGAAGAGTTCCAGTGATTCAAGACTGCGTTTGACTTCTTTAACAACATGGACCCTTCTATGATACGGGCACTGAAACTAAAGGAAACTGCGGAAGAAAGATTGTACGGTACCATATGGGAACATCTTTAGAGAAATAGAAAAAGCAAAAAAAGTCAGACCTAAATTACATATGTTTTTGTAAAGTTATGCCAAGCGTCCCTGCCTTTCTGGCCTTCTTTTCACCTCTGCCACCACTGAAACAACAAGACCAACCCCTTCAGCCTATATACCATGAAGATGCAATAATAAAGACCTTAATGATGATCCACTTCCACTTAATAGTAAATTCTCTTCCTTATGATTTTCTTAATAACATTTTATTTTCTCTAGCTTACTTTATTGTAAAAATATAGTGTGTTATACATATCACATGCAAAATACGTGTTAATCACCTGTTGATGTTTTCAGTAAGACTGGTCAACAGTAGGCTATTAGTGGTTTTGGGGGAGTCAAATGTTATATGTGCATAATTTTAAAAGTTAGATATGGGTTTTCAACTGCTTGGAGGGTCAGTGCCCCTAACCCCTGAGTTGTTTGAGGGTCAACTGTATTTACTACTCTTATTATATATGGTTGACTTAATTTCCCCAATTTGAGACTAAAGTTGTTTGATGTGAAGTAGAGAGAAAATAAGGGTGGAGAGGGGGCTGTGAATCACCTATAAACCCCAAAGAAAACGTATATAAACATCTTCCCAATCTTTAACCTCCACCTCCTGGGTTCAAGTGATTCTCCTGCCTTAGCCTCCCAAGTAGCTGAGTTACAGGCATGTGCCACTGAGCCCAGCTAATTTTTGTATTTTTAGTAGAGATGGGATTTACCATGTTGGTCAGGCTGGTCTTGAACTCCTGACCTCAAGTGATCCACCCACCTCAGCCTCCCAAAGTGTTAGGATTACAGGCGTGGGCCACTGTGCCCAGCCTTCCCAATCTTCTTTATGTGTATATGTGGGTCTTTTTTGTTGTTTATTTTTTTAAGGTAGCCAGTACGTATACTTTGCTATGTAATTTAATCTACTATGTTTTAAAAGTCCTTCCAATCCTGAAAACAGATGTCTTAATAGTAGCAATAATAATAATAATAATAGTTAACACTAATACAGAGATTATTATGTGCCAATCTAAAGGCTTTATACATATCAACCCATTTGATCCTATTTCATCATTATAATTTATCATGATAAATAAGGAAGCCAGACAAAAGTATGGTGGATTGTGGCTTCATTTTTACATTAAAAAATTTTGTAATACTTTTCTGACTCTTCAAATAAATGCCAAGAGGTTTTGGAAAGCCCATCCAATTCTTAGAACATTTCTGCATCATTAATTTAATGGAATAAATGCTTTGTCATTTGAAGAAAACTGTTGGAAGGTGACTGAAAGGAAATCATGAAAGAGATTGTGGATATAGCAAAGAAGGTAGGGAGCTACAAGTTTCAAGATACGGATCTTGGAAAAATTCAAGAGCTGATAAACACCACACCAGAGGAATTAACAAAAGATGACTTGATGGGTAGAAGGGAGGGAGGGAGGGAGAGGTGTGTAGTCAAATTCTTTGGAAGCAGCTGGGTTAAAATTCCATTTGAAGCCTTCCATTCTAAAGAAGCTTATAATTAGAAACAAGACAAGGTGTTTTTGAACCTCATAATAGATGGTAGTTTCTGTATCAGAAAACATTTCTGATACAGAATGAATCAGTTCTGAAACTGATTCATGAAACAATGTTACATCACTAGCCTATCTAATACAACAATAATCAGAACTACACTTTACCCTTCAATGTCTCTGGAGTTAGAAACACCAACCTCCCAGAAGTCGAAAATTTGCACATAAAACTCAGCCACTCCTAGCCTACCATTGACTGGAAGCCTTATTGATAACATAAACAGTCGATTAACACATATTTTGTATGTTATATGTATTATATAATCTTAAAGTAAGCTAGAAAAAAGAAAATGTTATTAGGAAAAATACATTTACAGTACTGTATTGTATATCATAAGTTTACATAGTCTGTTTATAAGATGTATTGACTGAAATGGCAGCAGGACCTCAGTTTATGTACATATCAAGCAATTCAACTTGTTCTCGTAATGTCATGACTTTCCTTTGCTTCTTAGGAACACTTCCAGCATCTCTAGTGGTACTTCTTATGGGTCCCGTGGTGTTATTCAAGGTTTAGGATATTGCACTAAACATGATGAAAAATAACATGAAGACTGTGAGAGATCACATTTTACTGTGATAACAAAATGTACTGGCAATAGGAACTGCTCATGTGGATATGAGTAGTGTCATCACAGGGTGTTTTAAGGGAATACTCTCAACACTTGAACTCACTATAAGAGCAACATGAGGTGGTTACAAAATTATTATAGTAGAACAGTATGTACTACAGTTAGTTTTATGCAGTTATGGTTTAATATTGCACCTTTGTGTATGTTACATTTCTCTGGACTGCATATGGCAGCATGTAAGGTCTGTTGGTGTGCATAAATTTTGATAAATGTTAACTTTTTATAATACATCTGTGTGTATTTTATGGCAGTAAATGATACAATAGACTAGTATTTTATACATTCATGCCATCCCTAGCTTTTTCTTAATTTTTCGATATTTCCAAGCCATGCGGTTTGTCTGCAAGTTTTTTTCAAATTGTTGCAAGTTTTCAAGACAAAATTTCCAAAATATTTTTTGAAAAAAATCTATGTGTGAGTGGACCCACACAGCTCAAACCCATGTTGTTCAAGGGTCAACTAAATACCTCATTTTGATAAGACTGTTGTGAAACTTACATTCATTTCCGTGGGAGTGTAAATGATTCAGTGTTTCAGGAGGGCAGTTTGACAGGTAGCAAAGCCTTGAAAAGGTTCATACGCTTTGACCTCGTGATTTCTTTTAGGACTATATTTTTGAGACATGATCAGAAATGTCAGAAAAGGTGCAAGGATATTAATTGTAATTATAGCATTACTTACAATAGGAAAATGAAATTAGCCTTTTGTGTAAAGGTCTATAATTGAGTTTGACTTCTTTGTCAAACGGCTACTTCAAGTGGTTTGATAAGTTTAATTTGATAGACACTTTGATTATAGCATTAATATAAATTTCGTAACTATAGTAATTGGCTAAAAACAGATTCAGTTATTTAGGGATTTCATCTTAGGACATTTATCCTAAAATATGACATCTTTATGTAGTTGTGTGTGTAAGCTGCGATTTTGGAAAGAACAAAAATGTTTCTAGCAGTTTGATGTTTTCAGTATCATTGTCATCATATCCTTTTTGTGTGAATATAATTTTGACTACCAATTGTTTTCTTCTTTTACAGGGAGATAACATAAAATGATCATATAGCTAGGCTAATTGAATATCCAGAAATTTTTATTTTTACTATAGAATTCTTTTTATCATTTCATTATTTCTTTCAGAAATTTCAAGCTTGAAAGATACGATCTAATTTTAAGATTTAAAAAGGCAGTTTTTATCTCCAGAGCAGTCGCTCCTTATCTACTATGTAGAAATAATTGTCATCTCTCCTCTCAGTATTCCCTATCTCAGTTGCTCAAGGAAGAAACCTGAAATCTTAGTACTTCTGCAGACTTCGTTTTTAGCTTACATCACATGAGTCCAATTCTTGACGAAGTCCTGTCTGCCTCCAGAATGTCTTGAATCGCTATCATTTTTTTCCATATCCACTGACAGTGCCCTGGTTGAGGAACATTACCTTTTTCTTGAAGGACCATAGTATCATCTTAACTGTTTCCTCAATCTTCCCCTGACTCAATCTATTTGTTTTTTGTTTTTTCTTTTGTTTGTTTTTGGTTTCTATGTTAAGATTTTATTGAAGTTAGGCATGTACCATGTTTAAGAAGTCAAATATTTGCATAAGAGAACAAAATATAGCAAAACCCTAACTCAGTTATTCTCATCTTTCCAACCTCGATCCTGGAGCCCCACTCCCATCCAGATCTCTTAGCTGTTTCTCCTCTGAGGAATTTATGTCTGTTTTTCACATAATATATCTAAATCTTTACTTTTCCTTGATTTTTCTATTTTAAGTATGATACATTGACTCTTTACTATAGAAGATGATTTCACTGTCTTATATTCTCTCCTCCCCATTTATATAATTCACTTCTCCTTCTTTTGCGCATACAGTTATATCATAGTTTTAACTAACTATATTCTTTACAATTAAACTGTGATGATTTACTCAAGTTTTCTTTGAGCTAAAATGTACTTTAGTTTTCTTCGTATCCATCACTAAATTTTTGCCACAAGTGAATGTACTGAATGTCTCTTCTTAATATTTCCAAACACATAAGGAATTTTTTTTTTTTTTTCACTTTCAGAGACAGATGTCTGGTGGAATTTCTATCTTCTTGCTCCTTTCTTCACTCTTCTTCTTAAAGGTCTGCTTGTAGCTTTGCCCCAGGATCTCCCATTGCTGTTAATCAGAGGATTCCCAATATTTTTTTTTTTCTATATTGGCTCTTCAGTTTCCTGGGTCTCATATCTTCCTTTTTCTTTGCTAGTTTGTTATGATAGAACACATACTCTACTAGTTCTCTGAGAGTAGGTACATAGAAGGCACATTCTCTGAGATGTTCATGTCTAAAAATTTCTGTAGTCTACTGTCAAACTTAATTGATATTCGTGTTGGATATAGAATTCTAGAAAATTGAATTCTTCAAAATTGAAGGCGTTGCTTCAGTTGTCTTTTAACTTCCAGTGCTGCTATTAAGACATCTGATGCCTTCTGATACCTTTTTTCCTATATGTGCTATTTTTGTTGTTTTGTGTTTGAATCTCTGCTCAGTTTTCTCTGTTTCCTCTTAAAATTCCTGTTATTTAGATGTTGACTCTTACAGTCTTCAAATTAGCATAAAAACATTTTACTGCTATCATTAACTTTTTGTTTAAAAGATTTAGTCACCTTTATTTCACAACTCTTCTACTGACTTTCAAATTTATCCTGTATTTTTTATTTCTAAAAGCTCTATTTTGTTCTCTGTATATTTCTTTTTATATATCCTCCTGTTTTTGCTTAATGGGTACAATGTCTTTTTTCATATATTAAAAAATAATAATTATATGGTTTTGGCTTCTTTTCTCAGTTTTCTTTGTTCCCTGCCCTAACTCGACTTCTGTTTTCTGCCCTAACTCTATTTCCTCAGAGTTCTTTTTCTTTTTTCTTGTGGTTTCTCTCTCTCCGTGGCTATTGTTGTATTATAGAGGTTTGTTAACCTGTTTCGGACCTTGGGCCCATCCGGCAGACTGAAGCCTATGAAACGCTAGCCCTTCTTTAAAAGGAAATCAGTTCTATTAAAATATACTCATCAAAATATTTTTTAAAGCTGTTATACAGCAATGCATGTGCTTCTTTGTTAATGTAGTAAAATCTAGAGGCCAGTCTTAAATACTACCATATCTGGGTGTGATGATTCATGCCTGTAATCAGTACTTTGAGAGGCTGAGGCAGGAGAATTGCTTCAGCATAGGACTTCCAAACCAGTCTGGCCAACGTAGTGAGACCCTGTCTCTACAAAAATAAAAACAAAATTAATCGAGTATGGTGGTACACACATTTAGCCCCAGCTACTTGGAAGGCTGAGGTGGAAGAATTGCTTGAGCCAGAGAGATCGAAGCTGTAGCGAACTGTAATCCTACCAATATACTCCAGTCTGGGCAACAGAGGAAGACCCTGTCTCAAATAAAACAACTACCATAACTTTGAAGTAGTGATGAGTGTAAATTGTATTTTTAAGATATCTGCATCAACTGTAATGTGATACGAAAATAGCAGTGATTTTGATTGGTAACTACATCACATGCATTGCCAATACCACTGTAATCTGTAGCCTACATTTATAACTAAAAGAACTGTCTTATTTCAGTTAGAGGTTAGTGTAAAATGAATTTTAATTTTTTTATACAAGTTTGTGGGCCCTTCGTATTCTGTCAACAGGCACTTTGGGGGATCATGATCCGTTTTATTAAAGGTTTCTTCAAATGTTTGGAGTGATTGACTGTTAGCTCAAAGAGTGAGATACTAGAAAACTGATTGGGAGCTCTGGGCGACTGAATAGAGCTTGACAACTAGTAGTTTTCACTGTATGTTGTGGGATGCTCATCTTCATCTGTGAATCTTTTCCTCTTGGGATTCAAATCTTTTCAGAGAAGAATCCGCCAGTATTCTGCCTGTGGAATGTAAATTTGCCTATGTTTTCAGTCATTGTGCTCTCTTACGTCCTGCTAATCAAATTTGCTTCTGTGATTTAACTGAATGGATATAATATTATGTATGTTCCCATTAAATAAAGTGATTCTAGAAAAGAACACAAACTGTCTTTAATGTTTTGAAAGCCTTAATCTGGCAAGAAAACTGGACTATTACTAATATTTAATTTTCACCTTAATTTTCCAGGAGCTTTCAAGTTGTGGATGGAATAAAAAAGAAAAGTACAGTTCTGCACCAAATGCAGTTGCCTTCACAAGAAGATTCAATCATGTGAGTTTATAAATTTTGATGCTGTATCTGAAATTTAGTTCCTCAAGATATACTTTTTCCTTAAGAAATAATTTAACTTTTTACATCAGTTCTGGAATATTTTCAGCCAGTATCTCTCAAGTATTGTCTCTGTGCATGATCTCTGGTTTTTTTTTCTCTGTAATTCCTGTTGAAAATTTATTGGAACTTGACGTTCTTTCCTCCTTGTCTCTTACCTTACATATTTTCTTTGTTTTTGTCCTCCATTCTGAGTGATTTCCTTAGATCTACATTTCAGTTCACTGATTGTCTTTAGGTGTGTTTTATCTGTTTCAAATCTGTATGCTTTTACACCAGCCATGCTCTTTTCTTATTTTTATTTTATTTTTAAAATTTATAAATTTTCAATGTAGTTTCTGTGTTATTATTGGAACTTCTTGGGATACTGCTATATTTCTGCTCATTCTTAAAGTGGTTTTTTCAAAGATATATAATGAATTTTGTATCTTTGGCTTGAAAGCTCGTGTCTGTTTAAGCTTTATCCATGAGAATTTTGCTGCTGCCTCAATTGAGGGAATACATATTCTAAGAGGCTCTTTGTTTGCTTTTGCTCATAACCAGGGCTGTCGCAGACCTGAGACTGTTTTTTTATGTTTATTGTTGTGCTTGGGGCATCTTTGTACTTCTCTGTAGTAAAAATTTAGATACCAAATCCAGTTAAAGGCAGCCTATAGTTAACAAATTCTTCTTTTAAAGTTAAATTAATTTTTTCTTTTTTTAGAGACAGGGCTTCTATCTGTCACCCAAACTGGAGTACAGTGGTGCAGTCATAGCTCACTGCAACCTCAAATTCTTGGGCTCAACCAGTCCTCCTGACTCAGCCTCTCAGGGAGCTAGGACTACAGGCATGCACCACCATGCCAGACTAATTTAAAAAGATTATTTTGTGGAGATGAGGTCTCACTATGTTGCCCAAGCTGGTCTCGAACTCCTGGCCTCAAGCGATCCTCCTGCCTCAGCCTCTCAAGGCACTGTGATTGTAAGCATAAGCCACCATGCCCAGTCTACAAATTCTTATGAAAGAGTTTTTCTTTTTTTCTCCTTGACCACCCAGAGCCTACATTATTATAGATGCACTTGTATGTTGTCTCCCTTTTTCAAGGGAATTGAAAAATAAGTGAATTGTTTTAGTCTACCTTTTCACTGAGATTATAGACCTTTGAGTAGCATTAGATAGAAACGGAGGAGTGGAGAGGTGTGAGGCCTTGTATTATGTCTTTGAAGGAGCATTAAGTCCCAAGCCCCTATGTCACTGAGATAGGAAATCCTCCACGGGCAGCTACAGTACCCACTCTTATAACCACTGCTTTGCTTTTATTTCCTTATTTTTTGATCTCTAAAAGAAATCCTTTATTTTTCTTCCCGTTCAGAAATACATTTTTAAAAAAAGAAGTTTGTGATATGTAACCCAGCAATTTTAGGGGCTTATAGCAAAAATATTTTTTCTTATGAGTCCAGTAATTTTATGAAACCGTGTCTTGGTGTTAGTTACTCTGGGTCAGCGTTCTTAAATGTGGTTGGCTTTAACAGACTGTCATTTGGGGAGCATGTACACTTAGACTTCCAGTATAGGGGTCTCAGGGTGGCTGGATTTATTACATAGTAGCTTAGGGCTCTCCAAGAGAATGTTCCAGCAATCAAGGCAGGAAGCTGCATGGTCTTTTATGACCTCGTCCTGGAAGTCAGTGTCACTTTCACTAATACTTTCTTCATCAAAGCAGTCACAAGCTTGCCCAGATTCAGTAAGAAGTGATACACGTCCTAACTTTGGATGAGAGAGTGACAAAGAATGTATGCTTAAAAGCACCATAGACAAATTGTCTAAGCCAGGTGCAGTGGCAAGTGCCTGTAGTTCCAGCTGCTGGGGGGCTGAGACAGGAGAACTTGAGCCCAAGAGTTCAAGACCAGCTTGGACAACATACTGAGACCTCGTCTTAAAAAACAAAACAAAACAAAAAAACAACAAATCATGTTGGCCAGGTGTAGTGGCTCATGCCTGTAATCCCAGCACTTTGGGAGGCAGAGGCTGGTGGATCACTTGAGCTTAGGAGTTTGAGACCAGCTTGGGCAACATGGCAAAACCCTGTCTCAAGTAAAAAAAATACAGAAATTGGCTGGGCATGGTGGCTCACACCTGTGGTCTCAGCTACTTAGGAGGCTAAAGCAGGAGAATCACTTGAGCCTGGGAGGCAAAGGTTGCAGTTAGCCGAGATCACCCCACTACACTCCAGCCTGGGCAACAGAACAAGACTCTGTCTCCAGAACAAAACAAATCACCATAATATTTGTCTTAAAATTTGCCTGATGTTAAATTTAATTAAGTTGGTGAACTTAATTAAAGTTAAATTAAAGTTGGTGAACATGCGCTTTAGATTTGAATTTGAATAGTTGATATTCAAATCTAAATTTGAATAGTTGATATTTGAATATATTTGATATTTGAATAGATTTGAGATTTGAATAGATTTGAATAGTTGATATTTGCTAAGGTTATTAAGATTCCCATAGCATAACTTTTTTTTTTTTTTTTCCAGAGTAAACCTTGTTAGAATTGGGGAGGATTATTACTATTAGTAGCCTAAGTACAGTAACAAGTATTAAGGTGACTTTGTAAAATATGTATACTTTATATTTACATATATATTTGTAAAATATATGTAAAATACATAATGACATTTGTTTACAGATGAAAATTGCAAGTAAAATCTGAAATATTTCTCATTAAAAATGTGAAGAAATATGAGGCGGTGGCATTATTTTTTGCACAATAATTTCGAACTATATTCTGTATTTAGATTTGTATAAGTGAACCAACTTACAGTGCTTTGACTTTGTTTTCATAGTACATGAATTAAAGTGTATTACGTGGACATATTGTATCATATAATAAGCAAACTGTTCAGAGTAGAGTATTTTAATATTATATCTAATCTGCCTTCTAATAAATTAGTTTTAATTATTTTTTAAATCAAGATGGTTTTATTTGAAAGCATTACAAAATTTTTGAAATGCAGTTTTAATGTTAGAATGTTAACTTAGATATATATTTTTTTCTTTTGATATTTTGTTTTATTTACACCAAGAAAACCCTACTTGGGAATCTTCACTTATGATTCTACTCAATCTAAATAAACGGTCATGTAGAATTACACAGCCACAGAAGAACCTGCTATAAGTAGCATCTTTTACAATGTTTAATTTTAGAGCCTACCTAATTCTGCCAAAAATTTTTAGAATACAGCAAAAAAAACCTTACAAATTAAAAATCATAGTGATAGTTATCTAAAATTTTTATTTACAGGTAAGCTTTTGGGTTGTTAGAGAGATTCTTCATGCTCAAACATTAAAAATTAGAGCAGAAGTTTTGAGCCACTATATTAAAACTGCTAAGGTAAGAAAAACTTGTGTTTTTATTTTTGAGTTCAACCATTCATAAATGTTTGTAAGTGAATAAATATTCATGATGCTTTATTCACTGTTTACTGATACTGGAAAAATAAGGTTCATTTATATAAGTCAATTTTTAAAATTGGTTGCCTACTTTCTCTGCCTTTTTCTTTATTCTTCCTGTTTTCCTACCCTTTCTTTTATATTCTTCCTCCTACTCTCTGAGTAACTGAATTATGTGATCTGTTTTACTGAATAAGTAGAAAAAGATTGGATTATGGTAAAGTATGATATTTATAAAATACTGGACTATTCTGCAGGTGATGAGGAAAGCCATAAGGATTAAGTAGGAGAATACTACTTCACTTCCAAAGTGAACCATGTGAAGAATAAGACTTTATTTTTAAGAGAATGGTATATGTGATGTTGCCACATTGTTAACTGAACAGTTATTGTGTGACATAGATAATAAATACAGCAAAAGAAATAGAGCATGGATTTCAAAGGTAGTTGGAAATTAGAAGGGTGATACAGGATATTCTACAAAGGATACCAAGATTTTATTAAAACTTGTAACAACTCTGAATTTAGTTGTAGGGGCAGAAAGGGGGAGTGAGCTCTTCTTAAAGGGTCAAGGCTGGCAGCCTTATAACAAAAGACAGGTTAATGAGAGAAAAGCATAGCAGATTTATTACGTGTGCATAGGAGTCATACAAAGTATAAACTCAAAGCAGGGCCAAATGGTTGATGCTTAAATATCTTCTTCACTGGGGAGAGGAGAGTTTTTGGGGAGGAGGTACATAAGAGTAAGTGATTTTCAGGGAAAATGGATGAGCCCAGAGAACAAAGTCCTGAGACCAAGTTTCCCTGAGCTCTGGGAGAGGTGGCGTTACAGGTTATGGGAGAGCAAAGGGAGAAAAACATATTAAGCAAAGACAGATACCTCAAGGAAATATCTCAGATAATCTCAGAGCTACCCTCAGAAAGAGTAGTTGGGGTAGCCTATGGTTGAGTTAATCTTTCCTAGATCTGGACAAGGGAGAGGATGCTCAGAGAAAGCCTAGCTGTTCATTTCACCAATGTAGATTCTACAAATGCGAATCTTCTCTACAAAAGGCAACTTTTCAGGGCTATTTCTGTCTGTAGGCCCTCTGAATAGCCATCTCAAAATATGTCAAAGAAGTATATTTTAGGATATTTTTGGTTTCCTTTAAAGTTCTCTAAGTATGGTAATTGTAGCCACGTTCATTCGTTACTCTTGTAATAAATACATAACTTTCCTCACCTGTGAATGAAAGAAGGCAGAATAAAATGAGGGTACCATGTTTACAATTATTATGAGTCATAACTGTTTCCTATTTTCCTTAAGAACATGGGAGCAATTGTGTTCTAACATTCTATGGCACTAGGTGGCAGAGCTAGCCTTCTACAATTTTGATATTTTGCAAAAGTGTCAAAATATTTTTTTAAAATTCTTTGTGATGATATGTTAGATAAATACTTTTTTTTTTTTTTTTTTTGGAGATGGAGTTGCACTCTGTGGCCCAGGCTGGAGTGCAGTGGCAGGATCTCGGCTCACTGCAAACTCTGCCTCCTGATTGTACAGGTCTATTGTACAATCTACTGATTGTAGATATTAACCGCATCTACAAAATATCTTCATGGCAACACCTAGATTAGGGTTTGGTTAAATAACTGATACTAATAGTCTAGCCAAGTTGACACATCAAACTTACCATCACATACATACAAAAGAATATAAGAATATTTAAAGTATCAAAAGAATGATAATGTGGATACCCATGCACCCACTGACCACTGGAAATTTTCATATGCCTCTTCATATGCCACCTCCTTCCCTTCTACTACAGTGGGAACCATTGCCTTGAATTTCGTTTTTCTTTTACAGTATGTATGTTTCTGAATTATATATTGTTGCAAATACATGCTTTTGGATTTTGTTTAAATTGAATTATTCTATATTTACTTTTGTACTTTCATAACTCAGCAGCGTTACTTAATGGTTTTGGGAGTAGCTCTGTTATAGAGTATCCTATTTGTACATATCACAGATTATTCAGTGTACTTTGGGTTATTTCCAGATTTTTGCTATTATAAACCCTGCTGCCATAAGCATTCTTGTATGAGTCTCTTGGTGCTTATGTGACGATTGATGCCCTAAAATACAGAGTTTGTACTAGCAGTGAAATTACTGAGGCTCTCTCTCTTTTGTTTAGACAGGATCTTGTTCTGTCTCCTGGGCTGAAGGCCAGTGGTGTAATCCCAACTCACTGCATCCTTGACCTCCTGGGCCCAGGCAGTCTTCCCACCTCAGCCTCCCAAGTAGTTGGGATTACAGGCATATGCCACCACCCCTGGCTAATTTCTGTTTTGTTGTTGTTGTTGTTTTGTAGAGACAAGGTCTCATTATGTTGCCCAGGCTGGTCTTGAACTCCTGTGCTCAAGTGATCCTCCCATGTTGGGCTCCCAAAGTGCTGGGATTACAAGTGCGAGCTACTGTACCCGGCCCCTCATCTCTTTAGCTTTGTTATAGATAACCTCCAAACTGGTTACATTTATATATGCTCACTAGCAATGTATGAAGATGCCTGTTGCTCTACATCCATGTCACCATCTGATATTGTCAAAATTTTTCATTGTTGCCAATTCTGGTGGTTGTGAAATGTATCTCGTTTTAGTTTTAATTGCCTTTCATTGAATCCAGTAGGAGTAAACATCTTTTTTTATGTTGGCCATTTAGGTTTTCTCTCTTGAAAGGTCTGTTTAAGATCTTTCAGCAGTTTTCTATTTTGGTATTGGTCTTTTATTTGTGTGTGTGTGTGTGTGTGTGTGTGTGTGTGTGTGTGTGTGTGTGGTTTTTTGTTTTTGTTTTTTTGAGATGGAGTCTCACTCTGTCACCTAGGCTATAGTGCAGTGGTGCAATCTTGGTTCACTGCACCTCCACCTCCTGGGTTCATGTGATTCTCCAGCCTCAGCCTCCCAAGTAGCTGGGATTACAGGCTCACACCACCATGCCCAGTTAATTTTTGTATATATATATTTTTTTAGTAGGACGGGGTTTTGCCATATTGGCCGGGCTGGTCTTGAACTCCTGACCTCAGGTGATCCGCCCACCTCGGCCTCCCAAAGTGCTGGGATTACAGGCGTGAGCCACCGTACCTGGCAGTCTTTTATTGATTTTTATAGGAGTTCTTTATATAACTAGATGCCAGTTCTCATAAGCTTTGCATGTATCTTCCTATTTGTGGCTTGTCTTATCAATTTTTTCATATTTTCTGATTTACATGTTCTTAATTTTAGTAGTCAGATTTACTGATCCTTAATTTCTGTCTTGGTCTGTTCTGGCTGCTATAACACAAATACCATAAACTAGGTGGCTTGTAAAAAACATTTATAAACAACAAACATTCTAGAGAACTGTGAGGATTAAGTCCAATGTCAAGGTGTCAGCAGATTCAGTGTCTGGTAAGGGCCCATTTCTCATAAGGCCCTTTCATGTTACAACAAAGTTCCTTCAAGCACTTGCCCAAACAACATTTTCTCCGTACTGCCCCGCCAACACACCCCACTGCCACAGTATAGATGAACGCTGTTCTGGGAGTTTATATAAGTGGGATCCTACAGAAAGCTGTTGCTTGTGGTTGGCTACTCTTGCTTACCACGTTGTTGAGATTCATCCACGTTGCATGTTATCTATAATTCTTTTATTGCTAAGTAGATTTCCAGTGTATGGATATTCCACAGTATATCATTTTCTTATTAATGAACATTTGTTTTTACTTTGGCTTTTATGAATAAAGCTGTTATGAACATTTTTGTGGAATATGCATTGAGTTTTCTTGTATTATACCTAGGAATGGTGGACTTGCTGGGTTATAGATTAGGAATATGTTTTAACTTTATTAGAAACTGCCAAATATTGTTATTTTCCAACATAACCCTGTTGGTTTTACCACTTTAAATTTCAGTCAGCAATAAGAGTCTCCACACATCTTGCCAGTACTTGGTGTTTAATTTTTTTTTTAAATTTGGCCTTTCTTTTGGGTGTGTAGTAGTATCTTATTGTGGTTTTAATTTGTATTTTTCTGATTATAGTCATGATTGAGTATCTTTTCATATGTATGTGGAGCATTCGGATATTTTGTTTTGTGATACTATCCTTTCCAAATCTTTTGCCCATATTTTTAATAGGATTGTTTGTCTTATCAAGTTGTAGGGATTTTTTTAATGTATTCTGAATACAAACCCTTTTCAGAAATATGTATTTTTTCCCAGTCTATGACTTGCCTTTTTATTTTCTTAATGCTGTCTTTTGGTTAGTGAGCAGAACTGTTCAGTTTTGACAAAGTCCAATTTGTTATTTTTGTCTTTGTGGTTAGTGTTTTTTGTGTCTTGTTTAATAAATCCTTTCCTAATCCAGGGTCATAAAGACATTTTCCTTTGATCACTCCTAGAAGTATTATAGTTTGAAATGGTTTTTTTTGGAGATGGAGTTTTGCTCCTGTCACCCACACTGAGGCAGGAGAATCACTTGAACCCGGGAGGCAGAGGTTGTGGTGAGCCAAGATCACACCACTGCACTCCAGCCTGGGCAACAGAGACTCCATCTCAATTAAAAATATATATATATATATCTAATTGTGCTAATTCCATTCTTTTGTCTGTTTAACTGCTTTGACATTTTGGTTGGAAATTACTTGATCAAATATGTGTAGGTACATTTCTGTTCCGTTGATTTATTTGTCTGTTCTTATTCCAATATCTCTTTGTCTTAATTACTATAGCTTTGTAGTAAGCCTTGAAATCTGATAATGTTCTAACTTTTTTTTTCTTCTTCAAGATTGTCTTGTCTATGCTATCTCCATTTTATATCTGTAGAAATTTTAGAAGTAGCTTATCAATTTCTGCAACATGGCCTGCTTGCATTTTTGATTGAGGTTTTATTGAACTTATAGATCACTTTGGGAAGAACTGATAACAATATTAAGACTTTCAATCCACAAACATGATATACCTCTGTTTAAGTTTTTTTAAATTTTTCTCGGCAGTACTTTATTTTCAGTGAAGCACTCTTGCATATTGCATATCATTATTTCTAGTAGACAGCCAGTGTTCTGATATTATTGTAAATGTTTTTCCGTCTCATTTTCTAATTGTTTGGTACTACATATGCAATCATGTTATCTGAAAATAAAGGCAGATTTGACTTCTTCCTTTCTGACTTTTCTACCTTTAAACATTATATCTAAAAGAATGGTAGAGACTGGAGTAAATACTTTCTTCTCCCAGGGTGGTTAAGCCCAGTCCTCTGTGGGGGAATGAGAATGAGAAGCTGATTTTTCTGGCTGGGCATGGTGGCTCACGCTTGTAATCCTATCACCCTGGGAGGCCAAGTCAGGCAGATCACCTGAGGTCAAGAGTTCGAGACCAGCTGGTCAACATAGTGAAACCTTGTCTCTACTAAAAATACAAAAATTAGCCATGCATGGTAGAGCTCACCTGTAGTCCCAGCTACTCGGGAGGCTGAGGCAGGAGAATCACTTGAACCTGGTAGGCGGAGGTTGCAGTGAGCCGAGATCATGCCACTGCACTCCAGCCTGGGCAACAGAGCGAGACCATGTCTCAAAAAAGAAAAAAAAGAGAGAAACTGATTTTTCTGATCCCATTAGGAATTGAAGTGGATAGGGTTGAGTTTTAGCTTTAGATAGTTTCAAGTCATCTCTGGTCACAAATGACTCAGGGCGAAATCTGTACTTTGTGTGGTATATGCCTCTTGCTCTAGTAGGACCCTGGGATCTAAGTCCCAGAGATCCCTCTCTGCTTTCTAACCCAGCTGTCAGCCTCCAGCACTGACACACAGTAAAGAAAGTTCCGTTAGGAGTGAATCAGTGGACACAGAGCCAACTCTAGGTTTGAAACTCCTGCGGATTCTAGTCCGTTATACCAGCCCACAAGGTTGTAAAAGCACTGGTTTCTTCTTACTTTAGCAAAATCTGCCTATCGGAGGCTTCATCTTTGCCTAGCCTTGTAGAGATTCAGCATATGCCCTCAGGGGGAAAAAAACTGTTTAAAGGCTGTTGTTGTTTTTTTACTTTGGAATTTAGTTATTTGTGTTCTTTGTGTCCACAACTCTCCAGTGTTTTTAATAAAATGGTTTTCTTTCTAAGTTTATCTATTTTGTTTTCTTGCCGTTATGGCTTTAGCAATGGTTTCTCATGTTCTACATCTGCTACTAGTAGCAGAAGCTACTATTCAGCATGAGGTTTTTATCGTTTTTTTTGTTTGTTTGTTTTGTTTTTTTTTTTGAGACAGGGTCTTCCTGGGTCGCCCAGGCTGGAGTACAGTGGCACAATCACGGTTCATCGCAACCTCTGACTCCTGGGCTTAAGCAGTCCTCCCATCTCAGCCTCCTGAGTAGCTGGGACTACAGGCACATGCCACCACGTGCCTGGTTAATATCCGTGGTTTTTTTTTTTTTTTTTTTTTTTTTTTTTTGTAGAGACAAGGTTTTGCCATGTTGCCCAGGCTGGTCTTGAACTCCTGGGCTCAAGCAGTCCACCTTCCTCAGCCTCCGGAAGTGCTGGGATTACAAGTGTGAGTCACCATGCCCGGCCTCTGTTTATTCTTACTATGAAGTAGTTATTTGGGCTATAAACTTCCATAATACCCCTCCCCTCTTCACTTAGCACTAAGGTTCACAACAGGCATTGTTGCCTGGCAGTCTCTTGATGGTGGGTGAGGATTATTTCTCTCCTGCCCTTACCCTCAGGCTATGAGTCCTTCAGTGTCTCTGCTTTAGGCAATGAGAGTCTCTTATTGGAACCCCCACCACAGGTTAGGCAGGCCCTGGGCAATGTGTCCCCTGAAGCTTGGAAAGCTAACCAGATTTTCGTATGTCCTCCAAGGGATTGCCAGCTTTGGTGTTCAGCTTACATCTCTGGATTCTCCTTCTCTTAGTTTTAGGGTCCTAAGTATTCTTAATTTTATTGCTAGCTTTACAATGAATTTTCATAAGATGTATTTCATATCTTACCCAGTGTTCTAATTATTTTCATTGGAAGAGTAGGTCAAGGTGTCTAATTTGTCAGACTTCTGGTATGTAGCCTTTACTAAATTTTGAATCCATTCCCCCTCTTCAACTCCGCTGACACTGACGTGTCAGATCCTTCTCATCATCTCTCACTGTAGTCTCTGAACTGATTCCCTTTCTGTATATGCCACCTTCTGCTCCCTGATCTTTCAAAAATGTAGTACACATCCATAATATCTTACCCAAAGCATTTGGGGCCAGATATATTTAGGAATACACTTTTTTTTCCAGATTTTAGAAAGGTGGTGTATGTAGTTCATATACCATCTGTGGCATTTTCATTGCAATCACCTCCACCTCCTGCTTATGTAATACCTTGAAATCAAACACATTTAATATTTTTGGAGCAAAACATGTAATTATTCACCTTAAGTGAGATCAGTAAAGTCTGTCATTAGCCTCACATCAGGTTAGATTTTCCCGCCTAGTGAACTTGAGACCACACTTACCAAATAAACAAAACTTTGACTTTTCAGGTTTGAGATCTCAGAATTGCAGATAAAGGGTTGTGAACTGATGCCTGGCATTCAGTTATATCATTCTCAAATTTTAAAATTCTCCAGATCCTCCACTGGAGTTCTTACTGCTCATGAAAGTAAGTCTAGCCTCTAAAGAGGCTTCACATGTAAAAATGGCCCTTTCTGTTCTCTTCTTCTGATACTCTGATACTTCTGATACTCAGCTTCCAGACACCTTCATGGCTTTGTGCTTTTTGTATATTGTAGTCCCTCTTTCTCATAGCCCCTCACTCTCAAGTGTCATTTCTGGAAATCAGAATCTCTCAAAGTTAGAGGCTGATTATTCTGTAGAACCCTACATATACTTTTATTTATAGAACGCTGTATATACTTTTGTTCTAGAAATATGCAAATTGGATTTGTATTTGTTTTCATGTCTGTCTCACTAGACTGAAGCTTCTTGATAGGTCTTTTTCATTTTTGTATATGCTGTGTAATATGGTGCCTAGTATAATAAATGATTAAAATACATCCGTTGAATGGTTTCCCAGTTAGATTGTATAACCTTGTGTGAAGATTTATATTATGTTTTGTGTTATTAATTTATTTTGTTTTTATTTGTTTTCTTCGGGCTTTCAATTAAATGCTCTATCCGCAGCATTTTCTAGACCTGGGACTTACCTGGTAGTAGGATTAGGACAGTTGTAAAATGACTAATTTTTAGACAGGACTTGCGGGATGTAAGCGTCAGGTAGTATTTAAAAATCTGGGAAATCAGCAATAAATGTGCAGATCTCATGGGAAAGTACTGGGAACTAGTGTTAGGTAGGAGTTTTCTGCATGCAGACTGTAAAATCAGTGTCTCAGCATGAATGAGGGAAAAAGGATCTGGGAATTTGGGTAGGAGGAAGCAGAAAATTGAGGAGGACTGTACTGTGAAAGGCAGGTTTCACCCTTGCCGTGGAATAATGGGAGTACTGGATGGGAAACCAAATCAGAATCCTGGATGTTGACCCTTTCTTGAAACTTGAAACATAAAGCAGAGGCTTAGTAATAGTTCAGTATAAGGGAGACTGTTTACTAGAAACCAGCTTTCGTGATCATACCATGTAAACTTGATAATGAGACATAACCTTGGTTTTCTTAATATATTACTCAGCTAGAGGTAGATTTATTCCCAGAGCTTGGGGACAGTGCCACAGTAGAACATGTAAGTTCTGTTGTGCACCAAAGCAACTTAGTGTAAACATAGTGGGTACTCTAAAGACAGATCTTAGTAATGAAGGTAGTATATGCTTAACACTACCAGTTGCCAAGATTGTACTTGTTAGTCTAAATTTTTCTTGTATTCATGTTGTTTCTTTTTCATCCCTCTCCCCCATTTTTTTTTTAATCTTCAGAAACTGTATGAGCTGAATAACCTTCATGCACTTATGGCAGTGGTTTCTGGCTTACAGAGTGCCCCAATTTTCAGGTTGACTAAAACATGGGCGGTGAGTAATATTCTTTAGTTAATGAAAGGTTAGATTTCCTGTGGAAAGGAAAGATGTATTCATTTCCTTTGTAATTCTTATTAAGGTTAATATAATGATAATCGATAAGGATTTTTAAATTGCTTTGTACTCTATTCTTTGATACCTACATTTTTTTTCCTTAAGCAGTGCACTGGGTGTAAGGTAATTTTGGGGTGCAGTTTGGTGCTTGGTTTTTGCTCCTTAGAGAATCATTTTTGTTGGAACACTTTCAGTATCTTTGACAACATAGTGTTTAATATTCAGCTGATGGGAAGGTATAAATACAAAAAAAATTGCATTTAATCATAAAGATTATGCTTTTGGAAAGTTTGAGGAATATCTAAATCATAGGTTTCAAAAAAAATTTACTGATTTCAATTTCCATTATTAATCTTAAGTTTTTTCCTTAGGAATAATGGAAAACTTGATGATTAACATGGAATTATTTGCTCTTGCTGCACATGCTGATACTGTTATGTTAATCATATTTGGTTCTATTACTTACACAAGATCAGAGTATGAATTTTGACCTCTGCAAATTTGTGTATTTTCATATTTGAGTAACATGATACTGTACTCAATCTTTTCAGGTATTTTTCATTTAGATTTTATATAAATAAAATTTTATATTCAATTAAATTTATTTATATTCAGTACTATTCTTAAATGTTAAAGAGCGATGATTTTGTTTAGAATCTATTACATTTTGTACAAAGGATCAATGTGTTTTTAAGGTCCTGTGCTAAAATCATGATTGACTTTTTAAAATATTTTTTTATTACTAAAATATAACTGTTTTTAATTAACAAAGGGCTGCTTTTGCTTTTTATAGTATCTGAAGAGACAGATGTTTCTCATGAAAACCAGTGTAGATTTCTATATTGGAAAAACATTAGTATGGAAAAGCTTGTGATCCTTTTTATATTTCTTTTTTCTTTTTTATAGAAACACCTGAGTGTGAAGAGTTTTCTTTAAAAATTCTTTTTAGTAATTATGGCCTTATTGTCTTTTCTTAAAATTTGAATTTCGTGGAGGAATGGAAATGATTATAAATATACAGTTATGAATTATATCTTTAAAGTTTTAGGGAAAAGAATTATACTCTGTGGAAAAAAAATTCTATTTTTATTTTTTGTACCCAGGCTGGAGTGTAGCATGATCATAGCTTACTGCAGCCTCTAACTCCTGGGCTCGGAGGATCCTCCAGCCTCAGCCTCCCAAGTAACTGGACTACAGGCACATGCCACCGTGCCAGACTAATTTTTTAAAAAGTTTTTATAGTGATGGGGTCTCACTGTGTTGTCCAGGCTGTTTTCAAACACCTGACCTCAAGCCGTCCTCCCGCCTTAGCCAGAGTGCTGGGATTACAGGCATGAACCATTACACCCAGTCCTATACTTCTATTTATGATTTGGTTTGGTAATGAGGTACATTTTTCTGAAGTTAATTTTTATTTTCCTTGAAGATATTTTCATTGCTTCCCTTATGTATTTGCATGGAAAATAATACTTGTTATTTGGTAACAGCTTCATTATTTATCTGAATAAAACTTTTGATGGTTTTTATTTTAAAATATTTCATATTGTGCTATGCACTCTGTAATTGCTTGACATACAGTAGTGAATGATCTAGACAATGTTCGATTCTCATACAGCTAACATTCTGCTGGGGAAAAGTAAATTGCAAATAAATAAATGACTTAAATAGCGATAAATGCTCTGAAGAAAAATAGAAAGGAAGGCAGGACAGTACTGTTATGTAACATGGTAAGAGAATCTTTGATAAATGACAGTTCAGTAGAGACCTGGAGGAATTGAGGAAACCATTTATTTGGATATCTGGGAGAAGAGAGTTCCAAGTAGAGGTAATAACAAGTAAAAAGGCCCAGATACATTCAAATGGCAGAGTGGTCAGTGTTGACAGTAGAATAAGCTAGGAAGGTACCCGGTGGTAGGAGATTATTTCAAAGAGGTAGCATGAATCAGATAATGGAGGTGCTGTTTACTC
The DNA here is from genome assembly GCF_043159975.1 of Macaca nemestrina. Lineage (NCBI taxonomy): Eukaryota > Metazoa > Chordata > Mammalia > Primates > Cercopithecidae > Macaca > Macaca nemestrina. The sequence goes on from NC_092125.1 coordinate 36,582,618, forward strand.
ATATTCGGAGAGGTATAGAGAAGGACCATTGTGGGCTGGAGTTCTATTTTACACATACTGTGTTTGAGTTGGCTAGTAAACATCCATGTGAACTGTAAGGTCAGAGTTAGATGTACAAGTTTAAGGGAGTGGTTGGGGCTAGAGAGAGATTGTTATAATGATCAGTGTAAACTATTTGAAGCTAGATGGTAATCATCTAAAGAGGGCGCATAGATGAAAAGCCCTGGGAGCCTCCAGGATTCCCAAGTAGAGATTGGAAAAATGAGGAGGAATCAACAAAGGAAATTACGGGTAGGACACATTTTTCAGTCAAGTAAAGAAAATGTTTCAGTAAAGATTGATCACCTTTGTCAAATGCTACTAATAATTCAAATAAGGCACAAAGTTTTTGATGACCTGATAATTGGAAAGGATTGGTGACCTCAGGAAGAGTGATTTCAGTAGAGAAGTGGGGTGAAAAACTGACTGGAGTTGAGAGAATGGTGGTGAAGAAGTGGGACAGCAAGTATAGAGAATGCTCTTGAGGAATTTTACTGTAGAGGGCTGCAGTGTGGTTTGTAGAGAAATATGGTATCTGGAAGGGAATGTGAGACCAAAGATTTGTGGTATTTTGTTTTGTTTTTGGAAATGGCATCAATGGCAATATGTTTTATGTTGGTGGCAATAATCTAGTAGAATGAAAAAAATGACAAGAGAATGAGGGATTACACCAGTGATACACTTGATTAGATGAAAGAGAATTAGATATAGTACTCTAGTGTATCAGTAAGAGGTTATCCATTTTAGGCCGGGTGCGGTGGGTCACCCCTGTAATCCCAGCACTTTGGGAGGCCGAGTCGGGAAGATCACGAGGTCAGGAGATGGAGACCATCCTGCCTAACATGGTGAAACCCCGTCTCTACCAAAAATACAAAAAAATTAGCCCTGCGTGGTGGCGGGCCCCTGAAGTCCCAGCTACTCGGGAGGCTGAGGCGGGAGAATGGCATGAACCTGGGAGGTGGAGTTTGCAGTGAGCCGAGATCACGTGACTGCACTCCAGCCTGGGTGACAGAGCTCTGTCTCAAAAATAAAAAGAATTTATCCATTTTAACAGCAGGGAAGGGAACACATTTAGTTACAGATGCAAGTAAGTTGGTAGATTTTGTGATGGGATTCTTAGAAGTTCTACTGATTGTTTTGTTTCCTCAGACATAAAAAAGCAAGGTCTTTAGTTGAGAGTGTTATGGGAGAGGTGTTGGAGGTTTGAAGAAAGAGGAGAGGATATAAAAGTCATCTGTAGAGTGTGAGAGTCCATTAACTAAGAAAACCTAATAGGTTTGATAGATCTTATGTATCTTTTTTTTTTTTTTTTTTTTTTTTTTTTTTTTGAGACGGAGTCTTGCTCTGTGCCCCAGGCTGGAGTGCAGTGGCGTGATCTCGGCTCACTGCAAGCTCCGCCCCCCCGGGTTCACGCCATTCTCCTGCCTCAGCCTCCCGAGTAGCTGGGACTACAGGCGCCTGCCACCTCGCCCGGCTAATTTTCTTGTATTTTTAGTAGAGACGGGGTTTCACCGTGTTAGCCAGGATGGTCTCGATCTCCTGACCTCGTGATCCGCCCGTCTCGGCCTCCCAAAGTGCTAGGATTACAGGCTTGAGCCACCGCGCCCGGCCGATCTTATGTATCTTTAAAGTAAAACCAGTCAGCAGAGTTATGTATTCTCCAGCCAGGTTCAGATATTCAGCATAAGCTTTCAATAGTGCCAAGAGTTGTGTTTAACCAGAGTTGGGATTTTTTGAGGCTTTTATACCAGAGGGGTTAAGGGTAGCACAAGAGGTGAAAGACAGAAAATATGAGTAGTTTTATTGACAGACAAAGAAACTAAACCAAGTAAAAGGAGGGAGATAACGAACAGTGAAAAGGTAGGCTGGTCACTGGTTTGAAAGCCACAGTGGAGTCAAATAATCACTGGATTCAGAATGAGAAAGGGAGTGAAAGCTAAGGGTGGTAGAAGATAAGATCGTTGGAGCAGAAGTCCAGAAACTAAGAAACCAGAATATTGGGAGTATTATCTCCATGAAATGGCAATCACCAAGATTTATGATAAGAATAATTTCGGTTCATGGATTTTTTTTTCTCCAACTACCAAAATCTTTAAGATACAGGGGAAAGATGACTTATAGATCTATAAATGACAGTAACATTAAGTGTTGTAATCTAGGGTTCTCTTGTTTAATATGATAGCCATTAGCTACATGTGGCTATTAAACTTAAATCACTAAAATTAAATAAAATTAAAAATTTATTTCCTTGATCATACTGGCCACATTGCAAGTGCTCAGTAGTCACATGTGGCTAGTGGCTATCATGTTGGACCGCACAGGCATAGATTTTCACCATCGCACAAAATTCTATTGGACAGCACTGACCCTAGTGCCTTCACCTTAAGAGAAGCTGGAGGATTTTAGGGAGCAGGGTGAGATAATGAGCTGGAAGAAATTGTGAAGAGTAAGGAGCAAAGATTACACCTAACCTACCTCCAGGCATATGTTACAAGGTTTATAAGAAAAGGAAGGGAATGCTTACAGAAAATGTTAAGGATGGGGATTTTGCAGAGGATGGACGATGAATTCAAGAGGATACAGTTGGAAAGGTTTGGGATGATTTTGTTTTGTTTTAACCGGTAAAGAGAATGTACCAAAAAGACAACAACATTCTATATAGGGAAAATATTAGGAGCATTTTCTTTAACATCAAGGAAAAGGATGCTCAATTTCACTGTTGTATTCAACATACAATTGTTATTGTATATGTTTTAATGTTCGTAACATCCTTATTCACAGTAGTCAAAAGGTAGAAGCAACCCAAACGTCTATCAGTGGATGAATGAATAGACAAAATGTAGTATATACATACAATGGAATATTCATCTCTCTTAAAAAGCAATGAAATTCTGATACATGCTGCACCATGAATAAACCTTCAGACATGGGCCGGGCGCGGTGGCTCAAGCCTGTAATCCCAGCACTTTGGGAGGCCGAGACGGACGGATCACAAGGTCAGGAGATCGATACCATCCTGGCTAACACAGCGAAACCCCGTCTCTACTAAAAACACAAAAAATTAGCCGGGCGAGGTGGCGGCGCCTGTGGTCCCAGCTACTCGGGAGGCTGAGGCAGGAGAATGGCGGGAACCCGGGAGGCGGAGCTTGCAGTGAGCTGAGATCTGGCCACTGCACTCCAGCCTGGGCGACAGAGCGAGACTCCGTCTCAAAAAAAAAAAAAAAAAAAAAAAAAAAACCTTCAGACATTATGCTAAGTGAAATAAGCCAGATACAAAAGAACAAATACTGTATAATTCCTGTAATTCTACTTAGATGAGGTACCTAGAGTAATCAAATTCATACAGACAGAATCTAGATTGGTGGTTGCCAGGGATGGGGAGAAATGGGATTTGGGAGTTATTATTTAATGAATATGGAGTTTCATTTTGAGAAGATGAAAAAGTTTTGAATATGGATGTTGGTGATATCCTTGAAATGGCCACCTGAAAATGGTTAATTGTATGTTATGTATATATTTTACCACAGTTTTTTAAAAATAGTTTACTTAAAGTGGTTGAATATGTGAACAATACAAAATCGGTTATATTTGAAACAACAAATATTATTTAAAAGGACATCATTTACAATATCAACAAAAGAAACAAAATATCAAACAATAAGTGGAATAAAATATGTAAGACCTATATGCAGAAAGTTATAAAACTTTACAGGAAGTCATTAAAAAAGAACTAAATAGAGGGAGCAATAGCCCGTGTTCGTGGATAGAACTATTGGAGTTCTAACCAGTTTTTGGAACTGTAAAATAAACTGAATGTTACTAAATAAGTGAATTTAGTAACATTCCAAGATATAAAATCAACATACAAAAATCAGTTGCATTCCTTTACATTAATAACGAACTATCTGAAAAATTAAGTTTAACCAAGGAGGTGAAAAATCTATACACAGAAAACTATAAAACATTAATGAAAGAAATTGAATAAGACACAAATAAATGGAAGGGTATCCTGTGTTTGTGCATTGGAAGAATTCATATTGTTAAAATGTCCATACAGCCCAAATAAATCTACAGATTCAGTACAGTCACTATCAAAATTTCCATGACATTTATCACAGAAATAGAAAAAACAGTTCTAAAATTCATGTGTAATCACAAAAATCTCAGAATAGCCAAAGCAATCTTGAGCAACAGCAAAACTAGAGACATCATACTCTCTGATTTTAAAAATACACTGTAAAGCTATAGTAATCACAATATTATGGTTAGCAAAAAATAGACTTGTAGACCAATGGAGCAAAATAAAGAGCCCAAAAATAATACACACATTTGCAGTCAATTGATCTTCAACAAAGATAACAAGAACACACAATGGGGAAATGATAGTTTCTTCAATAAATTGTGTCAGAAAAACTGGATGTCCACATGCAAAAGAATGAAACTGGACCCTTACCTCATACCATCTGCAAAAATGAACTCAAAACATATTTAGTACTTAAACATGAGGCCTAAAACTGTAAAACTACTGGAAGAAAACACAGGGGAAAAGCTTCTTGACATTGGATCTGGACAACAATTTTTTGGCTATGACCCCAAAAGTACAGTTAATGAAAGCAAAAATATACAAATGGGATTGCATCAAACTAAAAAGCTTTTGTACAGCAAAGAAGACAGTTTATGGAATGGGAGAAGATATTTGCAAACAATACATCTGATAAGGGATTAATATACAAAATACAGTCATATATGGCTTAACGCTGAGGATACTTTCTGAGAAATGTGTTGTTTGATGCCCTTTTTGTTGTTCAAACATCATAGAGTGTAATCACACAAACCCAGATGGCATAGCCTACAATACACCTAGGCTATATGGTACAGCCTATTGCTTCTAGACTACAAGCCTGTACACCGTGTTACTGTGCTGAGTAGGTAGTTATAACACGGTGGTATTTGTATATTTAAACATGGAAAAGGCACAGTAAAAAGTACAGTATTATAATCTTATGGGACCACTGTTGTGTATGCAGTTTGTTCTTGACTGACAAGTCTTTATGCAGCACATGACTGTATAAGGAGCTCAGACAATGTGATAACAAAAAAAACCCCAATTTAAAAATGGGCAAAGGATCTGAATAGACATTTCTCAAAAGAAGACATACACATGTCCCACAGGTATATGAAAAGGTGCTCAACATCACTAATCATCAGGGCAATGCAAATCAAAACCACATAATACATGATCTCACACCTGTTAGAATAGCTATTATCAAAAAGCCAAAAGATAACTTACAAGTATTGGTAAAGATGTGGAGAAAAGGGAACTCTTGTACAGTGTTGGTGGGAATGTAAATTGGTACAGTCATGGAAAATAGTATGGAGATTCCCCCAAAAATAATAATAGAACAATTACATGATCCAGCAATCCCATTTCTGAGTATGTATCCAGAGAAATTGAAATTGATATGTCAAAGAGATATCTGCACTCCTATGTTCATTGCAGTATTATTCACAATAGCCAAAATATGGAACCAACCTAAATGTCCGTTAGCAGATGAATGGATAAAGAAAATGTGGTTTATATACACAATGGAATACTATTCAGCCTTACATTTACAGCAGCATGGATGAATTTGGAGATCATTATCCTCAGTGAAATAAGCTAGATACAGAAAGACAAATGCTACTGTACAGTTTCACTTATCTGTGAAATCTTAACTGAACTCATAGAAGCAAAAAGTAGAAGAATGGTTGCTGAGGTGCAAGGGAAATGTTGGGTCAGTAGGTACAAAGCTTTGGTTATCTAGAACAGGGGTAACCAAACCCCGGGCTGCTGACCAGTACTGGTCCGTGGTCTGTTAGGAACCAGGCCACAGCAGAAGGTGGGCAGCAGGCAAGTGAGCATTACTGCATGAGGTCTGTCTCCTGTCAGATCATCGGCAGCATTAGATTCTCATAGGTGCGTGAACCCTATTTGTGAACTGCGCATGTGAAGGATCTAGGTTGTGTGCTTCTACTGAGAATCTAATGCCTGATGATCTGAGGTGGAACAGTTTCATCCCAAAACCTTTCCCCATTCATGTTCATGGAAAGATTGTCTTCCACAAAACTAGTCGCTGGTGCCAAATAGGTTAGGAACCCACTAATGGAGAGAGAATAAGTTCTGGAGATCTAATGTACAGCATGAGGACTGTAGTTGACTGTAGTTAATAAGACTATATTGTATGCTTGAATTTTTCTAAGAGAGTGGATCTTTTTTTATTTTATTATTTACTTATTTTTTTTTTTTAATTTTTATTTTTTTGAGATGGAGTCTCGCTCTATCACCCAGGCTGTAGTGAGGTGGCGCAATCTTGGCTCACTGCATTCTCCACCTCCCGGCTCAAGCGATTCTCCTGCCTCAGCCTCCTGAGTAGCTGGGATTACAGGCGCCCACCATCTTGCCCAGCTAATTTTTATATTTTTAGTAGAGGCAGTGTTTTGCCTTGTTGGCCAGGCTGGTCTCAAACTCCTGACCTCAAGTGATCTGCCTGCCTTGGCCTCCTGTAGTGCTAGGATTACAAGCTTGAGCCACCATGTCTCAAGAGAGTGAGACATGAAAGAGTGAATCTTAAATGTTCTTACCATACAAATACATAAGAACTAACTAACTTTGTGAGATGATGGATATGTGAATTAGCATGATAGCTTGATAATAATTTCATTTTATATATATATGTATTAAAACATGTACACCTCAAGTGTATGCAATTTAAATTTGTCAATTATACCTCAGTACTGCTGGTGGAAGATTGATTGTAAAGTGTATATGGAAATTCAAAGGTTCAGGAATAGCTGAAGAAGACAATGGGAGTTGGAGACATAAGCATTTGCCCTAACAGATGTCAGGATATACTATATTCTTTGGACAGTGTATGATTCTTGCAGTTTTAGACGTATCTACCAATGAAACAGAATGAAGAACCCAGAAATACCTCCTTGTTTTTACAGAATTCTGATATGTGTATGACAGAGATGGCATTGTAAGTTGAAGAAATGAGGGACTGTTTAATAATTGGAGCTGCAAAATTGGTCACCAGTTTGGGGAAAAAAAATGAAATCAGGCCCCTTACACCATTTACAAAAATCCTTATGACTCAAGGGCTTAAACGTGAAATGAAAAACTTCAGTTTTTTAGAAGGAAAAATATATGTGAATATCTCTCTGGTTTGGCTGAATAGATTTCTGGCTTGGGATAAGTAAGGATTTTTTAGATAAGATACAGAAAGCTCCAACAATGAAAGAAAAGATAATAAATTTTGTCATGTTAAAGTAAGAATTTCTGTTCATCAAAAGATATCTTAAAATTGTAAAGAGGATGCGGTGGGGGGGAGATACATACAACAGTTGTCCAACTAGAATGTGTCCAACACAAGAATTTGTATCCAGAATATATAAAGAACTCTAACAAAGAAAAAAGAAAAAAAAGTAGAAAAATTAACATCATAAAAGTATTTTGGAGAGGAGGAGGATACACATAGAAGCAGTGAAAATGAATGAACTATGGCTTCCCACAACTTCATGGATGAAGCTTTAATATCACAATGTTAATGAACAAAGTAATTGCCAAAGACTAAAAATGAAATAAAAGTTAAAAGGGAATAAAATTTGCCAAAAATGAAATAAAATTTGAGGGGAATGATAAACAGAACATTCAGAGTAGTGGTTACTGGTTACCTCTTAAAGGCAGTCAAGGCAATTGGATGGAAGGTGAGTCATGTGTATTTGTTATAAAGTTTAAATCCGTTTAACAAAGCCATACCAGGCTCTAATGATAATTGAGTGTCACAAACAAAAGATTATAATTAATCTGCACCCCAGGTCTAAGATGAAGTATTCATTTATGCAGATACACACATTCATACATATTGTGTGAAGATACAAATCAAGGTGATGAGGAATAATCTGGGAGTTTGTGTTTCCTGGGGTGACTGACATGAGCAGGCATTCATCTAGGTTTTCCCCCAAAACAGATTGTGGTGGTAAGGTGGTGTCAGATATCTGGTCAGGAACATCTAGAATTCTGTGTGTCTCCTATTTCGTTAATACCAATGAAAGTGTGAAGAGCCTTGCCCGCATTTGTCATGCTCTTGGTGCCAAGGACATGTGGAGTTAGAATACTGTGAAGTGTTTTGTCCCCCCCTGCCCTCAGCATTTTTTGGAGGGGAAGATATAGAAAGTGACTTTATAAAGATAACATTATAAATATCAAAAGAAAATTTGAAAAGAAGAAAGAAAATCAAGACTTCTCAGTTAATAGAGTTTCTGAGCTATCACTCAGGAAATACCTATATTAACATCTAATGAGTTCTTTACATACATATTCTTCCTCTAGTCTTCTGGAAACAAGTCTCTCCTACTACAGCTTGGATTGAATTCTATTTATCTGATTATTGATTTATTATGAAAATTACAAAATCATGTTATTTTTTATGTGTTAGACCATATAGTTTGTTACAACAGTTCTGTGTTTCAGCTGTGGCAAGATTAGTTACGAGTTCCAAGTAATTTGTTTCTCCTGATATTGTGCCAAAGTTGTTGAATGATTGACTTGGGAAAAAAAAAAAAGGCAGGTTTATCATTATCCCTGTGTCACATAGCTATATTTTACATATCCAAATACTTCCTTAAGTGGGAAAGAGATAGTTAGATTTACAGGCAACAAGCAAACATTTGCACCTAATCTTGAGGCTGCTAATCAAGTATGTTAAAAGTGAAGTAAGAGAAAATTGTAAAACCACTGTTTTAGACCGTGGAATATCCATCTAAAACATTAAAGCAAAGGACCCCTTGACATTGTATTTTGAAGAGGGAGCAATACTGTTGAAACATTTTTCTAATACAGATTATCTGAAGATAATCTGCATCTTTGAGCCTCTGAACAATAGATCCCAACTGTACTACTTATAATACTAGAAAGAGTAGTGGATTAGGTGTCAGAATACTCTTATCTCCAAAACCAGACTATAAGACCCTGAAAAACAAGGACATACATCTTTGTGAGTGAGTGAGTAAGAGAGAGTATTGTATTCCACTACTTTCTAACCTTGTGATCTCAGTCTCCTCATTTCTAAATTAATACTCATACTTTTTTGTTAATCTCATAGGAAAAGTAGATGAGACTTATATAGGTGGAAATGTTTTGCAGGCTGTAAAACAACACCAATATTTTAATATGAAATAAAGTGAAATCTTATTTAGTAATGAAATGGAAACTTCATATGTTTAAATAAAAAAAATAATTTTTTCAGTCTTTGGAATGATTTGAAAAACTATTTCCTGAACCTTTTAGTGAACACCATTGTGAGTGACTGACTGCTTTTTTTTTTTAACTCCCCTTGATTATTTACATTGATCTCATAGGGCACTTACTACAAATCTACCTCTCAAGTGTCTTATAACAGTATCTTTTAGTTATGCTGTATGTTATATAGCACTGATCAAAGAGAAGAAAATGTCAGAAATCAAAAAATGTAAGGAATTACAGGATTTTAAAGTTATTAGGACTAGCCATGACTAGATTTATCAAGAAAAAGGGTTAATCACAAAATTTGGTGTTTATTTCTTAATGATTATGCAAGAATGATCTTTATCTTTGAGGTGGCAAGGGACAGTTCATTAAAATACTTGGACATTTGAGCTAAATATGAATGCATAATTTTCCAAAATTAGGAAGGTGATTAATAAAAATTGATTACTTTAAAATAGTAAACATGAAAATGTTATAATTTTTTACTTAATTTTGTGAACATACGAATAATGAATTTGGATTAATAGACGAATCTGATTTTGTTTTATTTATATACTACAAAGATATAATTAAAGAAGATATAACTTTGAAATTAAAATCCATATTCACAGTAAATGCAACTTCAGTTCAGGTCTTTGCTACAACAAAATGAGATTTGTAAATAACTTAGGTTTTTCTGTTTGTTTTTTAGTTATTAAGTCGAAAAGACAAAACTACCTTTGAAAAATTAGAATATGTAATGAGTAAAGAAGATAACTACAAAAGACTCAGAGACTATATAAGTAGCTTAAAGATGACACCTTGCATTCCCTATTTAGGTGAGTTATGTCACTGTGTGTTTTTTGTTTCTAGTTGTTCCTCTTCCTTAATCAGTCATTTATGTGAAATTCAAGGTATTTTTTAAATGTTTGTATCCTTTGGTAAGCTGAAAAAATTTGACTAAAGATAGTTGTTACCCTGTTACCTGGAATGTATTTTCATATTAGTCTTTTGCCCTAAAGGTTTTTCATAGTCTATTATGTTTTCTTAGAGTAGGACCATATAGTAAAACAATATTTTTTAACTGTTTTAGTAATGCTTTTAAAGAATATAATAGTTTGTAATGATGTTTAATACATTAAGGAAATTGATCAAAGTCCTTATATATAGTGAGGAGATATTTTAGTGTGAATTCTGAAGTAGGCTCAATGCATATTGGTATTGTTTACCAGAATGAAATGAGTTGATTCGCTGTCGCAATTTAGCTTCGTGCTGAGACAGTTCTGTATTTCGCATCTCATCTAATTAAGAATTTATCTCTTTATTATATATCTGACAGCTTATAAGTTCAAGAAGTATTTAACCAATAACATTGTAAGATTATTTTTAATGAAATAGGAATAATGCTTTGTTAGGTGTTTGAATGAAAAGAAGACCCAAATAAATTGTTCTTTTAAATAGATACGTAAATCAGGCATAAGGAAAATATATGATACATACCTAGTATATATTAAAATGAAATGATTTGATCCTATGTAGAGAGTAATCAAATGATGAAGATTTGGTGTTTTCTGGTCCTTCCCCAGATTTTGTGTTTTATGAAATTACACTGAATTTCAAGATAGCTATTTCTGAGAGTGATTACAGTGTCACCTTGAAGTCTTTACAGTCTCAGTGACTAGAAGACAAAGAAGAGACAAAGGCAGTTGATACATGCCCATTTAGCTACTATAGAACGTCAACCTTACTTTCCCAGAGAAGAGTTTAACTCTTTAGAATATTGTGGGACACCCGAGGATTGCAGAGAATGGGGACCTATTGTGTACCTTGTGTTGAAGGCAGAATACCCCTAAGCACAGTAGAGTTAATGGCCACTGCATCCCAGAATATTTTATCCTGTTTCTTTGGTAAATAACTTAGGACCATAGTAAGCATGACTCTTATCAGAGAGGCTCTAAGCTGGCTATTAGGAGAAAGACATTCTGTATGCGCTTTACATTTTTGTGTTGTTGCTGTCATTCTTTGTTTTGTTTTGTTTGTTTTTTGAGACAGTCTCGCTCTGTTTCCCAGGCTGGAGCACAGAGGTGCGATCTCTGTTCACTGCAGCCTCTGCCTTCCACGTTCAAGTGATTCTCCTGCTTCAGCCTCCCAAGTAACTGGAATTACAGGCGTGCACCACCACACCCAGCTAATTTTTGTATTTCTAATAGAGATGGGGTTTTGCCATGTTGGCCAGGCTGGTCTTGAACTCCTGGCCTCAAGTGATTCGCCCGTCTCAGCCTCCCAAAGTGCTGGGATTATAGGCATGAGCCACCACACCTAGTGTGGTGCTCTGTGTTTTACCATAGCCTTGGCTGTGCCCATGCTTGCAAATATAATTCAAGGAGAGAAGGAATAGGGAATATTTTCAAAAATAATGCCTTCACAATTCAGAAGAATGTATACTTTTTATAGTGTGAAGAATATTTAGACTGAGAATTGGCAATCCTCAATTCCACAGTGACTCTACAGTCCTAATTTTTCAAGTCATTGAATTTTCTTCTTTAAGCCTTGTTCTCTACCTAGAAATAGCATGCATAGGCTGGTCGCGGTGGCTCACGCCTGTGATCCCAGCACTTTGGGAGGCTGAGGCAGGTGGATCACCAGGTCAGGAGATCAAGACCATGGTGAAACCCCATCTCTACTAAAAATACAAAAAAAATTAGCCAGACGTGGTGGCAGGCACCTGTAGTCCCAGCTACTTGGGAGGCTGAAGCAGGAGAATGGCGTGAACCCAGGAGGCGGAGCTTGTGGTGAGCCGAGATCGTGCCACTGCACTCCAGCCTGGGCGACAGAGCGAGACTCTGTCTCAGAAAACAAACAAAAAAAAGAAATAGCATGCATAGGACTAGAATCATGTTCTTCTTAAGGCTGGATGAGAGCATTGTGGTATCTTCTTTCTTTTTTTTTTTTTTTTTTGCGACCCAGTCTCACTCTTGTTGTCCAGGCTGGATTGCAGTGGCATGGTCTCAGCTTACTGCCACCTCCACCTCCTGGGTTCAAGTGATTCTGCTGCCTCAGCCTCCCATGTAACTGGGATTACAGGCGTGCACCACCACACCCAGCTAATTTTTGTATTTTTAGTAGAGAGGGGGTTTTGCTGTGTTGGCCAGGCTAGTCTTGAATCCCTGACCTCAAGTGATCCGCCCACCTCAGCCTCCCAAAGTGCCAGGATTATAGGCATGAGTGATCACACCCAGCTGTAGTGATGTCTTCTAATTAACTTATTTTAATATCGAGAAAACCAAGATCCAGAAAGATGGAAGACCTGGCTCATAGTCCTAAGACCTAGTTACTGACAGGTCTGCATTCTGAAGTCTTAACCTAGAGAGCTCCAATTATACCTGCTGAACTCTCATTTTAAAATTTACCAATTTTATGATTGCTTTCCTTTTCTCATTGAAATATGTTTTTCTCGAACTAAATTTCATAATTCATATCTTCTGGAAAAGAATTAAGATTATTTTCCTTTCAAAATGAGAAAATAAAGTAATAGGAATCCTTATGCTGTCATTTCTAGTTGGGGAACTTCTTGTACTCTTGGACCTTCTTGACATTTTTCCACAGTGGAGACATCAGTACAGGATTGAAGCTGTGTGCATCTGTATATGTGCTTAGGTACACTCAGGCACTCTCATGCACACACACACAGAAAGTTGGGGAAGAAAGCACTAGCCAAGTTGGAGTTCAGTGGAATCAGGAAAGGTTTTCTATTGGAGAATATACCTCTTCTTTCTCAGCCCTGGTACCTGAAACAAAAAGTAATCATACCTGTGGGTTAAAGCAAATGAGGAAAATGTTGAGGTACAGATGTTAATCTGGAGAAAATATTACAAGCATTGTTTTTCCTGTATCTTCCATTTTTCCTGTCATCTCCAATGACTCCTTCTTTTTTCAGTTCCCTTTCATTTTATATGTTCTCATGATGCAGGATCTTATGTTTCACTCTTGCCATGTAGTTCTGCTTCACTTTATAATTAAGCTAATTTAAAAGTATCCTATTCTTCTTGTCTCCTTTTTCTCCATCTTTACTCTCTAGAAATTTTCCTGTCACCAGTGACTTCCTGGTTGAAACATTTAATAGGTGTTTCTCAAGCCCCATCTTAATTGTGTGAGACTTGGTGTCGGTTATTTCTCCTTGAAATTCTCCCCAAGTAGCACCAGTCTTTCTTGGCTTCCCTTCTGCGTTTCTGGCTTTTGTTTTATTGGCTGCTCTTACTCTAGCTTCATCTCTTAAATGTATTCTTGAGAGGTGTCAGTCCACTTTTCTTTCTTTTTGTTTTTGTTTTTGTTTTTCGGAGACTCTGTCATCCAGGCTGGAGTGCAGTGGCACAGTCAGCTCACTGCAGCTTCAAACTCCTGGGCTCAAGCAATCCTCCCACCTCCCACCTCTGAGGTGGGAGTCGCTGAGACTACAGGTGTGTACCACCAAGCACGGCTAATTTAAAAAAATTTTTTGTCGACATGGGGTCTCGCCATGTTGCCCAGGCTGATCTCAAACTCCTGGCCTCAAGCAGTCTTCCCACTTCAGCCTCCCAAAGTGCTGGAATTACAGGTGTGAGCCACTGGGCTCAGCCAGTCCACTTCTTTTCTTACTCTATACAATCGGAGTGATCTCATCAGGTGTTTTATATATATTCCCTGATCTTCCAAATCTAGACTAAATCTGTCTAACTTTGTATATCATTGTATATTTTATATCTATCTTTGTATCTTAGCTATCTACTTAATCCCTGGGGCCTTCTAACATTTTTAGATACTAAGTGAGAAAAATCTACAGGTATCTTCCATTCAACATGTGCAGAAGGGAATTCATCATCTCTCCTCCTTCCCCCAAACTTGATCCCCATCTTATTTCCTATAGCTTACTCTACCAGTGACAAGTGAGTGTAGTATTATTAACACTGCGGTACCACACTACAGCCTGGTGTTTTAATGCATTTCTCCTTCCTCCTCCTCTGCTTCTCATATTCACTAGTAAAATGCATGTGTCTGAGGGTTATCCAAGAATTAGAAATCAAAAGGGAAAAAAAACGGAAGGAAATTAAGACATTAAAAGAGAACATACACTATAGAATTTGCATAATTTTAGATATTGGTATTCTTCATATAGTTCATCCCTATCTGGGTATGTGCAGAAGCATCTTGATTGTGAGATTATTGGGGACTCCTTGGCATAAATATTTGGTAGACATGGGAATGGAAAATGAAACATCAGATGAGTTTTTATGATTCAGTTCGTTTCCGGTATGAAAATCATCCTTTTAATGTAATGACCGCTTTGCCTTATAGCAAACCTTGAGATTAAATGTATTTAATCTATTAAAATATACATAGTTTTCCTAAGAAAATGTGACACAAATCTGTTTTACAACTTTTTTACTGCTTGATTTACATCATCTACATACGGGTTTTTTTATTGCTTATCTTCAGTACTGAAGTATACTGAAGAATGAAGATTTAACAGTAGTTTATATCTTGTTAATATTTACTTTTTTATATTGTTTTCTAATTTAAAATTAATTTGCTTGTGATTTTTAAATTTAATTTGTCTTGATTTCAGAATCCTTTTCTATTTGTGTGAAGCTAGGCTTAGTACAGTTGACAAAAACTTCAGCATTTATAAATGCTGTGCATTTGATAGGTTAGAAGTTGCCCTAAAGACAATTAAAAGATAATACTCATTATGCATATTGGTAGCTTCATTTAACTATTCCTCTTCAAGTATACAGAGTTTGCATAATGCTATGCTTTATTCATTATGTCTGCAGAGGTTCTTATGGAAAGAATATATCAATGAAAGAATGAAAGTGCATAGAAAAAAGGTAACAGCTAATGATTTCTTAACATGAGGGATATGGTCCAAACTAATAGTTTTTTCTCCCCTAAAAATGAGAACCAAAAGCTACCAATTTTTGTGAAGCTTATAAAAGGGGGTAGAGGCCTATATGCTGACAGAACTCTTATTTTGATACCACCAAATTTATCTGTAGTTCAATGTGGATTAAATTATAAGAAGTAGAAATGTTTTCTTGGCTCTCAACACATCATCCCTTAAAAAATTGTCTCTTCTGTTGGTTTGCATTCAAGGGAAAAATTAGTCAGCTTGGACAATATCGTGAAAAATTCTTAGAATAAGGATATAATTTGTCTAGAGAGGAATAGTTGGCAAATCTCAAGGAAAAAATTGCTTTATAGGAGAATTATTGCTTTTAAATCTGAAAGTCATTAACAACCCTTATTTGTTCTTGTCGTTGGAGAACAGTCTTAAGGGGCTTGTTGAAGAATTTGGCATGGGGAGTTTTATTTTGCTGATGAGAGAAAACTAGAAGATTGTGAAAAAAATAATTTAGTTGTATGAAACATGATAAATATTCTTTAATGTGCCTTTTCTAAGCCACATTTCTACTTTATGTACTACAAAGATGTAGTAGCTCGACCAAGAAAGCATATTTTGGCTAGTTGCGGTGGTTTATGCCTGTAATCCCAGCACTTTGGGAGGCTGAGGCGGGTGGATCACCTGAGGTCAGGAGTTCAAGACCAGCCTGGCCAACATGGCAAAACCATGTCTCTACTAAAAAATGCAAAAAATTAGCTGGGTGTGGTGGCACATGCCTGTACTCCCAGCTACTCAGGAGGCTGAAGCAGGAGAATTACTTGAACCCAGGAGGTGGAGGCTGCATTGAGCCGAGATCGCACCGTGGCACTCCAGCTTGGGTGACAGAGCAAGACTCCATCTCAAAAAAAAAAAAAAAAAAAAACCGTATTTTTTGAACCATGGAAATCAGTAAATTGTTGCAGTACTCTATACTGTTTCCTATTAAGTAGAAGCAGAATGTAACAGAAAAGTTTTTGTAAAATCTCTAGCCCTCTGTAGAATATACTCTTTTGATGGATCTAGATATGACTCGGTTTTCCTATTGGAGAGAGATTTCTCCTTCCCCTTCCCCATTTAATTTTTAATTTAATATGTCAGGTTTTCATAATAGGACTTTTTTGTTAGAAGAGAAATGCTGTTCTTATAACCCTCTGTAATATAGTGTTCCTAGCCTACTGCTCTCTGCAAAGCACCCTATTTATGATATTTTCATTAATCTGTCTCCTCCTCAACAGAATGTAAGCCCCTATTTGTCTTGGTTTAAGGGTTTATCCTTATAGCATCTAGAACAAAAGTAGTCATATAATAAATGTTTCTTGGTTCAACTAATTATCCCTTTCTGGCTCTTCCCATTGTTTCAGTAATTTTGATTTAATTTCTGTTTAAACAATAAATATATTTGTGTGGCGTATTTGCATGGATCAACTCAACTCCTTACCCACCCCTGATTTTTTTTGTTGTTGTTATTTTGTTTTGTTTTTGGTGCCTCAGCTGGCACCTAGTATTTACTTAGCACTGTGCTTGTTGCTAAATATATAGCAGGAGATTACAATGGGCTTTGTCCCTGCCTTTATAGAACTTAATACCTCTGTAATAACAAAGGTCCAGGATATCATTACCTCATGAATGATCTCTCCTCTTTTCTATATCCTGGTAGAGATGCATATCATTGCCTTGTGCCTTACGTTCTTAGTAGTGTCCTCATCATAGTTAATGACATTTTTAAAGCGTATCTAACATGATAAGAATCTTACCGATTTGGTTTTCAGTCGTTTTTGCATAGATTGAATTGTTAAATATTCAGTAGAATATAGTTATTTAGTTTTAGAAATTTCTAACTCATGTAAAAATATTTTCAAAAATAAGAGTTTTTTATTCATATTTCTATTCAGATAATTTCAACAAAGTCCAAGTCTTTTTGCTCATCTGTAGGAATTAAAAGGAGATTTTTTCCTCTCCTTTGATATAATTTTTCTTCAATATGTGAGGCTTTGACACTGATCTCAAAAATGCCTAATGATCAAAAAATGTCATTGGCTTTTAATTTTTTAAGTTTTATTCCATTTTTCTTTCTTTAATTTGATTTGTCAGTAACATACATTATAGATTACCCTATTCTTTTAATTATATGTTGTTATATATTGTATGCTGAAACAGCAGTAAAGCATCTTCACTGAATTTCTTTTGGATTTGAGAATAAGCTCTGACCACATGGCAGCTAGCCCCTTTTCTGTAGCCAGAATTACATCCCCATTTTCCATTACCTCATTTATATATTTTTTTTTACCCTCACTCTTTTATATATTTAAAATTCTTCTAAGTTCTTTGTTGATATGTTTTCTGAAGTTTACTTTAGACCAAAGACTTCTGAAATAAAAGAGCTGGGGGTGGGGTTGTGTTAATTTCATCCCCATGTTCATAGTGTTTTCTTTAAGTGCCTTGTCTTTCTAAAAAAATAAGAATAGCAGCTATACAGATCTGCATGCTAATTGTAAATGGAATCAGATTCCCCTAACAACAGTTTTGCCAGTGGTGTTTCCAACTCTGAATATTTCACAGTTTTGTAACTTTTTTAAGCAAGCTTTGGCAGGAAAATAATAATTGCAGTAACATTTATTCAACACTTAGGCCTATATAGCTGACACTGTACTTTATATAGATTATCTAATACGTAACAGCAGTTTTATAAAGTAAATGATATTATTTGTATTTTACGGGTGAAAAAACTGAGACAAAGGAGATTAAATTGACTTGCTATAAAGATATGCATTTCATTCACAGCTCAAAGAAAGCATGATGGATTACATTAAAATTTGGGGTATCTGTGTTTAGGTTAAAATTTTGAGTTCATCAGTCTTTCCTATAATTATGTATAGAATTATAATTTGATACCAGTTAACTCCACTGATAAAACTAAAAAGTGGCTGGGCATGGTGACTCATGCCTCTAATCCCAGCACTTTGGAAGGCCAAGGCAGGCGGATCACCTGAGGTCAGGAGTTCGAGACTAGCCTGGCCAACATGGTGAAATGCCATCTCTACTGAAAATACAAAAATTAGCTGGGTGTGGTGGCAAACACCTGTAATCCCAGCTACTGGGGAGGCTGAGGCAGGAGAATAGCTTGAACCCGGGAGGTGGAGGTTGCAGTGAGCCAAGATCGTGCCATTGCACTTCAGCCTGTGCAACAAGAGCAAAACTCTGTGTCAAGAAGAAAAAAAAAACTGAAAAGTGAGCTAGTTTAAGATAAGATGGCCTTTTTTTCAGGGCAAGGTCATAGCATTGTAAGTGGAATCATTCTTTTCTTACTTGGTTATCTTTCACAGACACTAGAATAAAAAGACTAAAAACTTGTTAGGGTATAATCTTTAACTTACTACAAAGATTAAGTTAAATACATGTAAACCATATTATTTTAGGACAGATTTAAGTTATTTGAAATGTTTTTATGATTGCAGAAGGTTTATTCTTCTTATATTACCAGCAGGAGCCCTAAAAAATACAATGCTAAGAGAATAGCACTCTCCTATCATGACTCAGAGTTAAATAAACAACAGAATGAAAATTGATCTTTATACTACCAGGCATGAAGCCCAGAGATAGTGTATTTGTAGGTGTCTACCAAATTTCAAGTTGCTATCTAATTTTGGCATTTTCCAAAATCTCAAATTTTTAAAATCTGCTTCAGAGAGGTCAAGTGTTCTAGGCAATCATGGCCTCCCATTTAGTCCAGAATAGAGTCTAAACCTATTGTAGGATAAAATTCATTAACTTATTAACAGTAACAATATAAAAAACCTTTCTTGACTAGACACAGTGGCTCACACCTGTAATCCCAGTGCTTAGGGAGGCCAAGGTGGGAGAATCACTTGAGGCCAGGAGTTTGAGACCAGCCTGGGCAACATAGTGAGACCCCATCTCTACAAAGAAAATACAAAAATTAGCTGGGCATGGTGGCATGCTCCTGTAGTCCCAGCTACTCAGGAGGCTAAGGTGGGAGGATTGCTTGAGCCCAGGAGTTCGAGGTTACAGTGAGCTAAGATCGTGCCACTGCACTCCAACCTGGGTGACATAGTGGGACCCTGTCTTAAAAAAAAAAAAAAGACAGAAAAATTTAAAAAAGAATCCTTCTATAAACCAGCTCTAAGGGAAGGTTGTTCAATCTTGCCAAAGATAAGGCAAACCCATCTTTATTCCTAGATGACCTGCAAAGTAGGTAGCTCTTGGACCCTGCCTATCACACAAATGAGCTAACCTGGTCTTTCGCAAGACTGTCTTTAGGCTGAAGTTCATACTATGTCTCTAAGAAGAGTTTCTTTTTATTTGTAGTCCAGCCGCTTACTTGCCTGATGTAACAGCTGGCATGGCTCTGTTAGATTTGCAAGTGAAGATAATGTATCAATGTAATTTCATATCCAAAAACTTGGATATTGTTTTGTTTTGTCTTGTTTTTTTGAGAAGGAGTCTCACTGTATCCCCCAGGCTTGAGTGCAGAGGCGTAATCTCAGCCCACTGCAAGCAATTCTCCTGCCTCAGCCTCCCGAGTAGCTGGGATTACAGGCACGTGCCACACCTGGCTAATTTTTGTGTTTTCAGTAGAGATGGGGTTTTACCATGTTGGCCAGGCTGGTCTCGAACTCCTGAACTCAAGTGATCCACCTGCCTCGGCCTCCCAAAGTCTTGGGATTACAGGCGTAAGCCACTGCGCCCAGCCCGGATATTGTTTTTAAAACACATTTGTTAATCACATACTCTATGCAAGGTGCTATGATTTGTATTGCAGAAAGTACGTAGATGAGTAGTAATAATATGATAGTTTAAATCTACTGAGTACTTACATGTGTCAAGCATTATTCTTAATGTTTTACCTGTATCAACTCATTTATTTGATCGTCACAAAAACCACATGAGCTAGATATTATACTCCATTTTATAGCCAGGAAAGCTGAGCCAGGAGTTTATAAATTGCTCAAGGTAACACAACTAGCAAGTAGTAGAGCTGGGCCAGGGACCCAAGCAGTTCTGACTTCAGAACCTGAACTAACTATCATATAATACCACTTCTTATTTTCTTCTCTCAAGAAACTTAGTTGCCCAAGTTATTATGCTGTCTAGGAACTTCAGAGTAAAATAAATCAGCTCTCTGAAGGAGAGCAGAATGGGCCCATTGGCTAAGGCAGTTTAGCATTCAGCCTAGTTTTCCAAGGTTGTGTGTTGACTTTCACATTCTAGTTTTAATAATGTTCTTCTGTGAAAATTCTGTAAGACTTGTCTTTGATAAAGTTTTGGGTGTTTAAATGAAATGATATAGTGCTTTCAATAACTGAGATGCCTTGGTAAAGTTTTATTCACTTAAGATTTGGTATAGCAGTTAGATGCCCAGTTCCTTCCAGGAATCTTATTACAGATTCTTCGGTTCTGGAGGAAGAGGAGAGGGACTGAAAAACCAGTTTAAGAGGACCACAGGTAAAACAAAGAATAATGCCACTATGAGGTTTGGATATTTTGTTTAATTTGTTTCACCAAAAGTTTTATTTTGAAATGTGGCAGATGAAAAACATTGGTCATGTTGATGGACTTGAGTTATCCAAATGATTATCTTCACATTAAACCATTCCCATGCATAGTTTGCCTCACACATTTCAATTCAAGATTTTCTTTTGCTTAAGCAAAAGTTTCATGAGCTATCTTTAAAATTTTAACTTCACAAATAAATTAAGGGAAAGTCACCTCTAAGCAGTAAATATGTTTCTGGAAGGAAATTGTTCCAGAAAGTCACTAGTAAAGTTGTTGATTGCAGAGACACTGTGAGACTAAGCTTTACACACACTGTAAAATGAAATTAGCAGTTTGGACTAGCTATGCCCCTGTGGCTTCTGCTCTGGAGCTGTTGAATTCTCAGTATTGGGAAAACAGCCAATTCCTTGAATTTTAGTCCCACCTGTTCAAAGTATGCACTAATACTTGGAAAGCTGTCCAAACTTTCTGATTTGAATTGCAGATAGGATGGGGTTTGTTTTCTTTATAATAGTAAGATCAGTAAATTAGAAAAAAAGTAGTAATAAATTAGAATTATAATTCAGATCTGTAGCACACTAAATATTCTGCATTTTTGTAATACTAATATTGTAATACTAATATTTTGCTGATTTTAAAACTACATAAAATGCGTTTCTGGAGATTTTGGTGTTCAGCATATCATATGAAGAAATATGAGAAAACTGAGAAATTCATTCATAGATTTGTCTTTATAAATTGACCATTTAAATAATGCATGCATTATTTGTGGGGGGTTTTTATTTTTAAAAATGATATGTATTTAATACTATGGGTCATGTTGTTTTGGGAAAATCAGCATAGGATATGTTGTTAAGAATTCAGATTTAATCATTCCATGTGAAAGGCACAAATTCAGTTTGAAATAGCTTTTATTCAATGGAAGAAGTATTTTCTATTGGCAAAACTAGAGGTTTCTCTCTAATTTTCTGTCTATATTTTTATAAATAAAATGCATTATTTGGCTGAAATTTTAAAAATATTTTTTTCACTAGAAGTTAGAGCAATCTTAGATTTTAAATAAATTGTTAAGGATCTTGAACATGTTATTTAGTTATGTTTTAAAATATAGCTAAGATTTGCAAATATTTACATTTTAGGAAACAAACTGTATTTAGTCAACATAATTTTTAAAATAACTAGGACGTGGATACACATAATTTTCTGCAGTAATTGACAACAGATGAAACTACATTTATAGGTTCCCCTTTTATAGTTAAGGTAAAATTCATTTTAAAAACTTTATGTGTAGAAATAAATTGTGCCAGGTAATATACATGTAACATTTACATTTTTAAGAACTGAAAAGTACAAAGTTCTGTGTCATTTAAATTGGCGAGTGTCTCTCTTCAGTCAATAGGCTTGATCATCATCTGAACTGCTCTTAAGGAGTATGACCCGCCTCTGTATTCGGCCCAGAAAATTCCATCTTGGTGCTTGCTTCTGTAATGGCCTCCTCTGTACCATACTCCATTTAGGTTAGAATGTGCACAGGCATTGTACCACCAGCCTCCTTTATGAAAGTGGGCGCAGTTTCCTTTGAGGAAAAAATATAGATATAAACGTAAAAGTTTCTTCTAGGTGTGGTACTCTGCAATCATCAAAAACTTATTCTGCCTTTAATTTGAACTTCCCTTACTAATTCCAGTTACCTTTATCTTAGCAGTTTTAAATGTCTTCACTTTTTTTATTGCTGTTGCATCAACTACTTGAAAGATTACTTGAATTGCCTTTTTTTAAATCTTGCTCTTTGCTTGCTTAAAATGTGCCTTTTTTAAAAAAGGGGGATTTAATTTTCTAGGTAGCAGAGTAGATGCAAGCAGTGTTTATATGTGAAAGAGTTACAGAGGAAGAAATTGGGAAGGAAAGATACAGAAGAAGGTAAAAGTCTGAGGAAAACTGAATTTTCAAAATAAAATAGCAAAAAATAATACAAAGTAAAATAAAACCAGCAGTCAAATGAGTTTCTGTAAATAAGACATAAGTTATGGTCATATCTCTCTTCTTTTCTTGTTTACCAGTGTGAAATTGGTTAAAATAAAGACCTGTGTGCTGTTTGCCAAAATACAGCTGGAGAGAAAAACCAGTTTGGGGCAGGGATAGGGGAGAATTGTTGGGGGAGAATCTGTTTATCAGGACCAGAAAGCTGGGTTAAAAAGTCAAAAGCATATGAAAACTAAATTTGAAATTATGTGGATGGTCTAGTTGTTTCTTTCTAATGAAAATACTAATTTCCCCTCTGAATCAAGCTTTTTTGTTATTCCTGTGCCACATGTTACAGTCATCTTGGTTTTCCCCCTCAAAGAAATGCTCTTACACCATGTATCCAGATGGCTTGCATCCTTCACTCCTTGCGAGTCTTTATTCAAATGTTACTTTCTCACAGTAGCTTTTCCTGGCGAACCCATATAAAATAGCCCCCATCCCAGGCCTTGCTGCCCACCACTTTCTATTTTCTTACTCAGTTTTATTTTTGAGAGTACTTATTGCCACCTAACAAATTGTTTTGTCTCTCCTCCAGTGAGTAAGCTCCAAAGGGCAGGAACTTTATTCACTGTTATACCCCTAGCACCTACAACAGTGCCTGGCACATGGTAGGTGTTAAGTTGTTATGAATTGTAGACACTTGCACTTTATTTCCAGATGAATGTGTTTCTGTTTTGCTTTGTGTTTTTTTCCTAGAACTTTGTTTTTCACATAGATCACACTTTGGGATTGCCTTATAGAAGAGATCTTAAAAGCTATTTCTTTCAGTAGGTTATACTTCCTGTTACAGTGACCAAAACTGACCTTTTTGAAAAGACTTTAGTAGCATATATATTAGTAGATTCTATTTAATGTATAGAAGATGATTATTCTACCAAGAATGAAAGTTTTTCATACTTACCTGCATACATATCTTTATCTCTGTCCAGTGTGGTGAATTGTTTACCATTATGCCACATCATAGAATCCCCTGCATTTCCCTGGTAAGTTCCCAGGCGCAGTCTATAGAATTCACTTTCGGGTTCCAGACGAAAGCTGCTGTATTCTGCATAGACTTTTTTATCACTCCAGTCTTCTAATTCAATCAGTAACTTGTAATTATCTTGATTGCTAAGCATATAGATATTTTCCAGTCCAAGCCAATATTCTCCGTCAATGTTTCCAAACCCTTTCTGTTAATAAGTGAAGAAACATGAGTGCATAAATAAGTATATAGTAAACATTTTTATAGATAAGTGTTAAACATTCAATAGCATAAAGATATTGGCCATTTAAGTGATAATGTGAGCTTCCATTTTAGTTGGTCACTTGAGGTTTATAAGCTACACATTGTCATTCTGTTTTTTTTGTTTTTTTGTTTTTTTTTTTGCTTCTAATGTGTCAGTAATCATTTGCAGACCTAGCTTCAAATCCTACAAATTAAGACAAAGGCAAATGAGAATAAAATTTATCCATAGCTACTAAAAATATTAGCTAGTGTACTACCCAGATCCTTAAAAAGGGTTCCTGGTCTCTCTCATGTTCATTTAAAGAGCCCAACATTTCTTTCCTAATAGTAATTTTTGTAAAGTAGTAAGTATAAGTCATCCAAACTGAAAGGGATCATTTTAAAGTATATCTTCTGTTTTCTTTTTACAATTTAATTTTCACTTTAAAACTAGAGATGAGAATCATTTTTTTTGACAGATGTAGATAATGAAAAAACATATGGATAGTTATTTTTAACTGTGTATCTTATTTATTGCATAGCATCTTGTTTCTTGCATTATTGCAAGAATGGGTTTGTTTTACCTCCCTTAGGACTGCATCACTGATTTACCTTATAATTTTCCCAATTTCTGAAGAAGTTGACAGAGCCATCTGTTCTTTTCTGAATAACAGTCCAACCCCCAGGATCCAAACTGTTTTCACACCATAACTGCATTGGTCCATTGCTGTTTTCAGGTTTAATCATATAAATCCCACTGACCGAATGCCCAGCTTCTTTTGCTTGCTGACAGTCTTTGAATGGTCCTATAATTTAAATATCATTTATTATCAGCAAACTTAATATGAGAAGAGATGTATTAAAAGTTTTTAATCAAGATTCTTACCTTTGTGTCTTTGTTTACAGTTAACCACTGTCTATCATATATAGAATATTATAAAATATAAACTAAATAAAAGGGTGACTCCAGTTCTATCTGGAACATTAATTTGTTTTGTTTTCATCTGTTCTTTTCTTTGTCCATATATATATATATTTTATATTGTTATAATCCTAATACACGTAGAAAATTGGATTGTCTTAACATTTTCATGCAGCTATAGTCTCCATTCTGGCTGCATAATAGTCCTTGACATTGATATATTTTTATCTCTCTATCATTGGACATTGAGGTCTTACGATTTTTGCTATTATAAAAACACTGCACAAAGTGTCTTCATTCTTATTGAATTCACTTTTTAATATTATAAAAATGCTGAGGGATCGATCTATTGGATTAGAGGATATCAACTTATTCATAGTCCTACATAGTACCCAAGTCACAGTTTTGGAAATTTGATTTCAGTGGAACATACTAGTACCTTGAGATACTCATTGCAAATGGGGTCAGTCAAATAAGTTTTAGAAATGCAAAATATTATGTTTCCCTTTTGGAAATTCTCAATGTGCATTTACATATTAAAGACTGAGAAGCCCTGAAATAAACCAGATGCCCAAACTCATAGAATCTTAAATTTCCCCCAACAACACTTACTAACAGCCCATGAGAACACATTTCAGGAATGTTAGCATAAATGCCTATCTAAAGAGTTGTATCAATCTATATGACTAATACTAGTTTTCTCATTTAACCTACAGTTATCTGGTGATACTTTATAGATGTTCTAGAGATAGAACAATTAATTAAGGTCATGGGTCATAGAAAATGGTAAACCCTAGACATAAATCCCTATCTAATCCCAGAGTCTCTGCTCTGAACTGCTGTGTTGCATGCATTTGCCCTCATGTTATTTCATAGTTTTAGGTATTTTCCATTTTTAATCCACTTATAATTTCTTCAAATTTTACAAATTTTGTGAAATTGCTTTTAGGGTTTCTGACTCTTGAACTTGCGATTTCCACATTTTTGGATCTAGTGAATATTCTTTAGTTTCATCCTTCTCCAGTGTTTCAAACCTTTTTTATAAACATGCAAAATATATTAACGGATTTAGAAAAAAGAATTACCCTACAGATCTCTTAGAACAAAAAATGTATAAAAATTCTGATTGTCAAATTTTATATTTTACTAGAAATATGTGAGAGTTCAGTCAAGTAAAGTCCTTACAAGAATTTCTGTACTATAAGGTTAATAAGATTGTTGAAATTTTGAGAAATGTGTTATCTGTACTTTGCCAGATATGTTCAGTATTCCTTTTGGGTCTTATTGGGATAGAATTAATCTCATTGGGTAGTTCCACAACTACAACAATAGAAGGGGCTCTTAGAGACTACGAGCTCTTCCTTGTAGATTATTCCTTGAGGACAGAGACTTTTTTCTTTTTTTTTTTTTTTTTTTTTTTTTTTTGACTTCATGTCATCAGTGTTTAAACCCTTAGGAAACTGTCCATAATTTTTTGTTAATTAAATTACTCATTTTAAATACAAGGAAACTGAAAACTACACACAAAAATCAAGAGGACATCAGTTTCTCTAGTCCACATGTTTATTATAGTTCATTGATATTTTTCTGTCTTAAATTTTTAAAAATTATAATGCAATGTCCATAAATAGACTAGTAAAAATTAGAGAAACTGGAAAGCCTTATTTATGGTGTCTTTCTTGGGTTATATTTAAGTATTGTATTTTTTAGTTCTAGAGTTTCAGTTTGATTCTTTTTTTCATAGTTTTTATTGCTCTTTTGAGATGCCCTATCTTGCATTCATTATAAACGGATTTTCCTTTAAGATATTGAAAATAGCTATAACCACTACTTTAAAATTACTGTCCTTTCAGTCAAGTTTGCTGAGTTTTTATCATGAATGGATTTTGGATTTTTTCAAAGGCTTTTAAAATCTTTTTTTCTTTTTTAATTTCTTTTCTAACTAGATACATCACAGGAATCAAAGGCTTTTTATCTGCCTACTGAGATGATGATAGGGTTTTTCTTTTTGTTAGTACACGAATTACATTGAATATACATATATATTATGTATATTATATCTAATCTATATTAGAACAAAAAAGTGTATATATTAGAAGAAAATATATAAAATATGTATATTAGAACAAAGAATGTATAAAAATTCTTATTGTCAAATTTTATATTTTACTAGAAATATGTGAGAGTTAAGTAAAGTTCTTATAAGAATTTCTGTACTATAAGGATAAGAGGATTATTGAAATTTTGAGAAATGTGTTATTTATACTTTGCCAGATATATATATACACACACACACACACACACACACACACACACACACACACATATATATATATGTGGTTTTGGGTTTTGTTTTTTTGGAGTCTGTTGCCCAGGCTGGAGTGCAGTGGTATAATCATAGCTCACCACAGCCTCAAACTCCTGGGCTCAAGTGATCCTCCCACCTCAGCCTCCCAAGTAGCTAGGACTACAGGCACGTGCCACCATGCCTGGCTAATTTTGTTTTTTTTTTTCTGGAGAAATGGGGTCTTGGTATATTTCCCAGGCTGGTCTTGAACTCCTGGTCTCAAGTGATCCTCTGACTTCAGCCTCCCAAAGTGTTGGGATTACAGGCATGAGCCACTCCACCCAGCCTTTACATTGATTGTATTTTGAATGTTAAACCAACCTTGTGTTCCTGGGATAGACTCAACTTAGTGAAAGTATTCAGAGCCCTTAACACTATACCTAACAAAGTAGTCATCATCGGTAATTGTCTGTTCTTTCATTTCTCTTTTATTCCTCATCTTAACACATAATTGTAGCTTATTTAATAATTTAAGTAGCTTATTTAATATCTGCTTATTTAATAAATTTAATATAGTTCACCAAAGATGAATGTACAGTCATTTCTACTGCAGATAAATATTACTGAAAAACCTCGTGTTCTGCAAATACATGCATTAAAAATAGTAGCTAATTTTAGCTATTAACATAATTTATATTCAGCTGCAGTTACCTGTGGCACAAAACATTAATATGTTTGGAAAAAATCCCATGTAAACCAATATAGCCTCTCTGTTTTGCTACCACTATTCTCCTTTTCACTGGTCACATATGGGCTACTTCACATTATAGGAAACATGCATTGTAGTCAAGTAGGAAGAAGGGTAAAGAGCTTGTATTTCAGAAAAGATGAAATTTACAGAATTTTAATTTCTTATGTGGGAGTGAGATGGAAGGAAAAGTGAATTATGACTCCCAGGTTCATTCTTAGATTATTTCATGTAATGCAGGTAGTATATTTGTTTACTTACAGTATTCATAGACAAGGACTTTATCTTTCAGTGTGTATTCACAGTTTGAGCCCCCTTAGAAATTCAGATATGTAGTTACAAAACTACGTGATTCCTAGTAGGCGTGGTTCCCAGAATTCCCTTAATTCTGCATTATTCTTTCAAGAAATGTCCTTTCTGCATCTACTATAGGCTAAGGACTGTTTTAGGCTCAAGGGATAAAGAAACAACCTTAGAGTCAAGTGCAGGGTGGGAGAAGTCGCAAGAAAGAGAGAATTCCACTATAATATGACAAGTACTTTGATGGAGTTATGTAGGGCATGTGGTAGCAAAGTCTAAGAACTAGCTGAGATCTCTAAGGAGCATCGCTCTTTAAAACCTGTTAGTATTATAGTTAATGCACACATGAAAGTAGTTTTGTTACAACATATAAATATTTATCTCATTTTATAAATTTGCATATTCTGTAAATGTTATCTTTGTATTGCTTATTCTATGAATATCATTTTCATAAATGTTTACTATGCATTCATTTGAGTATAGTTTTGACAGTTTACATTTAAGTATATATTCAAAGGTTGGACTTTTATTAGATTATTTGCTTTGCTGCAGAATATTTAGAAACATCAGTGTTCTGAATGTTGACAGAATATTTGTCAAGTATCATTTGTTCCATAGAGCTATACTCATTTTCTGCTATTTAATAGACATTCAGCTGTTTAAAGCCAAATGGAGAGTTCTGAGTTTTCTGAATCCAGCTTTGATTTGATAAGACTTCAATTATGCAAATTTAAGATCACCTTCAGCTTTAATTTTCAACCCATTTTTTGCAGTGGGCTTTGTGTTTACAGTTGGATATCTGCTAGACTTAGGAAAATGTAGTTGAAGTTCTTTTCCAGAACATATGAATAAAATTTAGCAGTGCATAAAGCTACTTTTTTCTCCTCAGTAAAGATATTAAATATCAGAATTCAATATTTATTTGTATTTATAAACATACCATTAACCTGTCCTAGTCCAGTGTATGTTGTTGATCCTAGCAGAAATATTTTCTCATTATTACTTACAAATCCTATTTACTTTCTGCCCTAAAATTAGACTTATCTATTGTCCCTATCTTAAATGTTTTCACTGCTTTTTCTGTACCATAAAAAACATTGCTTGATAGAAATTGTTAAATGACAAATAGAAAATTTTAACCTTTATTCTTGAGAAGCCAGATTTAGTTTAAAGGTTTGCATATTTTCAGAAATAAATTGATCGATATGTGAATCAGGAATTTGTTCATGGTGATTCAAAAGGTATAAAGTGGAATTACCTTTCTTTTAAACTAAGCATAGTATTAACTTTTTTTTGCAAGAGTCTTCTCAAAGCAGGCAACTGGAATTCTGTACATTGAATTTGAAGAACCAGTCTCTCTGTTCCTCAGTGTATGTGAGGATTAAAGTTTACATAGGGCTAATGAAACCATATTAATACCTCTGATTTATAGAAAGAAAAATGTTGACCAGTCATGCCACATTATTTCCCAAGACGTATTTATTAAGAACCCATATCTTGAATAGAACAGCGAGTTAAAAAAGAAAAAAGGATTTCATACTTTGAATAGCAGCTTTACTGGGAGCCATCTGTAACATATGTGTTCTTTTTCTGTAAAAAGAACTTTTTAATTATAAAATTACAAAGAGAATCCTTTTTGTGACAAGAGAAACAGTAAACCAATTCAGAGCTTTCAAATTATTGGTTACCAAGTAGGATCTTTTGAGAGGTAAACTTTTCAGTTGGGTTGTGCATTAACTTTCAGATAAATATATTCAACATTTCTGGAGTGGGACGTTTGAGACAAATACTTTCTAAAGTGACAGTAGGGTCTTTCTGTAATAATATGAATTACCTAATTTATTAATCTGTATGTTTAAACTGTATTTAGCAAACCAAACTTTTATTTTTTTAATTATTAAAGAATTTATCAATTATTTTCTCATAACTGGCTAATACAGTCATTTTCCAACAGCACCTTGGCTTAACTAGTTTTTTTGTTTTGTTTGTTTTGTATTAAATGTTAGTATAAGTATTCCACTGAAACCAATTATACCTAAAAGGTATGTTAAGAAGCATTATAAATAATTTGAAAAATGTAAATATTTGGTGATTTAAAATAACCCTACCACTAAAAAGCATATTTTTAGTTTCTAATGACTACTTTCCAAGTTTAACTTTTTTTGTTTGTTTGTTTGTTTGTTTTTGAGACGGAGTCTCACTCTGTCGCCAGGTTGGAGTGCAGTGTCGTGATCTCGGCTCACTGCAACCTCCGCCTCCCAAGTTCAAGCGATTCTCCTGCCTCAGCCTCCCAAGTAGCCGGGATTACAGGCGCCCGCCACTACAAAGTTTTAATTTTTTAAGCTTACCATTTATGTCCTCATAAACCTAATATGACAAGGAAAGACACATAAAGGGAAGTGTATAACATATGTAATAATTAACGGTGGTCAAACCATGCCAGATCATACACAAAACACTTCTACCTGCACCCCCTCGTTTAATCATCACAACAATTTATTTACAAAAGAGGCTACTGAACCCCAGAAAGCTTTGCCAGAATCCAAGTTTACTGATATTCAGATCTATGCTTTTACGCATGGTGAAGGAACTTTCTCCACTCAGCTCTCCTACAAAGAATAAACTTATTTTTATAAATATGCTATTTGTAAAAGAGTAATGTTTTATTTTATAAAAGACTAACCCAAAATGCAGGCACCAAATAACATTAACAGTCAAGAATTTCATTGATTGCAGCTTGTCAGGCTGATTATTACATGCTCAAACATTTTGTTTTTAAGGTAGAGAAGAAGGTAATGTGTTTGAAAAATGTTTTTTTATCTAAATACTATGTTTTATAAATTCATGGGTTTTTTTGAGGTAAATTTTTCTTATAACCATTTTTAAAGAAAATAAAAGATGGTCATAACACCTTTTATAAAATGTGATATGCATAATAATTTACCATCTTCACCATTTTTAAATGTACAGTTTATTGGCATTAAGAACATTTATATTGTACAGCCATCACCACCATCCTTCTCCAGAACTCTTCATCTTGCAAAACTGTAACTATTAACCATTAAACAACTCCCCATTCACCCTCCCCATAACCTCTGGCAACCACAATTCTACTTTCTGTCTATGAATTTGACCACTCTAAGTACTTCATATAAGTAGAATCATACAGTGTTTATCTTTTGTAACTGGCTAAACACCTCTTAAAATATACATTGTTGTTTATTTTCACCTTATGCACGTAGAGACTTTAGAATGACCACGTACCTACATGTAAAGTACAGTAATAGGAATTTCTTGGTGCCAGAGCATACATAAGTACACCAGTAGCCATCCATCTTTACCCTTTTTGTGCAAGCACCTTAACAGCCTGAGACATCTTTTTCCAGAGAGACGTAAAAATAACATAAGTGAATAATTGAGCACATTATGTAAAGAAAATAGCTAGCCTATTTGTTGTTGCTTGTAGTAATTTAATTTAGTAAGAATCACACAATATTAGAATTTGAAAAGGATATTAGAATAATCCAGTCCAGCACTCTCATTGGACACATGAGAAAACACAAACTGGCAGTGACTTACCCAAGGTTACATAACAAAGGTAATGGTGGAACCAGTGGTTCTTAATTCCATGCTCTTTCCCTTATATGTTCATTAATGTACTAATTTGTGTAGTAATTCTTATGGTGTAGCAAATTATGCCTTTGAATTTAAGAGATCAACATTTATAGAGTAAAATAAGTAAAAAGTTAATGTTTACATAAAACAAATAATGAATAACAGAAAAAAGTTACATGCCCTTAATTTTTGCATTAAAGAAAGGTTTATTGGGAATAAGTTCACCATTTTTTCATTAAAACAAAATGTGTTTAAGAGGACTTTTGACATACTAAATCCGTAACATGAGGTTTAATTCTGTAGCATTAGTGGGTTTTTTTTGTACTAATGCTCAGTGTATAATAAAACATAGAATTGGTATGTTTCATTTTGTATAAACATTTTCTTAGAAAAGTTTGTCAGTGTTTAAAAATGTGAATAATGATTTCTGCTAGAATTGGTTATGCCATCCACTTAGGCTTCAGGGATCACGTAGAATACTCCTTGGCAGTTGTCTTCATACTTACGTAATCGTATACCTCATCAGTTAAAAAAAATTCACACAGCTCAATTATGTTTGTTTATAACTTACGTATACAAACTACTGATAAATTATATAAAAGCTTACATAAAACAAAATTTTTTAAAGGATATCAAAAGCAATTTTCTGTTTTTCATTTCTGTACCCAGTGGATCACTTAATACACCGCATTTTCCTTTGGAAATCAAAAGGGTTGAGGTTTGTTTGTTTGTTGTTGTTGTTGTTGTTGTTTGAGTCTCACTCTGTCACCCAGGCTGGAGTGCAGTGGTACGATCTCAGCTCACTACAACCTCCGCCCCCCAGGTTCAAGTGATTCTCCTGCCTCAGCCTCCTGAGTAGCTGAGATTACAGGCACACGCCACCACGCCAAACTAATTTTTGTATTTTTAGTAGAGACAGGGTTTCACCATGTTGGCCAGGATGGTCTCAAACTCCTGACCTCAAGTGATCCCATCTGCTTCAGCCTCCCAAAGTATTGAGATTACAGGTATGAGCCACCATGCCCAGCGAGGATATTAATAATGATCATTATTTACCTAATTTAATGATACTCTGGCCTATTGCTACTGTAACTTAGAACAGTATAAAATGAACAAATCCAGTATGATATAACATATTACTTTCATGAGGGTCTTTGGAATGACAATTTTAAGAAGCTCTATAAAAATGTTACCAAATCAGCTAACACATATTTAGCAACTGCAGATAAGTATGAGATAAGACACAGTAACCATCTACCAGGAAGGAGCTTATAATATAGTTGAAAAGCATCTTAGTTAGATGTATGCTGAGTGTATGTAAAGATAACTGATAATTCAAGAGGGACTATACATAATGTCTTACATGTGTTACAGAGAGTAGAGGTATTCATGGAGAGGAACAATCACTTCAAACCTGTGGGAGTCAACAAGGGCCTCAAGGAGGAGTTGCATTTTATTTATTTGGTTGGTTGGATGGATGGATGGTTGGTTTGGCTTGAGCCTTATTCTTTGAGTAGGCAGAAAGCTTGGAAAATATTTAGGGGAAAATGAGTGGATTTATTTTATTGGAACAGATGGTTTTTGTGAAGGAAACTAGTGGAAGGTCCACTAGGAAAGTAGGCTTGAGTCTTTAGGAGGACATTATACTTAGCCAGACTAAGCAAATTGGACTTTTTCTGTTTGCAGAAAGCAGATATGTAAGTAGTTTAAGAAGATGGATCTGCTGGCAATGTAAATACATTTTGATGGAGAGAGAAAACAGAGTTACACCAGTTGGCAAGCTATTATACAGTTCATAGTAAGAACTAACATTTGAGTGCCAGGCACTGTTCTAAGCACTCTTCAATTGTTAAATCTTACGAGGTAAATACTGTTATTCCCATTTCACAGGTAAGGAAATTGAGGCACAGATAATTTTCTTTCCCTGAAGATCACACAGCTGGTAGCCTATGGAGTCTCTGCCTTCTGGCTGCTGCTGTGGATCATTTGAATGTAAACGAGAGTTCCGGCTCTGAATAGAAATGAGGGACATGCACACAGGAGACCAAAAAGGAGACCTGGGTAGAATTCAGTGGCCTATGTATGGGGCAGCTGGGGAAGTGTCAAAGATGAGCCAACCTCATTTGGAAAGGGGTGACAACATTAACCAAAACAGAGATGTTGAGATCAAGTGGTGAAAAGACAGTTAACTATCTTCCAGAAGCATTCAGACCAACAAGTAGACAGATGTATCAATAACTAACTTCAATGTAATATCATATAGAAAACATGTTTAAGAAATAGTCAGTGATTTGGGGAAAGAGCCACCTAGGTATGTTTGTTTGAATCTGGGAAGTCATAACATCAAAGGTATTATTTGAGTTAAGCCTTGAGATCTGCTAAATTGACAGATAAGCTGAAAGAAGGTGTTTCAATAAAGAGTAGCATTTGAGGTAATGGTGAAATATCCAAATGCTAACATCTAGCTTTGGTTAAATCAGGAGGGAGAGCTCCATTCAGGAATCATCTGAGCAGTGGTGATACTTGAAGCCAAATATTCTAAAGTAGAGTATCTTGAAGAAAGACTTTAAGGCATAGAAGGAAGAAGATGCCAGTGAAGGACCTAAAGAAATAGGAAGGAAGGAAGAATATTAAAATGGAGAAGGCCAGGAAAGCAGGGCTGTGAACAGCCAAGTGGTATTCACTGACAGAGATGAAACCACTTCGTGATATATTTCTTTCTAGTTTTATTCTTTGTTTTTTATTGTTACTGTTTAAAATTATTTCATAGTATGTGTTTTATGACCTGCCTTTTCAATGAGTGAATGAGCTGCAATTTATTTACTCATTGCTTTGGGGCATTTGGGTTTTCCCTTCCACTCTTAGGAAGCAAATCAGCTTGTAAAGGATTCTGGGGAATGAGTTATAAGAAAATGGATACAAGTGTAAAATAAATATCAGAAAGTTAGCAGTGGGTTTAGTAAACTGAAACAAAGATGAATTATTCATCTTTGCTTTCTGGACAGCTAGATCAGTGACTGATGTTGAATGCATGAAGAGAGAAAGAAATGAAATTTAAAAGTGGAGTTTGGAATCATGCATGATCAATGCAATAGTTTTTTTTATAGTAATGAACATTTATGTTTCTTAGTATACGCAGTACTAATTGTTTAGCCTTGGAAATAGGAGCGATACCTTTTCTTCTTGAGGCTGAGGGCAAGAGGTATGGCTTTTGTACAGATGCTTTCAAGATAAGAAAGAACAAAACTCAGGACCTGATTAGACTTACTCAGTATGGTAGTAGATGAGTCATCTGCTGAGAGTGAAGATAATGAGGTGTGATTACAGCTTGAAGAGAGTGAAAGCAAAATTTTACGTATTTCTTTTGAAGAAGATGATGGTACAAGCAGCAGGAGGTAAATAAAAGAATTGTTGGGTAGCAGCGACGACCCAGCTAGAAGCTGATAGGATGGTTATGGCGCACAGGAGTGGTTCGGAGGGGAACATGGATTTATTCA
Organism: Macaca nemestrina; assembly: GCF_043159975.1. Lineage (NCBI taxonomy): Eukaryota > Metazoa > Chordata > Mammalia > Primates > Cercopithecidae > Macaca > Macaca nemestrina. The sequence goes on from NC_092125.1 coordinate 36,617,954, forward strand.
AGAATAGTAGCCCCTCAATTATAAGAATTTGGATGGAAGACTGTTTTTTTTCACAGAGTACACTAAGTTTTTATAACCTTCTAGAAATTCAGAGCTGGAAGAGGAGATGTATTTAAGTTCAATTCTTGATTATATTAATAAAAAAAATAGAAATGTTAATGTACATGTATAATAACATCACAAAATGAAGAATAAGCATTTATTATGAGCATTGTTTGATAAAGCATAAAAATATTAACCTCATACTCCCACGTTTTACAGTAAGAGGTTACTCACCTTCATTGATGAAAGTTACCGGTGGTATCTTGAAAGGGCTTTTGGTGGGAGAAGTTGCCAGATCAGGTGGTGGCATTAAATCTCTGGGATAACCTGGATCCCTCTGAATCTCGTTACCTCCCAGCAGACCAGGAGTATACTGATGGCTGTTAGGAATATGTTGTGGCACCACCTGGACAAGTGGGGGAGACACATGGGTGTCTTGTCGGGAAAATATCCTCAAGCACTGTTCTTCCAACAAAGTGATCATCACAGATTGGTTATTGACAAGATCTGTCAAGGAAGCATATTTCACCTCTAGTTCCCTGTACCTTGTTGCCATCTTCAACATTTCTGTGGTGACATTGAGGATTTTGTTTTCCAATTGGGAAAGTTCAAGTGAATTATCCCTCTTACGGATAATCTCATGTAATAGTTGCATGTAGAGTTGAGTAACACGAGAGTTCATGTTACGGCTTTCCTTTCTCAGCAGCTTTACCTCATTCACAATGTTTCCATCTACATCCACCACCAGTTGCAGAACATCTATCTCCCGCTTCTGCCTGGAGAGCACATCCTTCAGGTTTTCAAGGTCCATCCTGGTGATCATGTCTTTAATGGTACTTGCATCTTGCCCTTTGGTGTTGACACAGATTGGCCCTGTTATTCTTTGTTCAGGTACCAGGAATGTGTATGCACATTTCTTTGCTTCCTCTTTACCATCTGTGGCGCGAGGGTATCTTCTCTGGTTTATTTTTTTAATTTTGAATTGTCCACCTCTGCAATGTCCAACGTCCACTAGTAGGAAGAATAGCACACCTAGGGTCCAGGTAAAAGCCTTCATTTTGAAATGAGGTTGTAAAATGATGTCTTTTGAAAAACAAATCAGTGAAGGGGAAAAAGCAAAAAGAATTCATGTTAATCTACATTAAAGTCAGTAATATTAAAAACTATCTGAGGGAAAACTGAATATTGGTGTTAATAAATTAGGCTAGAATTAACTTTATTAATTTCTTAATTTTAAGTTGTAGTACTTTGGCATTTGTTTAAAAATTAGGTTTCAGAGAATAGCTCTTTCAGTTATCACCTTATTGTAATGCTTTTTGTTCCCCAGTTTATTGAGCAGATTTTGGTCAGTGTCCACTCTGTGCAAAGGTACATTGCTAGTGCTGTTGAGGCTTTTGAGACCCTGATAAGATAGCTTTCTTACCTTTAAAAAGCTCACTACCTTAAGACTATGAAAATGGTACACAGTGTTTGTAAGGCATTAATTAAAACATTCTTGTCTAACCAGTATTACAATTACCAGGTGACTTTACTAGCCAATGTTTTAGATTCATACCATGCAATTCCAATTAAATTGGTCCTCTGTAATAAATTATGTCTTCTTCATTAAAATGTTCAATAAAGTTAAAGATTTTAGACAAATCTAAACCCAGATAGTTTTAGCATCATATGCTTTTTATTTTTATAGCATCTCCTTTTGGGATTAGTGACAGGTTTTAGAATGATAGAATGCTCACAGTCATTGTGGGTAATTATATTTCCTGAACCATAATTATATGTACTCTAAGCTTATAGATGATTCAGCAGATTTGTTCTTCTAACAGAAGTTCTACTGAACTGTATTTTAGTACAATGTTAGTAATTTTCTACATGCATTACCAAGGAAAGAAACATATCTGTAATTGAATATAAATGTCAGAGTTGGAAACGCCTTAGAGACCCTGTCATTCAAGAACCTCTTTGTACTCTGCATGTTGAAGGCTAAGGCCACACAAGGATTAGAACTAGGTCTAGATCGGGTTCTCTGGCCCATAGTCAGTATTTATAGCAGCAGCACATATACTAAAATATGTGCTTGGAATGTTTCGTTTTTGCTGTAGCAGATGAGAAATACTTCTTTATAGTACAAATTCTTCTGAGGTAACAGTTTCAAGAGCCAATACTTTTTCCTTTCTATTTAGTTACCTCCCACAAAAGTAGCAGCAGTAGAATGGGTAAGGTATGTTCACTCCATCAGATCTACTAACGAGCTGGTCTATTACAGGCCACCTTTTCACTCTTGCGAATTTGATACCTATCTGCCATTTTTGAAGGATGGCAGTGGATACCCTAAGACAGAGCTTTTCTGTCCAAATTTCCACATAAGTACCTGTTTCTTGATTTAAGAAACCAACTCCTAAGTCGTTTATGCCTGTTATTAATAACAACACAACAATAACAGTAATTAATGTTTATTGAGTGCTTGTTCAGTGTTAGGCACTGTTTTAAGCCATTTTCATGTTTTACTTATCGCCACAACCCTATGAAGTAGATTATTATGATCCCCACTTTCAGATGGAAAACTTGGCATCCAAAAGTTAAGCACCTTATTATCAAGAGTCACACAGGTTCGTAGTGATGGAGCGAGAATTTGAATCCCGGCTGAGGACTTCAGAGTTCATGTTTTCAAACCCTTATATTTATGTAGCTTAACACATGTTAACTATTTGCATTTACAACACTGAAGTAATGCTGTATCATTTTATAAAGGAGTAAAATCCTTGAGAAGCTAAATCACTCAAATTGGATTCAAACTTTCTACTCCTAACTTTTCTAAACCTGTGATTTTTACCCTAGTCATATCATAACCACAGAGGAGTCTTAAGTTTATGTTTCTTGTTTTTCACAGCCTTTTCCTGGTTTATATCCATTTTCATTGACTGGTTACTTAATTATACAAAAGTGTTTATGGATAATTTTTGGTAGAATTTGTGTCCAAGTTCTGCCAAATCATTTTTTACATCTCAGACTTTTCTGCTGCAGTGTCTTTCCCTCCATATGTACTTTGTCAGCTGGTAGTTATATATCTAACCTATGATTATGGACCCCTCCCGAAAACAAAGGTCATGTCAATGAAATATAGACTCTTCTGCTATCGTCATGAAGACTACTGCTACTTTCACTTTCTAAAACCATGTTCTTTTGTTTTTGGTATTTTTCAGTTGAATAGTGTCTTCAAAACGGGTAGATAATGAAAATAAGGCAAATATGGATGGAGTATGGAGAATTATTATTATTTTACCAACAAGAGAGGGAATGAAAACAAAAGATAGGGAGGCTGTAACAATCTGTATTTCTATCGAGGCCTTCTTTTGCTGACTGATAGCCAAAGCACACGTGGGGTTTTTTTTAGCTTTTTATGTTTTCATAACTTGCTTTCTGACGTATATAGAAAATTTAGACAGAAACAGTCATCTATTTTATTTTTAAAAATAGACTTTTACTATATATGTTACCTATACCAAAAACCGATAAAATATTTATTATATCTCCAGATTCGTGGAATTTAGATATGGGTTATTTTAAAAACTAGGGACAAGAAAACAAAAGCCATCATACTCCTGGGCACATGTATATCATTTTTCCTATATATTTAATTTAACTTACCTACTGCTAAAGTCCGTTCGTTTTAATACTAGAATGGAAACTCTTAGATCAGAAAATTATTTTACTTAAATAATATTTGCTATGAAATAAACTACCAAAGCAGGGAGAATGCAGGAAGTAATATAAAACTCTAAAACAAATAGAATTTTATTAGTAATATTCTGATTGAACAGCTCGTATTAATACCAGACACAGATTTTTATAGAACAGCTAAAAGTGCATCATCCAAGACTGCTGTTAGGACTTAGCATCAGTATTGTCATTGAAGAACAAAAAACACCAAAATGCTAATCTAAATTAAAATAAAAGCAGCTTCCTTGTGTGTATTCTGCCTTGGCTCATTGTGGTTCCTATAAGATTAAATCATAAGATAAATCACTGTTTACCACAAGAAAAAGTGATCTAAATTAGCATTTAAAGGAGGCAACTAAAAGTTTATTTTTTAAATAAATACAATTTTTTTAATAATACAAAAATATTGGCTTCACTGTCACTTAAAGCAGGGCAAGGAGCCACATTTCTTAAGTAGTAGACTAGCTACGTCAGGAGTAAAGAACTGGTTTTAAAAATACATTTACTGTTATGTTTTCTAAAAACATTCTCTTATTTAATATTTTCTCACATATATTCTGTTTTGAAGCGAAAGATCCATAAATCTGTGTTACCTCATAAAACTTGCTGTATATGTTAAAATTTTCCTAGGCCCCAAGAGAATGTTATAAATTAGTTATAGAATACTTATGTTTAAATCTAAGTCTTTACTTAGTTATTTTTAAAAGAGAAAAAAAGATCTTCTATGCATTGGGTTAATTTTATTAGTAGCATTTCTCTTCATAGTTGCTATATTGCCAGCTAGTAGAGAGAAGAAACGAAAGTCAAGATTTGCCTCCTTTCAGATGGTAAACTCATAGAGGCATTTAACTGGCTGTGTCATGCACTGAAAACAACATGAGGCAACGAAGTTAAATTTATGAAGCATTCAGGATATGTTAGATAAAGAATTTCTAGATTGTGAAATATGTTCTGGGAAGAGACTTGAAAACAATCTAATCGCCTGGATATATTTAAGAAAAGGATAAATAGTTATCTGTGTGATTTGGGGTTCAGATTAAATGCTTGCCTTAAGACAGTGTCAGTAAGAACTGAGGCTTAATAAAGTCCTGCACTTTCCATAGCATGTAACAATAAAAAAGAGAGATGACAGTATTTCAGATCCACTATTGCTTGGGAATTTTGTTAGAATTTCTTGTAAAATGTGTGTTTAACAGAAATCCTGCCAGTATTTACAGTTTTAAATCTTTAAGGAAAGGACACGAAAGCAAAGTTGGAAAAAATTTTAGCTTTACCATTATTTGCTTGTTCAAGATTCTTAACCATTAATATCTTTAATTTTTACAAGGCCAAAGGAGCCCCAAATCTAACAAACGTAAGTGTCTTTGGTTTAAGGCATACTATTGGTAACGAGTAATTTTATCTTTAATAGTTTTTATAATGCATGTAAAAAAAGCTCCCAGATAGAATATTGAAGGAAACCTCTTATGTGTGCTTAACAAAATTATTTCTATCTCAAAATATTACATATTTCTAGCCTTTTAGTCATGTATTTAATTAATTACATCTTCTGGGTTCTTATTTTCTATTGTTAATACTGACTACTTACATAATGCTTTTATGTGTATATCAATAACTTCGCTTTTCCACGTAATTCCATTTGTAGCAAGTTAATTTCTGTCATCCAAATTAAATTACTGTTACATGTAAGCCTGGAAAGCTATTTAAAATTTTGAGTTGGAACAAGAAATGCCATAGATTACTCTTAAATCTGTACAAGAATTTCTGCTTAATATTTGGTTATACTGTAATTGAGATTTTGTTGCAAAGACTTTCAACTATTTTTATATCTTAGCTTTGTTTTATGACTACACTCTGAGAAATCCAACAGTTCATGTATGTCTTCAGCACACACACTGTAGCTGCAAGAAGAGAAACTAATTGCGTTCATGACTATTTAGTTTGTATTCCTTTGTTTTTAATCATTGTGCTATAAACCTTATACATTTAATCTGTTACTTGTTAAAATGTCTTTCTACTGTCACTAAAGCACTTGTTTTCAGAAACCCAGCATGGGATGCATGTATCAGTCTGTAATCATATACACTAAATATCATTAAATTGAACCTCAAATAATGCATTAACCATCGCACAGTACTTAATGTTTTTATGTCAAGTTGCAAGATAAAACCTTTTTCAGATAAGATAAACTAGTATATTCTAAAGGTCTTTGTTTAGTAAAAGATTCTGAAATTTCTACTACAAATATAAAATAGTTATGCATTTACTATACATAATATTTATAAATGAAAGAAATATTAAATACCTTTTTGTATCTGTTGATACAGTGAATCCAGAAACTTGCTGCCCTTATTCTTGATTTTAAAAATCAGTGTAGAAGTTTGTTCATCTGTGACTTTAATGGCAGCTGCATTTTTGTTTTGAACCGTTGAATCCAAGCTGTAAGAAGGAACTTCTTTTTCCTTTTACAATACTAATCAATTGAATTTGACGAGCCACCTGTGTAATTTTAAGTAGTATAGTAGAAGTTCGGGTCTGTGGGCCGTCTTTAATCCAGCAGAGAAAGCGTTGTGGCTTTGCTCTGTCTGCCACATGGAGAAATGCAGTAACCAGCTGCAGCTGACCCAGATTGTATATACAGTACCCCTGAATAGTGATTCCCTCTTTCTCAGTAGACTCAAGTTCAGCCCACATATTACATCACCAAAAATTGCTGGAGACTGGGGGCGGGAATCTCCTCCTTAGGATTTCCTCTTTGTAGCCTTAAATAGGGGGGTGGGATCAGCAGGAGGTTGAATAGTTTCAAACAAGGAGAGATTGTGTGCAGGTTGAAGGAAGGGCACCATCTGGAAACAAACTATCATAGTTCAGCGGGCAATTATAAAACAAACATTTTAGTCTGCTGGCCAGAGATCTTTTAAGTTGAATACCGAAAAAAAATAGTGCTCAACTTCACTTAGAAATAGTTGCAGGCTGATGAGTTTGGTTTTTGTTAACAAAGAACAAAAGCTAGACTTTGTCAGGAGGCAGCCACCTAAGTAATGTAATACTCTTTATAGCCTAGAAGAATTTGTAAACATTTTACTTATTAAGTTGCTAATGAAGGTTTTAAACTTACAAGAAACTTGATGTTGTTATAGTATGTTATGTCTTACTGTGTAATGTATCTTAAGATGAAATAGCTTTTATATATAATTACCAAACGTGAGTGAAATTCTTTCAGATACTTAATACTTTCAAATATTAAAATTCTGATGTTACATAATGTCATATCCTCCTATTCTACAAAATGACCTCTCTTCTCTGTATAAGGTCATTCTTATTAATTGATGTGGTGTGGTTTAAAAACAAACATAACCCTGAACTAAGTAAAAAACAAGGAAGCTCTGACTCTCCACTAGCTATGTGAACTTAGACAAATCACTTTACCTGCCTCTGGCAAGGTTCTTCTGCTATGAAAATAGGGTGTTGGAAGAAATTAGTAAGTGTTGAGTACAACTATACTATTGTATTTCATTAATTGAAGAAATGTTAAGTAACTCAGTAGCTGAAGAAACACAAATTTAGGCTTAAGTAACTTAACTTAGCACTTAAGTACTAAGTAGTGGAACTGGAATTTGAATCTAATGCCAAAGCATTATGCCACACTGTCTGTCATTGATTACCTAGTTGCTGTAAGCTGCTTTTAGATAAAACTTTTGGGCTTTCTGTACGTCCCTTCCTTATTGCTATAGCTTGTGCTGTTTTTCTCTTTCTGTTAGGCCACACTGTTGATCCACATCGTTTATTTAAAGTCTGAGCTTATTTTCTACCTCTTTCACAGAGTCATTTCTTTGAATTCCTGTGCTATGAATAGGTATACCAGAGGTTGCAAACACAAGGGCCTAGAAAGGCAAATGCTCACAAGAAGAATGGAGCAGGTAATAGAAATCAGTGAAGTAAATCAGTAATAAGATACTGGAGGGAAATGAAGTTTATGGCAAGTTGGCATCCTTTTGGTTAATTTAAAGGGATCTGCCTGCACCTTCTCAGCTGTACCTGTGGCCATGAAGGATTATGAGACAGTGTTGCCAGATCTTCCCATTATTCAGGAAAAAAGAGCCATTTAGATTTTTCCTGTAATACTTCCTGATTTTAAAAAACATTGGGACAGATGTGCTGCCAGCTTCTGGCCTCTGATTTATATTATGTATCATTTCTTGAGCATTCGGTAATTATGTTGTAGTCACTAATGGTTTAAATCTGGGAAAAATAAGAGATAGTAAATTCTTCCTGAGCTTTTAAATTTCAGCAGTTTGGAGCTTTCTAACTTCAGCACTTAGTAATATCACTAACCAGGGTAGGAAATTGGAATGACAGGTATTTAGGGACAAATTATAGCTAGATATGTTAAATTGGAAATGAAAGTCAGGATCTCAGTTATATAGAGAGATTCAAAAGTCATCAGCAATTAGGTAGTAGCTAAAGCTATGGAACTAAGATACTAGAGAAAGTACATGTAGAATGTAAAGGAAGATTAATGACAGACCATGATACCAATTTCCAGGAAACCAGCTTTCAAGAAACATGAGGAAAAAGAAGAATGGTGAGGGCTTAGAGGAAAGATAGGAAAGTTCAAGGTGGGGAAAACCTGGGAACTAGAAGAGAATGGTTACAATACTGCAGAGAGATTACATAAGGAGGGGAGACCAAGAGAGCTGTTTTAAGACTTAGAATGAGAAAGTTGTTAATGCCATTGCCAAAATAGGTGATAGATACAGATTTCAGATTATTTAGTGTGTTGAAGGGTGACTGGATAAAATTTAACTGACAAATTAGTGTCCACAAAACATCAAGAAATTAGAAATCCATAAGAAAAAGACAACCCAAAAGAAAAAATGGACAGAAACATTTATTACATAGAAATATAAATGTTTAAACGGATTACTAATCAAGGAAATAAAAATTAAGACACAGAGAGATACCATTTTATACAGAAGATTGACAAAATTGAGATTGATAATACCAATTGTTAGCACAAATGTGGATCAGCAGAATCTTATATACCATCAGTGGGAGTGTGAATTGATATAGGTTTGAAAAATAATGTGACACCATCTTGTAAAGTTGAATATTAATATACTTTAGCATTTGGCAGTTTTGCTCCTAGGCGTATCTATATATCCTGAAGAAATTTTGTACATGTGTGCTGGGAAATGTGTATAAGAATGTCTGTAGTAACATGGTTGGAGGTGGGATGGGAGTAATTCAAAAGTCTATCAAATAAAATGAATGAGTTAATTGTAAAATAGTCACACATTAGCTTGTTCTCATTATAAGGAATTACAGCGGCATTTAACAGCTTGGATAAGTCTTAGAAACAAAATAGACAAAGCAACCACAGAAGACCATATTTTTAAATTTTATTTAATAAATGCTTATAAGTATAAATAAATGCATATTTTTAAATTTTATTTAATAAATGCTTATAAGTGACTTAGTATGTACTAGACACTTTTCTTTTTTTTTTTGAGACGGAATCTCGCCCTGTCACCCAGGCTGGAGTGCAGTGGCACGATCTCGGCTCACTATAAGCTCCGCCTCCCAGGTTCACACCATTCTTCTGCCTTAGGCTCCCGTACTAGGCACTTTTCTGACATTACAAATACTATTATTTAATCCACATATACATTAAAATATGATTTTTAAAGCTCAAAAATAGGCAAAAGAAGGAATACAGACAGATGTCTGGGGAAAAAATGAGGTTCAGGGTAGTGATTACTTCTGGACAGGAAGCAAGGAGATGCAGTAGAGAAGGAACATACAGATAGATACAACAGTATTGATGAAGTCGTAGTTCTTTTTTAAAGTAGTATTTACCCCAACATATGAAAATATTAACATGTAACCAATAAAGTTAATAGATATTTTACATTAATTTTTCATATTAACTCTTCAAAATCTTGTCTGTTTTATATTCAAATACATCTCAATTCAGAATACACACACGAAACAGTAATTACATGTGGCAAGTGGTTATATTGGACAGCACAGTCTAGTACAGGTGAGTTGTCATCTGAGTTTAATGATAGGATGGAAGAATGGCAAGAACTGGCACATTAGTACCCCGCTCAAATCCCACTTCTTCCTTGAAGCTTTCTCTGATCCCATCAGCAAGGAATGACTTTTTTTTGCACAGAATTTTTATGAAACTCCTCTTTAAGCTTTTCTGTGCTACTTTTATATATCTTTTATTGCTGTTATTGATGTACCTATGCCAACATCTCCATGCCATTTCTTCGAGGAATCTTTTAGTTCTCCTTAGGGATGTTGTAGTCATAAGTTGACTGGTCTTTCACAAGTGTTTATTATATTGTTTGATAACAACAGGTGTCACATATGTTGATAATTTTTTCTTAGGAGCGGGATCTCACCGTGTTGCCCAGACTGGTCTTAAATTCTTGGGCTCAAGCAGTCCGCCCACCTAGCCTCCTGAAGTGCTGAGATTACAGGCGTGAGCCACCGTTCCCAGCAATAATTTTTGTGAAATCACGATTCTCACACAAATATGAAATGAATATGTGTCAGAATTTTCATTTAAATTATTAAATTTATAAGGGAATCAAAAATATGTCAAGGGTGAATTCAAAGTAACACTCATATGCAATCAGGAATGCTGAAGTAAATTTACAAATAGTTGCAAAATTGGTCAACATAAGTCAACATTCATTAGATCCCACTGGACATATTTCTTTGGCATGTTTATGAACAATAATTTTTATTACCAGTTTTCAACAGCTGTGCAGAGTTGTGAAATAACTCAGAAGAACCAAACGGATGTACTGGAGACAAGATACCCAGGAATCTTTTTTTTTTTCCCCCAATCTCAAAGTTTTTCACAATTTTCCTGACACATAAAAACTTTTATGTGTATCAAATATTACATTAAAAATAAAGTAAAGAATAAAATAAGTGTACTATTCTATGTTTCTCTTCTAAGGTGTGTGTTGAAGGGAGAACAAGGATGTTATCTTGAGGAGTGGGATCAGATTTGAAGGAAGAGTTGCTTAGATTTTGTTTTATAAGTAGGGGAGATTTAAACATGTATATTGGGCCAGGTGCAGTGACTCGTGCCTGTAATCCTAGCACTTTGGGAGGCTGAGGCGTGTGGATCACTTGAGACCAGGAGTTCGAGACCAGCCTGGCCAACATGGTGAAACCCGTCTCTACTAAAAATGCAAACACTAACCAGGCATGGTTGTGCATGCCTGTAATCCCAGCTACTCGGGTAGCTGAGGCACGAGAATCACTTGAACCCAGAAGGCAGAGGTTGCAGTGAGCCAAGATCGCGCCACTGCATTCCAGCCTTTGACAGAGCAAGACTCTGTCTTGTGGGGGAAAAAATGATTTAAAAAAAAAATGATTTAAAAAAATGTGTATATTGACTCTGGGAAAGGAGCCAGTAGGGGTGAATGATAGTAGAGGCAACAGTGGTTGTCTGGAAGGAGGCAGCAATGATTGCATTCAAAATTATAATTGAGATTTGGGAAGAAGACAGGGATTCTTCTTCCTCTGAGATTGGACAAAGTGGGAAGAACCTCAGCTTCATTTGGAACCTCAGATTCATTTGGAGTCATAGGGAAATAAAGTTAAGGTTATCTAAAGAAATAAAGAACGATAGGTGACTTAAAGAATACTGTAAATATTTACTGAGTGGAAAATGAATGATACTAGGATGAGTAAAAAGATTGCCATGCCAACCTTTTATGTTAAACACCTATCGTCAAAACATTGCACAAGATTTTCTTTCTCTTGGAGTGCAAGATAGAGCAACTGCCTTAAATGAGTTTGCAGTCTTGAATAGATAAGATATAAATGTTAAAAAAAAAAAACTTAAATAATGAGATTTTGAAGTCACAAAGGTCATTACGTGAATAGTATGCACAGATAATGTATGATTTTTAAACAGAATATAAGTAATTTTTTTTTAATTGGGCTATAAGTGAAACATCTGAGATCCAGCTCTGTCACTAACAGGTTGTATGGCATTAGACACGTCCCTTTACCATCTATATATTTCAGGTTCTTCATCTCTAAAAGGAGAGGATTAGACTAGACAGTGTCTGAATTCCTTTCTTGGAATCTGTGAGAAAACTAGAGAATCTTGACACCGAATTAGATAAGCAAAATATAAGATTTGGATAGGCAGAGATAAGTCTAGAAAACATTTAAGGTATAAGAAAAAGCTGAGTAAAAACAGGGTTTATTTAGAAGGCAGTGGGTATGTCATTTTGGTTGCATTTACCCTGAGAGTTCGTGAACATGAAGTAATAGGGTAAAAGTAGGAAAGTATGTTTTTCTTTAATCTCCAGCTATAGTTGTCTAATACATTTCACATGTGCATTGTGAACTCTCCAGAAATAATCCTAAATAAGTGACCTTTCATGTTAAGGACTAGTACAACCAAATTTTAGAGGATGTGTTATTTTTGTTGGTGCAAAGAGCATGGAGGGTAAGAAATAGTTAACTTCAATTTGTAGTCACATGAACCCTTTCAGAAATTCATTTGTTGATCTTTAAAATGTAAAACATTTCTACCATATTGAGATAATTTTCAAAGTAGTTAAGACTCAAATGATAGTTATCAACCCAAGGCAAGAGAGTATAAAACAAATATTAAATAATTTCCCTATGTCAGGCAGTGGCTGGGCTGCTGGCTAAATTAATATCTTCAAGTTGTAACACACCTTGGAAAATGGATGCTTGTATAGGTTTTAAATCTGAGGTTCTGAGTTTAAAATAACTCTCCATTATGAAACTAGTCAGAGGCAGAGCCAATTGAAGAACTCAGCTCCTTTCCATTAATTCCCATATGTGCTGGGGTTTCTAACTCTAGCCTCAAACTATACTTGAAAATGAAATCAGGCCAGGCGCGGTGGCTCAAGCCTGTAATCCCAGCACTTTGGGAGGCCGAGACGGGCGGATCACGAGGTCAGCAGATCGAGACCATCCTGGCTAACACGGTGAAACCCCATCTCTACTAAAAAAAAATACAGAAAACTAGCCTGGTGAGGTGGCGGGCGCCTGTAGTTCCAGCTACTCGGGAGGCTGAGGCAGGAGAATGGCGTAAACCCGGGAGGCGGAGCTTGCAGTGAGCTGAGATCCGGCCACTGCACTCCAGCCTGGCCTACAGAGCGAGACTCCATCTCAAAAAAAAAAAAAAAAAGAAAAGAAAATGAAATCACAAGAAGACATTTACAAAATAGCATATTATTACAAAAAATTGGTGTATGTCTGACCCCAACTGTATGGAAAGCTAGACCCCAGTAACCATATGTTACCGAGGCTTCAGTGTATTAATAGCAATATATTTTAAATGTGGCATACGTGGAATATATCTATAAACAACCTTTTCTCCTCTTTTCTTTGTCATAGTCTCCCAAGCTACAACTAAGAAAACATTTATCTCATTTTGTTTCAGGTATCTATTTGTCAGATTTAACATACATTGATTCAGCATACCCATCAACTGGCAGCATTCTAGAAAATGAGCAGAGATCAAATTTAATGAATAATATCCTTCGAATAATTTCTGATTTACAACAGTCTTGTGAATATGGTAAGTTTCTGGGGGATAATGCCTAGCCATTAACATTGCTGTAATTCCAGTGATTTATTTACACACATTGATGATACTTTTCACACAGCAGGGGACATCAATTTCTTATTTCCATTCTAACATAAAGGAAAATAATGCTTGTTTTATTTTGCCATTTAGTACGTAGCATCCTGTTTAAGATCTTGCTTTTAAGAATTTAAGTATTTAATATTTAAAATTTTTATTTTTATGTTTTGCTTTTCTGCTATTTTACAGCAACTTTCTCACAGCACAAGGACACTATTTAATATTACTACCTCACAGCTATTTGGCCCTTTATAGTTGACAAAGTCATTTTCTATTATCTCATTTGATCTCCCTGATCTGTTATGTAAATCGTTCTTACAGCTTTCAATTAGGGAAGTTTAGCTGAGACCCTTGATCTTCGTGACAGTTGACCAACTTTCTTGAGTCAGATTATCGAGTAAATAACCAATTTTCGCCCAATGTGTATTTTATGGAATGACAAATATAGAAACAGCCACATAAGCCCAAATGATGAGAAAGGACTTTTTTTTTTTTTTTTATGTTTAGATACTTCCAGTTTGATAGGGAATAAAGTTAGGCTGTTAATACGTAATTTTTATGGGTTAAAAAACTGAGTTTTACATTATATGATTACTTCAAGTGAATTTATCTTAAAGCTAACTTTTACTTCATGCATCTGTACTTTTTAGAAAACCTCAAAAACTTCCTAAAACTATCTGTGTGGAGATAGAATCTTACTGAAAGTTAAATCAAATAATTCCTTATTTTGTCCTTTTCTCAATATTTTAAACATAGCATCAAGTTGCGTTGTTAAATTAATCTTGCTTGAGACTTATAAGGGGAGGAGATAAACCATATTTATAAATGGGAACCAGGTTTCTTTAAAAGAAAAATAACTGCCTTCACCTCTTCTGTTTAGTTTAGAATAGTTCCTGATCTTTTTCTATGAAATTTCTCAAATATATGGGACTTTATAATTGGAACTACTAAAAAAAAATCTAGACAAACAGTATGCAACTGTAATTTTCTAAATTACCTTCAGTTTCAATTAAAGTTTATCTCAGTAATGTCCTTCTAGAGTTAATTTAAATTTTGCTGCCATGCGGCCTTAATTTACCTTTAAGTTATTTTCAGCTTAATTTTTAAAGTTCTGGTTAAGATTTGCTTTATCAGATAATTATTTATCACCTTTTGCCTAGATATTCCCATGTTGCCTCATGTCCAAAAATATCTGAACTCCGTTCAATATATAGAAGAACTACAAAAATTTGTGGAAGACGATAATTACAAGTAGGTTGGATCTTCAAAAGTGGTTTGTATAACTTTGTCCTGTCCTCCACCTTTCTATCCCTATGTATTTAAACATCTAAATCCTACATGGTACCATACAAAGGCCTAATCCAGTGGTAGGTTTATAGCAGTAAAGATACTAACATGTATTACTTTTTAGTCACTTGTTATGATTGAGCCAATATACAGATACCTCATCTGTTCTTTTTAATATTTTTATCTCTGTTTGTAGAGAGCTAACGTTTGATAGTTCTAATTTAAATTTCTTCTTTTCCCCCATATTCAATCATTGAATCCTTACAGAATTTATCTTTTAATAGACAGAAAAATTAGTGAAACTTTTTAAAATAGAAATTATTGCTAATTATTGACACATCATTGTTTGTTTTTAATTGTTTTTGCGGATTGGGAGACTATTGGTCCATCTTCTCTCTGGAGAAGAGACATTTCTCCAATGTAGCACCACACTTATCCTTTTTTCTATATTATAGCAAGTTCTTTGTTAAAGATTTTTGAGGCCGGGCACAGTGGGGCACAATGACTCACACCTGTAATCCCAGCACTTTGGGAGGCTGAGGCAGGTGGATCACTTGAGGTCGGGAGTTCGAGACCAGCCTGGCCAATATAGTGAAACACTGTCTGTACTAAAAATACAAAATTAGCCAGGCATGGTGGTGCATGCCTGTAATCCCAGCTACTTGGGAGGCTGAGGCAGGAGAATCACTAGAACCCAGGAGGCAGAGGTTGCAGTGAGCCGAGAGTGCACCATTGCACTCCAGCCTGGGCAAAAAGAGCAAAACTCCAACTCAAAAAAAAAAAAAAGATTGTTTGAAATCACTTTTAAAATAGCTGATATCCATTTTTATCTCATTTTTATCTCCTTATATCCACAGTACTTCCCAAAGATGGGAGAGGAAATTTTTAAATTATTAACCTTTTCGTCTTTTATTGATATACTTTACATCATAACTGCTGGGATTTTTTTTTTTTTTAAGGTGGGAGGATAAAGAGCTTATTTCTCTTGAAGTTTGTCACTTTTCTTTTAGCTTCATTTGTTACTTTGTTTAAAAAGTTTACTTAGCTTTATTATCCCAGTTGTTTCCAAGCTTTCAAATTGAATTTTGCACTTTCACAAATATTTTTTCCAATAAAAGGTCATGTTTCAAAAATTTATCAAAGTAAAAGACTAGATTATTTTTCAATGTTAATGCATTACATAGAAATTTTTTTTGTCTTCCTTTGGTAATGATTATTAACTTCCTTGTTCCAGATTTTGACAATTTTAAAAAATTTTTGTAGAACAGAATTAGTCCCAGTAAATGGCTGTAGAAATTCTGGAAAACATCTAGGAATAATTTTTCTAAATGCATCTAAAATTTTACTAATGTTTGAAAATGCATTTATTACCATCTTTTCTCTCACACCATAATGTCAACACTTTATATTTCTGTACCAATTTTTATTCTACAAAAAGTTTCTACGTGGTTACTTACTTGAAAATGTGTAAAGTCAATGAAAAAGCTTTTTTTTTTTTTTTTTTTGAGACGGAGTCTCGCTCTGTCACCCAGGCTGGAGTGCAGTGGCCGGATCTCAGCTCACTGCAAGCTCCGCCTCACCCAGGCTGGAGTGCAGTGGCCGGATCTCAGCTCACTGCAAGCTCCGCCTCACCCAGGCTGGAGTGCAGTGGCCGGATCTCAGCTCACTGCAAGCTCCGCCTCCCGGGTTTACGCCATTCTCCTGCCTCAGCCTCCCGAGTAGCTGGGACTACAGGCGCCCGCCACCTCGCCCAGCTAGTTTTTTGTATTTCTTAATAGAGATGGGGTTTCACCGTGTTAGCCAGGATGGTCTCGATCTCCTGACCTCGTGATCCGCCCGTCTCGGCCTCCCAAAGTGCTGGGATTACAGGCTTGAGCCACCGCGCCCGGCCAATGAAAAAGCTTTTTAAGGCTGGAGTTGTTCACAAATCTGTTGCCCTGGGTTGTAAGTTTTTCAAGTTCGATGGTCTGTGTCTTATACTTACCACTATTTTTCCCTTCTCTCTAATTACTGACATAGAACTCATGCCTAGTAAATACTTAAGTTTTGTCCAGTGAGGTGTAGAACAGATATCTTAAAATTCAAAATGTGAGTAAGTAGCTATTAGATATTTATCTGGCTCAAGAAACTTACTGAATTTAAAAGAATTTAAAGTTTATTAAATTGAAGTAAAATCTAAGAAAATTTTGCGCAATTTTTATAGAGGATGGCAAATTTTTTGTGACTACTGTAAAATTATAATACAGTATTAAGGCTAGTTTTTACTTTGCTAAAAGGGTAGACTTAGCCAGTGAAGCCACGAAGTAGTTCTGACATTCTATAAACTGACATATCATATAGTGCCTTCATTTTTGTAGGAAAACTGATACTATTATACTGATTTTTGTTTTCATGAGGAGCTAGAACCAGAGCAGCCCTTCCATTACATTGACAGATATTTACTAAGGTTTTGTTATAGGCCAGTTACTGTGCTAGTTGCTGGGATTATAAAAATAAGATACTGTTCTTGCCCTCAAGAAGCTCAGTCTCATGTAAGATACATCCGCAAAACAGATGATTATAAGACATTTCAAACAGTACTATAATAAAAATATGCCAAGGATGCTGTGGAAACATAGGTAAGTGGGGGACCTAACCCAGATTTTCATAGGAAAACTAAAAAGAAGGGAAATACAAACAGCTTCAGGAGACAGCGTCATCTGAGGCTGAATCTTAACAGGTGAGTAGGAGTTAGTCCCACGTGAAGGGTGAGGAAAAGCATGCTGGGGAATGGAATGATCAAAGGAATGGGATGAGAAACAGTGTCTTTGCATGAGGAACGATGAGTCATTTGATGTTATTGGAACATCATACGGGACTTAGAGAAGACATTGTTTTTCTTTTCCTTTTCCTTTTTTTTTTTTTTTTGGAGACGGAATTTCACTCTGTTTCCCAGTTTGGAGGGCAGGGCAGTGGTGCAATCTCAGCTCACTGCAACCTCCACCCCACCGGGTTCAAGTGATTCTTCTGCCTCAGCCTCCCGAGTAGCTGGGATTACAGGTGCCCACCATCATGCCTGGCTAATTTGTGTATTTTTAGTAGAGATGGGGTTTCACTATGTTGGCCAGGCTGATCTTGAACTCCTGACCTCAGATGATCTACCCGCTTCAGCCTCCCAAAGTGCTAGGATTATAGGCGTGAGCCACCACATCCGGCTGACAGATGATTTTTCTAAAAATGCAGTGTGTTTGTTGCATAAGCCTAATAATTTAGTGTGTATGAAGAATAGAGCATTTTAAGATGTCATTAAAATTATTAGAAAAAATTAAAAGAAAACATTTTGTTAGAAAAAAATGCCTTTTATGATGAAAAATTTGTAAATAGAAATGGCATGTCACTTACAAAAGGTCTATTTTGGGCAACTTGATCTACGTAGGCAGCCAGTATAGATATTACAAATTACATGTCTTTTGATCAGGATGAAAATTTTTCTGGTTTTTATTTTAATACTGAACATATCTTTCCTTAATGAATCAGCATCTCTCTTATTATGTGGTGCTTTGACGATGTTGTAAGCAGCTGGCACTCAGACTAGCCTTCAGTGCTTTTTAAAGATGCTTCTACTTTTTATATTGCTGTCAGTTTCTAGCTGCTACCAATAGCAGTGTGATTCGCCCAATAAGCTCCCTTTCTTTCCCTTTCTATGTTGGTGTTGTTGGGAAATGGTAGTTATTTCATTTACTACTTTTCTTTCATCCACTAGACTGTAAGCTTCAGAAGGATGGGCATACCGCGTCTGCCGTAATCTCTGTTATATTCCAGTTCTGAGCACAGTGCCCAATACAGGTGTTCAGTAAATACTTGTCCAGTGAATGAATGCAGTATAGTTTGTAGCCTAAATAATTAAACATTTTCATAAAAAGAGAAAAGAGTCTGGTTAATCATTTATCTATTCAACATATGCATTTTATATTATCAAATAACTGGAATATAATTAATAAGAACTTACAGTAGATTTGTTTATCATTATAAATGCCATTTGTATTGTGCAATTTTAAAATTTTAGTAGAATACTAAACAGTTTTTATTAAATTTCAGACAGACTCAGCAATATTAGGCTTCATGTATCATATCAAAGCATTTTCTACAACTACTTTAGTGTCCTATTTTCTGAAATAGCTTCCACTGATAGAAATCATGATCTCTTTCACTGTGAAACTCAGAACTGGACATATTATCCTAAATGGAACTTAAGTACCAAATAATAAACTCTGACTTAGGACAGGGACTTATTAGAAATTTTGCAAACAACCTTTTTATTTGTGTAGATCTTTCTTTTGAAGAGTTTTGTCAGCTGGTTTGTTAGATGGTTAGTTTTAAATAAGGTGTTTTTAGAAATAATTTGCATAATATATTTAATAATACATATGAAAGTTTCTGAATCAAGTGTCAGGTATCAGTGTAAGCTCTAAGTTGAATCATCATTTAGTCATTCATCAAGTATCTTTAAATGTGTTCCATGGTTTGGCAACTTTGGGGTAATTGGGGGAGATTTTTGTGTTTTTAAATACAACTTTTTAATATATTTTCCCTTCCTGATATTTCCTAGAATAACCATAAGATCAGCTTTGTATGAAAGAGATAAGAGACTTAACATCTTAATTAAAAATTGCCCTTGGCCAGGCTTGGTGGCTCATGCCTGTAATCCCAGCACTTGGGGAGGCCAAGGTGGAAGGATCACTTGAGCCCACGAGTTTGAGGCTTAAGTGAGATTCCCTGTCTCTTAAAAAGAAGAAGATTGCTCTTGAAGAAAAATATATAGGTCAGATTATTTCATAAAAATGTTTTTAGTTTTTTTGTGAGAAAATACACAACTTTAATCTTATTTTGTCAAATGTTAATCATTGTATGTATTTTGTCTTTTTAAAATTCAGGCTTTCATTAAAGATAGAACCAGGGACGAGCACCCCACGTTCTGCTGCTTCCAGAGAAGATTTAGTAGGTCAGTACATAGTTTTCTCTTGTTACCAAATCTAAATCAGATAACCTAATAAGGAAGAATATACTCCAAAGTAAATAAAAATTTCGTACTTCTTATACTGCATGTAAAATTTATTTTGATATTAAAGTCCTTTCTGGGTTTTTTTTTTTTTTTCTTTTTAAATTTAAAAGTTGCTGGCCGGGCTCCATGGCTCACACCTGTAATAATCCCAGCTCTTTGGGAGGCCAAGGCAGGCGGATCATGAGGTCAGGAGATCGAGACCATCCTGGCTAACACGGTGAAACCCTGCCTCTACTAAAAAAACACACACAAAAAAATACAAAAAAAATTAGCCGGGCGTGGTGGCAGACGCCTGTAGTAGCAGCTGCTTAGGAGACTGAGGCAGGAGAATGGTGTGAACCCAGGAGGCAGAGCTTGCAATGAGCCGAGATCATGCCACTGCTCTCCAGCCTGGGCGACAGAGCGAGACTCCATCTCAAAAAAAAAGAAAAAGGTTGCTATAGTTTGTCAGTAGCGTACAAACAAATATGCTACCTAATCAAGGAAAATAGATAGATACAAGAGATGGAAAATAATAGATAAGTAGTTATGAATATTCATTTTTAATTAAGAATGCACTGTCCTGGGCAATGAAGGTTGATTACACTAGAAATTTCTGTGGTCTAATGGGAAAGTCTGCTAATTTGAATAATTATAGAAGTCAATTTTAGTGACATAATTTTTTCAAATGTTCACTTTAATATAAAAATCATAGTTCCTTACTTTACCTGTTACATTATAACGGGGATATTATGCATATACCACAAGTAATTTTTTAAAAAACATAAAATTGTCATTATTTAAGAAATCCCTGATAGGTACCTTTTTTAAATTCCCAATATAGGCCTTCGCGCTAAGTTTCATGTATATTCTAAAAATATTTGACAGCTAATTAATAAGATGTGAAGAAGTGAAGAAACAAACCATGACAATATCTATGGGGAAGAATATTCCAAGCAGAAAAAACACTGCAGTTTAAATTTCTTAAATTTGCTTTTCTTTTTATTCTTAAAGTGCTGTTTTGTTCTTTCATAATATTCTATTATTTATTCCCATAAGCCTGAACAGTGTCGGTATAGATTTAATTTCTAATTTGAGTGTTTGACCTACCCGACACATTCTTTATCTAAGAGGAAGTTGAAACTAGGAGTAAAGAAGTAATGTATAAAATTAAAAGAGCAGTGAACCTAGGACTCAGAAGACCTGGGTGTTTAGTCCAGATTTTGTCTGTGATGTGAAAGCTAGTCTATTCTAATTCTGCTTCTTCCTATGTAAATGGAGAAAATATTTACACTACCTCTACTTAGTATAACTAAGATAAAAGTTAATGGATTTTGTATGGTTTGGGATTTTGTGTTTTAGGACTTAGAATATATTTCTCATCTTCAAGTCAATGAAATAGAACTAACATCAATACTATCTCAAAATTTGAACCACATTTAGTATTTTATATCGGGGATTGAAAAATAAAGTAATCATTTGAAAATCTGTTTAAATTTAACCCTTAGGTCCTGAAGTAGGAGCATCTCCACAGAGTGGACGAAAAAGTGTGGCAGCTGAAGGAGCCTTGCTCCCACAGACACCACCATCCCCTCGGAATCTGATTCCACATGGACATAGGAAGTGCCATAGCTTGGGTTATAAGTCAGCATTTTTAATTTTATCTTTCAAATTTTTAAATTGTTTATAATTGAATTTATTGTCTATTTATTAGTTCAGTAGAAAATGGTACCCTTGAATAGTTTTCTTTTTTCTTAATAGCCGTTTTCTGATTCAGTAAAATGTCTTATTTGCCTTAAAGCGTTTATTTCTTACTTTACCTGAATTTGGAAATGGGATTTTGTCAACAATGCATTTATATTTGGGGACTATACATGAACATTACAGAGGGCCATCATAAATAAAATCAGGATAGCAATATATCTTTTTAAAAAAATTATAACCTTTATATCAAGACAGTCACTGTCTTAACCAAAATGTCAAAAGTGACAGCTGTAAAAATTATTTTCTTTATTCCTAAATATAAAGAAAACTGACCTTTTGTTTAGCTTCATTAGTTTTGCAGTATATTGTTTTTTCAAAATGGGGACACATGTTCACTTTTGCCATGATTTCTGTGGAAATTTAATAACCGTTCTCCAAAAGTGAATGTGGAAACAATTTTTTTAATAGACATGAGGCTCAAAATGAAATTATTTTAAAATATGCTCTAATTATATAGATAGATATGGCCAGGTTTCCTAAAACATTTTCCCTGAACTGTTCATTTGAGGCTTTTATGGTAAGATCTGAGTATGACAGTTAGCAGGTAAATATTTTATGTCCTAAATCTTTATATAAAGAGCAGTTTTTAAATTAGTAACAATAATAAAAGATACGACTTTTTTTTCTCTTTGTTTCCAGTTTCATTCATAAAATGAACACCGCAGAATTTAAGAGTGCAACATTTCCAAATGCAGGGCCAAGACATCTGTTAGATGATAGCGTCATGGAGCCCCATGCACCATCTCGAGGCCAAGCTGAAAGTTCTACTCTTTCTAGTGGAATATCAATAGGTGAGAAATACTTCTCTGACAGGGTTGTAATTTAACATTAAATAAAAATGTTAACAAAACTTGACTGGAAAAAAACCCCACCACACATAGAGAAAATTTGGTTAGAAAACAAAGTAGCAGTTAAATACAGGATGAAGTTAATAATTTGTAATGGTTTTAAAAGTGCTTGCTGTTTTTAACTCCAAAAGGGGAAGCATTTGAAGAAGGTGGAAAAAGAACATATGGACTGGTTGAATTAGTTAACTGCATGTGATTTGAATATGGGGAGGAGGAAGAGTGTGGAGTTAAGGATGACTTCAGGCTATTTGGGTTAAACAAGCATAATAGTTAGATGATGATGCTATTACCAAGGTAGAGAAGACAGAGTAATCTGTGGGCAGTGAAGTGTTTGTGAAGGGGGACTGAATTTGGGGAATCAGTTCTGTTTTGGACATGTTTAGTCCCTATGGAGATGTCAGGTAGGTTGCTGAATATATGAATCTGGAGCTCAGAGGATTAAGGTCAGGTCTGAAGATATATGTGAGGTAGCATATTTATAAGCCATGATTGGTTGAGGGTACCTAAAGAGAGAGTGTACATAAATAAGAAAACATTCTCACATTTAGAAGTCTGATTATTTTTTAAATGAAGGATGGGTCATCAAAGGAAACTAAAAAAGAGAGATCAATGAAGTAGGGGGAAAAAAACAAAAGCCCAGTAGATGAAGTATCTCAAGGAGGAGGAAAGTACTGAATGTGTGAATATCAAATGCAAAAAAAGAGAGCTAAGATGAGAACAGGGAATTGACGGAGGTGATTTGGCAAAATAAAAGTCATTGGTGACCTTGGTAAGAGTTGCTTCATGGAAGTGTCAGGGCAAGGCCTGGATTGGAGTAGATTTGAAAATGAGAGGTGAGGAAACAGAAATAGCTAATGTGAAGAAGAGCAGAAAATTGGGACCATATTAGAAAGGGATGTGAGATTAAGAGAGGGATTTGTTTTTACTTCCTAAACTTTTAATTTTTGAGTCTTCTAGATGAACATTATTTCTCTTTACAATTAGAAATTATTCATACAGGCCGGGGCAGGGTGGCTCACGCCTGTAATCCCAGCACTTTGGGAGTCCCAGATGGGCAGATCTCTTGAGGTCAGGAGTTTAAAATGAGCCTGGCCAATATGGCAAAACCCCATCTCTACTAAAAATACAAAAATCATTGGGATGTAATAGTGCATGCCTGTAATCCCAGCTACTTAGGATCCTGAGGCACAGGAATCATTATTTCAGAGCTCTCCATTACCATTCAGCAGTTGTTTATTCTGATAGTCCCCTTTTTATATAAAAATGCAAGTGAATAAATGATAAAATTTTTTTAAAAGACAAGTTTGTCACCTGAAATACCTCTTATTAATGTTCTGAGTGCCTATATGCAAATATTAATTTCAGTCTGAAGAATAATTTTGCAAAGGAAAGAACTTTTTTTCAGTCAAAAATTTTCTACACATAAGAATTTGGCATGCCACTTAAAGCACAAAGTAATTTTTAAAATTACAACTCTCAAGTATGTAATATTTTATTCTTGCTCATCATAAGTGTTATAGTGAGAATTATTCTATAGTTTATAGCTTTTACTTTTCATAGATGTCCTTTTGGTTACCACAAGATTGTTGTTTAGTTATTTTATTGAGTTACAGTTAGCATTTCAGTGTGGAGACTTTTCTCTTTTAGAGCAGATTTTTGCATTTGTGTTTATTTTTTAATTATTCTAAGGCTAAGTAGGTAAACGGTAAAAGATCGTTGCATCCTAGTTTGTAAATTAAGAACATTACACATAGGCATTTACTTTCGAGGATTTTTGTTTTAAAGCTTTAACAATATGATAAAAAGAGTAAGTCTATTACCATAAGATGATAGGTATTAACATACACACACAATAGTTTTTTTTTTTCTTAGCTTTAACTTTTACATGCAATATTAATCTTCAGTGAAGGCTTTGAAAATACTGTGGGAAAATTAACCAGTGCTTAGAACAATGGCTTCAAACATTTTCTAATGTGATATCTATCCTAGATAATCTTGAGTAGTCTCACGTAGCTAACTAAGGGAAGCAGATTAACTCTGAGCTTCATGCTTACATTTTCTACAAATAAGTTATACTAATTATGCTTAAATTTTCAGTCTTTACCACATAGTGCCACAAATCAAAAGATATTGTAGATAATGTACAAAACCCCACCACCAGCACAGGTTACCTCTGGTTCTTCTTCTGAACCATACAATACAGAAGATTATTTCAGTGATTGTTATCTCAGTTTATCCAAGGATGGTACATAACTAGTGCCATTGCAAACCCGTAGAAGGGTATTAATCCATCGTCTCTAAGAGAGATGAGTCTAATGGATACCTTACAGCATCCATTACAGGTATCTGATGCTTACCTTACAGCATTAGAATTTGAGTCTTTCAGAATCCTGCTTGTAAAATAGTCTCTCTTCTTAGAACCCTGTCTGATAGACAATTTAACTTGACCTATTAGTCATCCTAATTTTATTGAGAGCCAGAATTATCTTTAAAGTAACATTTAAGTCAACTAAGCTGTTTTGGACTCTGAATTCATTCCCCATAGTTTTTTTGTTGTTTTTTTTTTTCCCCTCTAGCTAATTTTAAACATTCTGTTTGAAGACCATTTTATTTTAACTGATCTTTTGGCCAAAGAGAAAATTGTTACATTTTTATAGCGCCAGTTTTTGGTTTTTTAAATTTAGAGATTCCATCCTCTTTAACTTTGTCTCTAGAGACAAAGAATTGGATTTCATTAGGCTTTTTATACTTAGGGTAGTAATGGACTTTGATACAAGAGAAAGAAGTGTGCCATGAATCTCCAAGGATTTTGTAATTATATTGGTCCTAAATTATGACAAATCTAATAAGAAACTTTGTGTTATTTTTTTTTCACTAATGGTAGGAAAAATTGTTTATTGACATAATGAATTTCAGCTACAAGTAGGCAAGCAAAAATGTTTTATGCTATTTTGTTATTTTAGGTTGTCGTGTCAACTGTATTCCAATATATTGCAAAATACAGCAGTAATATTAGAATAAAGAATTAATATGTGGATATGTTCACCCACAATGTGATTGTCATTTTATGAGCATAGGTTCGTTAATTTATTTTTAAATTGTGAAATGCAAACTAAGAGAGATAATTCTGATGTTTAAAAAATAGAATAACTTTTCATTTTAGGTAGCAGTGATGGTTCTGAACTAAGTGAAGAGACCTCATGGCCTGCTTTTGAAAGGTAAGATAAATTGTCCATTTGAACTACTTTGAGTTTATTTTGTCTGGGTTAAATAATGTGATAATACAAAATTAAGAGATAATATTTACTACATATCTGTAAGCGATTAAGTTTTCTACTGGTAAAAGAAATTAGAAATTGATATTTAAGTTTCGATATGTAAGTAATGAGAATGAATGATAGTCTTATCTCTAAATGTTTATTTGGTGGGATGACACATGTATTTGAATTTTAATACATTTAAAATTATAGCTTAAAAATAATAACCAGTCATCGACAAGTAACCTGCTTAGGTATTCAAAAGATTATTTCCTTAAGTTCTGGTTCATTTAAGTAATTTTAAGGCATTTAGTGGAAGAGTCAACTTTATTCTCTGCTACTTTGTCAAAGACAAAATGATTTAATAAATTTTAAATTATACAAGTAAAGCAAGTTGAGGTTTGAATTTAAACTGTCATAAACTCAAAATTTTCAGAGTACACTTTCATACTGAAATACTGTAAGTTGTGCTCCCTTCTCCTTCCTTTGTTGCTTTAAGCTGTTAAAGCTATCGTCTGCTATATCATGCTATATTGAGGTCTAAGTACATATAAGATCTGAAGAATGTGACTGAACAAGGCAAATAATTATTTATTAAATGTCCATTAGGATTCTTATGTTTTCACTGACCATTTCAGTTCTGCCATTTCAGACTCATAAGATATTTGGCTCTTGACCAAAATAATTGCTCCCCTTTTGTATATGAACTAAGTAAGTTTCTAAAAATACCTGTATTCATTACTCAAAAAGAGGGTCATTTAGATTGAATGTTAAATGTCATATTAATACTGAAGTTGAAAATGTTTATTTGCCTAACTCCTTATCAGTCACAATTTTAGAAAACAAGTTTAAATCAAATTTTATTTGAAATCATAAATTTCATGCTGTTTAATTGGAAAAATAAATCCTTCCTTTTTATGTGACTTCATAAAGATTTCTCACTATTATGTGGTTAAGATTTTGTTTATAAGTTCTACATTGCAAAGTACTTTGAATCCTTTCTACTTTAATTATCAGCGTTCCCAACTTTTGTTCTCTTTGTTTTGTGAGATAATAATAAGTAAAAACAAATTATTTTTATTTATTTTTGTATTATTTTCCTTCCAACCTTTACTTTTGATCTATTCATTTGGGTTTGCCTGAAATGTGAAAAACACAAGAATTGCCTTTGATATGTTGTCTGAATTTGTTCAAATTGTCTTTCCCTCTAGAAAGAATGTAATACCATCAGAAGTTGATTATAGAGTATATTGTAATCTTTATATTTAAAAAATATTGATTAACCAAATTGTTTTTTAGATTGCTTGACTTATGAGTAACCAGAATGGTGGTGTGTTAAATAATCTGTTCTCATCCCAACAGGTTACTTATGAAGACAGTATTTAATGATGTTACCTTCACATCTCAAAACAATTTTTTTCCTTTATAACAGATGTTTTGCTTTGCAGACATTTGTGGCTAAAAAATCTACTTTTCTTATTCCAAGTTTAAATTAGTGGGCTCTTGGAACGTTTTGAGAACAGTGAAATGAATGCTGCCCAGCAAGATTCAGACATGAAATAATAGAAAGTGAATAAAGAACTAAGATTTAAAGTACTACTCATGGATAGTGAAGTTGAAAAATGTACTCTGAATGTTAACATACCATTTTCTGTTCTTATTTTCTAGATAGACATCAAATACAAGTTGCTAAAATAATGCTTTTTCTTCAAAATATCATTTATCAACAGTGCTACTTTCAGGTTTTCCTAGGCAAAGAAGTATCAGTATTTTTATGTGTCTGTTTTTATTTTTTTTGTTTTTAACTATTATGTACCATTTTGGATAATTATTAACTCATCATTTTTATCATTTATTGGCTTTGTCAGTTAATGTAGAAATAATGCCTATATTACTCAGTTCATTTCTTTTATTAGTTTTATTTACTATAAAGGATAAAGAGGAAAATAAAGTTTTCCTCATGAGTTTTAAGTTTACAAGCCACATTGTTTTTAGGTGTCTTCATAGGGACATATAATAAAAATGAATTACTTATATAAATCCGGGCATCATATTTAAACTGGAATCCAAGAAGTGGTATAGAAATGTAAGCAAATTTGAAGTATTTTTCAGGTTTTTTTTTATTATTTGGCTATAAATAGCTCTTTAATTCTTTTAGCAGATTTGTGAAAGTGAATATATATATAAATATATGATGTGTACTAAATACCTCTAAGTATTTCTAGAGTCAACAGCAGAAGAAAAAAAATTTTTAAATCTATGCTACATGCTTTAAAAAAGAAAGAGGAACAATCACACATACTATCCTTTTGTAAGATTTAGAAAGCTATATTACAAGAAGAAACTATTATACTGTTCTAGGTATTGATAATGGCTGTGTGAATAAAAGTATATGTAATACATACAATTTATAATGGAATCCAACAGGAACAGATTATACCATTCTCTCGGCCCGGTGACAAGAGTGGCACGAAATGGCTATCGAAGTCACATGAAGGCCAGCAGGTACAATTCCCCTGCATTCAGGGGTCACAGAACTCCCTTATGGTGTTGGTGATTGGCTTACATGGGTGTGGTCTGACATTATTTCTCTTCTTTCTCAACTAATTGATTTAAAAACTAAACAAATTACCCAGAAAAACTTTCTTTCCGAGATCTAATGTGAAGATAAATTTCAACTATTCTTTCTGATCCACAGAGCTAATTGCCAAAACTTGCATCTTAATGTTACATATTTTAAAATGCTTCCAAGTTGGTAGCCTTTAAACTGCACAGGTCTTTCTAATGCTGATAGTTTTTGAATGAACAATATAAAAATCTGCTTATTTGTTCATAAGTTGTAATCAAAGCATTTACTTTGCTAATAAATTTACATTTGATTTGTCTTTTTAAAAAGTTTTTCAGATAAACTACAGGTCCTGAATGTAGACAAGTCTGTTTCATAAAATAATCATTTGTATATTTAAATTCATATTTGTTCAGTTGTTCATCTAGTTAAACCAGGTCTCTTTTGGACTGTTATTAGCTGTGGAGGCAGATAAGGGTGGTGTATTGATTGGGAACGTGGGGTTTAGTGGTGATGGGTAATCAATTCATAATACAACAAAATACTAAACTTCAGAAGCAAACTTTACGTCAGTTTGATGGTGTCTAATCTCCCTGCATATACCTCCCTGAATATAAATAGCTCTAGCATGAAATTTCTACTGGTTTATAGGTTCTTAAGTCACTTTGAAGACACCTAAATAATCCCAAAGGAATAAACTGGCAAACTTTAGTTTTCATTGCTCTTATAGGAATTCTGCAGCTTATGTCAAGTCACCAGTGACATTTTTATCAGCATGTATGTTTAATTGGCTCATGTAGAAATCATTAATTATTGTATTAAACATTGGACCTTAAATCAATTAGGGAAAGATATTAAAGTGTTGGTTATTTTGTGATTTTTTTTTTTAAAGATACATGAAAAGGAAATCTTGGGGTTTGAGTTTTTTCCTTTCGTGGAGAGCAAATTACCATTGACACCATTTAAATGTTATTAAAATGTATTGCAGAAAGCTAGTTTTTAAAATATATTATTATTGACTTTATTACTTTCTGCTATTTTAGAATTAAATTAAGCATGAGTTTTCTTTTTTTCTTTTTGAGCTTCTCTTTTTATTTTCAGTTTTATTATACTTAAATGCTTTTAACAAATAGAATCCTCATTTTTCCTACCAGGACTTAAAGTTTCTATGGGGAAAATAAGGTTACAAGAGTGTTGCAGTGTGGCATGTTAAGAAGAAAATAAATCTTAAATTTTTAATTTAATATTTACTAAGTGAATTACTGCATTCTTTCTAAATTATACTTGTTCAAATATGTAATAAAGTGTGTTTTTTAACCATCTGCTGACTTTAATAACTTTCTAATCAACTTTTTGTGACAGCTTATAAATTTCAAGATTAATAAACCTTTAAAATTGTCAGTGTCGCCTCAGCTCTGAATAAAGTAACAAAGTTTTAAAATTAAAATTAAGAATAATTACATTTTTTTAAGTACCTAATTAATGACTATTATAGACAAAAGCTCTTATGTGTTCTTTTCTTCATCATTATAGTTCTGCAGAATCAGAAGATTTGGCAGTACATTTATATCCAGGAGCTGTTACTATTCAAGGTGTTCTCAGGAGAAAAACTTTGTTAAAAGAAGGCAAAAAGCCTACAGTAAGATTTCATCATATGATATTTTAATACACCTCTAAAAATATACAAATGTATATAAGACTCTGTAAAGTGCTAGAACAATTAAAATAAAGCCTGATTATAGTAGACTTGAAATAATATTAAATAAGGTCCTCCCCGCTTATCCTTGGGTCATCCATTTCAAGACCCTCAGGGGATTACTGAAACCTCAGATAGTACCAAACCACATTACCATCATTTGGAACATGTTTCTGTTCATATCTTCCATCTGCAAATATAATACCTTTTCTGTCTTAACTAAGCACTTAACCCCACACAGTAGCCATAACTTTTGCAGTTTGAGATGCAATAGCAAAACTAGCATGAATTTCTTTTTCCTTCTTTACGTAATTTCACACATAGAAAATTTGTTCTTACCATGGATCTCAGCAACCTTAGCGTCTAATTTTTCTTTCCTTAAGCCAAGAACTTTTCTTTTCACTTAAGGAAGCAGTAGGGAGTGGGCCACAAGGGTAACACATATAGTGTGGAGATGCTGGACAAAGAAAGGGATGATTGTGTCCACAGAAGGACAGATTAGAACTGTATTACTCAGAACAACACATGATTTTAAAATCTGTGAGTTGTTTACTTCTCATATTTTCCAAAAATTTTTTTACACTATCGTTGCCTGTGGGTAACTGAAACCACAGATAAGAGGGAAACTATTGTACACATTTGCTTTACCATGTTTTCTTAACATAAAGTGTTATTATATGTGCCATATAGATTTCTGTTAAATCATGTGTTAAGGGTGCTTAAATCCTGTACTTTTTTTTACCCCCGTTATAGTTCTTATACAAAATTATTTCTTAGAAAACCCTGAAAGTATATCATGAAGAAGTATTTTAGTATTAAGTTTAGGTAAAGTAGAAAATAAAAAGTAACAACCCTAAAAACTGGAATTTGATTATGCTTTATCATTTTATTTAAATGCCTGTAATACAGTTTTGTTTTCTACGTAAAATAGAACACAAATATAAAATGCTTTCCAAACCATAAGTATATTGGGGGGAAAAAAAGGAAGACTGGTGGAACTGAGCTCTTAATATGTACCAAAGAAGTTTATTCTTCCTGAACACCAGCATAGTAGTTTGACTACTAAGGAACAATTTTTTTCCCTTTCTCAAATTTGAAATATAAAACCTTTGATATATATTCACACTTAAAGCTTTTGAAGAAATGGGGGCTTCATATAAGTAATCTTACTTTGCTGCTTATATCACAGTAAGCCAAAGGCACATACAAATCAGGAATCTCTTAGACAGGCTAATGAACACAGAATTGCATGTCAGTTGAAGCATTACCATACCTTTTGTGTGCTGAATGCTAGAAATAGAGCAGTGAACAAGGTGAGGCAAAGTGTCTTCCTCCTGGATTACATTCCAGTGAGGAGAAATAGAGAATAAGGCTTTAAAATAAGGTCATAGGATACAGAATGATGGAACAAGGAGGGATGCCACCGTGGCAAAACATTTGAGCTGAGATCTGAATGAGGTAGGTAAGTTAGCTGTGTGACTATCTAGAGTTCAGGAGACAAGAAGGCTTGTATAGTTTACGCATTTCAGTTTCCCCATTGAAATTGGGGAAGGTGGAGGAGATCAGGTAGGAGGCAAAAGCTGGAGTTGTTTGATGATAAATTAAATGTGATGTATAAGAGAAAGCATGAAAACAAAGATAACTTCTAGGTTTGGGGACTGAGGTGGGTGGATGTTGGGGACATTTATTGAAATAGGGGGCAGGTCGGTCTTGGCCAAGTTCAGTTTGATATGCTTATTAAACATTCAAGTGGAGATGTCATTGTGGCTCTTGAAACAGTGTGGATCATGAGGTTAGCAGAGAGGTGACAGGGAGAGAGATTTGGGAGTCATTAGCATACAGATAGATAGTATTTGAAATATGGATCTGGATGATAGATTAAGAAGAAAGTATAGCTAGAGAAGAAAACAGGGTTGGAGATGGGGCTCTGTAGCGTTGAAGGTCTCCCACAAAGAAGAGTATAAAGGAAAATTAAGGAACTGTTATCCCAGAAGCCTAGCAGTTACAATACTTCAGAAACGAAAGAGTGGCCAGCTGGGTCAGATGCTGCTAAGAGGCTGGCTATGATGAGGACGGAGGCTTTGCTAAAATTAACAATCATCAGTGACCTTGATGACCCAAAAGCCAAATGAAGTGAGTTGAGTAGAAAATGGGCAAAACAGAAGTAGAGGCAAGATTTAGAGACTCCCTTGCAAGAAGTTACACTGTGAAAAGGAGCAGAGAAATTGGTTGGTGTCTGGGGTGTAAGGAGATAGGTCAAAGGAGGGATTTTAAAGGGATTTTAAGGTTCATTTGTATAAGGATGGTAGAGGGAGAGAGATTGAGAAGCAGTGGAGTTAATTGCAAAAGCAAACTTCTTGGAGATAGTTGGAATCTAGGGCATAAAAAGAGAGTTGAGTTTGTCTTTAGATAGAATCGGGGTTAACTATTTTATTGTAGCTGGAAGAAAGACTGAGTATGTGGATCTGCAAACAGGTAGGTAGTTAGATGGAAGTGACAGGAGTATTTGATATTAAGATTTCAGAAGTGATACAGCTCAACTCTGAGGTTAGTCCTTTGGTTGAAGTGAAGTGGACTTGATCATTGGCACTTAGAATGTAAAGAATCTAAGAAACCAGGAGCATTTTAATGGTATATTCATGTGTTTGTCCTATCCAGGTAGCATCTTGGACAAAATATTGGGCAGCTTTGTGTGGGACACAGCTTTTTTACTACGCTGCCAAATCTCTAAAGGCTACAGAACGAAAACATGTAAGTATTTGTTCTCTACATTTTTAGCATGGTTTCACAGACTGTTCATGGTTCTAAAGAAAGCAGTCCTAATGGGATACAAAGGTTTTTGGGGTTTGCTCTTGTTTTTTCCTATCTTCTCGTCCAAAAGTTTTCACATTTATTTCTTTTTTGAATACCATTTTTCCATTGCAGATGTCAAAACTGCACATTAAGCTTATCTATCTTGTCACCAAAGCTTTCTCAGATCTGGGTTTCCTGTTCAATATTGTTCAAAACTATTGCCTTGGAATTTCCTTTCCTAACCAGCAAAATGTGGAAATGTGGGGCCAACATCTAAAGTTCTTTCCACCTCAGTCTCTGGTTTAGTGATTCTTCCCAACAATGAAGAGGAATGATCAGTTACAACAGTTACTTCAGTCACTTTCTTGTGCTTCAGATTACTTAAAAGAAGCCTTTTTTTCACCCTGTAGAATTTTCCTATAAATCTCTTTTGCATGCTGTTTGTTTTTACATAGAATCTTTGAAAGGAAGAATGATTTTCTATGTTGCATTAATAAAATTTGAGAGGAATTTTACTTCTAAGTCACATATTTTTGGGGAGAAAAATTAAGTGGTTTATCCTACTGAGGAAAGGTAAGCCAGTGAAGAAAAATTTATGTCCTTTTTCTACTTAAAACTTAACCAAATGATACTGTAATTTGGTTAAGAGTAATTCAGAGTAATTCAGAGAAACTCTTCTTTATTCTCACAGTTTTAGCCCTTTAATCAAACCGGAGGTATAGAAAAGAACATTTTTGGTTTAAATGAATGTGGGAAGTACCATAAGATAGCATTGCCTTTCTTTATCACCCATACCCACCACCTGCCACTCTCCTGACCATCATGACTCATTGTCTTGCTTTTCTTCAGAGTGTTAGCATATATGTTTCCCTAATTAATTCATGGTTTCATTTTTTAACTGTACCTCAGTGGGATCATATGTATTCTTAAGTACTAGTTTTTTGCTCACTATTATTATATAATTGTTTAGATAGCTCTTGCATTGAGATAAAGGACTTGAGTGAATGATCATGGAGATTTCTACTGTGAATATTTTTTGTATTCTGGTCAAATTGACAATAATGCCTATATACCCTACAACATTTACACAGATTAGTTTTGCTGAAACAATTTGTAGAGTTAGTACTGCGGTTCTCAAAGGGAGAAAAAAGTTGGATTCATTCAGTTCAGTTAAATCCTTTATCTTCAGATGTAGAAAGTAACTTTTCACATAGCCACACTGAGGTCTTGCTGGCTAGATTTCACTTAGCTGACTATTATAGAAAAGTCATTATTCAAAATAAAGTGGTTTTTTGGGTTTTTGTTTTTTCTTAGTTTCAATTAGAAAAAGTCCAAATTAAAGAAGTTATAACTGAATTTGTCATCTAATGGATATGTTAAATATTGTTTTATGCTTTGCATTGTTGCTTATGCATAAAAAGTTACTATTATGTTATAGTTTGGGTTTTTAATTATATGAGGTTTCTGATCGGTAATGTATGCAAAATGTTTGGAAATTAAAGCATAGTGTGTTGGGAGAAAATCTTATTGAGTACCAAGGAAATTGACTACATTTCTCATCTTTTCTAATTAAATTAAAATATAATTAAAGAATAAATTTGAAGAACAGGATAGAGTGTATAGAGACAGGTCTAGATCTATAGTATTAATTTTGAGATAGAAAAGATATGGCACAGAACTAAATGGAAGAAAAAAATTTTAATTATTTTCAAATAAAGTTAAAATACAAATAGATTGGAGGAAAATATCTGCTATATGTAAGCAACAGACAAAGGATTAAAATCACTATTTAAACATAGCACCACCTATATTGTATTTTTGCCAAAATAATTTAACCTGAATCTTATGAGGAAATAATCAAATCCAAATTGTGGGACATTCTAAGAGACAGCTGGCCTAGATTCTTAAAAAGACCAAAACTTGGCAGGTGGAGTAAGGGCAGGGGGACAGGAGGACTGTTCTAGATTAAAGGAGACTTGACAACTAAATGCAGTGTATGTTTTAGTTGAATCCTGGAGTTATATTGGGGAAAAAATTTGAAAAGCTATACAGGTTATTATTGGAACAATGTAAGAAAATGTAATATGGACTTTATATGGTTGTCCAGTTTCTTAGAAATGATAATTATGTTGTGATTGTATAGGAATATATTCTTGTTATTAAAAGACGCATTGAAATATTTAGGGTTCAATGTTATGATAGCTGCAATTTGCATTTGAATGTTCAGAGAGATCAAACAAATACAAAAATGTAGATTAAGGATATATGGCTAATCGTGGCATTCTCAACTTCTATACAGTTTGAATTTTTTCAAAATAAAAAGCTGGAGGAGAAAAAAAATCATAGATTAAAATATACCTGTTCATGTATGTATATAAACCCAGAAGTGGGACATATGGAAGTCCGTATGCCCTATTTTAGTATTCTATAAAGTATATATTTTTTTTGCCTATGAAGAACGGAGTTTGTGTGGGTAGGGTGATCAACCTCACTAACTATTTAAAAATGCAAATTAAGGGAGACACTTTCTTGCCATTAGACAAAAATTTAAAGGATTGATGATATAGCATTGGTCATGATATGGGGAAACAGACTGTCATCCATGGCTGGTAGAAATCTGAATTGGTATTGTTTTTATGGTGGCCAGTCCTAGTCAGTATTTAGCTTGATAATAACCAGAAATTCCTCATCTGAGAATCTGTCCTACAGAAATGTTTGAACAAGTGCACAAAGATTATCTGTAGAAGAACATTTCTATAATATTTATGACAACAGAAATCTGGAAATATCCAAAATACTCATCAATAAGGAAATGGTTACTGATAGGTGAAAAACACAAGTCAGAGAGTAAATATATCCCCCATTAATAGGTAAAAACCA
Organism: Macaca nemestrina; assembly: GCF_043159975.1. Lineage (NCBI taxonomy): Eukaryota > Metazoa > Chordata > Mammalia > Primates > Cercopithecidae > Macaca > Macaca nemestrina. Next base: position 36,653,488 of record NC_092125.1, read on the forward strand.
GCAGCAACAATGACACAAGCCTCTGATAAAATAAATGCATAGAATAAGGTCTGGAGGTTGTCACCTCAAGTGATGATTATGTCTGGGGAATGTGATGGGATTCAGCGGGTGGTCAAGGGGCATTTGCACTCTAGTTTCATCCCTGTTTCTGAAGCAGTTTATGTTGCTTGAGTTACTTTTTATTTTTTGAAAAAAGGAATTGAGGTAGAGGTTTTTAGGCTTAGGAAAAGAATATTAGAAGACCATACTATTCATGTTGAAGTACATTATGAGCTGTCAAATCAACAGTCCTGTGGTAGGGCCAATTTCATTCTTCCCAGTACTAAAACTTACTGATTTCTTTAGCTTTCATATTTCAATTTCATGTTGTTATAAATGTGCCATGTTCATTCTTTTTCCCATTTCCTTTAATCATGAAGCATATCATACATACAAAAGATAGGTAGTGTACATGTACATTTTAAAGCATAATAAAATGAACACTTGTATACTCTCCACCCGGTGTGAGAAACAGAACGTTAGTAGAACTATCACAGCCTTCCCAGAGGCATCCACTTCTTTCCTGTCAACCATATCGACAGCCTATCACTGTCCTGAATTTCTTGTTAATTGTCACCTTATTTTTTAGTGTTTTACCATGTACACTTCCTTATACAATGCACTGCTTCATTTTTAAACAGTACCTGAATGGCTTCACATACATGTTCTTAAGCACTAGCTTAAGCCAACCTGTTCTTCTTTTATAACTGCCCTTTCTCAGGATTTAAAAAAAAAGGAAGTTGTAGCTAAAATAATAATAACAAAAGAATAGTTAACTACAAAAGTAATAGACATGCTAAGAATACCCCTCTTTTTTGAAAAATGCAAGTAAGAGTATTGTCATTAAGAATTACCTGGTTGCAGTGAGCTGAGATCACACCACTGCACCACAGCCTGGGCAACGAGTGAAACTGTCTCAAAAAAAAAAGAACTCTCTGATTTGTTACATCATCAGATTTAAGATAACATAGCTACTAAAATGCAAATGTCCTTCCTATAAGGAGTAGTACAGTAATTCAGAAAAAAACAACAGATTAATATATCATATTCACAAACATATTATGCTCTCTGGGAATGGAGAATAGAGCAGTTAGGTTTTGATGAAGAGTTGAAGCTGGGAAGGTCTGGAAAGTAGGAGACTATCTGAAGAAGGCATGCCTAGGATGAAATTTAGCAGTGAAAGGACCCAGGCTGACCAAGACCCAGCATGAAGTCACAAATCTCATCTTTCATTAGGAGAAACTGAAAATACACTCCCTAACACCGAAGTTTTGCTTAGAATAAGCCATAAATTTTCTGTTTCCACTAATTATCTTTTTTTCTCTCAGTTCAAATCAACATCCAATAAGAACGTATCTGTGGTAGGATGGATGGTGATGATGGCTGATGACCCTGAACATCCTGATCTCTTCCTGCTGACTGACTCTGAGAAAGGTGAATTGTTAGAATAACTGGGGCTTATGATACTGCATGTATATATGTGTGTGTGTATATGTATGTATGTATGTGTGTATGTATATATGTCTATATAGAATGTTTTATGCATACATGAAGAACTTGATGAGCCAAAACCTAGTTTCACTGGAATACTCAAGAGGGAAAGTGTTTGTGTAGTTTTATCTATTGGGAAATACTTTTGTCCCATTATGTATTTTAATAGTATTTTTGGAGCTTATTTTCTTTGCTACATGGGCATATGCTTGAAAATTAGAAAGCCCAGCTAATCCCTAGAGACCTAACTAGGAAAGGAGGGAGGGAATTTGAGAATATATAACCCCACTGTTACTTCAAATTTTTAGAGACTTGCCATATAGTCCATACTCCTTCCTTCATCAATACCTTGAAATGGATTATTATTCTTAAGTTCTGAAAGTGGCAGTTTTCCTTTAAATATTTATTCTATCACTTTTAATTATTCAGAACCAATATTGTGCAGTCTTATCCACACAGATCTAGAGATGCCACACAATTACTGTATTTATTTAGATGTATTTTATTCTAAAGAATATTTAAAAACAAAATTACTTATTTTAATCCATAAGCAACAAAACAGTGACTTTCTGAATATATTTGGCTCAGATTACTTTCCAAGTTAATTATAATATTTTACATACAGTATGTAGAGAGACACTTATGAATAAAATAACTGGCTATTGACCATTGGAGTTTATAAAGTAGATATGAGAAATTGGAGGATGGGCCATGTAGAATCACATCGCACATCCTTACTCTACCTGTGACTGTAGTGGATACCACAAAGCTCATCAGAAAATATCCTCAAGTGGTTGCTTTTCTTACATCATAACTGCTAGCAGTTGACCAGTACCAGAAAGAAGATACTTTCAGTAGCTCACAACTGGAATACTATATTATGTTACCTTTTATTGACTTCACAACTGTATTTTGACCTCTGTTCAGATGCTATTTTGTATCAACAGATATCCCACTTTTGTGATGTTTCAGTGTTTTAAGTAAACAAGTAAGCAAATATATTGGAGGCAGGAAAAAATAATAATACCAAAATGTCTTGTTTTTAGATTAAGTAGATTGATTTACAGAATAAATACACCCTACTCAACATTTTTTTCCCATAAGTTGTTGGGGTACAGGTGGTATTTGGTTACATGAATAAGTTTTTTAGTGGTGATTTGTGAGATTTTGGTGCACCCATCACCCGAGCAGCATACACTGCACTCTGTTTGTAGTCTTTTATCATTTGTCCCCCTTCCCACTTTCCCCCCCAAGTCCCAAAAGTCCATTGTATCATTCTTATGCTTTTGCATCATCATAACTTAGCTCCCACATATCAGTGAGAACATATGATGTTTGGTTTTCCATTCCTCAATTACTTCACTTAGAATAATAGTCTTCAATCTCATCCAGGTCACTGGAAATGCTATTAATTCATTCCTGCTTATGGCTGCGTAGTATTCTGTGACATACATATACCACAGTTTCTTTATCCACTCGTCAATTGATGGACATTTGGGTTGGTTCCACGATTTTTCAATTGTGAATTGTGCTGCTATAAACATGCGCATGCACGTATCTTTTTCATATAATGACTTCTTTTCCTCTGAGTGGATACTCAGTAGTGAGATTGCTAGATCAAATGGTAGTTCTCCTTTTAGTTCCTTGAGGAATCTCCACACTGTATTCCATAGTGGCTGTACTAGTTTACATTCCCACCAGCAGTGTAGAAGTGTTGCATGTTTACCGCATCCGTGCCAACATCTACTGTTTTTTGATTTTTTTGATTATGGCCATTCTTGCAGGAGTAAAGTAGTATTGCATTGTAGTTTTGATTTGCATTTCCCTGATCATTAGTGATGTTGAGCATTTTTTCATTTGTTTGTTGGCCATTTGTATATCTTCTTTTGAGAATTGTCTATTCATGTCCTTAGTCCACTTCTCGGTGGGACTGGTTTTTTTCTTACTGATTTGTTTGAGTTCATTGTAGATTCTGGATATTAGTCCTTTGTCAGATGTATAGATTGTGAAGATTTTCTCCCACTCTGTGGGTTGTCTGTTTACTCTGCTGACTGTTCCTTTTTCTATGCAAAAGCTCTTTAGTTTAAGTAGGTCCCAACTATTTATCTTTGTTTCTATTGCATTTGTTTTTAGGTTCTTGGTCATGAAATCCTTGCCTAAGCCAGTGTCTAGAAGGGTTTCTCCAATGTTGTTGTCTAGAATTTTTATAGTTTCAGGTCTTAGATTTAAGTCCTTAATTCATCTTGAGTTGATTTTTGTATAAGGTGAGAGATAAGGATCCAGTTTCATTCTCCTACATGCGGCTAGCCAGTTATCCCAGCACCATTAGTTAAAAAGGGTGTCCTTTCCCCACTTTATGTTTTTGTTTGCTTTGTTGAAGATTAGTTGGCTGTAAGTATTTGGGTTTACTTCTGAGTTCTCTATGTTATTCCATTGGTCTATGTGCCTAGTTTCATACCAGTACCATGCTGTTTTGGTGACTATGGACTTATAGTATAGTTTGAAATCAGGTAATGTGATGCCTCCAGATTTGTTCTTTTTGCTTCGTCTTGCTTCAACTGTGGTGGGCTCTTTTTTGGTTGTATATGAATTTTAGAATTGTTTTTTCTAATTCTGTGAAGAATGATAGGGGTATTTTGATGGCTATTGCATTGAATTTGTAGATTGCTTTTGGCAGTATGGTCATTTTCACAATATTGATTCTATCCATCCATGAGCATGGGATGTGTTTCCATTTGTTTGTGTCATCAGTGATTTTTCTCAGCAGTGTTTTGTAGTTTCCTTGTAGAGATCTTTCGACTCCTTTGTTAGGTATATTCCTAAGTGGTTTTTTTGTTTTATTTTGTAGCTATTATAAAAAGCTTTGAGTTCTTGATTTGATTCTCTGTTTGGTTGCTGTTGGTGTATAAAAGCCTACTCAAAATTTTGAATTCAAAACCCCAGCCTTCTTCCCATGTCAAAGGCATAATTAATGAAATTAAATTTTAAGATGAGAGCATTTTCATTGGATTTAGTTAACAGATTCTTTGTTTTCTTCCGTTTTTCTTAGCTTGCCTAATAGAACTACTTCAGGTAGCCAAAATTTTATGAGGTCTATCTGTACTAATGGTTTTTTGCAGGGGAGGAGTGAGTATGTAAATTGTAGCTGTGACCAGATTAATTGTAGATATGCCTTCTTTTCACATTGACCTAATGTCTGTGTCTGAGTTCAGCAAGTGTAACAATGTTACTTGACTAATTAAACATTTGGTGAAGAAACAATTACTTCGGAAAGTGAAAAAGTTATTTGAGTGTTAGAGTCTCAAGGAAAAGCTGAATAATGCTTAAATATAGTTAGGTTCTTGAGCCATTGAATACAGTTATTAAGGAAAGAATAGAATTCAGCAAAAATTGTGAAATAAAAAGAACTTAGGTCAGTGAAAAAAGGAAATAAAGCTTAATTTAAAGCAGCCTGTAGTACATGGATCCTTTCTTTTCTCAACTTATTGCTTCCTCACCTTAATACATGTAACCATTTAAAATATCCTCATTATATGTCAGTCTTGAATTAAAGTCAATATAGGAACTACTAAATACGGACAGCTCAAATGAATTTCTAATTTCTTAAAAGAGAAAAAGTTGCCTCGTAGACTTTCCCCAAGGGCCCTCAGCAGAACTGGAAATCTGTAATAACCTTGACAAATGTCTTGTAACTAAAGACTAAAAGCATAGTCTATCAATGTTATATGACTAATCCTTAATTATACTAAATAGCGAGTGTTTAAGTGTTAAACATGTTGAAGCATTTTGGCATGTTAAAACTTAACATCTACTAATATTTAGGCCGGATGTGGGTGTGGGGACTCATGCCTGTAAATCCCAGCACTTTGGGAGGCCAAGGCAGGCAGATCACTTGAAGTCAAGAATTCAAGACCAGCCTGGCCAACATGGTGAAACTCCGTCTCTACTAAAAATACAGAAAACTTCGCTAGGCATTGTGGTGCACACCTGTAATCCCAGCTTCTTGGGAGGCTGAGGCACAAGAATCTCTTAAAACTGGGAGGCAGAGGTTGCAGTGAGCTGAGATCACGCCACTGTACTCAGCCTGGGTGACAGAGCGAGACTCCATCACAAAAAAAAAAAAAAAAAAAAAAAAAAAAATCTATTATTTAGATAAATCTAAGTAGTAAGTATTCAGAACCAATATTCTGCAGTCTTATCCACACAGATTTGAGATGCCACACAGTTATTTTATTTAGGTGTATTTTATTCTTAAGAACATTTAAGGAGACAAAATTATTTCTTCTAATTCATAAGCAGCAAAAGTGACTTTCTGAATATATGATAGCATGTAAATGTGTTGCATCAAGAATTCTTTATTGTATTGGAAATACAATAAAAATAGGAAATAGAATAAAATGGAGGTGTTAAGTGAATAGAATTCTAAAACTGAAAACTCTAGTCATGTTTAATTTGTTCATTAATATCTGGCATAAGTATTATGTGTCATTGTCCTTACATTTTTATTATTTCCCCCTTGTTTTGGATAATTTTAGGAAATTCATACAAGTTTCAAGCTGGCAATAGAATGAATGCAATGCTATGGTTTAAGCATTTGAGTGCAGCCTGCCAAAGTAACAAACAACAGGTAAGCATTTCTCCTTAATTCTCAGAATAGTCCATAATTTGGGAATATATGTAAAAGAGTTCCAAGAGAAATAAACAAACTAGTTCTGAGTTAACTAGGAGAATGGTGGTGATTTTATTCTTGTTGACTACAGTTAATAAGACATGAAGGTCTACATTTTAGTGAGGAGCTAGATAATAATCATCAAACAAGTAACAAAATATCAAACAGTCAGAACTATATAAAGAAAACAAAATAGAAGTATGTGATGCAGAGCAATGGGAGTACAGACAACTTTTGATAACATAAAAATCTCCCTGAGGAGATGGTACTGACATGAACCACAAGAAGGAATGAGCTATAAGAAGAGGAGAGCAGAGTACTGTTTAAGGGAAGAGCAAGTACAGGGAGCCTAAAACTGGAACAAGCTTAAGGTGTGTTCAGAGCAGAGAAAGGTAGGCAGTATAGTGGTCAAGAGTATAGTTCTCTAAAGGATAAAAATTAGATGGCATATTAAATTAATAAAAATTATTCAAATTCATCTTTATTTGATCTGTTGACAAATTGATGTGGGTTTCTGTGGTGGTAGTGAAACCAAAAACTATTTGGATTTTATTTGCTTTTATTTTACTGAAACAAAAATGGTCTAATTGAAAGGTTTTCAGCTGCAGAAGAGCAGGAATCCATTGTGTTGTTTTCCCCAAACCTTGTTGCACAGTTAAAGTTGAACCACAGATTGGTAGAGCAGACATAAAAAACATAGCCGCATTTACGGAAATTTATGTAGACTTGTGGAACCGGTTGTTTGTTAAATATATTTGAAAATCATTGACTTAGCATATTGGTAATACAGAAGTACATAGTTAGCTTTATCAGTAAGTAATATTGAATATGATGCACTATATCAGCTTAGAAAGCTTACAGAAGTATTTTTCACCGTGTCATATCAAGATGTAAGTTATTACCCTTTCTTGATCATTTAAACTAAGGCTCCGCCATACAAAATGACCTACATGGGTCACACAAATAAAAAATGGTGGATTCAAACTTTCTTCATCCTTTAAATCCATTCTTTTTGTTTGTTTTTTGACTTTTGGGTTCAGAGGGTACTTGTGCAAGTTTGTTACATAGGTATACTGCGTGTCACTGAGGTTTGGTGTATAAATGATCCCATCACCCAGGTAGCGAGCAGGGTACCCACTGGTTTTTCAACCGTCACCCCTCTCCCACCCTCCCCGCTCTGGTAATGCTCAGCGTCGATTGTTCCCATCTTTGTGTCTAGGTGTATTCGGTGTTTAGCTCCCACTTATAAGTGAGAACATGCAGTATTTGGTTTTCTGTTCCTGCATTATTTCACTTAGTGGCCTCCAACTGCATTCATGTTGCTGCCAAGGACATGATTTCACTGTTTTTTAAAAATCACTGTGTAGTACTCCATAGCATATATGTACCACATTTTCTTTATCCAATCCACTGTTGATGGGCACCTAAGTTGATTCCATGTCTTTACTATATAGTGTATACTGCTGGGATGAACATACATGTGTCTTTTTGGTAGAACAATTTATTTTCCTTTGAGTATATGCTCAGTAATGGAATTGCTGGGTTGAATGGTAGTTGTTTTAAGATCTTTGAGAAATGTCCAAACTGCTTTCCACGGTGGCTGAACTTACATTCCTACCAAGTGTATAAGCATTCCCTTTTCTCTGCAACCTTGCCAACATCTGTTATTTTTTGACTTAGCTATTCTGAGTGGTGTGAGATGGTATCTCATTGCAGTTTTAATTTGCATTTCTCTGGCAATTAGTGATATTGGGCATTTTTCAAATGCTTGTTGGCCATGTGTATTTCTTCTCTTGAGAAGTGTCTGTTCATGTCCTTTGCCCACTTTTTAATGGAGTTGTCTTTTGCCTGTAAATTTGTTTAAGTTCCTTATAGATTCTAGATATTAGACCTTTTTCAGATACATAGTTTGAAAATATTTTCTCCCCTTCTCTAGGAATGTTGGTTTATTCTGCTGATAGTTTCTTTTGCTGTGCAGAAGCTCGCTAATTAGGTCCTGTTTGTCAGGGTTTGTTTTTGTTGCAACTGCTTTTGGAGTCTTCATCATGAAATCTTTGCCAGGGCCTGTGTCCAGAATGGTGTGTCCTAGGTTATCTTTCAGGGTTTTTATAGTTTTAGGTTTTGCATTTAAGTCTTTAATCCATTTTGAGTTGATTTTTATGTACAGTATAAAGAAGGGATCCAGTTTTAATCTTCTGTATATGGCTATCCAGTTATCCCAGCAGTATGTTGAATAGGGAGTCTTTTCACCATTGCTTGTTTTTGTCAGCTTTGTCAAAGATCAGATGGTAGTAGGTGTGAGGCATTATTTCTGGTCTCTCTATCCTGTTCCATTGGTTCTATCCTGTTCCATTGGTATCTGTTTTTGTACCAGTACCATGCTATTTTTTGGTTACTGTAGCCTTGTAGTATAGTTTGAAATCAGGTAGTATAATGCCTCCAGCTTTGTTCTTTTTACTTAGAATTGCTTTGGCTATTTGGGCCTTTTTTTGTTTTGTTTTGTTTTGTTTGTTTGTTTTTGTTGTTGTCGTTGTTCCATATGAATTTTAGAATGTTTTTTTCTAATTCTTTGAAGAATGTCGTTGGTAGTTTGATAGGAATAGCATTGAATCTGTAGATTGCTTTGGACAATATGGACATTTAACAGTATTGATTCTTCCAATCCATGAGCATGGAATACTTTTCCCTTTGTTTGTGTCATCTCTGATTACTTTGAGCAATGTTTTGTAATTCTCATAGTAGAGATCTTTCACCTCCTTGATTAGCTGTATCCCTAGGTACTTTTTTCTTTTTGTGGCTATTGTAAATGGAATTGTGTTCTTGATTTGGCTCTCAGTTTGAATGTTACTGGTGTATAGAAATGCTCTTGATTTTTGTACATTGATTTTGTATACTGAGAGTTTGCTGAAGTTGTTTATCAGATCTAGGAGCTTTGGGGGCAGAGACTGGGGTTTTCTAGATATAACATCATATAGTCTGAAGAGAGATGGTTTGACTTCGTCTTTCTATTTGAACGCCTTTTATTTCTCTTGTCTGATTGCTCTGGCTGGGACCTCCAGTAAGTACTATGTTGAATAGGAGTGGTGAAAGTGGGCATCCTTGTTCCAGTTCTATAAGGGAATTCTTCCAGCTTTTGCCCGTTCAGAATGATGTTGCTGTGGGTTTGCCATAGATGACTTTTACTATTTTGAGATAAGTTCTTTCAGTGCCTAATTTGTTGAGGGCTTTTAACATGAAAGGGTGTTGAATTTTATCAGAAGCCTTTTTTGCATCTTTTGAGATGATCATATGGTTTTCTATTTTTAATTCTGTTTATGTGGTGAATCACATTTATTGATTTGCATCTGGGAACCAACCTTGCATCTCAGGAGTAAAGTCTACTTGATTGTGGTGAATTAACTTTCTGATATGCTGCTGGATTCAGCTTGCTAATATTTTGTTGAGGATTTTTGTGTCTGTGTTCTTCAAGTATATTGACCTGCAGTTCTATTTTTTTCATTGTGTCTCTGCTAGTTTTTGGTATCAGAATGATGTTGGCTTCATGGAATGAGTTAGGGAGGAGTCTTTTCTTTCTCGATTTTTCAGAATGTTTTCAGTAGGATTGGTACTACCTCTTTTTTGTACATCTAGTAGAATTCAACTGTGAAATCCGTCTAGTCCAAGGCTTTTTTGGGTTGGTAGGTTGTTTATTACTGATTCAGTTTTGGAACTCATTATTGGTCTTTTTAGGGATTCAGTTTCTTCCTCATTCAATCTTCGGAGGTTGTGTGTTTCCAGGAATTTATCCATTTCTTTTAGGTTTTCTAGTTTGTGTGCATATAAGTGTTAGTCTGAGGATTTTTTGTATTTCTGTGGAGTCAATTGTATGTCGCCTTTGTAATTTCTGATTGTGATTATTTGGATCTTTTCTCTTACTTTCTTTGTTAATCTTGCTACCAGTCTATCGATCTTGTTTTTTCTTTTAAAGAACCAACTTTTGGTTTCATTGCTCTTTCGTATGCATTTTTGCATCTCAATTTCATTCACTTCTGCTCTGATTTTGGTTCTTTTTTTCTGCTAGCTGTGGGGTTGGTTTCCTTTTGTTTTTCTGGTTCCTCCAGGTGTGATGTTAGGTTGTTAATTTGAGCTCTTTCTAACTTCTTGACATAGGTATTAAGTCTGGTATGTTGTGTCTCTGTTTTCCTTAGTTTTAAATCGTTTTTTGATTTCTCTCATAATTTCATTCTTTACCCAAAAGTCATTTGGAAGAAAGTTAAGTACCATATAATTCTATGGTTTTAAGAAACCTTCTTGGTATTGATTTGTAGTTTTATTGTACTGTAGTGTGAGGGTATGGTTGGTATGATTTCGATTTTTTTGACTATGTTGGCACTTGTTTTATGGCTAAGCATGTGGTTAATCTTAGAGAATGTGTCTTGTGCCAATGAGAAGAATGTATATTCTTGTGTTGTTGAATGAAGTATTCTGTAAATGTCTATTGGATCTAGTTTGTTAAATATTGAGCTTAAGTCCAGAACATTTTTGTTAGTTTTCTGCCTCGGTGATCTGCCTGACACTCTCAGTGGGGTGTTGAAGTCTTCCATTGTGTAGTTATCTAAGTAGGTCTCTAAGAACTTGTTTTCTAACTCTAGATGCTCCAATGTTGGGTACATATATCTTTAGCATAGTTTAGTCTTCTAGATGAATTGAACCCTTCGTCATTATGTAATGCCCTTCTTTGTCCTTTTTGACCATTGTTAGTTTATAATCTGTTTTATCTAATATAGGACTAGCAACCCTTGTTCTTTTTTGTTTTCCATTGCTTGATAAGTCTTTCTCCATACCTTTACTTTGAGCCTCTGTATGTTGTTACATGTGAGATGGTTCTCTTGAAGAAAACAGACAGTTGGGTCTTGCTTCTTTGTCCAGCTTGCCACTTTGCCTTTTTAGCCCATTTACATTCAAGGTTACTATTGATGTGTGAGGATTTAATCCTGTCATCATGTTGTTAGCTGCTTGTTATGTAGACTTCATTGTATAGTTGCTTTATAGTGTCAGTGGACTATATGCTTAAGTGTGTTTTTGTGGTGGCAGTTATTTTTCTTTCATTTCCACAAGTAGCACTCCTTAAAGGACCTCTTGTAAGGCAAGTCTGATGATAGTGAATTCCTTAGTCTTTGCTTGTCTGAAAAGGATTTTCTATCTCCTTCACATATGAAGCTTAGTTTGGTGGGATATGAAATTTTTGGTTGGAATTTCTTTTCTTTAAGGATGCTTAAAAATAGGTCCCCAGCCTCTTCTGGCTTGTAAGGTTTCTACTGAAAGGTCCACTGTTAACCTGATGCGGTTCCCTTTACTGCCCCTTTTCTCAAGCTCCATTTAAGATTTTTTTCTTTTGCATTGACCTTGGAGAATCTGATGATTAAGTGTTTTAGGGATGGTCATCTTGTATAGTATCTTGTGGGGAGTCTATGAATTTCTTGAGTTTGCACATCAACTTCTGTAGCAAGATTGGGATAATTTTTGTGGACTGTTTCCTCAAATACGTTTTCCAGGTTGCTTACTCTCTCTCCTTTTCTTGCAGTAACACCAGTGAGTCATAGGTTTAGTCTCTTTACATAATCCCCTATTTATCAAAGATTTTGCTTATTTTTAAAATTTTTTTTCTTTATTGTGGTCTCTGTTAATTTGAAGGAGTACTCTTCGAGTTCTGAGATTCTTTCCTTGGTTTGGTCTATTCTGTTGTTAATGCTTCCAATTGTATTATGAAATTCCTAGGCTGGGCGCTGTGGCTCTCGCCTGTAATCCTAGCACTTTGGGAGGCTGAGGCAGGCAGATCACTTGAGGTCAGGAGTTCGGGACCAGCCTGGCCAATATGGTGAAACCCCGTCTCTACTAAAAATAAAAAAATTAACCGGGCACGTTGGTGCACACCTGTAGTCCCAGCCACTACTGTAGTCCCAGCCACCAGGGAGGCTGAGACAGGAGAATCACTTGAACCTGGGAGGCAGAGGTTGCAATGAGCCGATATCATGCCAGTGCACTCCAACCTGGGCAACAGAGCAAGACTTCATCTCAAAAAAAAAAAAAGAAGGAAAGAAAAGAAAAAGAAATTCCTAGAGTGAATTTTTTAATTCCAGCAGTTCAGTTTGGTTCTTTCTTAAAATGGCTGTGTTGTCTTTCAACTCTTGGATTGTTTTACTGTTTTCCTTAAATTGGGTTTCACTTGCTCCTGTATCTCACTGAGTTTCCTTGCTATTCAGATTCTAAATCCTATGTCTGTCATTTCAGTCATTTCAGTCTGGTTAAGAACCATTGCTGGGAAGCTATTGTAGTTGTCTGAAGGTAAGAAGACACTGTGGTTTTTAGAGTTGCTAGAGTTCTTGCATTGGTTCTTCCTCATCTGTGAGGGCTGATGTTCCTTTATCCTTTGAAGTTGCTGACTTTTGGGTGGTGGTATTTGTTCTTATGTTCTTTATTTCCCTTCAGGGTTCGACTGTGGTCTAAGTTGGGTATAGTCAACTGACTTCTTTTCTGGATGCCTTCAGAGAGCCAAGGTTCAGCTTGGCACTCCTGGGCTGTGTGCTGTAACTCCCAAGGGGCTGGGACCAGGCCGCTGGCTTTTTCCTCTGGCCTCTTGAGGTCAACCACCAGGTGCACTGGGTGGACCAAGGTGCTCCCAGGCTACTGGCAAAACCTCTCCATCAGGGGTTACTGGCAAAAGCACTTCCTCAGGGGTCACTAGTGAAAGTGTTCTGGTAGGTTAGTGGGGGCCACTGGTAAAAGCACTGTGGTGACAGTCACCTGCAAAAGCATTCCAACAGAATAGTGGAAGCTACACTGTGTGCCTGCTCTCATGGGAGTGGCCGAACAGGGACCTTGGAAGGGGCCAGCAGACAACGGGACATGCAGCTCAGACTCACCCTAGTCTCATGGGAAAGACAGCTCTGCTGTCTCCAAATATGATAGTTAACAAAGGTCAGAGCTACCTGGAGGAGTATGAAGGGCCTTGGTGGGTGGGCACCTATGGCCATGTTCCTTTGCAGCTTTCCCCACACCATACCCCCTGTGCTCCATGTAGACCTAAGCTCTGTCTCTGCCAGCTCTCCAGGCAGTTCTCTCTGGCAACTCAAATATCCAGGAGGATCATGGGATCTCCTGCCACTAGGATCCCAGCGGTTTGTGGTGAGAGTGGGCCATTCCACAGTTACTTTACTCACCCCTTCCTTAGGAGCTATTCAGGAATGAGTCCCAGCACTCCATAACCCTGTGCAGGGTTCCTAGCTTCTTTGCTTTTCAACCCTGGTTCTGCATCATCTCTCCACCCACTCTCAGTGCATCCTCTCAGAAGATAGGCTTGGAGGATGCTGGTCTACTAGATACTCAGATCTCTCTTGGTGGGAGAAACTCTTCCCGGCTATGTCTAGTTGGCCATCTTGTCCCGATCCCAAGGCCGTTTTTTTTAAATATTGTTGGAATGGGCTTTGTTCTCTCATAATTTTTATTGTTTCAAATATATATGAAACACTAATAGCAGTATTTGGTACCATTTTTAGCACCCTCCATAAAGAATATGAAATGCCATAGAGCAAAAATTATTTTTTTGCCTTGTCAAGTTAGTGTCTGGGGCAGATTGAAAGAAACAGATCTGGCTTTGTCTAGACTAAGCCTTTCAGAATTCACTTCATTTCTATACATTTTCTTTAAATGTAATTTAGGGTATTAAGACTCTCTCTTTTTTTAAATCTCAGATTCCAAGATGAATATAGATAATATATACATATACCAGCTTAAAGGTTCAATTTCTTTTACTGTATTAGTGAGTATTTCTGTGGAACAAGTCAACCAGATGTGTATAAATGTTTGTTTCTATACTTAAAAGAATTAGAACAGTGGCAAATTTATAAGTAGAACCTGTGAAAGTTTTAGTAGAAAACTCTGACTCAAATGCAAAATACCTTAAACCACATTCAGGCAACTTAAAAAGAAATGAAACTTTTACTTTACTTAAATATGAGTTTTTTGTTTTTTGTTTTCTGTTTTTTTTTGAGACAGAGTTTCACTCTTGTTGCACAGCCTAGAGTACAATGATGTGATCTTGGTTCACTGCAACGTCTGCCTCCCAGGTTCAAGCCGTTCTCCTGCCTCAGCCTCCTGAGTAGGTGGGATTACAGGCACTCGCCACACGCCCAGCTAATTTTTGTATTTTCAATAGAGATGGGGTTTCACCATGTTGGCCAGGCTGGTCTTGAACTCCTGACCTCAAGTGATCCGTCTGCCTCAGCCTCCCAAAGTGCTGGGATTACAGGCGTGAGCCACCATGCCCGGCCAAATTTGAGTTTTTTATAATCAGGCCTGAAAATGTGTACTTTAAGCACTTGAGCATTTGTGTTGTATTTGATTTATAATTCAGTTATGATTATATTGTCCAACATAATTTTTTATTCAGAAGCTGCCACTTGTAAGATATTCATGTTTTTGCGTATAATAGGTTTCAGAGAGAGGTTGCTAAAGTGTGAGAGCTGTTCAACTGTCTTAAGGACAGAAAAGACCACTGACATATGAATACCTCTACCAGTACAACTTTGGAAAACTGGTTTTGAGGATTTGTTTTAACTAGTGAAACTCTAATAAGGAATTTTGTTCTTCTGTACTTACTTTCATCATGATTTTACAAATAAATTCTTAGTAATGTTTGTTATAAAATTGTTTTTGCTGATTTTAAAAATGTGCACCTAGGAATTTTTGTAATATGTAATGAGAAAATAAATAATGACAAGTGTATCTGGAATCTCACCCTACCAGAGTCATAGTCTTGCTCTATTCATTTATTCATTCAGTAAACGTATACTGAGCCCCCTGTGTTAGACAAGAAAGATACTGTCTCTGCCCCTTCTCCTGTATAGATGTCGTTTTACTAGAAAGACTATTAACTCATTTCAGTGATTTTCTCTTGAAAATGTTCTAGCATGTTAATTATTCATAAACTATTGAAGCTCCTTATATCAAGTTCCTTTTAAAAGAAACTTAAGTGGAAAGATTTAGGCTTGCCTAAATAACAAGGAAAGATAAGAAATACTCCTTTGAAAAACAACTTTTAAACTCAGTTTTTAATGCTTATATTTTTTAGGTTCCTACAAACTTGATGACTTTTGAGTAGAAGCCTGAGAAAAAAAAAGAGAGGTGAACTATTGCTTCTATGTGAGCATGGGGACCTGATAAAAGAGCGCCAGCTATAAACCATCCTGTGCCAGGAAGAGCCCAGCGGCTCTGTCTCAGTCTTTGGAATTCTGAACCAAAAAAGCACTAATTTCAGGGAATGAATTGAGATATTCCCAGAGAACAAATTGGAGTTGCAGAACAAACTGCCATGAACCATGCTTCTTATCTCAGAACTGACCTGTGGAAACCACTGCCTTAAAAGAATGAAAGGAAAACCAACATGAAACACCAAATAGTGTGTGTGAATCTTCTGGCGGTGCTGTGCTTGGAATAGATCGTAGCTAATTTGCATTTCTTTTAACTTTGTAATAATTTTAGAGGGGGGAATTGCCTTTTTTAGATATACTTTAAAAAGGAAAAACGTATTCTTGCGGATTCCATCAGGAGCTGGTTTTGAACCGAGGTGAAGAGACTTAGCAGGGATTGTACCAGCAGCCCACCTGCAAGGTTTGTTCTCCCTCTAGTAGTCTGCAGCCTCACTGGCTTTCTCACAGCGAGAGTGTAGGAATGAGAAGTGTTAGTCATGTGAGTTGTTGGGTTTGTTTGGGATTGGGTGGGGGTGTTTGTTTTGTTTTGGATGAGGGGAGAATTTTTTAAACACTAAACTTCTGAAATGTAGTACTGTAAGGGGAACATTATTTCCTGCAGGAGGTACAAAGGCTGAGTGTTCATTTGCCAGACACTTTTTTTTAAGTAGGTTCCAGAAAACATGGTTTTTTCTAACTAGGGTTAAAGTTTAGCTTTCTATATGAATTCATTGTTGGACCACGGATCTGCTTAAGTAAAGAACTATAATCCCAACCTAAATTTTCTGAGATTTTACAATAATTAGATCTTTCCCCAAGTTAATTGGATTTTCCCTTCTCCCAGTCACAGGTGGTTTTTATCATCAAGACACACTGATATTTTGTCAGGATATTTTCTTTACAGTGTTTAATGTGCATAATGCCAGTTATTTTTTTATTATTCATTTTCTCTTGTTCAATATGAGATACAGGATCATATTTGTTTAAAAGGTAACACATATAGATGTACGTATGTATTTTGTCATAAGACATACAGAATAATTTTAAGAGGGATAAAGGTGAAAATGTCAGATTCTGGAAATTTTGAGTATCTAAACTTTATACTTCTTGTGTGATTTACCATAAACATACCAAAACATTTTTCTGAAAATTTACTGTAGTAGGTCTCTGACTTGAAGCCACATTTTGTCAGTAGTTGACCAAGCAGTTTTATGAGAACTCTTCTATGCAATAATGCATTTAATTTCTAAAGTAAATGTCAAATTATTTTTAAAAAAAGTTTGAAGGTGAGATGCCTTAGAATTTTAACGAACAATGACACTCAAACAAAGGCTATGTGTTGAATGTTATAAACTCTTGAGACATAATAAATTTTAGCAGTGGCCCAGAGTAAGGTAATGCTTTGTGACCGGTATCTACTAATAGACATCTGTTACTTTGGGCTTCACATAAAATTTCTCACATTCATATTCTTAGAGAATTTTATACTTTTTTATTATAAGTATTTTGCCCTTGAGTCCATGAAACTTCAATCGAAAATATTGCTTATACAATAATTAGCTTAAAATCCATCCAAAGGAAAAGAGAAGAGCTTTTTTTGAGTGTTAAGTTTTTTAATTTAGTTTTACGTTTGGAAAAGATGTTAAGAGTTCAAATATGCTTCTTGTATAGCAGAAATACCATTATTTCTGGGGGTTAGTGACGTAGGCTGGAGAGGGCAAAAGTTTCCTGTGCTGAATGATTTTTCAATTAATGCTCTAAGCTTAACCCATGTTGGGTAATAGAAAGGCACCACCTGCTTAGCCAGCAGTATTACTACGTAGACCTTGCACATCTTACTTTTGTTTTGCATTTTTTTAAAATTTCTTAATTTGTTTATTTCTCTTCAGAAATAGTGTTTTTAACAGTGTATGTGCTTTTTTAAAAAGTATTGTGAATGAGAACCCTGTGGATTTTTTTTTATTTCATTTGTTTGTCATAAATAAGCTAACGTAGACATATTGTAGGTTAACCATATCCGGGGAAATATGCAGTTGGAAGTCAGAGCCTGACATCACATAGTTTTGCCAAAGGGAGAGAGCTAAGCTGGAAGATGTGTTTGATATTTTCAGCTCTAATAATTAATGGATGCTTGCTTTGAATAATATAGTGTTCAAATTTGGTTAATAGTTTGTAGATAGACTTGTGGCCTCGGACTGACTAAATTTCTTAACAGTGAAGAAGTCATTGTTGTTTTTCTGTCTTTAAAATTTATTCATTCAAAAAATTAGGCATTGCTTTTTAAGATTATTTTAGCATTTGAAGTAAATTGAGAACAGAAAAGTGAGTTAAAATAGTGTAGGTGAATTTTTTATCTATAATTCACCAAATAATAACTGATAATAATTCAAAGAAAATATGTTACCAAAATATATTAAATATTTAGATAGTTCATTCGTGGGAAGATGAATCTTCTTATTAAGCCTACCCTCAATTGTAAATAAGTGACTCAAAAGCTCAAAATGTTCATCAGCATTAAGGTCATTTGTTTCGCCGTTAGCCAAGAAGAACTCATTAGAAATTCAGTTGTAATTTAAATTTAAGCCTGTTTATGATAAGCATAATGATTTGCATGTTATACAGCCTGTGAAAATAACTACAGAATGACCTTCCAGAGCACTGTTTTTGGCCTCATGCCCGCTCTGTTCAGGCTCTGCTGTTTTTCAGA
This sequence comes from Macaca nemestrina, assembly GCF_043159975.1. NCBI lineage: Eukaryota > Metazoa > Chordata > Mammalia > Primates > Cercopithecidae > Macaca > Macaca nemestrina. Next base: position 36,671,621 of record NC_092125.1, read on the forward strand.
ATATGATTTTTACCTCCAGACAGTAAGAATTGAACAAAAACTGATCAAACACATCTTCCTATTTTGTTTTCTTCACTATGTAAATATTATTTGGGTAAATATTACAAAAAGGGATCCAAACAATTTGAATTTCAGTATTTTTTTCTCCCTGGGCATGTGCTTCAATTTCAAATATTTTTTCTGTGTGGAAAATGCCAGGTAACTATTGCACTACCTTCTATGTGGACTGTGTTGGTATTGGTTCTTAATGTATATCAAAAGTCAGGGTGTTTATAACTGCAAAGTTTGTGTAAGTGGCTTTATTCCTCTTCTAGAAGATTTATGAGGAGCCTAGGAAGCACTATTGGTACAGGAGGAAAAAAGAATGGAAAACATGTTTACAGACTCCTTATGAGCTTAAACTGGGGCCCTCAAAGAGCAACCTGTTGATATTTTGGCCAAATGACTTGAGCATAAGTCTTTTATTTCTTTTTGAAGTTAAATTGTAAGCTGTATACCTTTACTACTGAAAACAAAACTATAGGGCATCATACTAATCGAAAATCAATAGTAACAGGTTTAATCCATTGGCTTTTTAAATGAATAGATCTAGTATTGATTTCCTTCCTGTTTTTTTGAGGCACATTCCTTTACAACCAGTTTTTAAACCACCACGTAATCATCTTCTGCAAACAAGGGGTACCAGTGTTGCCTAACAGAAGATAATCTTTAATAAAGTAAATCCTCTACTTCAAAGGCTTTTGAAATAATTGGATCCCTTTTTGAAAATGAAGATGAGTTTAACTGTGTCCAGGTGGAATAATAATACTGCTGTTGCATGAGATGATACAAAGCAAGTGATGAGGTTGGTCTGACTTCTTTAGTGACCTTTTAGGGTTTGCTTTTATTTTCTCTCTTTTGTATTATTTCTTTCAAACATAGTAAGTATATGATTTTGCAGCCAGAGTAGTATTCTGTTTTTTCTAAGCTTTGAGATACAAATATTGCTATTTTATTGCATTGATGATGAATTACTTTCCATGTGAACCTTTTCAAAATGATTTAAGTACCTTTGATTTTGCTCCCCTAAAAATGGCTTGTGTCTAAAATGACATTTTTTTCCCCCAATTTGGAGGGTTCTAATGAAAGAGTTCCAGGCATAAAAACTCTTTTGCTTATTGAAAGCAATTTGATTACACCTTTGTCTCAAGTTTTAGTGGGGAGAAAATTTGGTCAGTGCCTTATTATTTGAAGAGCAATTTTAGGGCATCAAGTATGACAATAATCACGTGCCCTCTTGCTCCTCTTATTTCAGGAGTGTGTGCTATCCCTCTCTCCACCAGCTTAATCTTTCTCACCCCAAGTCTAACAAAGTCTTTACAGAAACCTCTGTAGGTAATTGTTTCAGTCCTCCTTGGTTTTTGAGTCTTTTTAAACAAGCTCCCACCCTGCTTCTGTCCTTTTAGAGTAGAAGATTAAAAATAAACCCACCCCAGTCAACCTGTAGATAAGCACTCTTAAAAACGAATTTGAAGAGCACTCTTCAGCCAAGTTCGGTTTTATTTTGTTGTTGATGTTTTGAGCATACATTTAATTGTAAGGCCTTTTGGAAAAGCCCTAAAAGAATAAGATACAACCAGAAATACTTGAGTTTTGTTAAATGTACTGAAATCTTGTAATAAAAATCCCTTTGGCCAGAAATGAGATTTATTTCCATTTATTTTTGCATTTAAGTAACACTCAAAACAAACAAGTAGTCACTTAACCTGCCAGTTATTATTTTCTTGAAAATATGCAAGAAAGTAAAAATATCTTATATAAATTAAAAGAAAGTTAAGAGATTAAGCTAGTTTTCTCAGTGAAAGCAAAGCTTGGAAATATTTTTCTTCTCTCAGATTATTGGGAGACCTGGAGCTACCGGATGTTAACCTGAGTCAAGATGTTCTTTTCACATTTTTTTAAAGGGCTAGTATGTTCTACAGTAGGCAAGTAGTCATTCAAGCCAAGTGAAAGAGTTAACTGGTCCTTGAGGATTGTTAGCAGAATTTGAATTTTGATCCTGGCCATTTGTACTACAGAAGTGATGGTGGGATTAAAAGAATACATAATTACAGTGTTTCGGGATTGGGCTCTTTTTTGTCTTAATAGAAAAGCAGAAACTTCATAAATATTAGCCGTGCTTTAGATACCAGATAACAAATATTGTTTCCCCTGAAGATATGACCTACTAGAACTACTCACATATATATAGTCCAGTCATTACTAACTTAATAGTTATGGTGAAACAGCTGATAATAAGTCAGCAGACTCTCAAGAGTTTCTGTACCTTGATTATTGACAAATTCATTGTTTTACATCCTACCGAAGTACATGTGTGTGGGGAAGGGGTGGGGAACTGGTTCACAATATAATCTAAAGGAGATCAAACATCTGTAGGGACAGGTACCCAGTGATAATAATATATCTGAAAACACAAGCCATTTTTATTCTTTATCCCAATTAACTTGAGGTACTCTAATGATGAAGCACTGGATTGCACTATGACCTCCTTGAGTGATGTGCAGCTTGGTTCCTCTCTCACTTTTTGTTTCTTTTTAATGTGCAAATGTGAGTGTGCGATCTTCAGTGTGTCTGCATAAGCTAACTTAAAATGAATTTAAGTACAGTTTTCTGAAATATTTCTATTGAAATAAATTACTTAAAATCATAGATTGTGTGAGGATGTTTCTGTTACTGTATTTGCATTTTTATCATTAACTTTTAAGGTGCAAATAAACTTTAAGTTGATTTTTTCCCCTTTCTAAGGTAGTCAGCAAGGCTATTGTTGGTACAGGGAAAGTTCTGAAAAAACTTTAGTTACTCTTCTCTAGCCCAAGACAAGAATGTGCCACCTCGCATGTGGACAAATGGGGTTGTGGGGAATAGAGAGTAAGGGCAGAACATTTCCAACTACATCTCCCACTCTGAGTATGTGATACGATAGCAGTAGTCCCCAAAGAGGCTCTCTTTGCTAATACATAACATTTTTTTTCTTTTTACCATTTCTGAAAACAATCCATCTTCCAACCCATGGAGCTTTAAATTGGAAGAGGTACAGAAACACCTGTGTGGAGTCTGCTGTAGGCTTTTGGCTGGGTATTAGTTATGCTTGAGGATTCCACTTTAGCTTAGCCACTGCATGGTTTAGGAACCCCCATCCAAGACAAGCCCAATATTTTGGCAAACCGTAATTCAGTTTTCAGCAGTTTTCTCACTTCCATAGTGCCCTTTGAAAATTCTCACTGTCCGTTTGCTTGCACCAAAAGAGGAGAATGACACTTCGTTGATGGGGCCAACCTGTCGTTACCTCATCTAGTACCACCTTTGTCATACATCAGTTTCCCATGTATGCAGAATTTCCTAGGTCCCCTTTCCTATTTCAATAGTTGTTTGTCCCAACCAATACCATATTTTCTTCATTACTATGTAGCTGTATAAGTTGGTATCTGGTGAGCTAATTGTATGTTCTTCAAAATTACCTTAGCTCTTCTTGATTTTGTCTTTGCTGTAAATTCTGGGATCAGTTTGTTATGCTCCATGAAAACACTGTTGTTATTTTTATTGAAATTACTTTGGATTTATAGGTTAATTTGAGAATTAACAGTTTTGAAAAATTTACTCCTTTCATCTGTAAACATGTCTCTCCATTTATTTAGGGTTTTTAATGTCCTTCAGTAGTGCTTTACAGTTTTCTCCCGAGTAGTCTCTTAACATTTTTTATTAGTTCATGTCTAAGTAAGTTAGTTTTTCTTTCTATTGTGAATACGACGTTTTTGTTACATTTCCTCATTGACTATTGTGTATAGGAATGTCATTGGTCTTTATGTTGATCCTTACATCTAGCAACTTTGTTGAACTCCCTTACCTAGTTATAATGGTTTGTCCAGAGATCTGTTGGAATTATATTAGCGGCAAATAAGAATAGTTGTGTCTTCCTTTCCAATCTTTGTACCTTTTTTTCTTGTTTTACCCTTCTTTGGCTAGGACTCCAGTACAATATTGGATTAGAAACAGTGGTAGAATGCCAAAGAACTTAATTACCCAGTCTCCTCAGAAAACCTCAGAATATAACACAGCCCTAGAATGAACCCCAAGTATGTTCTAGTGTAGCCCAAGTATAATCTTTATTGTATTTTTAGGCCAACCATCCACTTAAATTTCTCCTTTTTCTTGTAAAGTATGTTTATAGTCTTAGGCAGAAAATAAGTGGCATTTGCTCTCAGCCACCACTTATCAGTCAAAACTAAATAAAATAGTGGGTCACAGGGATATTGCAAAATTTAGAGTATCTGCGTGTAATTAATTTTCTTACTCTATGTAACTGATTCTCAACTGGAAGTGATTTTGTCCCCTAGGAGATACTTGTCAGTGTCGACAGACATTTTTGGTTGTCACAACTGGGAGAGGGTTCTTCTGGCATCTAGTAGGTAGAGAGGTAAGGGATGCTGCTAAACATCCTACGGTGTACAGGCTACCCCCCAACAAAGAATTATCTGTTCCAAAATGTCAATAATGCCAAGGTTGTGAAATCCTGCTCTATGTGAGTGACTTATTGTATCTCATAAGTTGAATATATTGAGCTTGGTTGTAGGAAAGAGTTCAGTTAACTTTTCCCTGGAAGTTAACCTTTCTTACAGAAGTTTAACCTACTGGCCAGAGGGGATAAATTAATAGAATGGGAATATATTCATGGCCTGGACCATAATGTGTTATTCTTCAAGTATTTGTTGAGTTAAAAGCTACATGTTTCAACCTAAAATAGATTTTAGGGGACATTCTAAATAGTGCAGACCTGCAGATACGTTTGTCTACCTCTGTGTGATTATTCCAAGTCTGAAAAGATAACCCCAATAGCAGTAGGACAAAATAGGTTATCAATATGTCAGGCTGCATTGTTTATTTGACTAATCTGAGCTTTAATTAAACCAGAAGCTATTTACTTTTTGTTCTTAGAATAGTGTTATATCCACATTATAAAAAGTTCAATTACAGAATAACTATAGAGTAAAAAATGCATGTCTCACCTATCAAATTCCCATTTCCAAATTTAATAAAAACATCTGTCTTTGACTCAATTCCTGTAATCCTAGCCTAGTTTCTTTCAGTCTCAGGCTCTGAAGGTTGATTTTTCACTTTCCTCAAACCTTTGCCCAATCTAAGACCCTTAACATATACTCTAGTGCTGTCAGAGCTAAAAGCATAAAAATAATAGTCCTTACTCCACATAGACTTGTGATGCAGTGGTTACATTATTTTTTATTTGGTCGAATTAGCTGTAAAAATGATTATAAGAGAGTACTTAGAACAAATATATGCCAACAAATTGAATAACCTAGAAAATGGACAAATTTCCAGAAACTCAAAATGTACCAAGATAAAATCACAAAGAACATCTGAAGAGACCTATAACTAGTAAGGAGCTTATAGATCAGTAATCAGAAACCTCCCAAAAAAGAAAGACCATGAACCTGATGGCTTCATGGTGAATGATAAAACATTTAAAGACAAATTAGTACCAGTCCTTCTAAAATTTTTGCAAAAAATTAAAGCTGAGGGAACACTTCCTAATTTATTCTATGAGGCTAGCATTATCCTGATACCAAAGTCAGACACAGACACTGCAAGAAAACCACAGACCAATATCTATTATGAGCAATTTATGCAGAAATACTTAACAAAACACTATAGTTTTACTTTCAGCAACATATTACAAGGATTATGTAACATGACTGAGTGGGATTTATTCCTGAAATGCAAGGATGGTTCAACATGAAAATCAATGTAATACACCATATTAACAGAATGAAGGAAAAAAATCTCAGGGGATGCAGAAAAAGTGTTTGACAAAATTTAACACCCTTTCATGATTAAAAAAATAATAACAACAAACTAATAGATTCTACCTCAACATAATAAAAGCCATATATGGAAAACCCACAGCAAATACACTGAATGGTGAAAGACTGAAAGCTTTTCCTCTGAGATCAGGAACAAAGCAAGAATGTACACTTTCACCACTTCTATTGAACATGGTACTGGAAGTTCTAGCCGTAATTGGAAAGGGAAAGATAAAATTATCTCTGTTCACAGATGATATGATTGTATATGTAGAAAACCCTAAAGATTACACATACACACTATTAGAACAAATAAATGAACCCAGCAAAGTAGCAGGATACAAAGTCAACACAGAAGTCAGTCACATTTCTATATGCTAACAATGAGCTATCTGAAAATTACAAAATTCCGTTTACTAAAAAGCATCAAAAAGAATAAAATAGGAACTAACTTAACCAAAGAGGTAAAATATTTGTGCAATGAAAACTGTAAAACATTGCCAAAAAAAATTAAAGGCAAATAAATGGAAACATATCGCCTGCTCCTGGATTGAAAGACAATATTGTTAAGATGTCAGTACTACCCAAATCGATGTATAGATTCAATGCAATCCCTATTATAGTGTTTTCTACAGAAATAGAAAAATAGAAAACCCCATTCTAAAATTCATATGGAATCTCAAGGAACCCCTAATAACCAAAACATCTTTAAAAAGAACAAAGCTGGAAGACTTATTTTCTGATTTCAAAACTTACTACAAAGCTACAGTAATCAAAGTACTGTGGTACTAGCGTAAAAACATAAACCTACAGGATAGAGTAGAGAGCCTAGAAATAAACCCTCGCATATATGGTCAAATGATTTTTGACAGGGTGCCAAGACACCCATAAGGAAAGGAGTCTTTTCAAATGGCGCTGGGGAACTGTATATCCACATGCAAAATAATGAAGTTGGATGCTTACCTAACACTGTATACAAAAATTAACTCAAAATGAATCAAAGACCTTAATGTAAGACCTGAGTCTATAAGTCTTACTGAAGATGACATAGGGCAAAAGCTTCACATCATTGAAATTGGCAGTGACTTTATAGATATGACACTAAAGGCACAGGCAACAAATTGGACTTAATGAAAATTTAAGATGTGTGTCATGGACAATATAAACAGTAAGAAAGCCACCCACAGAACGGGAGAAGGCATATGCAAATCATCTAGCTGATAAGGGATTAATACCCAGAATGTATAGAGAACTGAAACTCAGCAACAGAAATAATTCAGAAATGGGCAGAGAACTTGAGTACACATTTCTCTGAAGAAGACTGCCAATAAATACATTTTTAAAAATGCTTAAGTATCAGTAATAATTAGGGAAATGCAAATCAAGGGTACAGTGAGATACCACATCCCACCCATTGGGATGGCTACTATCAAAAAATAAGTAAACTAGTATTTGGTGAGGATGTGGAGAAATTTAAAGACCTGATTGGATTGTTAAAGGTAGAGCTACAAAGACAGTGAAAGGAAATCTCTGTGAACCTGGGTGGGAAAGAACTTAAATCCCTCAAAGCCCTTCCGTAAATACAAAAACAGGGTTTCTGTTCAATTGACAACACAAAGTTAACAGACTGGTGAAAATTTGGAAGAAAACTTTTGGAGTTTATAAGAGCAAAATATTAATGTCAAGAAGATACAGGACATTTTTGCAAAATAAAATGAGGAAAAATGGGCAAACGGATATGAACAGACTATAAAGGGAAGTCTAAATCATGAAAAAAATACTCAACCTCACTAGTAGAGAAGTGCAAGGTGAGAGCTGTCATGTTATATATGTTCTATCAAATTGGTGAAAAATAGCCAGATAATACCGGTTATGGTTTGGGGAAAACTGGAATCCTCAATGCACTCAGGTGAGGGTATAAACTGGTGAGGCCATGCCAAAGAACATCTGGGCAGTATTAGGGAAATCGTGTATGTGTATAGAGCACAGGAATAAGGATTCTGATGCCAGAATTCAACTGCCTGGTTCTGTCACTTAACTAGTGGCAGGACCTGGAGCAGGTGACTTCATCTCTCAATTTCCTCATCAGTAAAATGTGCGCAGTGTCAGAACCCATGTCATGGAGTTGTAAGGCTAAAGTTAGCTGATAAATCTCAAGCGCTAGAGCAGGGCTAGTGCATAGGAAACACTTGGTCACTGGGGGGAGAGTTAGTGTCATTGTTACGCTGTAACGTGCTAGCTGCTCTTGGAATCAGGCACTGGGAGTGAGATTAGGAATGGGGGGAAATTCTACATGGAACAGTTACAAAACAGTTATAAAACTAGTCACAAGAGTCAGGTCTTTGCAGTTACCTATGAATTAAGTCACAGTGAACTAAGGAGTATCTTCACCTGTATATCGAATATAGAAATAAATGAGGCATATTCCTTATGAACAAACTAGCAAGGAGAGAAAAACATAAAGAAAAGCTACCTATAGAACAATTCCCGTGGTCGGGTGCGGTGTCTCACACCTGTAATCCCAGCACTTTGGGAGGCTGTGGGCAGATCACCTGAGGTCAGGAGTTCGATACCAGCCTTTCCAACATGGTGAAACCCCATCTCTACTAAAAATACAAAAATTAACCAAGTGTAGTGGCAGGCACCTGTAATCCCAGCTACTCGGGAGGCTGAAGCAGGAGAATCGCTTGAACCCGGGAGGCAGAGGTTGCAGTGAGTCAAGATGGCACCACTGCACTCCAGCCTGGGTGACAGAGTGAGTCTAAAAAATAAAAAATAAATAAATAAAAATTCCCATTTATTGTTTGGGGTTTTTTGGGGGGTGACGGGGAGGGGGTGCAGTTGTTTGGGTTTTTGTTTTGAGACAGAGTCTCGTTCTGTCGCCCAGGCTGCACTGCAGTGGCGCTATCTTGGCTCAGTGAAACCTTCATCTCCTGGGTTCAAGCGATTCTCGTGCCTCGGCCTCCTGAGTAGCTGGGATTTTTAGTAGAGACAGGGTTTCACCATGTTGGCCAAACTGGTCTCAAACTCCTGGCCTCAAGTGATCCACCCGCCTCGACCTCCCAAAGTGTTGAAGTACAGGCGTGAGTCACTGCACCGGCCTTATTTTGTTTTGTTTTGTTTTTATAGAGACAGGGAGTTGCCATGTTGCCCAGACTGATCTTGGCCTCAAGTGATCCTCCCGCCTTGGCTTTCCAAAGTGCCAGGATTACACGCATGAGCCACTGCGCCCAGCCTATTGTTGATTATTAAGAGGAGTATTTTAGCCACATGGGTTAGATCGCTGGAGGGCCTTGTATAAAATGCAGACTTCTGAATGCCACCCCACCAGCCAAATCAGAATCTGAGGCCAGGGCCTGCTACACACTAAAATTTGCACCTGACTTGCCCACAGCCCAAGTTAAACCGGAAGTAACAGCTGCTGAATTTGCTTTATTATTGCCTGATGGTCAGACCCAAGCTTTTCAGAAACCATTGGCATCTGTGTTAAGCTGTTGTGGGAGAAAGACCAACAAGCAGGCCGTCATTTTTACTGCCAGAGACTACTCTGAGATTTTAATGTGAAAAGTGGACATTTTTTAATTGAGTTAGAAGAAAAACCTGGAGATTTGTAAGCAATTAACAATAGGTACAATCAGTGAACCCCCTGCCAGCTGTAAGTCCTCTAGTAGCCATGTTTTATGACTTTACGTAACCTAAATCATGTTTTAACAAATTTTAACCGCGAAAACATAGGGTTAGAATTTCCGTTTTAAAAGAGAAATGACTACACTTTTGAGGGTGATTGTATCTCCCTGGATCTTTGAGTTAGACAGCCTAAGAAAATATCCAGATAGGGCCTGGTGCAATTTGAATTGAGACCTCTGATTCTGGACTAACTTGCTGGGGTACAGTTAATGAAATTCTGTCTCATTCCAAATCAAAATACTGCACTTGAGTAACAGATTCTATATGCTTCCTTGCTTTTACTTAAAACTGATTCCCCTCTTAAAGGAGAACTCATTTCTGTCTCTCTGTTTTTTGTTCTCTAAAAAGAGCCTTTTATTCTGTGTTCATGTTGGTTAAAGTAGTCTCCAAGTGCTCTTTGTTCTTTGAGCTGACTGGTAGCAGGAGGGCTTCTGCAGTCATGGGACTCCCAGGGCCACATCTTACTATTGTTTGAAAGTGACAAGCGGTTCCCTGTTACAGCACAAGCTTATTTTACCCACTCCCTCTCTCTCAACTCACAGGAAAGGGAAAAGGACAGTTAAGAGAACATATCAAATGATGAGAGTGTTTCATAACATACTGAGCTGTGCATTTTGAAGCAGTGAAGAGGATTTTTCCAGTAACACTAACCGACAAGAATTTAGAAACCATCAGTACATACACCTGTTCCTGAAGGAGGTCACGAGCTTTCCAGGCTCCTTTAAATATGGAAGGGAGATACCTCCAGTAGTGCCTAAACCAGATACTCTCTCTTCCCTTATACTTCTATTGTTAGAGTTTAATCTTTCATGTTAGCCTTTTTTTTTTTTCTTTTTTTGTCAGTGTGTGTCTCACTTTTGGATTTCTACTTAATCTTTCATTTACAGTGCATTGTCTCCCTTCATATTTTATTTAGATCAGTGGTTCTTAAGTTTGGCTGCAATTTAGAATCACCTAGGGAGTTTTTAAAAGTCCCAGTTCTCAGGCCGCACACCAGACCAGTTCTATCAGAATCTGTGGGTGGGAGGCCAGGCCAGGATCCAGGCATTCGTAATTTTTGAAAGCTCCCCCAGGTGACTTGAGTATCTAGCTCAGGTTGAGAACCAATATTTAGATTGTTGGTCTATAAGCATTACAGAGCCTTTAGGACAGTGGTTCTCAAACTTTAGGGGGCAACAGAATCCCTGGAGGCCTTATTAAAATGCAGAAATTAAAAATGGGATTAGAAAGGGAAGCATCAGAGGGTCCATCCTGAGCTATGCGTGAATGTGAATGGGGCCCCTTCAATATCATGATTATATGAGTTGGAGGATTAGAGGGCAAAAAAGAAGACACCACCCAACCCTTAGGAAGCTCAGGATCTTGCAAAGGAGGTAGAGCTCACACCTGGGCAGCAACGAGTTTCCTGAGCAGCCATGAAGCAGCAGAGAGAGCCTGGGGCTGACAATGCCTTTCCTCCCATTCCGTCAGAGGTGTTTGAACCGGAGCAACTCCATCTTGAACAGGGGCTGGGTAAAATGAGACAGACCTACTGGGCAGCTGCATTCCCAGACGGTTAAGGCATTCTAAGTCGCAGGATGAGATAGGGGGTTGGCACAAGATATAGTAGGCCGTAAAGACCTGGCTTATAAAACAGGTTGTAGTAAAAAAGCTGGCCAAAACCCACCAAAAGCAAGATGGCAATGACAGTGACCTCTGGTCATCCTCACTGCTACAGTCTCACCAGCGCCATGACAGTTTACAAATACCATGGCAGCGTTAGGGAGTTACTGTACATGGTCTAAAGAGGGGATGCATGAATAATGAATAATCCACCCCTTGTTTAGCATATCACCAAGAAATAACCATAAAACTGGGCAACCAGCAACCGTTGAGGCTGCTCTGTCTGTGGTGTAACCATTCTTTTATTCCTCTACTTTCTTAGTAAACTTCTTTTCACTTTACTCTATGGACTGGCCCTGAATTCTTCCTTGCCCAAGATCCAAGAGCCCTCTCTTGGGGTCTGGATCAGGACCCCTTTCTTCTAACAGTTCCATCTGGGGCGGATCACCTAACCTCCCCTGAATTTCCATGCTGACTTCTGCAAAATTGGAACATTAACAATGTTTTGACTGCTTGCAGCAGTAGTTACTCGCAAAACCTTTTGTAGTTACTCGCAAAAGGATTATTTGAAAACATCCATAATTCTCTTTCCCCCTCCCTAACAATAACAAAATATTTTGAAACTACAGAAAGAAAAAATTGTTTTGTATTTGAATGCATTAAATAGGGCCATTTCCTCCAGTTCACTATAGTCCCCACCACTCACTATAGCCTTTTTTTTTTTTTTTTTTTTTTGAGACCGTGTTTCACTCTTGTTGCCCCGGCTGGAGTGCAATGGCAGAATCTCTGCTCACTGCATCCTCCACCTCCCAGGTTCAAGTGATTCTTGTGCCTCAGCCTCCTGGGTAGCTGAGATTACAGGCATGCACCACCATGCCTGGCTAATTTTTGTATTTTTAGTAGAGACGAGGTTTCACCATGTTGATCAGGCTGGTCTCAAACTCCTGACCTCAGATGATCCACCCGCCTCAGCCTCCCAAAGTGCTGAATCACAGGCATGAGGCACCCCACCCGGCCCCTATAGTCTTCTGACTGATGTTTCTTTACCAACCCAGGTGTTGTCATGTGATGCCTAGAACTGGGCATCCCATCTTATGACCAAGATAAGGCTGGCCCTTGAGCAAAGCTGGTCCTCAGAGAACAGAAGGGAGAGATGGAAAGAACCTAGGCCCATAATTATTTTCTTGTGCTGCTGAACTAACCCTAGAAGAGCTTTACTTCTGGGCTTTCAAGAAAGAGGAAAAAGAAAAATGGGAGAAAGATGGGGAAGAAGAAAAAAGGAGAGAAAGGAGAAAAAGAAGGGAGAGAGGAGAGGGAGGGAGGAGAGAAGGAGGGAAAAAGAAGAAGAAGAAAGGGGGAAAAATCAGCCACCTTTAAGACTTTTACATGTGCTGGTAAGTAATAATATAGCTTAAAAAATACATTTCTGCTTGTGTAGCCCAATTTATTAATTTTTAAAACTATGATCAGATGGTATTGATTAGTGGTCTCAAAATAAGGGAGAGAAACACCTGTTTCTTGTGTTATTTTTTATTAAAGCAGGGAACAAATGGGACCTTCACAGTCCTTAAAGATGAAATACCCCCAAACCAAACCAGAGTTCACTGGCAAAGCAACGCAGTATCCTTCCATCTCGGAGGGTCCTGACCCGCCTCTGTCCCGAACCCCACAGCTCTGCTGGAAAGGGAACGTTTCCTTCCTTTACTTTGGTAAACCAGATCCAGGGCCCTGCTGGTGCTCAAGTCAGCTGTGAGGCTGACACACTGCCTCTTGGGGTCAGTTTGGCCCCCTCAGCCGGCCCTGGGGACGCAGCCACGCCCTCAGCCCCCTTGGGGCCCTGTCTTCCCTTCCTTAGCAGTACCAGCTTCTTCAGAGACTCTGGAATCTCATAAACATTGAAGCCAGATTGTTTCCCTCTTTGCTTTTGTTTTGATGTATTTTTAAATAATTAGGCTTTTACTCAAGTATTTTCGTTCTCCACTGGCTGAGGGGCAGCTTTCACACCACACTAGGGCAAGGCATGCTACTATGGTATCCAGTAAACAGTTGCCAAACAAAGCCAAAAGTTCTCTTTGGCCAAAGCCAAAGTCAAGTTCTCTTTTGTACTTGTTGTTCTTCCATCTGCCCTGAGCTATGTAATAGCTGTCAAAATATGTCACCCCCTGCACCTCCGTGCAGGGTTTAAGAAAAGCAGCTCCTTGGACTTTTGCCAGCGACTTCCTTGCAACATCTTAATTATCCATTTTTTGCTTAGCAAGTCAGTCTTGAAAGAGCTGCTTCTTTTATTCTTGGAAAGTAAGTAATTGGGAATGTTCAGTGAAAACCAGTATGTGCTGAACTTCTGGTCTGTGCTAGGTTCGGGGGAAGGGGAGGCAGTCCCTGACCAAGGGGATCTCACAGTCAGTGAGGAGAGTGTCCCCTGAGGCTGCTGGGAAGAAGTAACACATTTCCCTGTCCAGTGGCAACTACCTCCCCATCACCTAATCCCTGCACCCAGAGCCCAAACTCATCCTAAGCAAAGGCAACCAGGCAGCTGTTCTCCTGTTCACCCCACCTCAGGTCCTCACTACATTCCTACCAATACCATTCTAAGCTCCCAACACATTTTGTGAAAGTCAGTCAGTTCAATTCATCATATAGTCATTGGTTCTAATGTCTTGATTCTAAGCTTATTTTATACATTGTGTCTAATTTATTCTTTATAACAACGCTATACAGTAGAGATACTTCTTCATGAATTACAACCAGAGAACTTGGAGAGGCTGAAGAATTTGCCTGCAGTCATCCAGTAAGGAGGTGGAGCCAGGATTCAAACTCTGGTCTGATTCCCCGCCCTGGTGGACACTGGCTTTCAGAGCTGTAACTTGCAATTTTGGTGCCCAGAACCAGCCGCACAAAAGCTCCACAAATGACTTTGTGATTTATTATGAAACTCAAAGAAAGAACAACCCAGCAGCTTCCTACTTTAATTTTCCTTGCTAATGACAGTTTTCAGCTGAAGAAATCCGTGTGCTGTCAACATGTAAATATAACCTTTTTTTTTTTTTTCTTTTCCAACGTCTGTTCCCGGGACAGAGCCTCCCAGTAGGCCTTCCATTGTGCTGCATCTGGTCCCTGGAGTTTTACAGCTTCACTACAAACACAAAACAGAGTGGTTAACACGAGCAATCCTGAATTGCGTAAATGTGCTGGACGCACATGCTACACTAGGAAAGTTCTTCATATTCAGGAGCAACACTGTGGCCCTGAGAGGCCGGGGAAGGCCAAGTGGAAGAGGAGAGTTCGTGGGTGGGTAGGATTTAGGACCAGAGGAGAAGAATTGCAAGCAAGAACTGGAAGTATACAGTTGAGGCTGGGAAGAGCTCACATTGAGAAGTGGGGGAACACATAAAGTTGGAAAAGTAGGTTGGAGCCAAATTGCTCAGGACTTTAAGTGCCAGAAGGAGGAGTTAGAGAATGGAAGCTGGGAGACCAGGCAGGAAGCAGCTATGTTTCAGGAGAGAGAGAGCAAGCGTCTCTCCCAAAGTGGGATCACAGGTAGGAAACGAGTGAGAGGCATTTTGAAGGATGAAGGCTCCTCTGTCTCCTTGCCCAGGAGCCCTGCCCTCTGCTAGGCAGTAGGACTAGTAATGCTGATTAACTGGTCTGCCAGTGGATGCGTTGGCCCTCACTGATGACACAGCACCCTTCTTGGAGAAGAGTGGGACTCTGGCCCCCTCTCCCTCCATGTTCAGCTGCCCACATCACTCGACTCTTCCTGTCCACCACACTTACCCTCCCAAGTGTATTTCCTTGTCTGCAAAAACAGCATGAGAAAGCTCCTCCTTCCTAAGTTTATTGTGAGGTTGAATAAGATCATGCATGGAAGATGCAAAGCACAGGGCCTGGCGCTTGTAACCGCTCAGCAGATGGGAACCGCCAGTATGAATATTCTGCACCCTTGGTCAGCTGGGACCCGCTATTGAGAGTGGCTATTCTCCTCTTTCTCTGTGAAACATTAGACGCCAGCAGATAGCTGAAGGTGAAATCAAGCAAGTTTGAAGTGTGCTGTCTCTCTGGGGATCCTTGCCAGGTAAGTTGGACATACGCAACTTCCTTAAAAAAGAGCCAGAAGTTGTTTCCATCTGACGGTGAAGCATGACTTCATAGTTTCTTATTCTATAAATGGTACAGACAGACTTTTCTTCCCCTTTGTGTTTATACTATGATATCTTGGAGCCAAGCTATAGCAGAGCCCCTGGATAGGAATTTAGGATGCTTTTGGATCCCTTCCATAGAGGTCAAGTCCTGGGAATACTGGAAGGGCCTTCACACAAGAGCTCCCTCATCCCATCCCTGTATGTCCTGAACATCGAAAGAGAGGAGGAACTAACATTTAACTAGCTCTATCCATGCCAGACAGCGTGCTGTGGATTTGACACATGTAGTGTTACGTCACCCTCACCAGTCCCATGAGATAGGGATGGATACCTGCATTGTTGTAAATAAGGAAACAGTCTCGGTTGAAGGGCCTTACCCACACTCACACATCTAGCCATCACTGCAGCCAACATTCTGCCTCTCGTGCCCCTGGCTGAAGCTCCTTATTTCCTGCATACACTCCTTCTCCCAGGGCTGCTGAGACCACATGGTAAGCCTGCTGCTCTGTTACTGTGAGTTTCCTTTTTCAATGTGTTTTTTATGAGACGAAGCCTTGCTCTGTTGCACCGGCTGGAGTGCCATGGCTATTCACAGGCACGATTGTAGCTTACTGCAGACATGAACTCCGAGGCTCAAGTAATCCTCTCACCTCAGCCACTCGAGTGCAGGGACTACAGGTGTGTGCCATCGTGCCTGGCCTGTTACCATGACTTTCCAGTCCAGCAAATTTTTGTTATAGGATGATTGAGAGGTTTGTAGTTCCATAATGGAGAACTGGCTATAGTGATTACCTATAACTATATAATTGGGAATAAACTAAAACAGGTGCAAGCTCTGATCAGTCCCAAATAACATCTTAATGGCAAGTAGAGGACAGATTAAATGGAAGCAAAGCCATAGGACAGAGTACGGAAAGGCATGGTGACAGGAGTTTCTCGTCTGTCTCTAAGCAAGTACGATGGAATGGAGAGTCAATTCAATTTAGATAGAAACTGAGATCAAACAACAACATTTTAGCTTCTATTTTAACTATGTATTTTACAGCTGGATTCCAAAGAAAATAAATAAATTATATTTGCACCTATCATCTTTTCAAGTATCTTTGCCAACAAAGTCATTCAATATATTGAGTGGCCCTGTGGTCAAGTTCTTACACATTAATGTATGAAAGAGGAGAGACAAGGCCCTGCAGCAGAAAATCCCACAATTTGAGGGAGGAGAAATGGGAGGAAGGAGTTGTTTAAGAAAAACAAAATACATACAAAGTAACGTGTTTGCAAGTGGCAGCCGTGATAGCTATGGGTGTGGAGTTGCCACATGATGATGTTCCATGACTGGCTACCTGATCAGGCGGAGCCTCAAAGGGCATCTGTGGCTTGGTAGAGGCCTGGGTCCAGATCTAGCCCTTAACTTTGAAGTTTCAGAAACCCCATGTTGTAATCAGCCCACACAATGTTGACCAGGCCTCAAGGAATGGACTCTTGCCAACCAAACTCCCATAGTAGACTGATGGGAAAACTGGCATGCCAGTTGAAGTAATGTACAACCAGAGACACTCCTTTCTAATTACTATGCAGGGGACCCCTTTCTGCTGTGTACCAGGAAAACTGAACTTGCATTTAGAAAATTGCTTGTTAAACGGGAATCAGGGTAAAAGAAGTCTTCAAGGGTATGTGGCTCAGATTGTGGCAGAGTCTGGAATGTTTTTACCTTTTCCTGACCCCCCTGGGGAAACACCAGCTGGACTCTTACTCTTCACCTCTCTTCTTCTAGGCTCTTTACAGACTCTTTCATGCCTTTAATTCTCATCAAATCGCATGACTTATTACATCTTACCTTGTCATTACTTTTTGTAATTTAATCTTCCAACAAACTTTGGGTATCTAATCTTGATGTAGCAAACCATGAAATCCTCAGCAATGCGTTTGCAAAACCACCCCAAGGATGGGTTGCATCTGCACGTGTTTAATCTCAATTTATATTGTGAAGATTCTTATGGCTTCCCCTTCAAATCCTGACACCCTTTGACCTTGTCCCCAAATTCCAGAGGTGCTATTATCCATACGGACATATGTTATAGATTCCAGAAGTGCTAGAAGATTCTGGAAGACAGGAGAACTGAATTTATATTGCTCTGAAACAGGTTGCACAGAACAGCAAGTCTCACACCATTCCTCTTTCATGTCTGGTGCAGCACAAGTGTATAGACAGCTCATCCCTGGAGCTCATGATAACAGAGTTCCTTCTAGCCCACTTCTGTTGTAGTCAGCCCCAGCTACTATAACAAAATACCATAGACTGGGTGGTTTAAACAACACACATTTATTTCTCACAGTCCTGGAGGCTGGAAAATCCAACATCAAGATACCAGCAGATTCTGTTTGGGTGAGGGCTCTTTTCTTGGCTTGCAGACAGCCACCTTCTCACTGTGTCCTCACGTGGTGGGGAGAGTGAGCTCTGGTCTCGTCCTCTTCTTATAAGGATACTAATCCAGAAATGGAGACCCCACGTTCATGCTCTCATTTAAATCTACCAGAGGCCCCGCCGCCTAATAAATATCATCACACTGCGAGTGAGGGCTTCAGTATGTGAATGGCAGGGGCACATTCAATCCATAGCAAATGCCCACCAGGTTCTGCTG
Source organism: Macaca nemestrina (assembly GCF_043159975.1). Classification (NCBI taxonomy): domain Eukaryota; kingdom Metazoa; phylum Chordata; class Mammalia; order Primates; family Cercopithecidae; genus Macaca; species Macaca nemestrina. The sequence goes on from NC_092125.1 coordinate 36,689,546, forward strand.
TACCAGATATTTTCAATTAAGTGGGGAAAATGTGGATAGTTTTCGGTATACATACAACTTTTGGTTTTGGGGGCCCAAATGAAAGGTGGTACAGAAAGTTTGTTTTCTAACCAGCTTATTAAATGAGTTTCAAGTACAGAGTAAAGAAAATTAATGTAACTAAATCTTGGGACATGACTTTACTGAGGATTGTCCGGGGTCTTTTGAGGCCGCAATTAGAGACGAGACCAGACCTTTCCATTCCTCATCTGCTCTGCTGGACTCCAGAACACTGCCTTTCTCCAAAAAGGAAAATTAAAAACAAATTCTCAAGTGGTTTGATAGTAATTCAGCCCAGCAAATTTTACTTTCCATTAAAAGTCACCAGCTGTCATGTGCTTAGCTTTAAATGGAAATAACTTGCTCTCAAAGAACATTTTTCAGTTGATGTCACTTGTGAGTTTTATTTTCTCCTAATGAAAAATGGATTTGCATTAGTGCAACTTTGGTGACAGGAAACCCCTGGATGGAGGCCTGAGTTGGTGATCCGCCCCTGCCCTGAGGAAAGCTAATTACCAGCCAGCGTGGAAGATTGACGCTGGGGTCAGGAGGGGGCTTTGGGGAAACAGAGGGGAGGAGTGGTGATAATGTTCTGTCTTCTTCGCAGTGAGAGTCCCCATGGTGCTTCTTCCCTTAAAAAAAAAAAATAATAATGGCCGGGCGTGGTGGCTCAAGCCTGTAATCCCAGCACTTTGGGAGGCCGAGACGGGCGGATCACGAGGTCAGGAGATCGAGACCATCCTGGCTAACACGGTGAAACCCCGTCTCTACTAAGAAATACAAAAAACTAGCCGGGCGCGGTGGCGGGCGCCTGTAGTCCCAGCTACTCGGGAGGCTGAGGCCAGAGAATGGCGTGAACCCGGGAGGCAGAGCTTGCAGTGAGCTGAGATCCGGCCACTGCACTCCAGCCTGGGCTACAGAGCGAGACTCCATCTCAAAAAAAAAAATAAAAAATAAAATAAAATAATAATAATAATAAATAAATAAATGAAAAAAAGAAAAGAAACATAAAAAATGCTTTTAAGAGTTGAGATTTTGGAGAGGGCAGTGAATATTTTAATGCGATTAATGTTTTTTAGGGAGGCAGCCCTTCTGAGCCTGTAGTGCTCCTGTGCTCAGAGCCTGTCGCACCTGAGGCCTCATCCCTACAAAGTTCTGTGCGGAAGCAGCCTCTCCGTGGCCTCCGCTGTTCAGGTGCCTCCCAGAATCTCTTGTCGGTGGCAGTTGGAATGATCTCTTCATGACCCTCAAGAACAAAACAAAGAGAATCTCTACACTGAAGCTCCTTGAAGGCTGAACTAGTCCCTTGTGCGGTCCTGCCCCTGTGGCACCTCACGGGAGAGCCAGGACACTCAGGAGCCCCTGCAGTGGGCCCGGCAGACAGAGGAGGCAGGAGGGCAATTCCTAGAACCCTTGGCTTTTGCTGCTGGGAGGCCCTGGGCAGGGTGGGCAGAGCAGACTCTTCAAGAGTCATTCCAACAGGGCCCTGCCCCACTGAAAAGAATGAATGGAGAGACCAGAGCCACTGGGAGCTATGGAACTAGGAAATAGAGAAAGGGAGACGCCAACAGCCGCAACACTCGCAGGCCCCCAGACTGAAAGCTGGCAGTGTACTTAAAGCCATGTCCTTAAGTGGGCTCTCTGACCTCACCGGTCCCCTACATACATGCACATGCACACACAGGCATCACACCCACCTCTGGGGCAGTATCCATGAATACAGCAGCACGCAAACCTGGGGCTAAACCCAAGGGCCATCCCAGCCTAGGCAAAGCTTCCCTCAGCCCCCCGTCTCCATGCTCACAGCAAGGGCTTAGAAGTGTCCAAGAATTTTTGAATAATGTTCTTGACAGACACCAAAGCTTTTTCCTCCTCCAGAGCGTGGAGGGCTGGGGCTGCCCCCAGGGAAGGCTCCCCTGGCAGCTCCTGTCTGAGCAGCTGGGGCCAGCTCCAGGAACACTAAATTCTGGCCGCGTTTCCAGCCAAGGCTGGGTTACTTTAGAATCCCTCTTCTCTCCCCCTTGTCTTTTCAAGCAGGAGCCAGCCAAGGTATTCGTCATGTTTCCGAGCTACCCTGCTGCTTGATTTATGTGCTCGCAGGGCTGGGACGAAGATGCCAGAGCGGAGTGAAGGCTAACCCCGGGGGTGAGGGAAAGTGGGGTGCTGGACCCTCCCGTCACCCCAGGGGCCACTGAAAGGGTCCCTGGTGTTTGTGTCAACTCTGTTCAGCTCAAGGTGGGAGACTGTGTGAGCTCCACAGTCCCAGGAGCAGAGGATCAGAGAGAACGTGCTCTCCACTCTCTTGCTCTTGCTCTTTTTTGTGTCTCACACTGTGAGATCTTGGCCATAAAAGGAATGGAGCTTTACTTGTCCTCTCACTGGGCTTCTCCTAAAAGGGCTTTCCGAAAAATTTCCAGACTTCTCCTTCGGGACACTGGATGTGGTCTCTTTGGCCAAAGAGAAAACGAGTAACAGACGAAGCCCTTGCAGATGAGGAGGCCAAAACCGAAATGTTAATCACCTCGAAATATGTGCGCTGCTCTCTCCAGTGCCTGTCTTGGCTCTCCTCGGAGGATCTTTGAGGGGGGATTCTCCCCCTGGGGTGGGGGATTTGCCGTTGATATTTGGGAACACTTTTGAGGGTCCAACTTGCAATGACAAGATGATTGTCATTCAGTGTCTAATGTGCCTGTTGCGGGGACTCTGAATGGTTGAAATATTGATTGCAGCTCTTGGTTAAATTAATACTCCTACAACACTCCCATAAAAGCTCAAGATGCTGTCATCCGAGATGAATAAAAATGCCTCTTTTTATTCCACTGCATATGAAAACATGAGATCATTGGAATATATTTAGAGTGAGATTTGGCAGCCTACACATGTTTACAATTCTTGGACTCGAAGCTCTAATGCGAATCAGAGGCACTCTTTTTCCTCTTCGCCTTCTTTTTCTTTCTCTAAGAAGCTGAATGCTGATTCCAAGAGTTTATAATCCCTTTTCTTCATATTACCCAAAGTTAACCTTGCTAAGAGACTAATGACATCCTCAGTTCCAATGGCCAGCTAGAAAGCCTGAGCCTGGACGTGTTAATGCAATGACTCAACCACTGACGTGGCTCCTCACCATCCATCACCCAAGGCAAAGCCTCCATTGGGCTTGAGAAGATTATCCAAAAGTCCTGCCTTTTCCTCAAGTCTTTGAATCATGACTGGGTCTGATTCTATTGCATAGAAGTCTACAATGCCTAGGGTCAATGACTCTTGTTACTGCATAGATTTTGGTTCCTTTCTGAAGGAAAGCATGGAGGAAGGCAGAAGCAGCATGGAATCGACACAGGCTGTCTGTGCTCTCCTTCCTTGTACTGCCTCATCTCTAAGGGGCTGGTGCTCGACCCTGACTGCACAGACAATCATCTGGACAGCTTTAAAAACACTGAGGCCTGGTCCCCAACCCCCAGCGACTCTGATTGTATTAATCTAGGGTACACCTGAGCACCAAAAGTTTTTTAAGATATTATACTCTATCCTAATTATGTGTTTTGTTTTTTGTTTGTTTTTTGAGATGCAGTTTCACTCTTGTCACCCAGGCTGGAGTGAAATGGCACAATCTCAGCTCACTGAAACCTCTACCTCCCGGGTTCCAGCAATTCTCCTGCCTCAGCCTCCCTAGTAGCTGAGATTACAGGCGCACACCACCACGCCCAGCTAATTGTTGTATTTTTAGTAGAGACAGCATTTCACCATTTTGCCCAGGCTGGTGTTGAACTCCTGACCTCAGGTGATCCACCTGCCTCAGCCTCCCAAAGTGCTGGGATTACAGGTGTGAGCCACCACACCCGGCCCCTAATTATGTTTTTTAAAATTACATGTGCAGAGAAAAAAGATTTGGAAGAACAGTCACCAATATGTTAATTGACTATCTCCAAGTAACAGAATTAAGAATTTTTATTCACTTATGTATTTTTCTGGGTGTTCTGAAAAAGTTTTATTCACTGATACATTTTTCTGGATGTCCTGAATTTATACTATTAATTTGTTTCATTGCAATGTCCTTTTTTGCAGCAAAGGACATTGCAATGAAACAAATTAATAGTATAAAGCAGGGGAAATGCTATTTTCCACTTAAAAGGAAGTTAGTTCAGGATACTCAAAACAGAACTCTTCATCTCCCTCCCTAACCTGACTCTCCCCCTGCATTCCCAGTTCTGAAAATAGCACCAGGTTCTCACCAGCCCATGTCCCACAGGCATCCCAGCCTCCTACCTTCCCTAAACCCATTCATCCAATTACTTACCAAGTCTCCACATGCAGCTTCCTTCACACTTAAATTTCCTGACTGCTGTTCACACAGGTGCCACGCCCACTGCATCTCAGTTTGGCTTTCCACTACCTTGATTCCTACCGATGGGGCTAGGCTGGCTCCTCAGCAGGCTCTCCGCCTCCATGTGGGCACACTGCAGTCACAGGGATCTTCCGTGAACCCCACGTGCGCTCCTGCCACGTGCCTGTTAAAAACCTGCAGGGGTCTGGGCGCAGTGGCTCATGCCTCTAACCCCGCACGTTAGGAGGCTAAGGTGGGCCAATTGCCTGAGATCAGGAGTTTGAGACCAGCCACGGCAACATGGTGAAACCCCGTTTCTACTAAAAATACGAAAATAAATTAGCCGGGCATGGTGGTGCACGCCTAATCCCAGCTATTCAGGAGGCTGAGGCATGAGAATTGCTTGAACCCAGGAGGCAGAGGTTGCAGTGAGATCGCGCCACTTCACTCCAGCCTGGGCAGCACAGAAAGACTGCCTCCAAAATACATAAATACAAATAAAAACCTGCAGCGGCCTCCTCGTTTCCAGAGCACACTGGAGCAACTTGCATGGCTTCCAAGGCCCTCCATGATCTGACCCTGCCCACCTTCACAGGCTCTGGCCTTGCAGCCCTTGCCCTGCGCCCTCCCACCCACCATGAGTGACAGCTGGAGGCCCCCGCAGGCATCATTGTCTCCCTGACCCAGGGCCTTTGCCTGTGCTGCTCCCGTGCTTGGAAGCCCTTGCCTTCCCCATGCTGTTTCCCCCGGGTCACCCCCGGGTCACCCCTGGGTCACCCCTGCCGCTTTACCTGCTCCTCAACACACAGTCTCTTGCGTGCTCCCGCATGCTTTCACGCCTGGGTCTTTGCTTAGCCTTGGTGATTCCTCTTGTCTTTGTCTGTCTCCCCACTGCCGTCTGACTTCCTCGAGGGCCAGGAGCTTCCATCTGTGTCCAGGCACTGCCCATACTGCCTAGCATCTCCTAACCATTCAGTAAGCGAGTTAAAGACTGAGTCGACAATATTGATTCTTTACATTCGTGCAGCTCGTTATGATTTTTCTAAGTACTTTCTTATGTGTGTTTGCGGTTGGGTTTTGTGCCCCTGAAATTGTTTTCAGCAGTATTGCCTGCACCATCTGCATTCTCACTTGAGGCTGGCAGACAAGAGAGGTGGTGAAAGTGAGGTGCAGCGTGACCTGGAGGGGTCCTGCTGCCCAGGTCACACAGCTGGTGCCTGGAAGACCCGGCAACCCTCCATCTCTGCCTGTGTTCTCCCCCATGCCCCATGTGTCCCATGTGATGGCTCCACTGCACTGGATCTGGAGTCTGTACTGGGGAGTTGCCCACAAAGAGATGGATATTGTCAGCTACTTCAAATCCTGGCTTCCCCCTTTTCCTGTCATGCTTTTAAGCCAGGAGATACAAAGAGGAAACCACAGCTCTTGAGATGAGCTACTCAAGAGCATGCAGTCTTCTACCATGAACATTTTCTAGAGACGAAGCCGACTCAGTTTGTGTGGATTTCGCCTCTCTGGAGGAAACACAAATTCACTAATCCCTTCCATTTTAATCAAGCCTGGGAGGGAAGGGCTGCCAGGGGATCCTTTCCAGAATGTAGTCAGTGGGGAAAATGCAGAGCCCCCACCTTCCAACTCACCTGCCAGCAGACCACTTCCTGAGACGGTACATGAGGCAGGGACTGAAATTGTGGCTGTGGCTCTGTCAATCAGCCAGATTCGGGAGATGTTTCTCTGGGGTAGAATGACATTAAAAGCGCCCTGTCCCTGGCACATTTAAAGTCATCCTCACCTGAGTCTTTCATTCAATCTCACTCAGAGAGGGCTCCCTGGCTACTCTCCACCCAAGCAGGGCCAGAGGTGCACCTTTGCCACCCATTTCCCAGGAGGGTACGGGGGTGGGGGTGGGAGAGATTGGGAGGACTACCCCCCATTCCCCATTTTCTGTTCAGATTATCCTACAGCTACAGTGTGAAGCCCCGGGATAGACACTGCCACCACAAGAGCAGAAAGTCACACAGCTGAGCTCAGTAAACTCTTAACCAGCAGCTACCATGTGCCAGATATTATGCTAAAAGCTGATCGGATAGGGACAAATTAGACATGGCTGGCCAGGCATGGTGGCACACACCTATAATCCCAGCACTTTGGGAGGCCAAGGCAGGCAGATCACCTGAGGTCAGGAGTTTGAGACTGGCCTGGCCAACATGGTGAAACCCCATCTCTACTTAAAGTACAAAAAATTAGCCAGGTGTGGTGGTGGGCGCCTGTAATCCCAGCTACTCCAGAGGCTGAGGCAGGAGAATAGCTTGAGCCCAGGAGATGGAGGTTGCTTTGAGCTGAGATTGCACCTTTGCACTCCAACCTGGGCAACAAGAGTGAAATTCCATCTCAAAAAAGAAAAAACAAAAATTAGACATGGCTCCTTGACCAGGCAAAAGCATGCACACATATACACAACCAACCAAGATGTCCAGAAGATAGTGAGGAGAGGTACAAATCAGGAGCTATGGAAGTTCAGGAAAGACTGTTTCCAGTTGAGAATTCAGGAACGGCTTCTCGGAGGAGGTGGCATTATTTTAGCTAGAACTTGAAGTGAGGGTAAAATTGGGGCAGGAAGAGTTACTGCTTGAGGGATTGGGGAGATGGAGTGGTAAAGATAGTAAAGGCTTCCTTCTCAAGTTGCAATATCTGTGATTAAGTTGAATCACATGAAATTGCTAAGAGTCTATCTGTGTTGACTACGATAACATCGACTTCAGATGGTGCATCATCATACTGCCTGGGTACAACATGGAAGGGGGAAAACACAGCTTGGAAAGAAAAACCCAGGCCAAAGAAGTTCAATGTCTGTCAGCAACTGTAAACTTACACTGATTTTACCTTTTAATAATGTATTGACAGAGATTGTCTAGGGATGAGATTTTCTACTTTCTTAAAAGAGGATTAGGCCAAGCGTGGTAGCTCACACCTGTAATCCCAGCACTTTGGGAGGCCGAGGCAAGTGGATCACTTGAGGCCAGGAGTTTGAGACTAGCCTGGTCAACAGGGTGAAACCCCGTCTCTACTAAAAATACAAAAATTAACTGGGCGTGGTGGTGGGCGCCTGTAATCCCAGCTACTCGGGAAGCCGAGGCAGGAGAATTGCTTGAACCTGGGAGGTGCAGGTTGCAGTGAGCCGAGATTGCGCCACTGTACTCCAGCCTGAGCAACAAATAAGACTCCATCTCAAAAAAAAAAAAAAAAAAGAAAAAAGAGGGCTGGTGTTATAGTTTGTCTGTTGTCCAAAGACCAGTTATATTAATCTGTTCTCATGCTGCTAACAAAGACATACCCAAAACTGGGTAATTTATAAAGGAAAGGGGTTTAATCAACTCAGTTTTACATGGCTCGGGAGGCCTCACAATCACGGTGGAAGCCAAAGGGGCAAGACAGGTCTTATAGTCTCATATGGCAGCAGGCAAGAGCGCATGTGTAGGGAACTCCCCTTTGTAAAACCATCATATCTCGTGAGACTTATTCACTATGATGAGAACAGCACAGGAAAAACCCGCTTCCATGATTCAGTCACCTCCCACCGGGTCCCCCCATGACACGTGGGGATTACTACAGTTCAAGGTGAGATTTGGGTAAGGACAGAGAGCCAAACCATATCACCAGTCCAAGCAAGACTTTGCACTTCACAACTGGACTGAATTTACAAGTCACAGGAAGGCAGTATTGTAGAAATATTTGAGTCTACATTCCAACACCACTGCATATGAGCTGTGTGATCAACTTCGTAACTTTCTGAGGCTTGCTTTTCTCACCTAGAAAATGATGGTAAAAATAATACTTCCCTTCCTCACCAGGTAGTTGAAACGATTAAATAAGATGGTGCCTGTACATTGCTTAACACAATGCTGGCCTACAGGAAGCACCAGTAGCTGTTTGCAGGGTCATCATTTATGTCAAGAGCACAATAAGCACTGAGGGATGACCCCAGGTCCACGAGTCATAAAAAGAGTTGCATCTTTTCGTCTTAGAGCCATAGTGTGTTTCGATGGAGGCAGCAGGACGGTGGCCTATTTTAGCACCTATTTTAGTCATAAGCAGAAAAGGGAGAAAGAAAACACAAGAAAATACGTGATGCTTGAGTTTCTCAGGTCAGAAGGACAAGAAGCTCCACATGATCGCAGTCAGCCATTTAGTTGCTTTCAGCCTCAGAGCAAACCTGCTAAGGAATTTCATATTCCCAGGTCTCTCCTGGCAGGCACGCCTGGCTCAGAGGTAGATGTTTTTTGAGCAAAAGGGTTTCTGCAAGGTACCAAGTCAACCACCCTGGAGTGGTTCCCAGGAAAGCAGTGGTGATGGCTCGGGCACCAGAGGCTCGGGAAAAACAGGTGCTCGGCTTTCCAGGAAAAGAAATCTTGGCCACTCAGAGGGGAATCTGAAACCAGAGAGGTAAGGTAACTGAAGCACGCATCCCAACCAGGCCCAGGGCAGGCCAGGCGCCTGGGCAGGACTCCTCTCTGCTGCTTACTCCTCTCTGCTGCACCAGGCTGGCGTGGGCGCTTACTCTCTTGGTTCCCAAAGCACTCTCCTGCTGGGGGTGGCGACAACGACCACCCTGAGGAAGACTGGCTTGTGTCAAACGAATTTTTAAACAACACACAGCATTCTAAAGTCAATAGGGTTTGTGACGGGCGCTGCTCCGAGTAAGGCAGCGGGTGAGAGGGCACAGTCTCTGGCAGCCCCTCCTGACTGCTGCCTGTCCTTGGTGAACCGAGGGGAGGCAGGGCGTGCAGGGGCCGGCTCGTCTTTCGGTTCCCAGGGCTGACTCAGCAGGCGTCTTCCCCTGTTTTTCTCTTCATCTTCCCTCCCCTCCCTTCTAACAGGAATTGGCGGAGCTGAGGGCAGGGACAAGTTTTAAATGCTCTGGAATGGCGCCGTCTTTGGGAAAAGAGAGCCTTGTAAAAGCCGCGAGAGCAGTTCTCTCTGCAGCCCTAAAAATTCTCCCTGCAGCTTGCATTTTTCATTCAAGTCGCCATTTCCAGTCCTGCTGACAAGTCAGAAAATGGCTCTGACCGGGAGCAACAGCAGACAGAGGGTGGTCCAGAGACAGCGTGACCTGATGCAGGGACACCTTGGAGCCATCCCAGAGCCCTGGGGACCAGTTCACGCTGGGATATTTGTTCCTCCCTCCCTAGCAGAGGCAGGCTCAGGCCAGGAATCCTGCCACACCAGAGCGGGGCTTCAGGCCTCAGCACGAGGGGTCTTCTCTTTCATTCCCTGTCATCCGCATGCACCCCCTGCTGCCCCTCACCTCGCCTCATCCAGGGAAGCTCTGCAGACTGTTCCCTCTAACTTCAAAGATGGCATCAGCCGCCACTTGGTCCCACCATGGCTGTCCCTGAGGCACGACACCACCAGGAGAGGTTAGTTCTGCAGAAGCTGAGAGGGTGCGGCCCACACCAGGCTCTCCTCATTCAGAAGTGAGTGAATGTGCAGGCCCAACTCAAGGGCCTCAAACTGTAGGGGAGAGGATGGGAGGGGAGCGCAAGGAGGGGCCCCATGGGGTCAGACACCTTTTCCTAAGGTGTTCAAGCACTGTCTGTGCTGGCAGCAGCCCCAGGAGGTGATATTTGAGTTGAAAACTGGAAAGGAGCCAGGGTAAGTGCAGTGCATTTGCAGAAGACCAGGAGGTAGAAACTGTGACTGCTTTGGCATCAGAGTGAAAACAGGAAGTAACACAAAATGAGCCTGGAAAGAGGACGGCAGCAAGATCAGAAATGGACTCATGGTTGGGCGCAGTGGCTCATGCCTGTAGTCCCAGCACTTTGGGAGGCCGAGGTTGGAGGATTGCTTGAGGCCAGGAGTTCAAGACCAGCCTGGGCAGCATAGCAAGACCCCATCTCTACAAAAAAAAATGTTTTAAATTAGTGAGGTGTGGTGGCACACACCTGTAGTCCTAGCTACTCAGGAGGCTGAGGTGGGAGGAATGCTTGAGACAAGGAGTTTGAGGCTACAGTGAGCTATGATTGAGCCACTGTACTCCAGCCTGGGTGACAGAGCAAGACCCTGTCTCTAAAAAGGGAGGACAAAAAAGAAAAAAAATGGCCTCATACGTGGTGGTGCGCTGGTCAATGTTTAACAAGCTGTGGGCAGGGGTGGGGGCAGTGAGTGGTGATTTGTAATGTTTGTACCAGTGTCTCTGGTGTAAATATTAGAATACCTCCCATCGTGGTTGGCTTCACTCTACCAATGGTTTGATGTCCAGCTCACAAAAATTCCTGCAAATTTAACAATCAACTTGCAAGCTGATAAGGGCTGGCTCGAACACGCCTGCATCATATGTCACCTGTTACCTTTTCACCCACTTCCTTGGCACACCATCCCTAAGCAGTCCTTGGAGGGAGGGGAACCACATTAATGAAGTCACTTCAGGCTGTTGCCCCAAGTGTCTCAGTCTCACTCACCTCCCCCTGCCCATGGCTGTTCCTTCTTTCTGTCCCTCATGGATGCAGGCATGGACATTTTTCCTGGAGTTTCATAAAACCACTCACGTAAGGCGTTTATAGTGTAGCCAACTTATTAAAACAAAAGAAGGTTCACATCACAGCAATGCTAATCACATCAAACAAAATACTAAACCACCCTATTAAATTTTTCCTTGGCCATTGACACAATCCTGGGCTTTGATCTTCTGCCATATTGCTCTTTCCCCCATGCTCTCCAACCTTGATTGACCCTTTTCTCCTTGACACTCCCCTCAAAATACTTCTAGACCATCATGGAGAGCAATGCGGCCCTCCCTAGCCACCCCCGCCCCGAGTCCTGTGTCCACCCTCTCCAATCTTGATTGACCCATCTTCCCTTGACCCTCCCCTCAAAATACTGCTAGTCTACCATGGAGAGAATGTGGTCCCTAGCCACCTCCACCCGCACACAGTCCTGCACTGTTCCTGTCATATTCAAGGCGCTGCAAATCTGTAGAATTCCTGGGCATGGAGAGGAAAACCAACTACTGTTTATACCTGGCTTAATGCCCATTATTAATCTTAAGCATTTTTAACAATCATCACTCCTTAAACTATGAACATTGCTCTAAATAGTCACACACTACATAGCTAGTACATGTATTTCAAACAAGGTCCCACTTCACACCTATTAGAATGGCCAAAATCCAAAACGCCAAATGCTGGCAAGGATGAGGAGCAACAGGAACTCTCATTCATTGCTGGTGGGAATGCAGAATGGTACGGCCACATTGGGAGACACTTTGGCAGTTCCTATAAAACTAAACATCCTCTTTCCGTATGACCCAGCAATCGTGCCTCTTGGTATGTACCCAAATGAATTGCAAATTAATGTCCATTTAAAAAAAAAAAAACTGCACACAGATGTTTACAGCAGCTTTATTCATAATTGCCAAAACTTGGAATCAGTCAAGATGTCCTTCAGTAAATGAATGGCTAAACTGTGGTATACGCAGACAATGAAATATTATTTAGTGATAAAAACAAATGAGCTGGCCGGGCGCGGTGGCTCACGCCTGTAATCCCAGCACTTTGGGAGGCCGAGGCGGGTGGATCACAAGGTCAGTAGATCGAGACCATGGTGAAACCCCGTCTCTACTAAAAATAGAAAAAATTAGCCGGGCACGGTGGCGGGCGCCTGTAGTCCCAGCTACTCGGGAGGCTGAGGCAGGAGAATGGCGTGAACCCGGGAGGCGGAGCTTGCAGTGAGCCGAGATTGCACCACTGCGCTCCAGCCTGGGCGACAGACCGAGACTCTGTCTCAAAAAAAAAAAATAATAATAATAATAATAAAAACAAATGAGCTGTCAAGCCATGAAAAGGCATGGAGAAGACTGAAATGCGTATCGCTAAGTAAAAGAAGCCAATCTGCAAAGCCCATATACTGAATCGTTCCAATGATAGGACATTCTGGAAAAGGCAAAATTATGGAGAGAGTAAAAAGAACAGTGGTGACCGGGCACGGTGGCTTACGCCTGTAATCCCAGCACTTTGGGAGGCCGAGGCGGGCGGATCACGAGGTCAGGAGTTCGAGACCATCCTGGCTGACACGGTGAGACCCCGTCTCTACTAAAAATACAAAAAAAATAGCCTGGCGTGGTGGTGGGCACCTGTAGTCCCAGCTACTTGGGAGGCTGAGGCAGGAGAATGGTGTGGACCCAGGAGGTGGAGCTTGCAGTGAGCCAAGATCGCACCACTGCACTCCAGTCTAGACAACAGAGCAAGACTCTGTCTCAAAAAAAAAAAAAAAAGAAAAGAACAGTGGTTGCCAGGGACTAGGGGCGAGGGGAGGATGAATAGACGGAGCACAGAGGATTTTTAGGGCAGTGAAAATATTCTGTATGATACTATAATAGTGGATACATGTGATTATACATTTTCCCAAACCCATCGAATGTACAGCACCAAGAGTGAATGGTAATGTAAACTGTGGACTCTGGGTGATGATCCTGTGTCAGTATAAGTACCACTGTGATTTGGGAAGTTGACAGTGGAGAAGGTCGTGTGTGAGGGCAGGGCATACATGGGAATTCTCTGTACTTTCTGCTCAATTTTGCTGTGAACCTAACATATACTGTAATATACTACGTATATTATATACTATATGTATATGTAATATACTACAAAATAAAGTATATTAAAAAACAAAATTGGCCAGGTGTGGTGGCTCACACCTGTAATCCCAGCACTTTGGGAGGCTGAGGCGGGTGGATCACGAGGTCAGGAGATTGAGACCAGCCTGGCCAATATAGTGGAACCCTGTCTCTACTAAAAATACAAAAATTAGCCAGGTGTGGTGGTGCATGCCTGTAGTCCCAGCTACTTGGAAGGCTGAGGCAGAAGAATCATTTGAACCTGAGAGGCGGAGGTTGCAGTGAGCCGAGATCGTGCTCCAGCCTGGGCGACAGAGCGAGACTCCATCTCAGGGGGAAGAAAAACAATCATGACCAGGTGTGGTGGTTCACATTTGCAATCCCAGTATAGTACTTGGGAGGCTAAGGCAGAAGGATCCCTTGAGCCCAGGAGTTTGAGACCAGCCTGGGCAATATAAAAAGACCTCATCTCTTTTTTATTTTTTATTTTATTTATTTATTTTTTCGAGACAGAGTCTCGCTCTGTTGCCCAGGCTGGAGTTTATTGGCACAATCTCAGCTCGCTGCAACCTCCACCTTCCAGGTTTAAGCAATTCTCGTGCTTCAGCCTCCTGAGTAGCTGGGACTACAAGCATGCACCACCATGCCCAGCTAATTTTTGTGTTTTTAATAGAGACAGGGTTTCATCACATTGGCCAAGCCGGTCTCAAACTCCTGGCCTCAAGTGATCCACCCGCCTCGGCCTCCCAAAGTGCTGGGATTACAGGCATGAGGCACCATGCCCAGCCAAGACATCATCTCTTTAAAAACCAAAAAACAGTTAGCCAGATGTGGTGGCACAAGGCTGTGGTCCCAGCTACTCAGGAGATTGAGGTGGCAGGATCACTTGAGCCCGGAAGGCTGAGTCTGCAGTGACCCATGGTCACATGATAGCACTCCAGCCAGGGTGACAGAGTGAGACCCTGTCCCATTAAAAAAAATCATGCATTTAGCAAATTGGATTTTCACAAATATTTAGCTTGATTGCAAAGTTAAGCAAACACCTCCAACCAAACATTTAATTAAATTCATAAAGAGCAGCTCCTCTTAAGAAGTTATATACTCTAAAGGTATTAAATATATAAAACTCAGAAAAAGTCATGATTCTGAACTGTTTAATACCCTTACAGCAAAGCCTGTTATAAAAGTGCTAATACAGTGGATTTCGCTTTTTTATCCTAAGTTCCACACCTTCCTGGGGTGCCAATTTTGACACCTTCCTAGGATTTCAGTGATTTTTACCAAGTACTATTTTTACCTTCCTAGGGTTTTTAACAATCTTACCAGACCACAAGAAGAAGAAAAAGAACCACTTCAAACTGCTGGGATTGCAGAGTCTGGGTGGTTGAACAGTTGATTCTGGGTGAGGATATGAGGCTGGGTTGCAAAGTCCAAGACGATTCAAATAAGGGGAGCTCCCTTTTCATCATTAAACCTTGTTACTTCATTAAGACGTTTAAAGTCCACACCTTTTGGAAAGGTGTTTGGGTTTTGCAACATTGAATTTTCCCCCTGGAATGAGATGAGTTCACATCTCACTTGGCAGCATTACACAGTCCATTGCCCTGTCATCATGATATATTGGTGACCTGGACCGTTAGATTATTAAAAACGTGTGTGTCCTCACTGGTGTTGTATAATGACTTGTAGGGGCCGTCGTGAAGTTTCATCCGCTGAGGGAGGAGGCATGGAGTCCGTGAAGTTTGTGCTTCTCTCCAGGCCCCTTGGGAACACATGAGGGACCCTTCTTTACCCAGTTGTTATGTGTGACCCCCAGGCTGAGAAACCCTGTCCTGGGACAGTGCCTAGTTTTCCCCAAATTGGCTGACTCAGAGTTCCCTGCATTTCTTCTTTCCCGCTTACACAGCAGAGACAGACAGATATCTATCTTCATATACAAATATGCAATTAACAGAACAAACAAAAGACCTGCTCATAGGAAATGCCCTACTTATAAAAGTCAATACACAGCCGGGCACGGGGGCTCAAGCCTGTACCCCAGCACTTTGGGAGGCCAAGGCAGGCGGATCACCTGAGGCCAGGAGTTCGAGACCAGCCTGGGAAACATGGTGAAACCCCATCTCTACTAAAAATACAAAATTTAGCCGGGCGTGGTGGTGCATGCCTGTGATCCCAGCTACTTGGGAGGCTGAGGCAGAAGAATCGCTTGAACCTGGGAGGCGGAGGTTGCTGTGAGCCGAGACGGTACCACTGCACTCCAGCCTGGGCAACAGAGCGAGACTGTGTCTCAAAAAAAAAAAAAAAAAGTCAATACAAATGAACATATTCCATTAGATCCACCCTCCTTTTAATCTCCAACCGCTTCTCTGTACACTTAAAGATTTTTGAGGATTGTAATGAATCCAGTCTGTCTTTAGCTCAACCTGTTCCAATTAATGTTCAAATGTCAAGGCGTGGCTCCGGAGCACCCTTGGTTTGACTCCTTTGTCCTGGCAGTGCTGCACCTGACTTCCTAAAAACATCCTCACCTCCTGGCAATAAGACGTTCCAGACCCATTCTGATTGTTTCCTGCTTCAAGATATGGAATCAGCTCTCCTCCAAATAATCCTGGTTCCTTTTAATGGAGAAAGCTATTAAAGATCACAATCTGAGTGCTGGGTGCATGTGAGGTAGAGTGGGGGAGGTGGGGAAACGGGGTAAGCGTGCTGCTTTGGTGGTAACGGAGACAGAAAAATATTTTCTTGTAAGGTTGTGTTCATGCTACTCTTTCCAATTTCACACAGCGTGCCTGGCGGGTTCCACCCACGTTTCTCACAGTATGAGCCTTCAGAGGCCACTAAGACCTTCTCCATGCAGACCTACACAATAAGCCATAAATTCAGCCCTCACCTTTTCTCCCCATCCCTTCCTGTCAGGGGAAGGAAGCCGGGCAGAGATTATTTTCTGACTAGCAGAAACTGTGCCACCACTTGACTCTTGTAAGAAGGCTGCCCTACAAGGATTTGGTTTTCAACTGCTTTCTCTGGTGTATATTCTATGGGAGTGGGGGTGGATGCATGATCAACTTTGCATTTGGCAGGGACTCCCCTGTAGCTGGGTCAAGGCTGGAGGACAGGACAGAGGTCAGGACAGAGAAGCAGGAAGGTCACTCAAGAGTGGGCTGCAGCCATTCAGAACGAGAGCCTTGAACCAGGGATGCAGCAGTGGAGGTGGAGAGGATGGCATGGAGCTGGGCATTATTTGGTGTCTGGACAGAGGAGGTCAAGGTGCATCCCATGTGCCTGACCCTAGTCTCCAGGTGGAAGGAGGTGCCAGCCCAGGGAGAGAACAGAGTGGAGACACAGACACCTGAGGGGCCTGGAGTCAGCTTGGTTTTGACCTTGAGCTTGAGGTGTCTCCATTCAGATGGAAATATCCAGCGGTCTGTCGGATGCATGGGCTGGGACGTCTAACACGAACCACAGGCAGAGGAAGCTCCCAAGCCCAGGCAGGTGGTTTGGACTGTCTGTTGCCAAGGAGTATTCTCCAGAGGCCGTCAACAGCTTGAGTTGTTTGCTTACATGGCTTGGGAAGACTTGGAGGCACTTCTCATTCTCATTTTGTGTGAGTCCTTGCCAGGAATCCCTGGTGTTTTTACTTAACACCAGAGTTCCAACTCAAATTAGCAAACGGCCCAGGAGGTGGGACCCAGAGAGAGGGCTGACCACGTCTCCCCACTGCCAGCTCTGGAGAACAAGGCAAGGGTGTTGGGGACCCAGAACCAAGGCCACAGAGGCTTCTAGAGCAAGCCCTGGCCATTCCAGAAGATGGTCTCTGCCTCCCAGCATTTCCTGGTAGGTTCTGGAGTCTCTGGAGGGACAGCAGGGGTGAGGAATAGAGGAGGGTTTGCAGAGGAAAGATCTTCTCCCACCTCCCATGCAGCAATTTTGGGGGTGCTGTGGGGGTGCCGTGGGGGTGCTGTGGTGGTGCCGTGGTGGTGCCGTGGGGGTGCTGTGGGGGTGCTGTGGGACTGGTCTGGCCCGAGCACCACCTGCCCCCCAAGACTCTGCCTTGGCCAGGGCTGCATCTGGGCCCCACCCGCAGAGAAGGCACCACCGCCTCCCTCCCTCGGAGCATCCGCAAGACTGTGCTCATCTGGAAGTGCTGTTTGAACTGCAGCCTGTTTTCACTCAGGGTCTGGACGTGGCAACTTGGATCCTGGTTGTTTACCTAATCTAGCATTGGGTTATTTCTTCCCCTTCCCTGATTGCAAGAAAGTGCCAAATGTAATCAGCCGCCTCGGGCCATCGCTGTTCTCGGCTCTGAGCCAGAGAAAATCAGACCTGGGGAAGGATCTTTCCGGAGGCCAAAAGCTCGCTCAGGGGCCCTGTTCCCAGCCTTCATTCTCACCTTTCCCCAGGAGGGACCCAACCTCGAGAGTTCCATCTCCTCCTGGCCCCGTTCCCCTCCCCCAGCCTGAGCTCATACTCTCTCCCCTACTGGGGGTGCCCTTACCATTTCCTGACCCACCTGGGACCCCACCTGTCCTCGCAGCAGAGACCGGCCACCGTTGCTTCCAGCCCACAGTAACGGGGTCCTGGTCACCACTCAGGACCACGGTAGAATGCGACCGGACCCTGCCTTCCAGCAGCTTCTGACACAGGACACAGGCACAGAACATGTGCGTTAACAATTACGGCCCCAACTGGAAGGATGAGAAATTCCTCTTCGGCGTTTAGAGAACATCCTCTAGCCAACTTCGCCGCTGCCTTCCTCAGTTCTCCCAGGCACTTCTGCCTGCCACCTCACCGCCACCCTGCGCCACCGACAGCACAGCCTCTCTTCCAGCCTGGGTGGGGGTGTGGGTTAGAGTTCCAGCTGCCTCCCGAAGTTGTTGGGAAATGACTTAAGTCTTCCTTGCCACTTGGGCTTGGAAGTGAAATAAGTCAGACATATGTGGATTAAACCTTGTGATCACCACCGACCAGCGCCTGGAGAGGATGTGCGACACCTGCCTCGCCGCGTTGGAGCATGCAGTGAGATCATTTACACAAAGCACTTAGCATCCAGCACAGGGTACTTCCTTAATAGGTCTAAGCCGGCATTTCTGCGTGTATTACATTCCATCCTCAGCCCAACCTTCACAAGGAAAGCAAGACCAGCTCATGCTTCCTTCCATTCTCCAGGCTGGCATGCAGTGGTACAAGCTCTGCTCACTCCAGCCTCAACCGCCTGGGCCCAAGCTAGCCTCCCACCTCAGCCTCCCGAGTAGCACCACCACGCTTGGCTAATTTTTTATTTTATGTAGAGATGGGGTTTCACCATGTTGCCCCGGCTGTTCTCAAATTCATGGACTCAAGCAATCCACCTGCCTTGGCATACCGACTGCTGGGATTACAGATGTGAGCCATTGCACCCAGCCTCTGTTCTCTTCTTCAAGCACACATAGATGCATGCACTGCTCTGCAGCCTTGTGCTCTAAATAAGTAGGGTTCACAGGTGAGGTCTTTCCTCATGGCCAACTTTTATAAATGTAGGCAGAGAAGAGGGCAAAGGTTTTCAGAGCCAGAGATGGCACAGAAGTTCCTAGTGATGCCTGGTGCGGGTAACTGCCTGTCAGGTGGTGGTTGGGAAGCTTCTGTGTGAGCAAATGTTTCTCTTCCTTCCCTTCCTCGACCTTCCATTCCTCCTCACACACCCCTTCCAATCTCACAGCTCCTCACCAGTCCTGGCCTCTCTGCCCCTCCAAATCATACCTAAAGAAATAACTCCTGGCCGGGCGCAGTGGCTCAAGCCTGTAATCCCAGCACTTTGGGAGGCCGAGACGGGCAGATCACGAGGTCAGCAGATCGAGACCATCCTAGCTAACCCGGTGAAACCCCGTCTCTACTAAAAAATACAAAAAACTAGCCGGGCGAGGTGGCGGGCGCCTGTAGTCCCAGCTACTCGGGAGGCTGAGGCAGGAGAATGGAGTAAACCCGGGAGGCGGAGCTTGCAGTGAGCCAAGATCCGGCCACTGCACTCCAGCCTGGGCAACAGAGCGAGACTCTGTCTCAAAAAAAAAAAAAAAAGAAATAACTCCCCCTAAAAAGAAAGATGTATGTACAAAGATGTTCATCACAAAATTATTTATAAGATGAGCCTCGATCTTCAACTATTGAGGAACAATTTAACTACAGCATAAAAATGTTATGGAAGACTCTACAGATGTTAGAATGGATCAACATGAAGACGAGCGTCTAAAAACACATTTATAAGCTGGTCCTAAGTAAAATAAGCAGAACATAAAATTGTTTATAAACACTGTGATTAGAAATAAGTAAAAAATGTGTATTTCTCCTACTAAAGTTAGAAAGGGGCACAGATAAATGAAAACAATTGTGTAAGAGGAGTAGAAGGGGTTATGCACGGCATGCTTTTAAATTCCTTTAATGTTATTGCAAAGTTATGTTAATAATAAAAATGTCACATAAAAATAAAAGTGCCAGTCCTCCATCCTCTTCCAAGTAAGTTCATGTCAAGATGATCATGGCTTGGAGTTACCTTCCCCTGACTGTATATTTGGATCTGAAAGAAGCCTCCTGGGAAGGAGACCTCTTAAATTTAAGAGGAAACTCTAGAAGATGAGGTCTTGGACAGGGCAGAGTGGAGCAAAGTCTCTGCTGCCTCAGCACCTGGCTTGTGCCCTCACAGGGCGGAGAATTCAGGCACCGGGGGCCCAGGTGGCCATAGAAGGCACCACACTTTTCTGGGCTACCCTTATGGGCCAGATGCCCAGCAGTCAAGAGTTAGTTAGAGATGGTACCCAATCCCCTGTTGCCCCATTCCATGGAACAGACAGACAGACCAGGCTCAATCCAGGCTACAGTGTGGGTTAAAAGGTCAGGAAGCGAGTCACTGAGGTCTCAAAAGACAAGGAGGGGCCAGGCATGGTGGTTCCTGCCTGTAATCCCAGCGCTTTGGGAGGCCAAGGCAGGAGGATCACTCGAGGCCAGAAGTTAGAGACCAGCCTAGCCAATATGGGGAAACCCTGTCTTGACTAAAAAGACAAAAATTAGCCAAGTGTGGTTGCGTGTGCCTGTGGTCCCAGCTACTCAGGAGGCTGAGGCACAGAATCGCTGGAATCCAGGAGGCAGAGGTTGCAGTGAGCCAAGATGGCACCATTGCACTCCAGCCTGAGCAACACAACGAGACTCTGTCTTAAAAAAAAAAAAAAAAAAAGATACCAGTCGTGGTGGCTCACGCCTGTTATCCCAGCACTTTGGGAGGCCAAGGCAGGCGGATCACCTGAGGTCAGGAGTTTGAGACCAGCCTGGCCAACATGGAAACCCCTCTCTACTAAAAATACAAAAAATTAGCCAGGCGTGGTGGCAGGTGCCTGTAATCCCAGCTACTCGGGAGGCGGAGGCAGAAGAATCACTTGAATCCGGCAGGCGGAGGTTGCAGTAAGCTGAGGTCGTGCCACTGCATTCCAGCCTGGGTGACAGAGAGAGACTGTCTCAAAACAAACAACAACAAAAAAAGACAAGGAGGATTTTGTCTGGGTAGGACCCATGCTGGGGTTCGGGGTGCTTTAGGGGAGAAAGCATGGACTTTGCATCCTCAGCTGAGATCCCAGCTCTATCACTACCCAGGTAACCTGGAGCAAACTATTAATCTTAGTTTTCTCATCTATGAAATGGGCATTTAATGATCCCTACCTGAGTATTAATTCTCGTGTATGTGAAGAGAGGTCATGGATCTGCAAGTACAGTGCCTGCACATGGCAATACATGTTGGCTTTCACACCTATTTTTGGTGGAGGTGGCAGGAAACCCAGGCAGCCTGTTCCAAGTCCACGATGCTCCCACTGAACCACATGGCAGGAAGGACAGAAAAAAGTGCTATGAATCAGGACAAAAGACACTAGAGCCCAGGCACAGTGGCTCATGCCTGTAATCCCAGCACTTTGGGAGGCTGAGGTGGGAGGATCACCTGAGGTCAGGAGTTCGATAATAGCCTGGCCAACACGGCAAAAACTCGTCTTTACTAAAAATACAAAAATTAGCTGGGCATGGTGACAGGCAGCTGTAATCCCAGCTACTCCGGAGGCTGGGGCGGGAGAATTGCTTGAACCCAGTAGGCAGAGGTTGCAGTGAGCTGAGATCACACCACTGCACTCCAGCCTGGGCGACAAGCGAAACTCCGTCTCAAAAAAAAAAAAAAAAGACACTAGAAACCTCAGGCAGGTTCCAGGAGACCCCAGGGTGTGTGCAGCCCAGAAAATTCCTCTGGGAATTGTTCTTTCTTCCAGTTTTACCCAGTGTAAGTTTGCATTTTAACATCACCATCTGTGTCAGTAGTCATGCCACAAGAACTCTAACTCTGTTCCCAGAGTTGGGTAATATCTCTCCAAAGGATTTGCCCTTGGGTTTGATAAAAGTCGAGGGGAGCAGATAGGTTACCCTGTGTAAGCTCTCTGATCAAGAGTGGCTTTGCAACCTCTTTATACTAAATGTGGCAACCCAACACCTAAACTGAAATGAGTAGCGAGGAGTCCCCATGTGTGTCCTCTGCCTTGTGACAGGAAGAACCTTGGATTAGGATCCAGGACCCTGGAGCTGAGCTCATGGCCTGGTCTCTCCGTGTAGTACATGCCCTCAGGCAAGGGCCTCGATCTCTCTGGGCTGCAGATTCCATTGGCACAATGAATGCTTCAGGCTTGATGGGCGGTTCTTGCCTCATCTACACATTGGGATCACCTGGAGACCTGTTAAAACCACAGGAAATGATGGTCAGACATCCAGCAAGAGCATAACATTTTTAAATCTTTTATTTTCTGAAACAGGGGCCTCACTATGTTGCCCAGGCTGGACTCGAACTCCTGGGTTTAAGTGAGCCTCCCACCTCAGCCTCCTGTGAGTAGCTGAGATTGCAGGCATGGGCCACCACGCCCAGCTCAGAGACAGCCTAATTTAGGGGTGAGACCAGGACATGGGTATTTCCTTAAAGTTCCCTAGATCATCTTTTTTCAAATTTAGTTACACATTGGAGTCACCTGGGGAGTTGTAAAGACTGATGCCTGCGTCCTACCCCCAGAGAGTCTGACATAATTGATAAAGTGGGGGGAGCCTGGGCATTGGTGGGTTTCAAAGCTCCCCAGGTGATCTTAATGTGCAGCAAAAACGCCTCTCAGCTGGAGGCAGCTCCTCAGGAGGCCTGCACTGGATTGGCTGCTGCTTCCTCAGTCTTGTCAGACTTTCATTCCTGCTCAGAAAGACGTCCGCTGAGAACCTTGAGTAGAATCAAAGCCAGGAGTGGCCAGGGATGGCCAGGGATGCCCAGGGCAGCTTGCAAAGCTAAGGCCCCTGCAGCGGGCAGGCAGGCCCTGGCTGGAGTGATGCAGGTTGGGTGACTGCTGTCCTGGCCACCCCAGGCCAAATGAGAGTGCTGGCTGCAAACAGGGCTCGTGGGGCCGTGTGTCCCAGGCCGTCATCCCTCCACAGGAGCCCCGGAGGCAGCTAGAAGGGCGAGAGCACAGAAATGCTGTTGCTTCAGAAGATGTGGATTTTCATCTTTCATCTTGGTCTGAATCCTGGGTGAGTCCCTCATCCTCTCCACCTATTAATTCATTTTTATACATGCTTTGCACCAGTATTTATCAAGCACTGTGCTGGGCCCTGAGGGAAAGAGAGGAGTTGGACACAAGGCCTGCTGTCAAGCATCCAGGTGTAGTTGTTGGTGCTGGGCTGGAAGGTGGCTCGCTGGAGGCAGGGGGTGCATTTTAGCAAAGGATCGGAAAAGGCCAGCAGTACACGTGGAAGGCTGCACCCCACGTGTACCACGTGTTCATGTGTGTGTCGCCAGGGGCAGTTTCCAGGAGGAGAACCTTCAGGCCAAGGAGCAGACTGGGCAAAGACACAGAGCTGTAAGAGGCAGGACCAGGATGCTGCCGGGGGAGGCACAGACAGGGACCCGGCCACACCCCATGTGCCATGCTAAGGCTCTCGAGCTCTGTCTTGGGGACCCAATTTCCCACACACATGCTCCTGAGCCAAATAAAGTCACTGTCGCAGGATCAACACTGCTTCCCAGTCTGCCTCTACCCGCTGTTATGGGATGCCCACATCAATACCCCATTATCCTCAGAGTCCTCAGGTTGTGTCAATGCATGTCGGGACAGTACTGTGGCGCCCGCCCCACCCCTGCTGTGCCTCCTTCCATTCCCTGCAAAGTCGTCTACCACCGAGCCCAGGGAGGGACACAGGGCCACTGTGGGTGGGCTGCTGAGGCGTCTCCATACTAGACTTCTGATGTGGTTTGGCTCTGCGTCCCCACCCAAATCTCATCTTGAATTGTAGCTTTCACAATTCCCTCATGTTGTGGGAGGGAGCCAGTGGGAAATAACTGAATCATGGGGGCCGTTTCCCCCATACTGTTCTTGTGGTAGTGAATAACTCTCACGAGATCTGATGGTTTTATATGGGGAACCTTTTTTGCTTGGGGGTCATTCTTCTCTCATCCACTGCCATGTGAAATGTGCCTTTCACCTTCTGCCATGATTGTGAGGCCTCCCCAGCCACGTGGAGATGTGAGTTCATTAAACCTCTTTCATTTGTAAATTGCCCAGTCTCAGATATATCTTTATTAGCAGCATGAAAATGGACCAATACAGCCTCTTTATGTGAGCCTCTGCTCAGCTGCCCTGTGCTCCTGGGGGCTCAGGGAGCACCCACGGAAGCCATTCCATCCTTTTTGTCTCTTGGTCTGATTCCCCAGAGGCACTCAAAGCCACCCTTCTCTATCAGACACCCATGCCCTGCCTTCTTCCCTTAGGACAAGCTCTCCCCAAGGAGGCTCCGTGGTGCCTCCTGGAAATGGGCCCTGGCGTCCAGAATCTGGAGACCCACACATAGTTTTGACCATGGGGAGCACCCAAGAAGTCAGACAGTGGTACCATCTGTTTTCTTTTTAGATTAAAATAAAGAATGGAAAGTTGAAAGTTCATGTGTCATCCTTAAGTAGGTCATGCCCTTGCACATCAAGGTTTGAGACTGAGTGAGTGGCGGCGTCACCTCCGCAGCAGCACCTTAGCTGTTAGCACTTCACAGCTTGAAAGGGTGTTCACGGACGTTTCCTTGGGAGACTCACAGCTAACATATGAGGCAGGAGTTGTTATCGTTCCCATTTCACAGCGGAATAAATTGAGGCTCAGACAGATGAGACGATTTGTCCAGGTTGCACAGCTAGGACAAATAATCCAAATCAAAGTTTTCTGGCCCCAAAACAACTGGCTACATCACACTGCTGACAGCATTTTTTAAACTATGAAGTGCTACACAAATGGCAAGCATTAATAATTATTATGACTTCCACCTCCTGCAGCTTGGCTTAAAGCCCCAGTGCAGCCTGCACTTCAGACCTGCTGCACTGCACACAGGTCCCCTGCCACCCAGCCCTCACTCAGGAAGAGCCACCATCAGGAGTGGGCAGAGCTGTGAGACTCTCATGCGCCCAGGATCCAGCCCCCAACAAAAAGTGACTCCCCATCTGGTTTCACATGCATCTTTGTACTTTCTGGCTGTCCTAACTCCGGCATCCATTGTTCCAAAAGCAGTGTGCGGGGAGTGGAGTGGACACACACGGGAAGGATGAGAGCGTCCTGCCTGACTTGCTGTGAGGCTCGGAGGTGACAGGCCCTGGGGGATGCTCCTTTGGGCATCTCAGTGGCCCAGGGTCATTCAGGCTTCAGACTTCTTCGAGTATAGCCCGAGCGCTTCCCCCACAGTTTGCCTTTGCCAAGATGTGAATTCCTGTTTTGAAAGTGTTGGGAGAGATGGGGTAATGCAGAAGACAGGGACAGGAAAGTGGGGGGAGGTTCGGAGGCTTTTGGAAGTCAAATACTCCCTAGGAAACATTTCAATGTATAAAAGACTGAGAAACATATGGACTGAATTTTCCCAAAGAATACACATGGATTTAAAAATTAAAGGGCAAGAATGGGGTTGGATTTTTTTTTTCTGATTGGGTGTTTTTTCCCCCAAAAGTACATTTTGGGGAAATTTTACTGGAAGCCAAAGCACTTAAAACATCCTAAGATGGTAACCAGACACGAGGCATCCAGGTGACCCATCACCCCACATGCCAGGTTAGCCAAGTGCCTTCCGCCTCCCTGAAACTAGGCCCACACCTCTGCTTGCTCTCCACCCAGGGGCTGCACATCGATTGGCAGAGGAAATGGTGACCACAGGTATTCCACTGGCCAGGTGGCACAGCTCGACTGCGGCCCCCTGGGGGCTGCTTGCCTGGGTTCACCCACTGTGAGCTCCAGAATGTTCATTAAATTCAAGTGGAGTCCAGTGGGTCTGACACCAACCTCTTTCCTAACCTCTCTGGGCCTCAGTTTCCTCATCTGAAAAATGGAAATTATAATAGCGCTTATGTCATAGAGTTATTGAGAGAATTAAGTGGGGAAGTAAATGATAAATGCTTAGATCCGTGACTTGCAAAATTTTAAGTGCTTGCCACTCAAAAAATAGCCATAATTATTATCATTTATTTTATATATATATATATATATATATATATATATATATATATATATATATATATATACACACACACACACACACACACACACACACACACACCCCCCTAGAGTGGGCTCTTTTAACTCAGGATTTTATAAGGACTACAAAAGGATTCATTGTCAATTTATTAAATATTAATTGAGGGCCTACTGCATCAGGATGAGCTAGGTTATTCTGTAATAACAAACATCCCCACTATCTCAGTAACTGACAGCAGCAAAGTCCCTTTTTCTTTTTGTTTTAAGACAGAGTTTCGCTCTTGTTGCCCAGGCTGGAGTACAGTGGCGCAATCTCGTCTCATGGCAACCTCCGCCTCCCAGGTTCAAGTGATTCTTCGGCCTCAGCCTCCCGAAGTAGCTGGGATTACAGGTACCCACCACCACTCCCAGCTAATTTTTTTGTATTTTCTAGTTGAGACAGGGTTTCACTATGTTGGCCAGGCTGGTCTTAAACTCCTGATCTCAGACGATCCACCCTCCTCGGCCTCCCAAAGTGCTGGGATTACAGGTGTGAGCCACCGTGCCTGGCCAGCAAAGCCCCTTTCTTGCCAATGCTCTCTGTCCATCTCCGATTCCAGGGGCTCTGTTCCACCTGCTCCTCACTGAGGGATGAGGGCTGACAAAGTCCCACCACCCGGGGAGGCATCACCCATCAATAACAGGACAAAGGGGGAGTTGGAGCAAGTCACACATTGGTTCTTAAACATTCCTGCTGGAAGTGCCAAGTTACTTTAATTTTCAGTTCAGGAACCAAACCAAATCATGTGGCTGTCTTAGAGGAGTAGGGAGAGTGTAATTCTGCCATGTGCCCAGAAAGGGGAATACTGGAAATAGCAGCAGAGAACTTCAGGGAGCACCACAAATCAGCAACTGCTCTAGACGCTTTGAGATACATCAGTGAACAAAACAGACTCCCTGCCCTCATAGAGCTTACCTTCTAGTGAAGGGAGAAAGACAATAAAGGTAATAAGTTGAAGGCTGCAATTTTATTTTATTTATTTATTTTTGACACAGAGTCTCACTCTGTCGCGAGACCCAGGCTAGAGTGTAATAACATGATCTTGGCTCACTGCAACCTCTCCTCCTGGGTTCTAGCAATTCACATGCCTCAGCCTCCCACGTAGCTGGGATTACAGGTGTGCATCACCACAGCCACCTAATTTTTATATTTTTAGTAGAGACGGGGTATCCCCATGTTGGCCAGGCTGGTCTCAAACCACTGACCTCAAGTGATCTTCCCGCCTCGGCCTCCCAAAGTGCTGGGATTATAGCCATGAGCCATCATGCCCGCCCTAGGCTACAATTTTAAATAGGATGGTCAGAGTGGGCCGCATTGAGAAGGTGAAATTTGAGCAAAGACTTGAAGGAAGTGAGAGGGTGAGCCACACCGATATCTGGAGGAAGAGTGTTCTAGATGTGGGGGACAGCCTATGCAAAACCCAAAGCCTGGTGTGTTCCACGAGGGGAGTGAGGGAGGGAGGAAAGGTGAGCATTTGAGAGTGAGAGAGAGGCCAGGCCCAGCAGGGCTTCATAGCTGAGGATGTGGGCTTCTACCCTGATGTGCTGAAGGGCCACTGGAGAGTTCTAACTTAAGATTTTTTTTTTTTTTTTGAGATGGAGTCTCACGCTGTCACCCAGACTGGAGTGCAGTGGCACCATCTCCTCTCACTGCAACCTCCACCTCCTGGGTTCAAGTGATTCTCCTGCCTCAGCCTCCCAAGTAGCTGGGATTAGAGGCATGCGCCACCATGCCTGGCTAATTTTTTGTATTTTTAGTAGAGTCAGGGTTTCATCATGTTGGCCAGGCTGGTCTCAAACTCCTGACCTCGTGATCCACCTGCCTCAGCCTCCCAAAGTTCTGGGATTATAGGTGTGAGCCACTGCATCCGGCCCTGACTTAAGATTTAAAAGGATAACTGGTTGCTGTGTGGAGAACAGACTACAGGGGAAGCTTGGAGACCAGTTAGGAGAGAAATGGCCGTTCAGTCACCCTCTGTGGTAAGAACACACATGACCCAATTCTCTGCGGCAGGTTTGTTTGTTAAACCTGAAATGGCTGGCACTTGGTCAGCCTTGCTGGCCTCTCCACGCTGGGCTGCCTGTAGCCACAGTCTTGGGCAAATATGCAATGGCTGTGGGGTCAGGATTTATTCTGTGCTACTCATGGGTAAGGGGTGGCTGGGGGATGTTGCAGGGTAAGGACATTGTTAGTTTAAAGCCTTTTGAAAAGAAATGTTTCTTGCTGCTCTTGTTTCCTGCCTGGATTTAAATCAGACACCTCCCCTAGCAAAAACAAAAAAACTCCACTTTCTCCTGGAAACCCTATTCCCTGTCCTCAGCAACAGAAGCCCAAGACCTACTGAGTTACAAGGCAATGTCATAACCTGCAGCTTATTTAGGATGAGAAAGAATCCCTCCACAGAGAGGGTGGCCTGTGTCCACTGGCCCTCAATGAATACGTATTTATTGCTTCTTCCTAAGGATAGTGGGAAGGGATGAGAAGGACGTGGGTTAGATGTCTGGCCCAGTGTCTAGTTCTGCCACTCATAATAACTGGCCTGGCCTTTGTAGAGCACTTTCAAATGCATTATCTCACTCGAGGCTCACAATAGTGCTCTGAAAGAGGTGATGCTGTTATCCTCATCTCAAGCAGCTAGGTGATGTGACACCTGGTAAGTGAGGGGGGCGAGATTTAAACCAGGTTTCCTGCCTCTAAAGTTTAGGATTGTTTCACTGCATCACACAGCCACTAGGAGCACCCCCAGAGAACCTGAGTTACTTCTTCCAGTGAGTCTGTGAATCTGGGCTGGCCCTGTGACCAGTTTTGACCAAAAGAACTTAGTGGAAATGGCATCATGTAACTTCTGAGACTGGGCCTTAAGAGATTCACAGCTTCTTGCAAGTCTTTGTCAGTTGAAATGCTCTCTTGAAAACATGCTGTGAGGTAAGAAATCTAACCATCCCATGACCATCAATCTGAGAGGAAGTTCAAGCCACATGGAGGGGGAGATGCCACCTGCTGGAGCACTGAAGCATCAGACATACAGATGAATCCTTCTTGACCTTCCAGGCCAGCCAAGCCACCAGCTAAATACAGCCAAGTAAATGGCCCCAGCCAATAACATGGAGAAGAAGAGCCACCCAGCTGAGCCCTGCCTGAATCCTTAACCCACAGAATCATGAGAAAATACAATGATTATTGCTTTAAGCTACTAAATGTTGGAGTGGCTTGTTACACAACAATATAAATGATCACAACCCCTTCATATGGGAAGAGATGACCAACAGTCAACTTAATTCCTTCCTTCCCTCTCTCTCCCCTTCTTCCTTCTCTCCTTCCTTCTTTCCCTCCACAAATGTTTGTTAAGCACCTACAACATGCCAGGCACTATGCTAGATGCTGATACAAAAACGAACAAGGCAGTCACTACCCCTCAGGAGCCTAATGTCTAGTAGGAGAGGCCCTGTGTACACACATATATACAACAAACAGGGTCATGAGAAATACAAAGCACTCATCTGCTAAGATTTCCCACCTTCCCAAAGCAGCAGGTCTACCCTTTCTTATTCATCTTTCATATTAATCTTCTTCCAAACAAAACTGTGATAGAAAGGCTTCCTAAAGAAGTTGCGTCCTCATCTCCAGAATCCACAAATGAATGTGTTATATTACATAGCAAAGAAGATATAGATAGAATTAAGGAACACAGAGAGAATTAAAGTTGCTAATCGGCTGCCCTTAAAATAGGGATGGTGGCTTGAGTTATTCTGGTGGATCCTATCACAAGGGTCCTTATAAGTGGGAGAGGGGGCCAGGCGTGGTGACTCACACCTGTAATCCCAGCACTTTGGGAGGCCAAGACAGGCAGATCACTTGAGGTAAGGAATTCAAGACCAGCCTGGCCAACATGGTGAAACCCCATCTCTACTAAAAATAGAAAAATTAGCCAGACGCACCTGTAATCCCAGCTATGTGGGAGGCTGAGGCACAAGAATCTTTTGAGCCTGGGAAGCGAAGGCTGCAGTGAGCCAAGATCATGCTACTGTGCTCTACCCTGGGCAAGAGAGCAAGACCCTATCTCAAAAGGAAAGAAAAGCAGGAGAGGGAAACAGAAGAGGGAGAGCCCAAGAGATGGCAGAGTGGAAAGACATGGCCCAACATTTCTGGCTACAAGAATGCGAGGAAGGGGCCCAGCCAAGGCACATGGGCAACTTCTAGAAAGCTGGGAAATTCAAGGGAACAGATTCTCCCTTAGAGCCTCCAGAAGGAAGGGATGCAGTTATGGTGACAGCTTGATTTTCATTCCAGTGAGACCCATGTCAGCCTTCTGACCTCAGAGCCATAAGATTATACATCTGTGATGTTTTAAGCCTCTAAGTCTGTGGTAATGTGTTTTCACAGCAATAGGAATGAATAGACAACACTGCCAATACAGAAAATAATCAAACAAAAACACTTGTTTTTGCAAAGCTCAGCTTTAGCTTTTCTGACACTGTTTTTGAAAGTTCTTGTCCTCCTGAGCTTGTCTTTGCTTCTCTGCCCCCGGTCCTAGGACTGATGCAGGTTCTTTTGCACTAAGAGCTCTCTAAGAAGTGTTGTGTTTATTTAAACATGTCCCTCTCCTTCATGGAGGTCATTGCTGGTGTCCTCTGGGCACTCCCTTTTCTCCTCACATTTCTTATCTTTGTCTCTGGAGTCACGCCTTCCTTTCCTCTGGACTTTCTGAAGTCCTGTCCTAAGGCTTAGTGCGTGGGACTGACTAGTTAAAATCCAGTGCCAAGTGCTCAGAACATCAAGACACAACAAAGTCACCCAAAATCCATTGGGCAGAATCTCCTGAAATTGCTTTTTTTTTTTTTTTTTTAAAGATCTAAAAGTCAAGTATCAGTAATTCCATAAAAGTTCAATGTAAGTAAAGAGAAGACAAGTAAATAACTACAGGTGTGAAAAATACACCACAGAAGCAGAAACAAGAAGAGGTGTCAAGGTGGAGGGAGACAAATACATAAGAAAATAGTAAGGAGAAATTCTATGGAGAAAATAGTGGCTCACACCTATATTCCCAGCACTTTGGGAGACCAAGGCAGGAGGGTCACTTGAGCCCGTGAGCTCGAGACCAGCCTGGGCAACATGACAAAACCCTGTCTCTACAAAAACATACAAAACTAGCCAGGCATGGTAGTGCTTACTTGTAGTCCTAGCTACTTGGGAGGCTGAGGTAGGTGGATCATTTGAGCCCAGGAGGTCAAGACTGCAGTGAACCGTGATTGTACCACTGCACTCCAGCCTGGGTGAAAGAGCAAGACCCTGTCTCTTAAAACAACAACAAAAATCCCTCAGCCCTGCAATGGGCCACACCTGGGAGCCCCTTTGGATTGGGTGGTCAGGGAATGGCCCTGGGAGGCAGTGACCTGCTGTACCACACTCAGGAGCTTGGCCAGGACCCTGTGGAAGACTCAGGGAGCCCGCAGGGGATGGTAGGCAGGGGAGGACAGGGCCCAGTCACTCCGTGGCTCACTCACTCTGGAGTGGGTGTGGGATGTGCTGGCAGGGCCAGTCCAGGAGCCTAGTTAGTTAAAGGGGGATCCTGTGGTAGCCCATGCATGGGATGATGGTGGCCTAGAGTGAAACCATGATGGTGGGTTGGGGAAGAGTGGAGGTACTTAGGATGGGGAAGAAGCAGGACTTTCTGTGATGGAATGTGTGGGGGTGGGAGCAGGGGAGGGAGAGTGGGGTGAAAGGGACTCTGGTTCACTATCAGGGGACTGGATGGTTGTGCTACTTGGCAACACAAGGAACTCTGGGAGAGGGGGAGATTGGGTGGCCAGAGACGTGCGGAGAGGGGCATGGAAGAGCTGACAAGCGGCAGTTCTGGAAATGAATGCTGAGCATGGCAGCTGGACAACAAGGTGGCCCAATGGCCTGCCCCTGCAGTCTGCGCACCCTTGGATAGTCTCCTGCCTTTGAATCTGGGCTGTGCACTCTGGTTTTCATGGACACTAAGAGGGCATAGTCACCTCCTCACAAGATCTGCCATCAGCACTTTCTGATTTTTTGTGCTTGGTCAGGATTAAGTCTAGAGTAGCTGCCCCCAGAAGGAGCCATTTGAAAAGCATATTGAGGATTTTCCAATACTCTGCTTCCAGAAGAATTAGACACCCCACCTCCTCTGGTTTAATCCAGCCTTTTGGGGTTGGCTCCACAGGTGACTTACGTAGGAAATACGTGGGACTCCTCCAAGGCAGAAGTTTTTATGGCCGAGCCTGGCAGCCTTCAGTGACCCTCATCCACATAGACAAGTGGCCATGGGTATACTCCACTCAGTCACCCCACACTCCAGAGGCCTGGGGTAGACTTTCATGTGTTCACAGACAGATGTAGCTTTTCACTGTCTTCACATTCACACGCTCGAGTAAAAGGTCAGTCCCTGCCCATGTGAGATACAAGGACGCACAACCTGTGCTAGGGCAGCCAGTGCGCCCCTTCCAGCTGGCCAGGAGCCCTCAGCAAGCCTGAAAGCTGGGAGGAGAGGTGCCCAGCTAGGTCAAAACAGAAAGGAAGATGCAGGGCTATGGGTGATCCTGGCAGCTGGCTTGCTCCTGGAAGGCCAGGTGGGATGTCTGGAAGGTAAGGGCCTGGAACCTGGGCAGAAATTGTAAGTCTCTGGTCTTCAAGGCCTTTAGGAGATGAGAATGTTGAAGCCTCAGTCTTACCAACTAAACCTCTTGGTACCAAGA
Source organism: Macaca nemestrina (assembly GCF_043159975.1). Lineage (NCBI taxonomy): Eukaryota > Metazoa > Chordata > Mammalia > Primates > Cercopithecidae > Macaca > Macaca nemestrina. Next base: position 36,721,803 of record NC_092125.1, read on the forward strand.
GGGCCTGGCCTGCAAGGTAGAAACCAAAAACCCCTCCAACACACACACATGCACACACACGCCTCTAAACATTCAAGTGTACAGATGCTAGCACCATTGTTTCTACAAGCCTGAGAGAAACTGAGCTCTGTTTCCATTCTCCTCTCACATCTGCCTGGTGGGAATGCTCTAAGGTGGGGGTTCCCAGACTTTGTTGCACATTAGGATCAGCGGGGAAGAAAGCTTTCACAAATCTGCATGTTCAGGTCACTGCTCAGGCCAATGAAATCAGAATATTTGGGTGTAAGACCCAGACATCAGTATTAACTGGTGACTCCTATGTGCAGCTAACTTCAAGAACCAAAGATTTTTGTTGTCGTTGTCGTTGTTTTGAGACAGAGTCTCGCTCTGTCGCTCAGACAGGAGTGTAGTGGTGCGATCTTGGCTCACTGCAACCTCCACCTCCCGGGTTCAAGCGATTCTCCTTCCTCAGCCTCCCGAGTAGCTGGGATTACAGGTGTGTGCAATCATGTTCAGCTGATTTTTTGTATTTTTAGTAGAGATGGGGTTTTATCATGTTGGCCAGGCTGGTCTCAAACTCCTGACCTCAAGTGATCCGCCCTCCTCAGCCTCCCAAAGTGCTGGGTTTACAGGCATGAGCCACCATGCCCAACCCAAAGATCTTTATTCATCATCAAACACGGGCCTGTGGTGGGGACTGTTAAAAATTGAGGTGAAATTCATATAAAGTTAATCATTTTAAAGTATACAATTTAGTGGCATTTCATACATTCACACTGTTGTGTAACCATCACTTCCATCTAGTTCCAAAACATTTTCATCACCTCAAGGAGAAACCCTGTACACATTAAACAATCATTCCCCTCTCTCCCTCTCCCCTCAGTCCCTGTCAACCACTAATATGCTCTCTGTTTCTATGGATTTACCTATTCTATGTATTTCATATAAGTAGAACCAGACAATATTTGACATTTTGTTTCTAACTTCTTTGCTTGGCATAAGCTCATCCATGTTGTAGCATGGATCAGTACTTCCTTCTTGGCTGAATAATATTACCTGGTATGACTAGGCCACATTGAATTTATCCATTAACCGCTGATAGACATTTGGATTGTTTCCACCTTTGGGCTATTGTGAATAACACTGCTTTGAACATTCATGTACAAGTTTTTGTTTGAATACCTGTTTTTGATTCTTTGGGGTATTCTAGGAGCAGAATTGCTGGGTTATATGATAATCTGATGCTCCTTTTTTTTTTTTTTTCTAGACAGGGTCTGTCTGTAGCCCAGGCTGGAGTGCAGTGGCCAGATCATGGCCCACTGCAGCCTTGGCCTCCTGGACTCAGGTGATCCTCCTCCCTCAGTCTCCCAAGTAGCTGGGACCACAGGCATGTGCCACCACACCTGGCTAATTTTTTTAAAAATTGTTGTAGAGATGGTATTTCCCTGTGTTGTCCAGTCTGGTCTCGAACTCCTAACCTCGCATGATCCGCCTGCCTCGGCCTCCCAGAGTGCTGGGATTACAGGCGTGAGCCACCCACGTCTGGCTGATGCTTAACTTTTTAATGAAGTGCCAAACTGTTTCCCACACATGCTGCACCATTTTACGTTCCCACCAGCAATGTACAAATGTTCCAATCTGTCCACATCCTTGTTAACACTGTTTTTCGTGTTTTATTATTATAGCCATTCTTGTAAGTGTAAAGTGGTATCTTATTGTGGTTTTAATTTTCATCTCCCTAATGATGAATAATATTGAGCATTTTTTTCTTGTACTTGTTAACTATTTGTATATCTTCTTTGGAGAAGAGTTTATTCAAGACCCAGATATTTTATACCTCCTAATCCTCATAGCACCACTGAGAGGAAAGAATTGTTCACATTTTTCTAGATGAAGAAACTGAGGCTAAGAGAATCTAGGTCGCCCCAACTCTAATCGATGACAGAAATCAAGGCCTACTGATGCTTGAAATTCATACCATACACACGCCTCAAATATGCAGTGTGCAGACACTTGTGCCAAATGAGAAATACAGTCAGAGAGCTACAGGGGGCCAGGCGCAGTGGCTCACACCTGTAATCCCAACACTTTGGGAGGCCAAGATGGGCAGATCACCTGAGGTCAGGAGTTTGAGACCAGCCTGGCCAACATGGCGAAACGCTGTCTCTACTAAAACTACAAAAATTAGCCAGGCATGGTGGCAAGTGCCTGTAATCCCAGTTACTTGGGAGGCTGAGGCAGAAGAATCACTTGAACCCAGGAGGCGGAGGTTGCAGTGAGCCAAGATCGTGCCACTGCACTCCAGCCTGGGTGACAAGAGCAAAAACTCCATCTCAAAAAAAAAAAAAAAAAAAAAAAAGCTATGGGGTGTGGAGGAGGAGGAGTGAGCACAAAAAAACTGGAGCCCCTGCGGAGGTCTTTAGATAGAGAGGGAGTGGGGTTCCATATGGGTTTGGAGTGACAGAGAGAGGGATACAGTAGAGAGACCAAGCATGAGTGCCAGGGACCAGCAAGGTGTATTGAAGGAGATGCATTTTTTCAGGCCTGTTTCTGTAGCAGAGAAAGACACAGTTGTCGTGTTCAGCAGGGGCCCCAGGGTGGAGGTCACTCAGGTTTTATGCTCCGGACTCCTTTGTGCCCTGAGAATTCTCTAGGCTTGGCCACAATCAGCTCCAGCTGCTGATTCTGGGATGGACTCAGACAGACCCAGCCTCACCCAGGTCACACAAATGGAAGTGGTAAGTCGATGCTCCACACAGGCAGCTGCCTCAGCTGCAGGAAACCTGGAGGTGTGAGTCGATATTTCTGTTAGACTCTCAGTTTCATCAGAAATCAGTGCCAGAAAATGGCTTTGCAGCTTCGTGCGTGTGTGTGTGTGTGTGTGTGTGTGTGTGTGTGTGTGTGTGTCTACGGGCTCCAACAATCTTTGTACATTGTACTCTAAGAGGTGCAAAGTGAGATTGAGGGGTAAGGAGGGATGAGGGGGAAGGAGTTCTGATGATCTGAGGCTGGAGGAGAAATAAGGACCAGAGCCGCCCTCAGGCCTTGGAGAGCAGCCTTCACCTCTGGAAATGATGCCGAAATATTTCAGCCTCTCTCTCCTGGGGTTTCCTGTTTCCTATTTGGTCTCTGGTTTCCAGGCAACACATGAATACCCCCAAACTCCCGAAGTGTATGGGTCTCCAAATGTCCTTCTTCCTCTAAAGCTCACATCCGTAATGGGTTTCCCATCTGCTCAGTCTCCCAGGGCAGCCCGTCCATTCTGCTGTCTCCAGAGACAAAAGCAATCGAAGATGCTTGTGGTCCGAGGTGTGTGTGTGTTTCTACCCTCCCCCCGACCCCACCACTTTGTAGGTTTCTCCAGTTTAATGAGTCTTCCTGCAAAGTCAGTTTGGCTGAACTGCATTATTAGGGTGGGGAGCAGGCAGGAGATTTAGGGTTTGCTGATTTGATGCAGTAAAGAACCAAGTCTGGCAGGAGCCCAGCAATTTAGAAGAAAAGTGGGGGAATAAGCCCCAAACTTGACCCACTGGTGAGCTAGTGGCTAACTTTCTCTCTCTCAGGAGAGTAAAGGGGCTGTCTTCGGGAACTCTGGTGGGTTTCAGGGGACTTGAAACTTCCTTAGATTCATGATAAACTGGATTCATGATTCACTCCCACCAGATTCAGAGAACCTGGTCGGAGTGAAGTATAAAATTGAAGGGGGCAAAATTTTGGAGAATTGCATTAATTTTTGTTTTTAGTATAATTAATACATATCAATTGCATTAATATTATTTGCATAATAATAAAGTTAAATAGTACTTCAAGGCTTAGAACAACAGTCCTTTGTCACTCTTATCCAGCTCTGAGCTCCAATCTCAAGGGCAACCTATTTTTAGTTTTAACTATTTGTAAAAATTTACCTTGGAGAGGGGTGTATTAGTCTGTTTTCATGCTGCTGCCAAAGACATACCTGAAACTGGACAATTTACAAAAAATAGAGGTTTAATGCATTCACAGTTCCACATGGCCAGGGAGGCCTCACAATCATAGCAGAAGGTAAAAGGCACTTCTTACATGGTGGTGGCAAGAGAGAAAATGAGAGCCAAGCAAAAGGGGTTTCCCCTCATAAAACCATCAGATCTCATGAGACTTATTCACCACCATGAGAACAGTATAGGAGAAGCAGCCCCCATGATTCAGTTATCTTCTACCAGCTCCCTCCCACAACGTGTGGGAATTATGGGAGTATAATTCAAGATGAGATTTGGGTGGGGGCATAGAGCCAAATCCTATCAAGGGGCAAAGCAAGGTGGCTGAATAGAATCTCTCAGTAATTGTCCCTCTGCAGGAACATCAAATTGAGCAACCATCCACACAAAAAAGCACCTTCCAAACAGATGCATTGGAGAAGGTAGGAAGGACAGTCTCACATTGCCTAAACCATCCCTACCCCAACCCCAGTCAGGATGATAGGAGACAGAAAGTGCCTGCTTGGGGAAGAGAAAAGGAAGTGAGTGTGGAACTTCGAATTAGAACTTAGTGCCAGCCCCACCACAGTGGAACAAAGCTCCATACAGAGCTACTGCAGCCTGAAATTCCAGGCTGGGGCCCACAGAGGGAGAATTTAGACCTAGCCCAGGCCAGAGGGGAGTATACCGCCCAGGCAGGAGGAGCCAGAGTCCCTGTCCACTTCATCACCAGGAAACTAAAGTGGCATGAGGCCCCAAATAAACTTCAGTGGCTGGCAGGCAGGCTTTAGAAACCTTGGTCCTTGGATGAGACCCAGTACTGTGCTGATCTGAGAGGCCATGGGTTGAAAAGTGAGCCAGTATTGAGAAGTGAAGCCAGCTGTACTTCCTGGGTCGTGTGGGGACTTGGATAACTTTTCTGTCTAGCTAAAGGTTTGTAAATGTACCAATCAGTGCTCTGTGTCTAGTTAACGGATTGTAAATGCACCAATCAGCACTCCGTATCTAGCTAAAGGATTGTAAATGCACCAATCAGTACTCTGTAAAATGGACCAATCAGCAGGATGTGGGTGGTGCCAAATAAGGGAATAAAAAAAAGCTGGCCACCTCAGCCAGCAGCGGCAACCTGCTGGGGTCCCCTTGCGTGCTATGGAAGCTTTGTTCTTTCACTCTTCACAATAAATCTTGCTGCTGCTCACTCTTTGGGTCCGCACTACCTTTATGAGCTGTAACACTCACCGCGAGGGTCTGCGGCTTCATTCCTGAAGTCAGTGAGACCACAAACCCACTGGGAAGAACAAACAACTCCGGACGTGCCACCTTTAAGAGCTGTAACACTCACCGTGAGGGTCTACAGCTTCACTCCTGAAGTCAGTGAGACCACAAACCCATCGGAAGGAAGAAACTCTGGACACATCTGAACATCTGAAGGAACAAACTCCGGACACACCATCTTTAAGAGCTGTAACACTCACTGCGAAGGTCCAAGGCTTCATTCTTGAAGTCAGCGAGACCAAGAACCCACAAGAAGGAATAAATTCCAGACACAGTATGACATCAGTGGTGGCTGCCACAGGAGTGCCCATATCACCCTTCTCCCAGCTCCAGGCAGTGCAGTTCAGAGAGACTCCCTCTACTTGGGAAGAAAGAAGAGTACAGGAGACTTTGCCTATGAATCTAGTGCCAGTTTTGCCACAGTGAAACAAAATACAGGGCTGAACCCGTACCTGGACATACTTCTAGACTTGTCCTGGGACAGAAGGGAATCCATCACCCTGGCAGGAAAAACCCAAGTCCCAGCCTGCTTCACTACCAGCTGACCAAAGTGACCTTGTCCTTTGAATAAGTATCAGCAGTATTAAGGCAGTAGCAGCTGCAGGCATTGAGCTAGCCCTGATACTGCACTGGTCAGGGAGACTGTAGGCTTTGGTATGACCTAGCACAGTGCCAGCTGCAGAGGCCATGGATATGTCCATGTCAGCCCTCCCCCAATTCCAGACAGTGCACAGCAGAGACAGAATCCCTCCACTTGGGGTAAAGAGGGAGGTGAGCAAGGACCTCAGTGTGGAAACTCAGGGAACTATCTCCGATTTTCCAGAAGTACATCAGGGTTGGCGATCTTGGAGTTTGCAAGACTCACAGTGAACCTTGGGTTAGGGCCCCCTCTACCGCAAAGTGGCTGCATTGACCACAGATTTAGTGAACTCAACAGGTGGTCCCTTTTGAATTACTGGAAGTCTCCCTGAAGAACAGATGCAAACAAGGCCTGACAGTGAAGACTGGAATAAGTATCTACTTCATCAATGCCCAGATATTGATGAATGTACACAGGCATCAAAAACATTCAGAAAATATGGCCTCACTAAATCGACTAAATAAAGTACCAGTAATGACCCTGGAGAGATGGAGATGTGTGACCTCTCAGCCAAGGAATTCAAAATAGCTGTTTTGAGGAAGTTCAGTCAACTTAAACACACACACAGACACAGAAAAACAATTCAGAAATTTATCAGAGAAATTTAACAAAAAGATTGAAAATTTGAAAATAAATAGAAATCCTGGACCTGAAAAATATAATATGACAGATCAAGTAAAAAATGCATTTGACATCTTCAGTAGAAGAACTGATCAAACAGAAGAAAGAATCAGGCTATTTGAAAATACACAGAGGAGAAAAAGGAAAAACAAACACAAGAATTAAAAAATAGCTTCAAAAGAGCAAATGTGAGAGTCATTGACCTTAAAGAGGGAGTAGAGACAGAAAAAGGGGTAGAAAGTTTATTCAAAGAAATAATATTATGGAGTGGGGAGAAGAAAAAAATATATCAGAAAACTTTCCAAACCTAAAGAAAGTTGTTAATATCCAGTTACAGGACGGTCAAAGAGCACCAAGCAGATTGAACCCAAATAGACTACCCCAAGGCATATACAAATCAGATTCTCACAGTTCAACAAGAAAAAGAGGATCCTAAAAGGGGCAAGAAAAAAGAAACAAATAACATAAAGAAGTTCCAGACCAGGTGCAGTGGCTGACACCTGTAATCCCAGCACTTTGGGAGGCTGAGGTCAGAGGATCACCTGAGGTCAGGAGTTCAAGACCAGCCTGGCCGACATGGCAAAACTCCGTCTCTACTGAACAATACAAAAATTAGCTGGGCATGGTGGCTGGTGCCTGTAATCCTAGCTACTCAGGAGGCTGAGGAAGGGAGAAGAGCTTGAACCTGGGAGGTGGAGGTTGCAGTGAGCAGAGATCACACCATTATACTCCAGCCTGGAGTATAATGAGCAAGACTGTCAAAAAAAAAAAAAAAAAAGGAAAGAAAAAAAAATTCTCCAGTACATCTAATAGTGGACTTCTCAGTGGAAATCTTAGAGGCCAGGAGAGAGTGGGATGCCATAGTCAAAGTGATGAAGAAAAAAAAAATTACAAATGAGAATACTGTATCCAGTAAAGCTATCTTTCAAACACGAAGGAGAGATAAAGACTTGCTCAGGCAAACAAAAGCTGAAGGAATTTATCACCACCAGACCTGTCTTACAAGATATGTGAAAAAGGAGTTCTTCCATCTGAAATAAAAGGATGCCAATATGCAAAAAGAAAGCATTTGAAGATATAAAACTCACTGGCAAAAGTACATATATAGTCAGGCTCAGTGGCTCAAGCCTGTAATCCCAGCACTTTGGGAGTCTGAGGTGGGTGGATCACTTGAGTTCAAGAGTTTAAGACCAGCCTGGCCAACATAGTGAAACCCCGTCTCTACTCAAATTAGCCAGGTATGGTGGCGGGCATCTGTAATCCCAGCTACTAGGGAAGCTGAGATGCAAGAATCATTTGAACCCGGGAGGCAGAGGTTGCGGTGAGCCAAGATCGCACCACTGCACTCCAGCCTGGGTGACAGAGCAAGACTCTGTCTCAAAAAAAAAGAAAAACAAAAAGAAAAAGAAAAGAAAAGAAAGTATGTACACAGACAAATTCAGAATAATATAGTAATTTAGTAATTGTGGTATGTAAGCCACTCATATCTTTAGTGTGAACACTAAAAGATACACCTGTCAAAAAGAATAACTACAATTTGTTAAGAGAGACAATATAAAAAGACTCAAATTGACAACAAAAAATCAAAACGCAGAGGGGAATGGAGGTAAGTATCTTTTTTTTCTCTCTTTTTTTGCAATCAAAATTAAGATGTCATCTTAATAATTTATTATAGCTAAAGATAAGCCTTTAAAATAATTTACTACAGCTAAAGCTAAGCCTTATGGTAACTATAAAGCAAAAACCTGTAATAGATTCACTGAAAAAACAGGGAATTAAAATATACTACCAGGAAACAAGTAACAAAATGGTAGTAGCAAATCCTTACCTGTCAATAACAATACTGAATGCAAATGGACTTAATTATCCAATTAGAAGACACAGAGTGACTGAATAGGGTGTGGGTTTTTTTTTTAAAAAAGGCCCAACTATATGTTGCCTACAAGAAACTCACTTCTCCTGAAAAGCCACACATAGGTTGAAAGCAAAGGGATGGAAAAAGGTATTCTACATAAATGGAAACCAAAACCAAACAGGAGTAACCACACTTTTATCAGATAAAACAAACTTCAAGTCAAAAGCTCTAAAAGGAAACAAAGAAGGTCATTATATAATGATAAAGGGATCGATTCAACAAAAGGAAATAACAATTGTAAATACATATGTACCCAACACTGAAGCACCCAGATATATAAAATAATATTAGAACTCAAGGAAGAGACAGACCCCCATACAATGATAATTGGTAACTTTAACACTCCACTTTTAACTTTGGAAACCATGCAAATACATGAAAATTAAACAACATGCTCCTAAACAACCACTGAGTCAAAGAAGAAATTAAAAAGGAAATAAAAACATTTCTTGAAGCAAATGAAAATGAAAATACAACATACCAAAACTTACGTGATACAGCAAAAACAGTACTCAAAGGGAAATTTATAGCAATAAACACCTACATCCAAAAAAGTAGAAAACTTTCAAATAATGAACCTAGTGATGCACCTCAAGGAACTAGAAAAGCAAGAATAAACCAACCCCAAAGTTAGTAGAAGAAAGGAAATAAAGATCAGAACAGAACTAAATGAAATAGACGCTAAAAAAATACAAAGGATCAAAAAACGAAAAAGTTGGTTATTTGAAAATATAAACAAAATCAATAAATTACTAAACTAACCAAGAAAAAAAGAAGACCCAAATAAATAAAATTAGAAATGAAAAAGGAGACATTACAACTGATATCACAGAAATACAAAAGATCGGCCAGGTGCTGTGGCTCGTGCCTGTAATCCCAGCACTTTGGGAGGATCACTTGAGGTCAGGAGTTTGTGACCAGTCCAGCCAACATGGTGAATCCCTGTCTCTACTAAAAATACAACAAATTGGCCGAGTATGGTGGCAGGCGCCTGTAATCCCAGCTACTTGGAAGGCTGAGGCACGAGAATCACTTGAACCCAGGAGGCAGAGGTTGCAGTGAGTCAAGATTGTACCACTGCACTCTAGTCTGGGTGACAGAGCAAAACTCTGTCTCAAAAAGAAAAATAATAATAATACAAAAGATCTTTAGAGACTACTATGAAAAATTATATGCTAACAAATTAGAAAACCTAGAGGACATGGATAAATTCCTAGACACATATAACCTATCAAAATTGCACCAGGAAGAAATAGAACTGAAAAGACCAATAACAAGTAATGAGATTGAATCAGTAATAAAACGTTTCCCAGCAAAAAAATCCCAGGACCAGATAGCTTTATTGCAAAATTCTACCAATTTTAATTAAATTTTTTTAGAGACATGGTCTCACTCTGTCACTCAGTCTGGAGTGCAGTGGTGTGATCATAACTCACTGCAGCCTCAAACTCAGGCTCAAGTGATTCTCCCACGTCAGCCTCCTGAGTCACTAGGACTATAGGTGCATACCATCATGCCCAGCTAATTATTTTTTTGTAGCTTCAGGGTCTTGTTATGTTGCCCAGGCTGGTCTCCAGCTCCTGGCCTCAAGCAACCCTCCCACCTCAACCTCCCAAAATGCTGGGACTACAGATCTGAGCCACTGCACTCAGCCTACCAATCTTTTTAAACAGATTTAACACCAATTCTTCTCAAGCTATTCCAAAAAGTGAAGAGGAGGGAATTCTTCCTAACTCATTCTATGAGGACAGCATTGCCCTGATACCAAAACCAGATAAGAATACAACAACAACAAAAGAAAACTTCAGGCCACCATCCTTTATGAACATAAATTCAAACTTTTTAACAAAATACTGCCAAGTCAAATTCAATAGCACATCAAAAAGATAATACACCATGATGAAGTGGGATTTATCCCAAGGATGCAAGGATGTTTCAACATATGCAAAGCAATAAATATGATGCATCACATTAACAGAATGAAGGATAAAAACCATATAATCATCTCAATAGACACAGAAATAGCATGTGATAAAATTTAACGTTCCTTCATGATAAAATTCTCAACAAATTAGGCGCAGAAGGAACACACTTCAATATAATAAAGGCTATATATGACAAACCCACAACTAACATCATACTAAATAGAGAAAGGTTGAAACCCCTTCCTCTAAAAACTGGAACAAGACAAGGATGTCCACTTTCACCACCCCTATTTAACGTAATACTGGAAGTCTTAGCCAGAGCAACTAGGAAGAAAAAGAAAGGACGTCCAAATTTGGAAAGAGAAAATCAAATTGTCCCTTATTGCAGATGGCATGACCTTATATATAGAAAAGCCTAGACTCCACCAAAAACTGTTATAACTGATAAACAAATCCAGTAAAGTTGCAGGATACAAAATAAACATATAAAAATCCGTAGTGTTTCTATACTGCAATAATAAATGAACTGAAAAATCAAGAAATGAACTGCATTTACAACAGCTAAAAAAATAAAAGGAATAAACTTAACCAAGGATGCAAAAGACCTTCACAATTAAAACTACAAAACACTGATAAAAGAAACGGAAGAAAACATAAACAAATGAAAATCCATCCCATGCTCAGGGATTAGAAAAATTAATGTTATCAAAATGACTAAAGCAATTTATAGGTTCAATGTAATCCCTATCAAAATACCAACGACATTCTTCACAGGAATAGAAAAACAATCCTAAAATACATATGGAACCACAAAAGACCCTAAATAGCTAAAGCGATATATATATAAAAAAAATAGCAGGAGGCATCATACTACCTGACTTCAAAATACACGACAAAGCTATAGAGTTAGAGTAACCAGAACAGCATAGTGTTGGTATAAAAACAGACACATAGAACAATGGAACAGAATAGAGAATCCAGAAATCCACATATTTAAAGACAACTAATTTTTGACAAAGGCACCAAGAACATGCATTGGGAAAAGGACACCTTCTTCAATAAATGGTGCTGAGAAACTGGATATCCACATGCAGAAGAATGAAACTAGGCCCCTATTCTCACCATATACAAAAATCAACTCAAAATGGATTAAAGACTTAAAATTAAGACCCAAAACTATAAAAATGCTAGAAGAAAACATAAGGAAAATATGCTTCAGCCCATTGGTCTAAGCAAAGATTTTATGTCTAAGGTTTCAAAAGTGCAGCCAAAGAAAATAGACAAATGGGACTATATTAAAGTAAAAAGCTTCCCCCAACAAAGGAAACAATCAAGAGAGTGAAGAGACAACCTACAGAATGGGGGAAAATACGTGCAAACTACTCATTTCACAAGGGATAACATCTAGAATATACCAGGAACTCAACACCAAAAACAAAAACACTAAAAATGGACAAAGAATCTAGAATTATACACATTCCTCAAAAGAAAATATACAAATGACCAAAGAATATATATTGAATAGCAGGAGGCATCATACTACTGATGAATACTATTGAATATGAAAAAATGCTCAATATCAACCAGGTGCAGTGGCTCACACCTGTAATCCCAGCACTTTGGGAGGACGAGGCGGGCAGATCATCTGAGGTCAGGAGTTTGTGACCAGCCTGGCCAACATGGTGAGACCCCATCTCTACTAAAAATACAAAAATTAGCTGGACATGGTGGTGCACACCTGTAATCCTAGCTACTCGGGAGACTGAGGTGGGAGGATTGCTTGAACCTGGGAGGCAGAGGTTGCAGGGAGCAGAGATCACGCCACTGCCTAGGTGACAGAGTGAGACTCCACCTCAAAAGCACACTTAATATCACTGATCATCAAGGAAATGCAAACCACAATTAGATATCTCACACCAGTTAGAATGCTACAATATGGTTTGGATATTTGTCCCCTCCAAATCTCACGTTGAAATGCGATCACCAGTGTTGGAGTGGGGCCTGATGGCAGGTGTTTGGATCATGGGGGAATATGCCTCATGAATGGCTCAGTCCCCTTGGTGATGAGTGAGTTCTTGCTCTGAGTTCATGCAAGATCTAGTTGTTTAAAAGTGTGTGTTACCTCATCCCTCTCTCACTTGCTCCTGCTCTCACCTTCTGATACAGGTATGTTCTCTTCACCTTCCACCATGATTTTAAGCTTCTTGAGGCCCTCACCAGGAACAGATGCCAGCGCCATGCTTCCTGTACAGCCTGCAGATCTGTGAGCCAATTAAACCTCTTTTCTTTATAAATTACCCAGCCAGCATTATAAATTACTGGCATTATAGCAATGTAAAATGGCCTAATACGGGCTCTTACCAAAAAGGCAAAAGTTAACAAATGCTGATGAGAATGCAGAGAAAAGGGAACTCATACGCTGTTAATGGGAACGCGAAGTAGTGCAGCCATTACAGAACACAGTACGGAGGTTTCTGGAAAAACTAAAAATAGAACCACCTTATGATTCGTTCAGCAGTCCTGCTACTGGGTATTTATCCAAAGGAAAGAAAATCAGTATGTTGAAGGGGTACCTGCACCCCTATGTTTATTACAGCACTATTCACAATACTGACAATATGAAACTGTCCTAAGTGTCCATCAGTGGATGAACAGATAAAGAAAATGTGGCTTATATACACAATGAAATACTATTCGGCCATAAAAAGTGAAATCCTGTCACTTTTAGCAACAGGGATGGAACTGGAAGACATTCTGTTAAGTGAAATAAGCCAGGAACGGAAAAGCAAATATCACATGTTCTCACTCATATGTGGGAGCTAAGAACACTGATCTCATGGAGGTAGAGAGTAGAATGATAAATACTAGTGACTGAGAAGGATGGGGAGATAAAGAGATGTTGGCTAATGGGTGCAAACATACAGTTACATAGAAAAACTAAGTTCTAGTGTTTAATAGCACACTGGGGTGAATATAGTTAAAAATAATTTGTTGTAAATTTCAAAACAACTAGAAGAAAATATTTAAAATGTTCCCAACACAAGGAAATGATATATGTTTGAGCTAGTAGATATTCCAATTACTTTGGCTTGATTGTTCATTACACCTTGTATACATGTATCAAAATAGGACATGTACCCCAGAAACTTGTATGATGATTATGTATCTATTTTCAAAATTTGCCTTCATATTTAAAGGCTCTGATCTATTTTTCATTGCAGACTTTATTGACTTCCACCATAAAAGATAAGGATTTAATTTATCTTTCTCACTCTCCTTTTTTTTTTTTTTGAGACAGAGTCTTGCTCTGCTGCCCAGGCTGGAGTGCAGTGGTGCAATCATGGCTCACTGCAACCTCGACTTCCTGGGCTCAAGCAATCCTCCTATCTCAGCCTCCCAAGTAGCTGGGACAACAGGCACATGCCACCATGCCTGGCTAATTTTTAAATTTTTGGTAGCCGTATGTTACCTAGGCTGGACTCAAACTCCTGAGCTCAAGTAATCCTCCTGCCTCAGCCTCCCAAAGTGCTGAATTACAGGGGTGAGCCACCACACCCAGTTGGGATTTATCTCTTAACACCAACCTCCCCTGTCTCCCACACACATGCACACACTTCCACTCTTCCATCTCACAGTAAGTTGTATGGCAATATATAAAAATCAAGATTCAGTATTTGTATTATTGCTAAGTAAACACTGTTCCTAGCTGAGTCTTGTGATGTCAGATTATATTTTCTTTCCTATACAGAGTCCTCACCTCTACCCTACCCCCATATTCAGAATTGCCTTTTTTTTTTTTTCCATTGTTAAACAACAGGTGTTGGCAAAGATGCATAGAAGGCCGGGCGCGATGGCTCACGCCTATAATCCCAGCACTTTGGGAGGCCGAGGCGGCCGGATCACGAGGTCAGGAGATCAAGACCATCCTGGCTAACACGGTGAAACCCCATCTCTACTAAAAATACAAAAAAATTAGCCAGGTGTGGTGGCGAGCACCTGTAGTCCCAGCTACACAGGAGGCTGAGGCAGGAGAATGGCCTGAACCCGGGAGGCAGAGCTTGCAGTAAGCTGAGATCATGCCACTGCACTCCAGCCTGGGTGACAAAGCGAGACTCCGTCTCAAAAAAAAAAAAAAAAAGAGAAGAGATGCAGAGAAAAGGGAACACTTATACACTGTTGGTAGGATGTAAATTAGTACAGTCTCTCTGGAAAATAGTATGGAGATTTCTCAAAGAACTAAAAAGGGAACTACCCTTTGATCCACCAGTCCCACTACTGGATATCTTTCTCAAAGGAAAATAAATCATTTTATCCAAAAGCCACCTGCACTATGTTTATTGCAGCACTATTTCTAATAACAAAATCATGGAATCAACCTAAGTGTTCATCAACAGATGATTGGATCCTAAAATGTGATATAGATACACCATGGAATACTACTCAGCTATAAAAAGAATAAAACCATGTCTTTTGCAGCAACATGGATGGACCTGGAGGCTGTTATCCTAAGTGAAATGACTCAGAAACAGAAAGTCAAAAACCACATGTTCTCACTTATACGTGGGAGCTAAACAATGTGTACACATAGCCATACAAAGTGAATCATAGACACCGGAGACTCCGAAAAGTGGGAGGGTGAGGAGGCGGGTGAGGGATGAAATATTACCTATTGAGTACGACGTACACTATCTGAGTGATGAGTACACTAAAACCCAGACTATACAATCAGGCAATATTTCCATGTAACACAACTACACTTGTACCCCTAAATCTATAAGAACAAACAATATAATCAATAATTTTGAAAGACAACACATAATTGCCTTTTTTGTTTGCTTTCTTTTCTATGTACCCATCACTCATTTTTCTCAGAACTGCCCCCTCACCCCTCCGTGTAATTAGATGGCCAGGTAATGGGCCCCTTTTTTCCTCTGAGATATCCCTCCCCCAGCCACAGCCTCCTGCTCTTATCTGGCTCTGAGAGCTCAGAGCTGCCATCTCAGAACTTCCCCTCGACCTTATTCTGGAGATTTTCATCCCTCTCCTGAGCTGCTTGTCTCCCCGTCTTTCTCTTTCTTGGTTTACCCCTGCATTTTGGCAGAGCTCCTGTTCCAGTAGTTTCCTGAGAAAAGGGTTGGGGGGTTGAAAATCGTTTTAAAGTCTTACATGTCTGAAAATGCCTTTAGTCTGTCTTTATAAGATTTCAAGTTTAGGCCAGGCTCAGTAGCTCACGCCTGTAATTCCAGCACTTTGGGAGGCTGAGGCGGGAGAATCACTTGAGGCCAGGAGTTTGAGACCAGCCTAAGCAACATAGTGAGACCCTGTCTCAATAATAATAATAATAATAATGAGATTTCCAAGTTTGGCTGGGATTGAATTGGAGGAAGACATGCCCTGTAACTTTGAAGGTCTTCTACCTGCCAGTGCTCTAGGTGAGAAACCTCATCCCATTACTGATCTCAGTATGTGACTTCTTTTCTCTACACCCCTGGCTACTGGGATCATCTCTTTATTCTTGATACTCTGACAATTCAAGATTCAGTGCCTTGGTGAGAGTCTGTTTTCATCATTCTTGTTGGGTATTCTGTGGCTCCTTCAAACTATTGATTTATGGCCTCAGTGCTGAAAATGTTTTTTATAGTAGTTTATTGATAATCTCTCCTCAGTTTTCTCTGGTCTCTCCCACTGAAACTTCTTCAGTATGATATTTGACCTTTCTTATTTTCCATCTCTTTTTGTTTTACTTCTTTGGAGAGTTCCATGAATTTTGTATTCCAACTCTCTCACTAAATTTATTGTGACTATCATGTTTTTCATTTCCAAGAGTGACTTGTTCTCTGGGTGTTCCTATTTAAAAAAAAAAAAAAAGAAGCATCTTTATTTTATGGATCTTATCTTTCAGAGGATGATGACAACTGTTTTAAAGTTTTTTTCTGTACCTTACATTATCTTTGTTTCCTGAACTCCTTTGCAGTGATGTTTATTTGTGCATTTGCTTTGGGCCCTCTCTTGAACGTTGGAGGCTGTCTGGTACGGATAAAAAAAAAATACATAAGCCAAACAAAACAAAACAAAAAGTACACAAAAATAAACCTCCCTGGGTGGGCGCAGTCACTCACGCTTGTAATCCCAGCACTTTGGGAGGCTGAGGCGGGAGGATCACTTGAGGTCAGTTCAAGACCAGCCTAGGCAACATAGCAAGACCCTATGTCTTCTAAAAGTGAAAAAATTAGCTGGGCATGATGATGCATACCTGTAGTCCCAGGTATTCAAGAGGTAGACATGGGAGGATCACTAGAGCTCAGGAGTTCAAGGCTGCAGTGAGCTATGATCACACCACTGCACTCCAACCTGGGTAACAGAGTGAGACCCTGTCTCGGAAAAAAAAAAAAAAAAGGATAATAAAAATACATGCTCCTCTTTAAGAAGAAAATAGAGGTTTTCTTTTCAGTAAAGTGCTTTGCTGGGTAAATTCATTAGTGTAGAATTTTAAATTCCAAATCAGATTGCATTTTCCTATACACTATATTTTCTGTTCTTTGGATCGCCTGACACCCAAAGAATAGTAAGAAACTTCATTTGAATTAAAATTTGTTTTTAATATAAGAAACACATTGTAAGCACTCCTTTTGTTTTTTGTTTGTTTTGTTTTGTTTTTTGTTTTTTTGTTTTTTTGAGACGGAGTCTCACTCTTGTCGCCCAGGCTGGAGTGCAATGGCACAGTCTCAGCTCACCGCAACCTCCGCCTCCCGGGTTCAAACGATTCTCCTGCCTCAGCCTCCAGAACAGCTGGCATTACAGGTGCCTGCCACCATGCCCGGCTAATTTTTGTATTTTTAGTAGAGACAGGGTTTTGCCATGTTGGCCAGGCTGGTCTCAAACTCCTGACCTCAGGTGATCCGCCTCCTTGGCCTCCCAAAGTGCTGCAATTACAGGTGTGAGCCACTGCGCCCAGCCTAAACACTCCTATTCTTGAACTAGTCACCAAATTTGTGAAATTTTGTTTAAATAATTATAATAATCATAAATCGACAGCAAAATAAAATATTAATGATTCAAAGCGATGTTTTTTTCATAAAAAGCATGGTTTTCAAAACTCAGCACATGCCCCTCTCACATAAGAATAATTCTACATATTCTCCTACTGCTGCAGCAGACGGGTGGTTGTTATCAATAAAGTGATTTCTGAACATTTTCCCTAAAATCTGAACACAGGAAGTTTGCTGTTTGCTTACCAGTGACTTTCTCCTCCTCTGGTGACCCCAGGCTATCCAGGTGGTTGAGTGGGGCTGCTCTGAGCATGGGGACAAGGCACAAGGGCTGCTGGGCTTCTCTACAGAGTGGCCAGACCGAGACCTACCTATTTTGTTGGGAGAATCCAGTTTTAGTAGCTATAGGTCTTTTCTCCTGGGCTGGCCAGTTTTTCCAGAGAATCCTCTGATCTCCCACTGGAAAGTAGCAGCTGGGCTGCTCAGAACTGGGTGAAAGAGGGTCCCTGGGGTCTCAGGACACAGGATGGGGACTTTCACTCTATTGCCTTGATTTCAGTGCACGCTTTTCTCCTCCCTCTGCTGGGCTTAGTTCCCTGGAATCCAGGTCTGTCTGTCTGTCCTGTTTCTCCAGAGAATGAACTTCCTATGTCCCACAAGGGGTGAGGGGAGGAGAGGTGGGCTCTGACTGTACCTTATACAGACTTCACCCCTTCCTGCCCTCTCCTCTGCCTTCTGAGGGAGATGGCACCTGCCTCTGCTTCCTTGCGTCTCACAGCCTTCCTCTACTTACTCCATTTTGTCTTCGAAACAGTTGTTGACATCACTTATCTTTGTTCTTAGAAGTTGACACCTTTTTTCTTTTTTGAGACAATGTCTCGCTCTGTTGCCTAGGCTGGAGTGCAGTGGTATGATCATAGCTCACTGCAGCCTCAAACTCCTGGGCTCAAGCAATCTTCCCGCCTCGACCTCCTGAGTAGCTAGGATTACAGGTGCTCACCACGATGCCCAGCTAATTTTTAAATTTTTTATAGAGACAGAGTCTTGCCGTGTTGCCCAGGCCAGTCTCAAACTCCCGGACTCAAGTGATCCTCCTGCCTCAGCCTCCCAAAGTGCTGGGATTGCAAGGGTGAGCCACCATGTCTGGCCTGCAAATGTTATTAACAGCATCTTAGAATGGTGGATCTTTTCCAGAAGGTTTTCAGTTTACTTTGTCCAGATCCATCAGAGAAATTACTATCTGGGACTATGGCCTTACAAAAGCTATGGCCTTACAAAATGTATTTTTTAAATAGCAAGACTTGAAAGTTGAAATTAATCCTTGATTTATGGACTGCAGAGTGTGAAAGCAACATTACTCCTTGTACATCTCCATCAGAGTTCTTAAGTGCATTGTCAGTGGGCAGTAATATTTTGAAAGGAATCTTTTTCTGAGCAGTAGGTCTCAACAGTGGGCTTAAAATATTCAGTACACCATACTGTAAATAGATGGGCTCCATCTGTTCCATTTATAGAGCACAAGCAGAGTAGATTTAGCAACTCTTAAGGACACTCAGATTTTCTTTCTTTCTTTTTTCTTTTTTTTTGAGATGGAGTCTGGCTCTCTAGCCCAGGCTGGAGTGCAGTGGCATGATCTCGGCTCACTGCAAACTCTGCCTCTAAGGTTCACACCATTCTCCTGCCTCAGCCTCCCGAGTAGCTGGGACTACAGACGCCTGCCACCATGCCCAGCTAATTTTTTTGTATTTTTAGTAGAGACGGGGTTTCACCATGTTAGCCAGGATGGTCTCAATCCCCTGACCTCGTGATCCGCCCACCTTGGCCTCCCAAAGTGCTGGGATTACAGGTATGAGCCACAGCGCTGGGCCAGCACTAGGATTTTTAGAGAGGCAAATGAGCCTTGGCTTCAACTTTAAGTCATCAGGGGCATTAGCCCTAAAGAAGAGAGTCAGCCTGTCCTTTGAAGCTTTGAAGCCAGGCATTGACTTATCTAGCTATAAAAGTCCCTGATGGCATCTTTTTCTAAAAAGAGGCTATTTAACCTACATTGCAAATGTGTTTAGTGTAGCCACCTTCATCAGTGATCTTAGCTGGATCTTCTGGATAACTTGCTGCAACTTCTAAATCAGCACCTGCTGCTTCACCTTGAATTCTTATGTGATGGAGATGGCCTTTGAAACCTCATGAACCAATCTCTGCTAGCTTCCAAGTACTGTTCTGCAGCTTCCTCACCTCTCTTAGCCTTCATAGAACTGAAGAGAGTTAGAGTCTTGCTCTGGATTAGGCTTTGAGTTAAGGGAATGTTGTGGCTGGTTTGATCTTCTGTGCAGACCAGTCAAACTTTCTCCATATCGGCAATAGGGCTGTTTTGCTTTTTAATCATTTGTATGGTCACTGGAATAGCACTTTTAATTTCTTTTAAGAACCGTTCCTTTGCACCTACAACTTGGCTACCAGTGTGGCACAAGAGACCTAAGTTTCAGCCTATCTCAGCTTTTGACCTGCTTTCCTCACTATGCTTAATCATTCCTAGCTTTGGATTTAAAGTGAGAGATGTGTGACTCTTCCTTCCACTCATACACTTAGAGGTCATTGTAAGGTTATTAATTGGCCTAATTTCAGTATTGCTGTGTCTTGGGGAATAGGTCCAAGGAGGGAGGAGGGAGGCACAGAGAGAGAAAGATGGGGGAATGGCTGGTGGGTGGAGCAGTCAGAACACATACAACGTCTATCAATTAAGTTCACCATCTTGTATGGATGCAGTTTGTGGAGCTTCAAAACAATTATACCAAAGCCAGGCACTGTGGTGTGTGCCTATAGTCCCAGCTACTTGAGAAGCTGAGGCAGGAGGATTGCTTGAGCCCAGGAGTTCAAGGCCAGCCTGGGCAATATAACAAGGCTGTCTCTAAAAAATAAACAAAACCAGCAACAAAAAATCACACTGATAACATCAAAAATCACTGCTCACAGATCACCATAACAGATAAAATAATAATAAAAAATTTGAAATATTGCAAGAATTACCAAAATGTGACACAGAGACAAAAAGTGATCAACATGCTCTTGGAAAAATGGCACCAATAGATTTGCTCAATGCAGGGTTACCACAAACCTTCAATTTGAAACCAGTGCAATATTTCTGCAAAGTGCCATAAAACAAGGTATGCCTGTACTGAATAATGCAATGTTCGAATCTTCTAGTAAAGTGAACAGAACTACACAGAAGCATGCTTTGAAATTGCCAATTTAGGAAATTATATTTGTTTTCAAAACTTGTTATTTCTTGGAACTCCACTCATAGGATTTGTTAAAACTGTGTATAAAAAGTACATAAACCTATTAATATTATTTGATTTGCAACAATAACTCATAGCACCAAGTAGAGCCACAAACATGCACTCATAATATTGCAACAGCTACACACAAGCGAGATTATATGGTGACCATGTCTCTCCTATGCATTCCTGTGCCCATTCCCAATAACGTCCACCTTAACCTTCAATTTGGAGTTGTCAGCATTTTCCTGCTCTGAATTTTGACTTGATGTCAATGGAGTCCTTCAAATTGGAAATTTCTCTATGTTGATTAAACTTCAGTGCTCATAGAATTATCATCCTTTTGCCTGTTTTATCAAATTCACTTTTCTCAGGTTTTGGGATTTGAAAAAATATATGATTTCCAAAAAAAAAAACGCCCAGAAGAAATCCATGCATGGGAACATTAGGCCATGATCTTTGCCTGATTGCTATAGGAAGAATCTTGTTAAATAAAATAATATCATAAATGGGAACGTGCATGGGAGCAGCGAAAGCAGTGGGTTAGGCCCTGGTTGCTGCGTGTTAGAAGTCCCCTGGCCCCCACACACCCACAGCCGCCCAGGCACGATGTAACCCTGTATTATTTCCCAGGAGATCTCAGATCTGTTTTCCTCTGAAATATTAGGACTCACGTCAGCCCTTGGGTCACAGTTAACAGTGTGTCACTTACATCTATGTGTGACTTTGTCACTCTGTGGCACCCAAGTAGAAAGAAGAAGGTAAAGGCACGTTAGAAGAATCCGTTCTATTCCCTCTCTGCTGTCCTAGTCGTCAAATCAGCGGAAAGCTTAGACGGACGGTACGTTTACTGGAAGGAAGGGCAGAGCCCCAGAGAGGCTGCGGACTGAGACCTGCTCTGCCTTCTGTCTGGAAAGGGAAGAAACTCCTACACCAGAAGCAACAGGAGTTGGGAAGCAGAGAGCAAAGAAAGCAGGCAATTTCTGCAGGAGGGAGGAAGGGGAAAAGGGAGGGAAGAATCATGGGTCCCAGGCAGGGGGGGATTTGGCATGAAACTAATGAAGCTTAAGCCTCAGCACCCCTCGCTTGCAAGGACCCTTCCAAGTTCCTGGGAGAGGCCCCTAGACATTTGTTTAAAATTTGTAAAATTTGGAAAAGTGAGATATATTAACCACAATCCAACTACAGCCACTCAGGAGGCTGAGCCTGGGGGCTCACTTGAGGCCATGAGTTCAGGATCAGCCTGGACAACCTAGTGAGCCACCCATCTCTAAAAAAATAAAAACAAAAAATTAAGATTACAGGCCAGGTGTGGTGGCTCACAACTGTAAGTAATCCCAGCACTTTGGGAAGCCGAGGCAGGCAGATCACCTGAGGTCAGGAGTTCGAGACCTGGCCAACATGGCGAAACCCTGTCTCTACTAAAACTACAAAAATTAGCTGTGTGAGATGGTAGGCACCTGTAATCCCAGCTACTTGGGAGGCTGAGGCAGGAGAATCGCTTGAACCCAGAAGGCAGAGGTTGCAGTGAGCAGAGATCAAGCCACTGCCCTCAAGCCTGGACGACAGAGCAAGACTCGCCTCAAAAAAAAAAAAAAAAAAAAATTAAGACTACAGTCTTCGCCCTCCCTGACATCCCTCGGTCACACTTCCTTTCTTGTCGGGTGGTATTTGGAGTGGCTGTGGGCATTTTTAGTCTCTATCTA
This sequence comes from Macaca nemestrina, assembly GCF_043159975.1. NCBI lineage: Eukaryota > Metazoa > Chordata > Mammalia > Primates > Cercopithecidae > Macaca > Macaca nemestrina. The sequence goes on from NC_092125.1 coordinate 36,744,102, forward strand.
AGGAGAAATTGAGTTGAGAGTACGTTTACTTACGTGATTTGCAATCACTTTCAAGTATAGTTTCTAGCAGCACCCCTCCCTCAGTGAAGGAATGGCTTCTAGGGGCATCTCTGTTGTCTACTGTGTTGACTTCATACCAAAGTTCCTATCGAAATATAAATGTGACTTTCAACACCTGGCACCGAAAGTCGGTGGGAAGTGGAACAGAAAGAATGTTGAAAACATATGGAGTTGGAAGCTAGTTTGTAGAAAATTATTTCAGCTATGGTAAATGTAAAAGGCAGGGTTCGATTCTCACTGATGTCTAGTCAACATTTTCTTCTTCCAGGATACTCTCCCTTGCCGTGATTTTTTTTCTTTCTTTTTTTTTTTTGAGATGGAGTCTCCCTCTGTTGCCAGTGCAGTGACGGAATCTCAGCTCACTGCAACCTCCACCTCTCGGGTTCAAGCAGTCACCCTGCCTCAGCCTCCTGAGTAGCTGGGACTACAAGCGCATGCCACCATGCCCAGCTAATTTTTGTATTTTTAGTAGAGATGGGTTTTCACCATGTTGGCCAGGATGGTCTTGATCTCTTGATCTCGTGATCCGCCCTCCTTGGCCTCCCGAAGTGCTGGGATTACAGGCATGAGCCATTGTGCCTGGCCTTTTAATTTTTTTTCCTGAGACGGAGTTTCGCTGTTGTTGCCGGGGCTGGAGTGCAATGGCGCAATCTCAGCTCAGTGCAACCTCTGCCTCCTGGGTTCAAGCAATTCTCCTGCCTCAGCCTCCTGAGTAGTTGGGGTTACAGGCATACACCACCACGCCTGGATAGTTTTTTGTATTTTTAGTAGATACAGGGTTTTTCTTTGTTGGTCGGGCTGGTCTCGAACTCCGGACCTCAGGTGATCTGCCCGCCTCGGCTTCCCAAAGCGCTGGGATTACAGGTGTGAGCCACCACACCTGACCTTTTGTAACTATTCTTAACACTGCTGCGAATACAATTATAAACACACCATACTTTTTTTTTTATTTGTTGGGATTGAAAAAATAGAATGTATCAAATTCTTGAGTTAAGCATAAACTTATAGCAATATTACAGAAATTTTTGGTCAACTGTGCTGGAAAAAACACTAAATTATCTTTCTATTATTTCTATAGAAAATGGCACTACAAAAGTGTTGGCATTTGAAGTGGTCATCAAAGAGTAGGCAGCCAAAAGCACATGGAAAAATATTATAGAAGTGTATCAGTTAATAAAAATGTGAATTTGCTGGATTTTGTGATGTTTGTGGTATTTGTCAGCCTTTAAAAATTTATAACTTGATGTCATCTGTTTTCTCATTCTAAATATTTACTTTTATACTCAATTTTGTATTTTTTTATTTTATGTTATTTTTCTTGAAGAGATCTCCAAATTATATAAGCTTCAGATTCACAAAACTGGATCTGTGCCTGGACTCTGGCGTGGGGCCCAGAGATTTATACCAGCAGATATTCTCAGCCCTCAGCAGCCCCCGGGGTCCCTAACCCGCTCTTCCCCAAAGTCCCCAACCCAGCCCTCACCTCAGGCCTGAGAGCCATCACCAACTTAAGGCTGAGGGACTCTTGGCTCCTCTGGGGAGCAGGAGGGTGTGTGAGCTAGTGAGACAGGCACTTGCTGGATTAGACCTCCGGGGACTTTTCCCCCAGCAAAGTCCTGCCCGACAGGGTGGTTGGCCATTGTGTCAGTACCCACCACCCTCCTGTGAAGGGCGAGCCCCAGGCCCTTGTGGCCTGGGCTGAGGTCTCAACCACCAGCAGCAGTACTTGAGGCTGAGTCCGCTGTAGACTTTAAAAACAGGACCGGTGAGCAGACCCAGTGGTTCATGCCTATAATCTCAGCATTTTGGGAGGCCAAGGCAGGAGGATTGCTTGAGCCCAGGAGTTCAAGACCAGCCTGGGCAACATAGGGAAACCTTGCCTCTAGAAAAACTTTTAAAAAGCCAGGCGTGGGGCCGGGCGCGGTGGCTCACACCTGTGATCCCAGCACTTTGGGAGGCCGAGGTGGGAGGATCGCTTGAGATCAGGAGTTTGTGACCAGCCTGGCCAACATGGTGAAACCCCATATCTCCATATCTACTAAAAATACAAAAATGAGCAGGGCGTGGTGGCGCACAGCTATAGTCCCAGATACCCAGGAGGCTGAGGCAGGAGAATTGCTTGATTCAACCCGGGAGGTGGAGGTTGCAGTGAGCCAAGATGGTGCCACTGCACTTCAGCTTGGGCGACGGAGCGAGACCCTATCTCAAAAAATAGTTTTTAAAAACCCAGGCATGGTGGCACATGCCTACAGTCCCAGCTACTCGGGAGGCTGAGAGCAGCCTGAGGCCGGGAAGCCGAGGCTGCAGTGAGCTGCGATCATCCCACTGCACCCCAGCCTGGGTGACAGAGCAATACCCCATCTCCAAAACAAAAACAAAAACAAAAAACGGGACCAGCAGGAATAGTCTGCTGCGGATTGGGACCCCTGAATGTTCCTGAGAGACTTAAGCGTGCGTAATTCAGACGTCTTCCCTGCTGTGCCTGGTCTTCCCGCCTCCCCAGCCGTCTGCCCGAATGAGTGCTTACTAATGAGCCAGAGAGCTCTGAGCCGGCCTGTGCCGGGCATCCAAGCAGGGCTCTGGGGGCCCCTCTCAGTGAAACCACATGACTGTGAAAACAATCTCCTGCTCTTCTTCACCCTGACCTTGGGTCATTCTGGCCTAAAAGATTACATTGCTCCCAGCCTCGGGGAAGTTTTTGTACAATTAGCTCCAACTCTGCAGAAAGACCCCGCAGAGAGAGCGGTGGGGTGGAGCAGGGCTGTCCTGCCCCACTTTCACCAACTCAAGCATGAAGGGATGCTGACCCCGTGTGGCCATATTTGGAGGTGCAGCACGGGGAGAGAGGAAAGGCCCCAGCACGGTCCTTTGACCTTTCTCTGTCCCTGCTCACCTCACAAGACCCTGGGGAGAGGACCTGGCCCCATCATGGCCTGCTGACTCGTTCTCCCCTGGCGAAATGTCCCCACCAGTTGCTCTCAACTCTGTGCAATTACTAGGCTATGACTTCATAGGCCATTTGAGCTCAGATGGGTAACCCGTGTAGGAGATGAGCTCAAAGGGCAGGATGGATTTTGACGGGGTGAGAAGGAGTGTTTCTCACTCAACCAAAACACTGAGCACAGTGTCCCAAACATAATGTGGAGTAAACACGCGCATGCACACGTGCACTTCAGGTGCAGGAGACAGCCCAAGCAGAGGCAGGCAGGCAGGTATGGAACGGACTTGGAGGACTGGAGAGTGGAGCTGCTTTTCGGCGGAGATTTCAGGTTAGGTGGAGCACTGAGCTGAATTTTCTAGAAGCCGGACTCCTAAGCCCCAATTCTGGGCTCTTTCTCTGACCACACAGCTGTGTGGAAGGAAAGGGGCCTGAGTTCTGCCATCTGGGCTAGGAAGAGGAGTCGGTATAGAGTCAGTCAGTTGTAGCATTTCTGATTCCATCTGAATTCCTAACACATCAAAATCAGATTCTGTTCTGGACATTCATTTTTTTTGTTGACGCTGTGATTGAGGACTCATGAAAAGAAGGTGCCATGCCTAGGACAAATGAGGAAGGAGAGGCTCAGAAAAGTTAAATAGCTGTGTCTTAAGTCACAGCCACTCAGTGTGTGAAAAGCCAAGCTGGAGTTTGAACATGATAAAAATACACCATGGCCGCTGGGCTCCAAAGTGCAACCTGCAGCTTCTAAGGGAACTAAAGCCTAACTTGTTCCCATCTCCCCCAGCTCAATCCACTCCCCCTGCTGTAGCAGAGCCATGGCCTCAAGGCAAATTGGATCCCATCACCCACTGCTCAAAACTGAGCAACTCTTCTCTGGTCTCAGGATAAAAATGGTATGTGTGTCTTGGCGTCGCAGGCCTCCTAACCTCACCCCTTGCTCTCACCACATCACTTGCCATTCTTCCCTCCTGTGACATGGAACTTCAGCCTTGGTTCCGTGCCTTGGCCTCCCCAAATGCTGAGATTATAGGCAGTTCCCTAAACAGCCAGCCTCTCAGATCTGGAGGACCTTGATTGGTAAACTAATCACCAGGGGCTTTTGATAAAATACAGATTCCATTTCACCAACCTGGTTTGGGGCTGCAGGTTCTGAAGCTGTAAGAAGCTCCCAGGTGGTATGAATCTTCCAGGTCCACAGACCATAGGTGAGTAACGAGGTGCTAAACACACCACGTTCCCCTCACCTTTGACCACAGCCAAACTTCCTTTGATCTGAAACTTTTCCCCTTCTTCCCTAAGCCCCCCTCCTGTATCTTTCACCTGGTTGACAAGCCTACTTCCTCTCCAGGCCTCAGTTTAGGTGCTTCTGCCTCCATGAAGTACTCCTGACCCCTTTGAGACTGATTAGGGGATGTCTCATCTGTTAGAGATGCAAATAGAAATGGGCGAAATGGGACCAGGCACAGTGGTTCACACCTATAATCTCAGCACTTTGGGAGACCAAGGCAGGCAGATCACCTGAGGTCAGGAGTTTGAATCCAGCCTGGGCAACATGGCAAAAACCCCATCTCTACTAAAAATACAAAAATTAGCCAGGCGTGGTGGTGCACACCTGTAATCCCAGCTACTTGGGAGGCTAAGGCACAAGAATCGCTTAAACCTGAGAGGCGGAAGTTGCAGTGAGCCAAGATGATACCACCGTACTCCAGCCTGGGCAACAGGCCGAGACTCTGTCTCAAAAAAAAAAAAAAAGAAAAGAAATGGGTGAAACGGGCCAGGCACAGTAGTTCACACCTATAATCCCAGCACCTTGGGAGGCCAAGGATCGCTTGAGCCCAGGAGTTTGAGACCAGCTTGGGCAACATAGTGAGACCCTGCCTCTACAAAAAATACAAAAAGTAGCTGGGTGTAGTGGTGCATGCCTGTAGTCCCAGCTACTCAGGGGGCTGAGGTGAGAGGATCACCAGAGCTGGGGCGATCAAGGCTGCAGTGAGCTGTGATTGCGCCACTGTATTCCCGACTGGGTGACAGAGTGAGACCCTCTCAAAAAAAAAGGAAATAGAAATGGATAAAATGATAAGATAGCTGGGATTTGTCTTAAAATACTCAAGAAAATATATGGGAGCAGGTACATGAAACAAAAATGGCAAAATATCAATCATTTTGATTGTCATTGAAGCTGGGTGATGAACACATGAGAGCTCATTGTACTGTCCTCTCAATATTTGTATTTGTTTGGAAGTTTTCAAAATAAAAAACTTTTTTAAAAAAGTTTTTAATAGAGATAGGCTCTTGCTATGTTGCCCAACTTGCCATGAGTTCCTGGGCTCAGGCAGTCCTCCCACCTTGGCCTCCCAAAGTACTGGGATTACAGGAGTTAGCCACCATACCTAGCCAGAATAAAAAGCTTAAAAAAATAAAGCCTGAGATAAGTGCCTCTCCCATGTACCTCCTTAGGCGACTGTCCCTGTCCGCCCCCGCCCTACAGCACTTATCGCGCTGCCTCGTCAGTGTAGAGTTTTTCAAGGGCTGAGATTGAACTGTGTTTTGTTCATTTTTGTACACCAGCCCCTAGCACAGTGATTGGCACAGAGTAAATTCTCAACATATTTTTGTTGAATGATTGAATGAAAATCCTGCCAGGTTACATTAGTTAGCAGAAAAGAAGCAAATCACTGAAAATACATGTCAAAAAAAAAACAACGCATATTGTTTCGCCTTATGTAGAGCTGTGCTGCATTTGCTCCCGGAATCCTCTGTAAAGGTCACTGTGTCCCAAGAAAGATTCAGTGTCACATGAGAGAATCCATTTAAATCGTTAAGAAGAAAGCAGATTTAGACACTGGAACTCTGCCGTGTATAGGGGAGAAGGGTGAATGGGTATGTGATCCAAAGGTGTTGAAAATAGAGAGTCATTCATTCGATCACCAAATATCAGTTCATTGTCTAAGCTTCAGCTTTGCCTGCAACGCTGGAGACTACTTCTCCAAAGTAGTTACTTGCATGAGATTATATGAATGGAAGCCTGTGTATATTGGCCACATGAATGAGGCAGAAGTGGGTTTTGGGAGGGTGGGGAAGGGTGTTGTTTGTTTTGTGCAGGGATACCTCAAAAGAAAGGGGAGAGAACAGGGAAGTGGGCAGGATGGTGAGATATCTAGGCCCCACCCCAATGGGACTAAAGGGGTAACTCAGGGCTGGAGGCTAAAGAGCTGACTTTGTAGGACCTGGGGTGTCAGTCTAGTGACAGTCTGAGGCAACCCCAGGGACCTCAGGAGTTGAGAATGAGCCCTTCTCTGCTCCACTGCCCACACACATCTGCTCAGGCCCAGTACTGCTTTAACATTCTGAGATCTCTGGGTGACCACCAGCAGCAGATGGCAGGGAGAAAGGAATACCGCCTGGGTTTTCTGGCCTGAACAATGGGATAAACAGGGATGAACATTCACAGGCACGAGAAATAGAGTGGGAAGAGCAACCTCAAAGGAGACACAGTGTGTTCACTTAGCAAGGTTGTTCACCAGAGAAGCTTCTTTCATGTAAGTGAGAGAGAAGCTTGAGAAAACCAAAAGAGGGGCTCACCTGGTTCCCCTAACAAGCTTTCAGTTCTTGTTATCCTCAGAAGCAGGACCGGGCGCGGTGGCTCACACCTGTAATCCCAGCACTTTGGGAGGCTGAAGCAGGTGGATCACCTGCGGTCAGGAGTTCAAGACCAGCCTGGCCAACATGGTGAAACTCCATCTCTAATAAAAATACAAAAATTAGCTGGGCGTGGTAGCGGGCACCTGTAATCCCAGTTACTTAGGAGGCTGAGACAGGAGAATTGCTTGAGCCCCGGGAGGCGGAGGTTGCAGTGTGCCAAGATTGCGCCACTGCATCCCAGCCTGGACAAGAGAACAAGACTCTGTCTCAAAAAAATAAAGAAAGAAATAAGAAGCAGGACCAGAGGTTGGAGCTCTAAACAGAATCAGAAAATCAAAGTGGGTTTCAGAGTCAGGACAGCCACTGCGTGAAGGGAATACAGCCGCATCATGGCAAGATCAAAATTTCTGAGGCTGACAATAAGAAAGGTGATGTAGGCTGGGTATGATGGCTCACGCCTGTAATCCTAGCATTTTGGGAGGCCGAGGCAGGCAGATCACCTGAGGTCAGGAATTCAAGGCCAGCCTGGCCAAGATGGCGAAACCCCATCTCTACTAAAAATACAAAAATTAGCTGGGCGAGATGGCACACGCCTGTAATCCCAGCTACTCAGGAGGCTGAGGAATGAGAATCACTTGAACCTGGGAGGCTGAGGTTGCAGTGAGCCAAGATCGTGCCACTGCACACCAACCTGGGCGACAGAACGAGATTCCGTCTCCAAAAAAAAAAAACTGTGATGGCGTTCTTTGATGGCACATCCCTGACCCAGACTGGTAAAACTCACCTACTGATGACCTTGTGTTCAGTCTTACTCATTTCTCTATGCCAGGTCCCTAGCACAGTGTCTAATGTCTAATGCAAAGTGTCTGAGTCAATGTTTAAAAAATCAATGAAAGAGATGAATGCACTTGGAATGGCGTTGATTTTTGCTTTGCCTCCAAGCTAGAACAAATAATTGAGCTCACTCATATCCATGTTATCATTACTATCCAGGCTACTGTGTTAATATTTAATAACTCCCTTATTCTCCCAAACTTCAGGGAAATTGAAGCTTCAGTAATGAGGGAAATTTTCACTTCATTGTTTTCTGTGGGAAGTCAACCACAGCTCACATCCGGTGCCCTCCATGAAGTCTTGGTCATTAATGGGATTTTGTACATTTTCTTCTCTCTGCTAAATCCAGACCTTGGAGAAAGAGACCCTCCCCATCTTTCCATTAAGAGGAAGTTTAATTGCATCTAGACTCTGGTTGGTTAGGGCTTGATTTTAGGTGGGCAAAGCAGACTTCAGCGAAATAAGCAGAGCCAAGAGAGGCTCCTGTTGTTTGGGTCAGGCTGTTTTTAGCAGTGAGGAAAGACCCTGGGGCTTGAAGGAGGATTGATCACTCGGTGTGAACTACACGTTGGAGATTCCATCTGCCTGGGACCTAGCAGATGTGCCTAGGAGGTCTTCTTCGCCAGCTACCCCATCCTGTCTTCCAGAGACTGCTGCATCCAGAGATCTCTTGTCCCCTTTTGCTCCCTGGACCTTACTTGCTCATCTAGCTCCCAGCCATGTTCCTTCCACTCCCATCCAGGGTATTGACTTCAACTCTATGAGCAGTAACAGACTGGTGCCTTTCAAGCAATAGCCATTCATTCCACAAACATTTATTGAACCCTCAATATGTATCTAGCACTGTTCTAGGCATTGGGAATATAGCAGTAAGTAAGATAGGCAAAATCCCTAACCTCATACAGCTTATATTCCAATGGGGAGAATGATAAATATATATATACACACTTTTTTTTAATTTTTTATTTTTTGAGATAGAGTCTCACTCTGTCACCCAGGCTGGAGTGCAGCGGTACAATCTTGGCTCACTGCAACCTCTACCTCCCGGGATCAAGAGATTCTCCCACCTCAGCCTCCCAACTAGCTGGGATTATAGGCCTTTTTATATTTTTAGTAGAGACAGTTTCACTATGTTGACCTTGCTGGTCTCAAACTCCTGACCCCAAATGATTCACCCACCTCAGCCTCCCAAAGTGTTGGGATTACAGGTGTGAGCCACTGCGCCCAGCCAAAAAGGAATGCTATGTTCTTGCTAAACAAATGAACACGTGCAGAATTTCTGAAACAGGATGCACAGAGTGTCCACCTCTAAGAGAGGATGCTTCACTCCAACACTCCCCTCTCTAAACAGCAACTCTCAACAGGCAAAGCCGGAAGCAGGGCAGCCGCTCTAACAATAAGCACCACAACAGTGGTTGACTTTAATCACATGCCCTACTCTGTTAGTCCTCAGAACAGTGTAATGACCACTAGCATTAGACCGTTTTGCAGAGGAGGAAACAGAGGCTAAGAGAGATTTAACAACTTGGCCGGGTTCACATAGCTATGCTTTGGCAGCACTGGAATTGTAACATGGTGACACCCTACCTCTACTAAAAATACACTTTGCCCGCTGCTACACTGCTACACAGGGACAGAAAAGGAAAACTATCTCAAGAGATAATGCGCAATGCTGAAATGGTGAAGGAAAAGCTTTTGGGGGAGTGAAGGGGAGCAGATGGTCTGATTTGCCCCACCCTAAATAGGGTGTGTGTATATATGTGAGTGTGGACAGAAACACAGATGCACATACACGACCACACACACGCCCTCTGAGCCTTCCAACCAGAATCCACAGGCAGCAACATCTCCTTCTCCATAGCATTTGTTGATCCTTGTTCCTGAAGCTAGAAAGGGAGGAGGGCCCGGAGATGAGTGTCTGAATGGCATGTCCTGGGGACAGCCATTAGTGACATTTGTAAGACCAGGGCTACAGTTATTTCAAGCAACTATCATTTCCCTTCCAGGATAATCTAAGATGCGATTTTTACTAATGAAAACTAACACGGAGCATCTATTATGTCCCAGTCACTGTGTTGGGCCCATTTAAATATGAATTATATATTGTCTCTCACTTTAAAAGGCTTAAGAGAGCCTGCCAACCTCTGACTCCAACCTATTTAGCCATATTGCTTGTACTTGTGCTTAATTTATAAATTAAATTGGAATTTCAAGGTCCCTGCTGATTGGCAAGTGGAATTACTAAATTGTATTTAACCTAAGTGAAGTTGAACATCTCACGACTTCTGAATGGCAGGGAGAAGATCAAGGAGAAGTGGACCAAGGGGCTGGCTCTTGAAATATACCCACCCTCACCTTCGGGAAACCTTGTCTGTGGAACTGGGTGGGAGTTCTGGCCCCTCCTTCCACTAGTTGTCACAACTGGAATGGTTAAAAGCAACGATTCCCACCAGAACAGCTAAAATTTGAAAACTGATGATAGCTCGAGGAGCACCAGGAACTGTCATGTGCTGCTGCTGAGAGTGTAAGGTGGTACAGTTACTCTGGACAAATCTTTGACAGTATTCACTACACCGGACACACATATACCTTATCAGCCAGCAATTCCACGCCCAGGTATATAAGTAAAGTTTGTGCACATGTGCATTAAAAGACATGTATAAGAAGGTTCATCATAACACTTTTCGTCACAACCAAAACTGAAAACAACCCACATGTCCAGCAAGAGTGGGATGGATAATAACACTGTGGTGTATTTACACAAGGGAGTACTCTAAGCAAGAAGGATAAATGGACTGCGCGCAGCGGCTCACAGCTGTAATCCCAGCACTTTGGGAGGCTGAGGTGGGCGGATCATTTGAGGTCAGGAGTTCGAGACCAGCCTGGCCAACATGGCGAAACCCCATCTCTACTAAAAATACAAAAAAAATTAGCTGGGCATGGTGGCCCATGCCTGTAATCCCAGCTACTGGGGGAGGCTGAAGCAGGAGAATCACTTGGACCTGGGAGACAGAGGTTGCAGTAAGCCAAGATGGCATCACTGCACTCCAGCCTGGGTGACAGAGCAAGACTCTGTCTCAAAAAAAAAAGAAGGATACATCGTCTACAACCACATGCTACTCTGTGCACAGCTTTCCTAAGCATCATGTTCAGTAAAAAAGCCAGATAGGAGAAAAACACAGCGGCATGAATCCGTTTACATAGCCATTTATACAAAGTTCAAAAATAGGCAAAAGTCATCTATGTTGCTTTTAAAAGCCAGGATAGAGGTCACCTTCGAGAAAGCCAAAGAAGATAGATTGGGAGGGTTAGGTCCGAATTTCCGGGATGCTGGTAATGTTAACATTTCTTGGCTTGGATGGCTGTTACATGGGTGTGTTCACTTTGTGATAATTTATTAATCTATAAGCTTATGACTTTTAAACTTTTGTGTAAATATATTCCTCCAGTAAATTTTTTAAAAAATAATTAGGCTACATCCCAAAAGACAAGGGATAGAGATGTAACTTAAAAAGACAGATATGGTCACAGGCCCAGGGGCAAGAGGAGGTGAGGTTTGCTTCCCAGGACGCCCAGTCTCCCAATATTTACCAAAGAGACTTGTGAAAAAGGCCAGGAATGGGAAAAGGGGTGTCAGGGCCTTTGAGGTGGGTGGGCCAACTACCCAGAACTGCCTTGGCCACACTGCAGGACTCTAGGCCTGTAAGCAAGGTTTCTGAGAGGACTGCTCTCCCATCCCTTGCCCTCACTCACATCCCCAAAAGCAATTTTTGCCGCTGGGCCAATGCTAATTTTCTTTCTGAGATGATCATCAGATAAGTTAGATGCTTCATATGGCCTCCATTCTTCTACAAAGAAAGGTCAATACTAGTCAGGTGCAGTGACTCACACTTGTAATCTCAGCACTTTGGAAGGCTAAGGCAGGAGGATCACTTGAGCTCAGAAGTTTGAGACCAGCCTGGGCAACATGATGAAACCCCATCTCTACCAAAAATTCAAAAAATTAGCTGGGCATGGTGGCACATGCCTGTGGTCCCAGCTACTCAGAAGCTGCAGTGGGAGGAAAAAAAAAAGAAAGGTCAACACAGATAACTCAATCAAAAAATAGACTACAGGTTTAGGCCAGGCGTGGTGGCTCATTCCTGTAATCCCAGCACTTTCGGAGGCCAAGGCAGGTGGATCACGGGGTCAGGGGTTCAAGACCAGCCCGGCCAACATGGTGAAACCCTGCCTCTACTAAAAATACAAAAATTAGCTGGTTATGGTGGTGCGCGCCTGTAATCCCAGCTACTTGGAAGGCTGAGGCAGGAGAATCGTTTGAACCCAGGAGGTGGAGGTTGCAGCGAGCCGAGATCACGCCTTTGTACTCCAGCCTGGGCAACAGGGTGAGACTCCATCTCAAAAAAATAAATAAATAAAAACAGGCTACAGGTTTAAACAGGCACCTCACCAAAGAGGACATTCAACTGGCCAAGAAACATATACAAAGATGTTCAACAGCATTAGTTATCTGACATATGAAAATAAAAATTAAAACCGCAATGAGAAACCATTAGACTTCCACCAGAATAGCCCAAATGAAAAGGACTCACAATACCAAGTGTTGGGATGCAGTGCAACTGTGTATCTAATCCATTGCCTGCTGGGACTGTAAATTGGCCAATCACTTGGTAAACTGCTCGGCCGTATCCAAACATACCCAGCAGTTTCACTCCTGGGAATACACCCAACAGAAATGAGAGCTGTGTCCACCAAAAACATGTTGAAACATCCAGAAAAGAATGTTCACAGCAGCTTTATTCCTAATAGCCAAAAATTGGACTCAACCCAAATGTCCATCCCAGGAGAGTGAATAAATATATTGAGGCATATTCATACAATGCAACACAACTCAGCAATAAAGAAAAGAATGAGATGTTGCAGCACACATCAGCCTGGATGAATTTCCCATAATGTAGAGTTAAGAGAGGCCAGTCACAAGAGCATATTTATTTATAGTATTTATTTATAAATAAATATGTCTATTTAATATATCTAATAGTAATATTTAATTTATATTAATATAAACATTTAATATTTAATATATATTTAATAAATATACATATATTATTTATTTTTTATAAATAAATAAGAATGGACTACTGATATATGCAACAACATGTCTGAATCTCAAATGCATGATCTCAAATGTATGATCCCGTTTACCTGAAGTTCTAAATAGGCAACACCAATCTATGGTGGTTGAAGTCAGGACGGCAATCCTTTGCAAGATTGTGAAGTGTGAACTAGGACGAGGTGCTGGAAATGTTCTGTACCTGGGTGGTGGTTACATTGATGTATATACATGTAAAAATATCTTAGTCACACACTTAAGATAGTGCATTTAAGAGGGCATGTGAGTTACACTTCAATAAAAATGTAAGTTTAAAAGAAAGAAAGAAGAAACAAAGGAAGAAAGGAAAGAAAGAGAAGGAATAAATGAAAGGAAGATTGGCAAAATTCTGCCCTCTCATATGAAAAATGGTATAGCCTTTCTAGAAAACAGGCATTTTCTTTTTTTTTTTTTTTTTTTTTTTGAGACGGAGTCTCGCTCTGCCGCCCAGGCTGGAGTGCAGTGGCCGGATCTCAGCTCACTGCAAGCTCCGCCTCCCGGGTTTACGCCATTCTCCTGCCTCAGCCTCCCGAGTAGCTGGGACTACAGGCGCCCGCCACCTCGCCCGGCTAAGTTTTTTGTATTTTTTAGTAGAGACGGGGTTTCACCGTGTTAGCCAGGATGGTCTCGATCTCCTGACCTCGTGATCCGCCCGTCTCGGCCTCCCAAAGTGCTGGGATTACAGGCTTGAGCCACCGCGCCCGGCCTGAAAACAGGCATTTTCTTAAAAAGTTAAACCTTCACCTACCATTTGACCCAACAATCCACTTTTAGGTATTTATCCTAGAGAAAGAAAAACTTATTTGACATGAAAGCCTGTATATAAATATTTATGCCAGCATTTGCTCATACTTGTCAAAAACTGGCCACAACCCAAATGTCTTTGAAACAACTGTTACATCTATACAATAAAATATCACTTAGCAAAGAAAAAGAATGGACTTGGGGCCGGGCGCGATGGCTCACACCTGTAATCCCAGCACTTTGGGAGGCCAAGGCGGGCAGATCACAAGGTCAGGAGATCGAGACCATCCTGGCTAACACGGTGAAACCCCTTCTCTACTAAAAACACAAAAAAATTAGCCGGGCATGGTGGCAGGCACCTGTAGTCCCAGCTACTTGGGAGGCTGAGGTGGGAGAATGGCATGAACCAGGGAGGCAGAGCTTGCAGTGAGCCAAGATCGCACCACTGCACTCCAGCCTAGGCGACAGAGCAAGACTCCGTCTCAAAAAATAAATAAATAAATAAATAAATAAATAAGAATGGACTACTGATATATGCAACAACATGCCTGAATCTCAAATGCATTATGCTGAGTGAAAACCCAGTCTCAAAAGGTTACATACTATATGATTCCATTTTTATGACATTCTGAAAAAGACAAAAACATATAAGAACAGAATGCAGATCAGTAGTTGCCAGAGTTTAGGAATGGGGGAAGGTCTGAATACAAAGAGGCAGCATGAGAGAAATCTTTAGGGCGTTAGAATTGTTCTGTATCTTGCCTGAGGTGATGGTTACAAAAATCTATACCTGTGAAAAATGCATGCAGTGTATATCAAAAAGTTAATTTTACTTTATGCAAATAAAACATTTTTCAGGTAAAATTTGGCTGGACATGGTGGCTGAAGCCCATAATCCCAGCACTTTGGGAGGCCCAGGCAGGCGGATCACCTGAGGTCAGGAGTTTGAGAACAACCTGGCCAACATTGTGAAACTCCAAAACCCCATCTCTACTAAAAATTCAAAAATTAGCCAGGCATGGTGGTGGGTGCCTGCAGTCCCAGCTACTTGGGAGGCTGAGGCAGGAGAATTGCTTGAACCGGGGAGGTGGAGGCTGCAGCGAGCCAAGATTGTTTCACTACACTCCAGCCTGGGTGACAGGGTGAGACTCTGTCTCACACACACAAACCCAAAACCAAAACCCAAAAAAAACCCCGTCATTTTCAAATAAAAGCAAAAAAAAAAAAAAAGAAAGAAAGAAAAGAAAGCCATCAACCACACACAACCCAGAACAAAACTCTGCTCCCTGTCATGGGCTCTGGCCATCCTTCCTCCAAGCGCAAGCAGGAAGAGAAGATGGCAGAGGCCTTTGAGAACTAGGATAAGACCTAGTTGAGGGCAGACATTCATGAGCTTAATTACTTATCCTACTGTTCACGTAGCTTTGGAATGACCACCGTCCTATGAAATGCCATTAGCTCACTGTCCATTCTTGTGTGTTCGCCTTTTAATCTTTGGACCTTACCACTCGGAAATAGCTGGAGCTGCCACAACTCCCCAAGGAAGAATTTGCTGACATCAAGCCAGTGAAGAGTCCCTCTGGGGGCACACAAGATAACTTATCACCCACTAGATCCTTCTTACCCATAACCCACAGCTCCTCCCAGCTGGTGGGGCCAGGGCCATGAGCTGCTATGAATCCACATAGAGGGAATTACGGAACAGGGCCTTCAGGGTCACCCTGGATCATACAGTACCCGCCATGCCCCCACAGGGTCATGCCCATTGCGCCTCAGCCTGTATGCACATGCTGCTTGCTGAGCTCAGAACTCCTTTCTCTCTCCCAGGGCTTTGCCCCTGCCCTCCTGGAATGTCATCCTTTCTCCCCCAAATGTGGCAGTATCTGTTACCTTGGCTTGTAGAACTTTCTACACCCAAGTCCTACTGATTCTTTCTCCTAAATACCCACAAATAATCTCACTCTCACCATCCCCACCTGCTTCAGACCTTCAGCCCCTCTTGCCCAGACCATTGCTAGGCGGATAGCTTCTGGGCTGCCCTCTCTGCTCTGACCCCACACCTCTTCAATTCCCCTCCTCCTAAAACCCACTTGGTTCCCTCACCTAGGCAGGCTCACAAGAACCTGGTCAGGCCCTTGCCGCTTTCCCTGATCCCTACTGCTTCCCAGACACATCCCCAGCACTCCTATAAAACCTGGTCACTTGGGGCCGGGCACGGTGGCTCATGCCTGTAATCCCAGCACTTTGGAAGGCCAAGGCAGGTGGATCACCTGAGGTCAGGAGTTTAAGACCATCCTGGCCAACATGGTGAAACCCCCTCTCTACCAAAAATACAAAAATTACCTGGGCATGGTGGCACATGCCTGTAGTCTCAGCTACTCAGGAGGCTGAGGCAGCAGAATTACTCAAACCTGGGAGGTGGAAGTTGCAGTGAGCTGAGATTACATCATTGCACTCCAGCCTGGGTGACAGAGCAAGACACTGTCTCTAAAAAAAAAAAAAAAAAAAAAAAAACAATCCTGCCACTGGCTCTTCCATTCCTCCATGTCTCTGCTTACACTGATCCCTCTGCCTGGAGTGTCCCTCCCTCCCCTCTGTCCACCTAGTAAACCCCTCATTTTCTTTAGGCCCTACTCCAATCCACCTCTCTGTGAAGCCTTTCCTGACCACCATGCCATCCATCTGCCCCAGGAACATTCATTCATTCCACAAGTAGTTATGCCCCACCTATGTGCTGGGAATTAGGACAGATAAGGACCCTGCTCTTGGGGAGTACATTCACCAGGGCAAAGCTGATAATCCTTGCTTATCATCCTATATAATTTCAGAATTATTAAGGTAAAGGACTACAGAATGATAAGATGCTCATGGCAGCCTTGCTGAGGGCATGCCACGTAAGCAGATACCTGAGGAATTCCTCCTCACCCTCTGTGTACTGAGCACTCTGCATTCTTTTTTGTTTGTTTGTTTTGTTTTTGAGACAGGGTCTTGCTCTGTCACCCACGCTAGAGCGCGGTAGTGTGATCTCGGCTTACTGCAACCTCCACCTCCCAGGTTCAATCAATTCTCCCACTTCAGCCTCCCAAGCAGCTGGGACTACAGGTGCATGCCACCACGCCAGGTTAATTTTTTTAAACTGGAGTGCAGTGGCGTGATCTCGGCTCGCTGCAACCTCTGCCTCCCAGGTTCAAGTGATCCTCCTGCCTCAGCTTTCCAAGTAGCTGGGATTACAGGTGTGCGCCACTACACCAGGCTAATTTTTGTATTTTTAGTGGAGATAGTGTTTCACTATGTGGGCCAGGATGGTCTCAAACTCCTGAACTCAAGTGATCCACCCACCTCAGCCTCCCAAAGTGCTGAGATTACAGGCGTGAGGCACCGAGCCCGGCCGTGAGCATTCTGCATTCTATATGGTCTTGCCTTGGTAGGGTTGTGAGACTTAGCAAATAAAAACATTGCATAGGACAAACTTATACCAAAAAATTGTTCTTGAAATTCAAATTTAATGGGACCACCTGTGTTTTATCATGCAACCCTTCTCCTAGGATCTCACTGCCCTGTGAGTTCCGAGAATGAGCACCCTCAGGGCCCAGCACTGTAGCTGGCTGCAGTAGGCACTCAATAAACACTAAAAGAATGAGCCATTAAGCAGATGAATGAGCAACACTTGCTAAGTTGTACTGCATTTTGCATTTGCTTGCTGACTCCCCTCCTGCATGGCAAGCCCCTGCTTGCTTCGAGGCAGTGTTAGATGGCATCCTCTGTACTTAATGCAGCCTGAGGAGTGGTTTAGGGAGAATGTACTGCCTCTTACTATCTATTGTGTCTATTAGTGCCTCCCCTACCACCCCAAGTAATAATCAAATAAGAAAAACCCATTTTAGAGTGTGGCAATATATGTAATGACATGGAAACTGAGAAATATTTTTTTAATCATATGTATATGAATAAAAACACCTTTGGAAAATTTTGCTATATTTATAGCCTGCAGTGTATAATCTATGAAAAAACTGCTTCCATCTAGTGCCCTAGCTACCCCTTTCCAACCAGACAGCCTCTATGAAACCCTTCCTCTTTTGGAATCGTGGAGCTGGTTTAAAGAGCTGACCAGTAGATGTCTGTTATACAAATGATGGCATGAAAAGATTTTACTGTGATTCTGGGCCTATGTGTCAATCTCCCCACTGGACTGGGATCCTGCACAGGCCAGCAAGGTGTCCTTATTGTCCCCATGCCCAGCACACAGCAGCAGCTCAGGAAATGAGGATTGAAAATCTATCAAGAGCCACATCTCATACTTGACATTAAAGCTTCCCCGAAGGAAGGCTGGTTCAAAAGCACACCTCATGTTGCCCTCTGGAGGTCAGCAGTCCCATCAAGGCCCAGCCCAAACCACACACTGGCAAGCAGCCCAGAAAGGGTATGGTCCAACTGCCCCACAAGTCCTGTGAATAAGCCCAGTCTTCGCTCCCAGTTCATAAAAGGACCACTGTCCCAGGACAGCCTCAGCTCCTGTTGGTTTCAACTCAGAAGGAGAATGTTGTTGCTTGTGCCTCTTTTGAGTTTTAAAAAGGACAAGGAAAGGCACTGTATGGAGTGTTTTACTTTTGACTTTTTTCTTCATGACTACAAACTGTTGGATGTTGAAAACCTTGCATTTACTTGTGAATTGCCAGTCTGTGTTTGTGTATGGAGGAAGGTAAGACTTGAAGGGCTGGAATTATTTTCATTTTCCTTGTAAGTTTCTCCAGTACTTAGCTTTTCATTGAGCATTCTATATTTATTTGTGTCATTATGTCATTCTTTGGTGCATTTTATAACCTGTGATGCTGAAAACTGCCTTCCTTCACATTATGGGCTGGAGTCAAATGGGCCAATACAGTCACACAGCATCCACCAGAAGTTAGTGCCATAGAACACGGTCCTGAATAAGCACACCATTTAGCTACAAGAATGAGCACAGAAAGACTGTGTATAATAGTATCAAAGAATAATTCAAAGACACAGGGTTAATTATTAGGGCACCATTTACTTGTATACAGGGGAAACCAATAATAGCTTTAGTTCATACATCAGAGCCAAAATAAGAAGTGGGGAAAGAGGAGAAAGGAGAAAAATGAAAAACTGCAGACATGTGAAAGATAATGAACTTTGCCTTTTCTTGGATAAGCCACTGATGAGCAGGCAGCTAGCTAAGAAGGCCAGAGGGTGTTCTGCCCTTGACATCTGGATGAATCATCAAAGAGGAGAATTCCAGCTGCTTATGGATTCTCCAGGAGCCTTTGGAGTGGAACTGTGCTGTATCCATGACAAGTTCCCTCTGTGTCACATGTGCCTGGGTCCTGGGAGATCACCGCCATCTCTGTTATGCATGTCTGCCCCATGACCTTTATTAAAAAATTCTCAATGCAAGCAGCCTAAATGTCTAACTTACAAGGAACAGGCTAAACAAACTTCAGTATAACCTCAGCATGGAATACCAAAGATCTTTTTTTTTTGAAATGGAGTTTCACTCTGTTCCCCAGGCTGGAGTGCAATGGTGCGATCTCAGCTCACTGCAAACTCCGCCTCCCAGGTTCAAGCAATTTTCATGCCTCAGCCTCCCGAGTGGCTAGGATTACGGGTGCCCGCCATCACGCCCGGCTAATTTTTTTATTTTTAGTAGAGACAGAGTTTCACTATGTTGGCCAGGTTGGCCTCAAACTCCTGACCTCAGGTGATCTGCCTGCCTCGGCCTCCCAAAGTACTGGGACTGCAGGCATCAGCCACCATGCCTGGCCCCAAAGATCTTTGAAAAATGTTGTGATTTAAGAAAATGTTATAGTAAAAATATGTAATAATATAGAAGTTGTTCATCATATACCATTAAGTTATGAGTTTG
This sequence comes from Macaca nemestrina, assembly GCF_043159975.1. Classification (NCBI taxonomy): domain Eukaryota; kingdom Metazoa; phylum Chordata; class Mammalia; order Primates; family Cercopithecidae; genus Macaca; species Macaca nemestrina. The sequence continues at coordinate 36,763,356 of NC_092125.1, forward strand.
TAGGGACACAAACACTCAGTCCATAGCATGAAATCTGTATCAGTCAAGGTTCTCTAGAGAAACAGAACCAATAGGATCTATATATATACATCTCTCTAGAAAGGGACTTATAAGAAGGTATTGGCTCATGTGAATATGGAAGTTAAGAAGTCCCACAATCTGCTGACTGCAAGCTGGGGACCCAGGAAAGCTGGTGGTATAACCTGACAGCCAGAGGGCCAATGGTATAGATTCCAGTCCAGATCTGAAGGCCTGAGAAGCAGGGGTAGCAAGGGCAGGGGAAGACCCACATCCCAGCTAAAGTAGTCAGAGACCAAATTCAACCTTCTTCTACCTTTTTGTTCTGTTTATACCCTGAACAGATTGGATACAGTCCACCCACACTGGGGAGGGCCATCTGCTTGACTCAGTTCACCAATTCAAATGCTAATCTTTTCCAGAAACACCCTAACAGATATATCTGGAAATGATATTTATCTGGGCATCCCATGGCCCAATCAAGTTGACACATAAAATTAACCGTTGTCATAATCCAATGGGGAGAAAATGGTGCCTGAATATGAGCAGTGGTTGGGTGGCTGGAAGGAAGGAGGTGGATTGCGAAGTCTCTAGCAGCCATAGTCAGCAGAACTTCATGCTAATCAGAGGTGGGGGTGAGAAAGATGAGTCTAAGACAACTGATAGTTTTGGTAGGATGAGTAGTGGTCACATTAAGTGAGACCCTTTTTCTTTCTTTCTTTCTCCTTTCTTTTTTCTTTCTCTTTCTTTCTCTCTCTCTCTCCCTCCCTCCCCCTTTTTCTCTCTCTCTCTCTTTCTCTCTTTCTTTTTATTGATGGAGTTATGTAGTTTTGCTCTTGTTGCGCAGACTGGAGTGCAATGGTGCGATTTTGGCTTACCTCAACCTCTGCCTCCTGGGTTCAAGTGATTCTCCTGCCTCAGCCTCCCAAGTACCTAGGATTACAGGCTTGCGCCACCATGCCCAGCTAATTTTGTATTTTTAGTAGAGACAGGGTTTCTCCATGTTGGTCAGGCTGGTCTCGAACTCCCGATCTCAGGTGATCTGCCCACCTTGGTCTCCATAAGTGCTTGGATTACAGGCGTGAGCTACCGTGCCATGCCGAGAGCCTTTCTTGTGCATTGCCATGGTGAAATACCAGCCTGGTATTACCATTTCTTCCAAAGCTTTGCTAACATCTCTGAAAATCCTAGCACATTCCCTTCAGTGGTCCCCTGTATTCCCTTGCCTGAGGGATCTCCCTACCTACATGCCATACCTCACCATTTCACCCATGGGCCCCGAGGGGTATAGCAGGCATCAGTGAGGTACTGGTTCTTTCTCTCTGGGCTTATAGTCCCACTGTGTTGAGTACCTTGTCCTCCTCTGTTCTGGGTCACCTCCCTGTGCCACAAACATCTACCTTCCAGGAGAGGATCACAAACTGTAGGACTGAAGACTAGATTTCAACCCATAGATGTCTATGATTTGGCCTGCTCTGTGTATGTGTGTGTATACACACACACACACACACACACACACACACACACACAGAAATGTAAATGCCTTTGAAGGAGGGATCAGGCTCTCTGGTACGTCATGTTCCCTCAATCCTTCTGGTTGCCTCACCTTTGGCCTGCTTTGCTCATTTCCCTTCATGCCTGACAGCCACAGGGTTCTATGTCTAAGCCCCACTGGAAGGAAAGATGTAGGGGGTCTGGTCCACCAAGGGGCGGCATCTTGAGCAACAGAGCACTGACTTTCTTGTCACATCTTTCTCATGCTTGCTTACAGCAGGATAAGCACTTGGAGAGAAATGGCTGGCTTCCTATAGAAGGTTACCAAAAAGACCAAGCTATCTTGCCTTGAGAATAAAACCCAATTGCCTGTATATTAGATTGAACTATATAAAATTGTCCATGTTCAACTTTGCCCTATAAAGATGACAATTTCACATGATTCAACCTATTAACATGGCCCTGGCTTAGTCACTAGTAGGACAGTGGTTCTCAGCCTTGGTTGCAACTTAGAATAAACTAGAGGTTTTAAAAAATATTCTTGCTAGGATCTCACCACAAGACTATTAAATTCAAATCTTTGCAGATGGGGACAGGCATAGAGCTATTTAAAAAGCTCCTCTGGGCTGGGCACAGTGGCTCAAGCCTGTAATCCCAGCACTTTGGGAGGCCAAGGCAGGAGGATCACTTGAAGTCAGGAGTTTGAGGACAGCCTGGCCAATGTGGCAAAACCCCATCTCTACTAAAAATACAAAAATTAGCCAGGCATGGTGGCACGCGCCTGTAGTCCTAGCTACTCAGGAGGCTGAGGCAGGAGAATCTCTTGAACTCAGGAGGCAGAGGTTGCAGTGAGCTGAGATTGCGCCTCTGCACTCCGGCCTGGGCGACAGAGGGAGACTTTGTCAGAAAAAAAAAAAAAAAAAAAAAAGCTCCTCTGCAGCCAGGCTGAGAACTGTCTTCTAGCACATCCCTCAGCCAGCCATGAGAGAGGCTCAGACAGCCTTCTGCTGAACTCCTTACCGCATTATCCATGGATAAGAGCCTTCTGCTGAACTCCTTACCACATTATCCATGGATGGTAGAAGCTTCCTGGCTTTCCAAGCAAGGTCTCAAAGAGAAGTCTGAGGAACCCAGAACTTCCATGTGGCTGCAATTACTTCGTGCATTGAATTGAGTCAATAAACATTAAAGAGCTTCCATCACAACAACAAAACAATGTGTATTAAATACCAATATGCCTGTGGTACCATCCTAGGCATATTACAAAAGTATTGCCTTGTGGGAATTAGCAATGCGGAATTTGCAGTATTGTCTCCACCCAATCCCTTGAAGAGTCATATGTGGCATTAGAGAAATTCACAACAAACTGGAAAATGTCAAAGATGTGGCCCTGGACATTTACTGAAGCATATATACCACAAAAAAGTGTACATTTTGGGGTAGTTAAACAAATTTCTATAGCCATACATGACAGTTAAGTGAAACACAGCTTTGAGAGCCACAACTTCTCTGCATTTCTTACTAACTCTAGAAATCTAACATATCCATTAATGTATTTTTCTTTTTGCTTTTACTGTGCAGATTTAAAGAACAAAATTAGGTAAATATATTTTCAGAATAAAAGAGAAAACAACCCGTATTACTTTTGGGAGTGATGAAAATGTGCTAAAATTAGATTATGTTAACGGTTGCTCAACTCTGTAAATATACTAAAAGACATTGAGTATATTTTAAGCAAGTGAGTTTTGTGGTATGTATATCTCAATAAAGCTTTTCTTAAAAATAATATTGTTAGAGTGAAAAAATAACCGAAAGATTCCCACCACTTTCAGAATCCGCAGCCCGAATGTCTCAGCAGAGAAGCTGGGTGTGCCTGTGTATGTATGTGGCTCATGATGCTGTCCCTGGGATGTGAGTTGTTTGCTCAGATGGCATTGACAGGGGTGCCACGTGATGGGGTAAGTGGGCAGTCCGTTGCTATAAGCAAGAGGCGGGCTGGGAGTAGCTCTGCAGAGCTGGTGGCAAAATGAAAGAAAGGAGTTTGCCCCATTGGGAAAGAAATGCAGAAGCAGCTGTCCACAGACAGCCCAGTGCAGAGAACAAACCTGCCTGGGAAGCAGCTGAGGCAGGGCACATGCTCCTGGAAGGAAACAAAGAGATACATGTGCTCCTTTACTCACTAGCCTTCCCTGTCACACCCCAGGCTCCTGGCACCTTGGAACAGCGTGAGCTTTCCTAGGGCTCCTCTCAACTTGCTTGATGTAGAATTAACTTAATTAGTTTCAGAGGGATCCATCATGATGGCTGTATTATCTAGGTTAAAAGAAACTGTGTGTGCATGCATGCGTGTGTATTTTGCCTTCGTGTATGCAAAAGCACCTTGAGACAATATCCTCCTTCTAACTTGGGATTGCTGGACTGTTATTGGAGTCCTAGGGCTTGACACATTGGCAGAGACTTGGAAATTCTGAAACAGTTTAAGGAAAATGCTTACAATGATGAAGGGACCAAGAAACAAGTCTCTGGGGCTCAATTCCCTGCTCTGCAGTACCTGTTCTCAAACTTTCCTTTCAAGCATTGCACGGCTACCATGGGCCATGTGCCGTGTTAGTGTTACAGAAGACGCAGATGTCAATACAACCCAGGGAACGGGGTCAGACAGATCCCCAAAGACTTCAATACACCCCACCGCAAGACAGTTACAAATAAAGTGCTGGGTCTCAGAAGCCAAGGAAAGCATGTGCAGTTGGGAAGGCTATGAAAGGCTTCATGAACAAGAAGCACTGAAAGCTGTATAACATTTTTACTGGTGGGAGTGAGGTGGATTTCCTGGAGGAAGAATCAATGTGATCACAACCATAAGGGCAGGGAAAGGCGAGCAAGTGAGCCCCTTAGGGTGGAGGATAAGGAATTAGCAGAAAATGGGCCTGAAAAGGTGACTATGGCAGTAAATGCCAAGCACAGGTGTTCCTATTGAATTCTGCAGGCCACAGACAAGCTTCTGGTGGGTTCCACACTGAGGCTAATTCCAAGATTGGGGTTCCACATTGGGGCTACTATCCTTCCTTCTGCTAAGGATGCCTACCACCCTTGGCTGGAGGGGGACAGCCAAATTCCTGCTCTGGTATTTAACTCAATAAGCTTCAACACATCAATGTGGAGAAGGTACTTTGTATGAGGCACTCTACAAGTGGGAATAAAAATGAAATAGTGTATGTCTTTAAAAATCCTTGCAGTTTGGGAACAAGGAAGAAAGATGAAGAGGAGATTAGATAAAGACACGTAGAACCATACATCGTATGAGTGGTAAAAGGAGCAACACAGGAGTTTTGACAAAGTGCTTAGACCTCCTTAATTGGGGTTCCTGCCAGCTTCTCAAGAATGGGAACCAGGCTTTCTTCATCTTTGCATGGTCTGGTAACTCAGTGCCTGGCATTTGGTAGACATTCATTAAATGAATGAATGTATGCATCAGCGAATGAATGAATAAACAAACAAATGAACAATTGTCCTGTCATGCCTATCTGCTGAAGATGGCAGCTGTAAGTTCACAGAGCACTGCCTAACTTTGGTTCATATTATTCCTCTCTTCTCCTACCCATTTTTTTTTTTTTTTTTTTGCTCACCTCAATACCAGCCCACACTGTTTTCCTGGACTGTGATTCTTTCAGTGATCATAGAGTCTGTGCTGCATTAAGTGTCCCTATTCCTTGCAGCTGCTTCCTGTGTGCTAGTCATGTAAATGCCCTTCTTAAGTGATTGCATCCCTCATAATACTTAGAATATATTGACTGTTGATTGGTTGGAAAATAACCCAGTACAGGGGGAGAGGGCAGAAACTGACATTGTGGAGTGTCAGGTACGGTGCTGGTGCTATGCATATACTCGAGAAGGGTCTGGGTAATGCAGCACGGAGAAGGGAAAACTTGGGGGCAGAACAATTTTGTCGTCTGAAAGCCTTTCACAGAGAGGCCCTGAACCCATGGCTCTCCTTCTCCGAGGACAGAAAAGGAGGAAGTGTATCTGTCCCGCAGTAGGTGGGATGGATAGATGGATGCGAAATTAAGCACTGAAGTGGGATGCTTGGAGAGGCAATGACTGCCCCCTGCCCCACCTGAAAATCCTTAAAGACAGAAGGGATCATCCGCCCAGGGAGCTGAGGCTGCAGGATAAGCTGGCCTTTTCCTGAACAGTGACAGTTGGAGCGTTCACCCTCACTGTCCTTGTCAGAGTTACAGGCAAGAAAGGAGAATCCTTTTGAGTAAAGTGTCTTAAAGGAACTGTTGATTTACCCTTTTGCTTTATGATCTCCTGATGTAGTGAGCAAGGTTCAGGGATATTAGCCAACTGCAGGCAGACCGATCTTCCTGTGTAGAGAAATAAGGTAGATTCTCATTATCACCCAGCTCATTTTCCCAAGAATTATATATTCCCTGGCCAGAAAACGACCTCTAAACCTCCAAACCTTTTCAACTACACGCAGCAAAAGGCTGATACAAAGCCTTCTGCATTTGACTGTACGCCCCCTGCAGAGATGGATACTGCCTCCCTAACTACATTGTCTGGAGCGGGTGTCAAGCCCAATTATTTCTCTAGGATCTCCTGATAGTAAATGCTCAGTAAATACACCGATGAATAACAGCTAATCCTACACAACAATCTTAGAGTACTTTCCCCTCACATTTCCTAACTTAATCCTCACAATAACCCTGTGAAGTTATTAACTCCCATTTTCCAGTTAAGGAAACTGATGCTCAGCAAAGTTAACTGGCACATCCGATATCATACAGCCAGTAAGAAAAAATTCTGTTCAGTACACCTTACTGATTAAATGAACTATGTGGCCTGAAGAAAAAGGTGTCAGCTCAGTCTTTCCCCCTCACGCATCTTATTCCATGGAGTAATCTGCATTATATTTCAGGGTCAGTCACACTAAGTTTGCGCTTTAGTACATGGTGAATAAATGGATGGACACAGTGGCGCTCTGTATAAAGTCAGCGGAAAGCAAACAAATGGAAGGGAGAATCTTTCATTCACACCATTTATCCGCGCCCACTGGGTGCACTGCGGTCGGGCATTGGCGACCCAGGGGCGACTGACCTGTCCTCATGGGGCTTACGGTCCTTAGCAAAAGACAGATGTAAAACAACTAATATTACAGTAAATGAATCATAATTTTGTGAGATACTCCTGAAAGTATGTAGCAGGACGCTCTGCTCTGGTCCGAAGGAAGAGCCATTTGCACTCAGTGGGAAGGCTAGCCTTTTTCTGGGCAAAAGAGGCGGGGGATACATTTAGATAGGCAGAAGCTCCGAGCAGAAGTCAAGGCAAATTTAAAAAGCAACAGGAGGAAGGAAAATGCTTCTCACAAACAGAAGCTGACCTAGGGGACCGCAACTCTCCAGTCCTGCTGCCTGGCTGCCTACCTACCCAAGAAAAGCAGGAAAGAAAAAGCGAAGATGGGGTGAGGGGGATGGAGGACAAATAAAGGAAAAGAAAAAAGAAAGAGCGAAGGAAGTGAGAAGCGAGAGGCCAGTTTATGTAAGCGGGCGGGGCGGCGCGGCCGAGAGGTGTAGAGACCGGCACCGGCGCCGGCGCCGAGGGAGTTAAGCGGACGGGCCTGGTACGGAAGAGGTTAAGGGGGGCCGTCCGGCGCGGGTCCGGTAGGGGCCGCCTACTGGGGCAGGGGCGGGGCCGCACCGAGCGAGCGCTGGGATTGGCCGCGGGGCAGGCATTACGCTAGGACGGTACCAACAGTCGGGGGCCGCGGAGGCGGGGGGTGGGTGTGGGACTGCCGCTCTGCGCGGGGAGAGGTGGCCTGGGAATGGCCGGGCCGGGGGTGGGCGGGAGCCGCAGTGGCGGCGGCGGCTGGGGGCGGTGAGCGCGGCGTGGGGCTGCCCCTCCCCGGAGGCGGCGGGGGCGGCCGGGCCCGCGCCGCACCGCACCGCGCGGGCGGCCATGGAGCGAGCCTAGGGCCCGACAGGTGAGTGGCTTGGGGGCGGGGGAGGGCGCGCGACCCCCGCCCCCGGCGCGGCGGGCGGGAAAATGCGGACCGGCACGCGGGCGGGGCGCGGTGCGTGGCGCGCGCTGGGCTGGGGCCGCCTGGGGGCGGGGCGCCTCCCTGAGGGGCCGGGCACCGGTGCCCTGAGCCGTCCCCAAGTGGCCGCGGGCGGGTCCCGGGCGAGGGCCCGCGGCTTCCTGGGAGACCAGCTCGGGCCGCGCGTCGCTGCCTGCGGTCGCGGCTGAAGGGACGCGGCCTCGGCCGCCACCTCCCTGGCCCACCTGAGGCGCGGGCCCCACCTGGGGCCGCCTCAGGCTGCCAGGGGTCCTTCTAGTGACCGTCTCTCGTCCCCTTCCGCGGTCCCCAGAGGCGATTGGCCCCGGTGTCTCTCTTGTGTTTCCCGGAGCGCCCGTTGCGACAGCCCAGGGAACGCGCCCTCACGGGGTCTTTGCTGGGCCCGCCTCGTGGCCGGGAAGCGCGAGTGACCTGCAGGCCGGAGGCGGGAGGCGGGGCAACCGTACCCGGGGCCCGCGGTCTCTTGGGGTCGTGCGCCGGGCGCTCGCAGAAGGGCACAACTTAGGGAATGCTATGTTAGCCCTCAGTGGGCTGCGCTTGAGATTTCATTTCCGGGTGTGACGGCCCCGCGATTAAGAGCGGACCGATACGTTGCCCTTAATGATGAATGTGAATAGTTGTCGAGCTGCGTCCTTGATTGTGGGTTCTGATAAGAGATTCATTCTAATCTGACTTCTGTTAACCTGCCAGTCTCCGGATAGGAAGACAAGGGGTAGAAGGATGAATTGGAGGGAAAGTAGGGGTAACAGGGCTTGGTTAGTCTTTATGGAATTATTAGTCCTTTTAAAGGCCATACCATCATTGGGATGGATAAGGAGTTTCTAATTTGGGAAAATGAGAGTTGCTTGGTATTGCGACTTGGGTCTAGTGCCAGATATCAGCATCTTCCCCACCCAGCCAGCTTCCCTCTGGAGGTTTGATTTCTCACTTGGAAGTGAAGTAGGAATGTGGGTTTTTTTTAGCCTTTAGCCTTTAAATTGTAGGACTTTATAAATCTATAATCTGGTACAAGTTAAGATTGCCGTTTATTAGCCACGCCTATCCTTCTTGCATTGTAAATTCTTGCATAAATTTCACTGGCGTTGATTTCTAAAAATCTGGTTAGGGATCTCAGTGTGCTTATGTATTACAAACATTTGAGTTTATGCAGGATCTTTGAGCTAAGCTTAGAGCAGTTCCTCAAATAGGATTTGTTATCACGACTGTCTTTGCGAAACTGAGGTACAAATGGTGAAGATGCTAAATTATTTGCCCAGACTCATAGCCAATCTCAGGGAGATTTAAAATCAATGTTTTCTATTAATAACTTTTCTAAAGTTTGCAAAGATGTTGGACTTTGGCCTCTAGAACCGTACAATGGAATCAGTCAGCAGGAGTCCCTTTCTCATTTGAAATTGCTTATCAAAGGAGAATTAAAAAGGCACACACAAGTGTAATAATTCAGACTCTCAGCCCCACTGATGATAAAGTGCAGTGATAAATATGGATACAGGTTAAAGATGATCAAGACGTCTTGGAGTTCACAGCATTTCTTTTCTGGCTGGTGAAAATGTGACATTGGTACGCGCTATTCGTTTCTCTAGAACTAGCAG